>NC_140193.1:17160868-17795322 GCF_965226575.1 Pagrus pagrus
TCACAATAATGCTGTTTGTTTATTTCTATTTGAGACTGACTGACACATGTAGAGTGAAGGAGTACTTTCTAAATTAAATATATCATGTGTGAGAGCTACTACGGATTTCATTCTCCCTGTATTGCTTTTGACAACAGCTGATTTCAAATGTGATCACGTGCTCAGAGATAATGAACATTTGAAAACATACATTTCTATGACAACTAAGCAAACTCCATCTGCTGATGAAAATCATTTGACCTGATGGATAATAGGGCTGCAACTAATGATTATTTTAATTGCTGATTAATCGAGAAAAATTTGAAAAATGTTGATCAGTGTTTCCCAAAGCCCAAGATGACGTCCTTAAATGTCTTGTTTTGCCCACAACCCAAATAATATTCAGTTTACTGTCATAGAGGAGTAAAGAAACCAGAAAAAAGTTACATTTTAGAAGCTGGAATCAGAAATTTGTCTAAATAGTTGGCGATTAATGTAATAGTTGATGAAGCTACTAAACCTCCATGTGCATATCGCTCTTACTCTTTTTAACTATAGATCAAGATCTGATGTCTGAGATCTGATGTCTGTCGAAAATCACTGAATTAACACTGAGATTGGAAATGCTCCACAAATGTGGAACAACTTGCAGAGAGTACAAAATCAGACGAATAGATCAGTTTTGCTTAATTTAGGACCCTTCTGACTGTCTGTGCAGCGTGAATGTAGGTATTTTCTTTGACTGTTAGTTGTGTGGTTGGTTTGTATTGTATGTGTATTATGTATGTATGTATACAGTATATGTGCTGTAAATGTATTTTATTATATGTAATGTGCTGAGGTGACCTTGAAAAAATAACTCGCTCTCGAGGCCTTCCCCATTTTAAATAAAGCATGATCAGTGCTGGAAAAGCAACTCAGTACACTTTTACGTCACGTTTACTCCACTCTTACACTGTACTTAA
This sequence comes from Pagrus pagrus, assembly GCF_965226575.1. NCBI lineage: Eukaryota > Metazoa > Chordata > Actinopteri > Spariformes > Sparidae > Pagrus > Pagrus pagrus. The sequence continues at coordinate 17,161,813 of NC_140193.1, forward strand.
GTTTGTGAGGTACAATTTTCAGGTACTTTTTACTTCTACTCCACCACAATTCAGAGGCAAATATTGTTGTTTAGTTACTAGTTACTTTGCAGATTTAGTTTAACAATACAAAATATAATCAACAGATAAATTATGATGCAATATTATAGATTATGATAAAACCTTTATGATCCCAAAGGGACATTTAGAAGCTGCCCAGTAGATAAACAAGATACAGTAAACTACATTTACTAGCATCAACAGTGTATTATAATCTCATGATGTTACATATTATTACTATAAAGTAACTCTTACTTTTGAACCTGTACATATATTTTGATGCTAATACTTTCATACTTTTACTTAAAGGGGCTCAATTTAACAATTTGTTGCAATCTACATGTATTTATCACTTTCTTATTGGCCATATGTGAGCAGATTGTAATTAAACCTTCTCCATCTCTCTCCGTTGAATATACCAGCCTGTGGATGATTTGTTTAAGTTGTTTAATGCTGCTGGACTGCGGATCTTTGAAGGACTTGGGTCGGATTTTCTGCGACAGTCCAAAGGATGTGACTTTATGCATGTTCTCAAGTGCCTCTCTCCGCTAACAGAGAGCAGCAGAATGCTTAAAAAATGAAGTCTGCTAACAAGTACTTCTTCCACCTCTGTGAATGATTCATATTTTTAATAACATTTCAAATATTTGTTGAAAATGTTCACCAGAGGAGATTTCGGATGGATTTGTAATCAGAGAGCTGTGTGTGTGTGTGTGTGTGTGTGACGTCCGTGACCTCCTGACCTGTATGTAATGTAGCTACACTCGTGGAAAAGAAAGAAAATAGAAAATGAAGTTGAAGGTGCCTCCTATCAGCAGGTCTCGATGAACTAATTAATGTCGAAGCTTGTTCTTTTTCTGATTCACTTTAATGAACCATTCAAACAGCTTCACAGAACGGCCTGATGATTATTTTCAGACTGTACAACCTTGCAATCATTTTGAATAACTCGACTAAAATAGAGGATAAATGCCATTCAAACGACTCACCTCATATTCTTCATACTTTGACACAGAGAGATTGTGGGTAGACACCTTTCACAACCTTTTATCTTCAAGATTTTTTTTCTTTCGGGCAGGTATGGTTCTCGATCTGAAAAGTTTAAGTCAGAATCATCACCGGCGATTGGGAGCTATTTTGGAAACATTATGTTTTAGTGTGCACCCCAAAGGCCCGTTGGAGGTTACCCGACTGCTTCAAATCTTAAAGCCAGACTGCCTCCACTCGTCTACAGAGGGACGTGTGATAAAAAAAAAGAAAAAAAGTGAAAATGTTCCACCAAAGTGAAATATCGCTCTAAGTGGGAGTGTCTGGGTTGCTGTGGGGGAACGTTAGAGGAAGTGGTAATGATGACAGCTCTAACTCAGTGCAGGTGCAGTAAAGCATGGCAGGTTGGTCAATTGCCCAGAACCCATTACTTCTCCCCCGAGACCAACCTTGTAATGTGCTAGGTAACTTCTGTAACGGATTGACCTATTGTCAACAGAGAAATCTCTTAGGTTTTTACATAAAGACACAAGTGTTCCTCACAAGGTTACACAGGCAGGTTGAGTGCGCTGTTTGCAATCATGACATTTTATGCATGAAATTTGCTTCATTATTAAACACCTTTGTGCGGAGAGAACAATAGAGTATCATAGCAGAGCAACATATTCTGTCCGCGGTTCATGGTTGGTGTTGTTGGACAGGTTTAGTTTCGGCCTGTTGAGCTGCAGGAGACACTTTGCATTTTGCTCACAATGTAAAATTCATGATATTGTTTCTCTCTTTGTGAGTGCCTTTACAGGAGCTGCTCTAAACATTTGTGACATTGCCGCAGATGGGAATAGGATGACCTTGGGTGCCAGATACATCTCTGTTCCCGTGTCATCTTCAGACAGGCACTGTTTGACCACTATCTACCAGATGCATTCTATCCGACACTTGTAACAATAGTGTAAATGGGACGAAAATTGAGCTCACCTTAAAGGCGGACTTCAGTCCTCTTGAAGGCTGAAAGCCCTGGATGAGTCCAGTGCCCAGTGGCAGCTCAGAGTCCTTGTTTTGCTCCCTGAGACGTGTGTAATCAGAGAGAAAGTCCAGCACAGATTACAGTCTTCAATCAGTCAGGGAGGAAAATGATATGTACATCATTGTCTCTGCCGCACATCCCAGGCACTGTCAGCCTGCATGCATATTACCTGTGTCAAAGCTGCCAGGGACATGACGAGAGAAACTGAGAGCCATCACGGAGCCGCCACTCAGGGGGGTGTCGAGTCTCTGAGCGCAGCAGCCAGATTCAGTCTCCATGGGGACTCCACTCTGACCTCCGGGATGTTGTTGACACCATTTAATGTACATTTTCAGATACAAAACGTCTCCTTTCTTATCTGAAATCGTTTTTCAATGGGCTGAATAACACCGAAGGCCGGCTCTTGTCAACAAAAGACAATATTGAGCGCACACTCGCAGTTTTTTCCCCGAGTCCGAGGAAGTTGAAGCCGTCATCACGTTTGACCTTGAGGTGCAGAATAAAGACAGAGTTATTTCGTACAAACTATGCGACTGCTGTGAGGAACGGCTAAAAAAATTATCCCACCTAATCTTCTCATAGATCCCATCATCATCTTATGCAATTGTCTCTTTGCTAAAAACAGACGCACACTGAGCACGAGCACAAAGAACAACACAATGTGCCAAATTTGATGGAGGTGTCATATTCAATTCAGATTCAATTTTCACAGTTGAGCTGGACAAAAAAAAACATACATACAGCAGGAGAGAGACATTTTACAATAAAGATGGCAAAGAGTGATCAAATCTGAATCTCCTGAAATTGAACATGGAGTCAGACCATAATTTCCCTGAAACAAGAGTGTTTAATTTGAAGCATCTCTGCATGTAAAAGGATGATGGAAGATGATTTTCAGCCACACCGATACTCGCACACACCATACTTTTCTACCCAGTGCACATCTTTAGATTCAAACATCCACCCTGACACCGTAAATAATTGCCAAAAATGCATGAAAAACTGAAGCCGTTGCTCTCAGGTTTGCATAATAGCCCCCCTGTTCCACACCAGGTATCTGTTCACCTTGAGAAGCCCACATCTAAACGCAATGTCAACACCAGCACTTTCAAGCTCAACCATTCTGTTTGTCTCTGCTGGTCCTGCTGGGGCTCCGGAGGGAGGTCACCAAATTGTCTCTGGAGTAAAAAAAAAAAGGCGCTGACCTTCTGCTAAATTGGCCACATTCAGTAGACAGGGAATATCAGGTTATTGAGTTGATCCATGCTGCGTTTCCCTGCCCGGGGAAAATGATCTGCAGCTATTGTCTGCCTTCTGCAGTTGATCAAGGGCACGAATGTGTCAGGAATGTAGAAACACGGGACACTTTTGTATGTCGTTTCAAATGTCCTAATGGCTCGTGTGAGAAAAACAGCATTAGTAGCGCGCTGTAAACAAAATATTAAAGCAGGATGGTGAGTGCTTTTCACTTATGAAGAGTTCATATCTAAGAGGAAATTAAATAAAGGCTTTAAATTCTGCGAGATGCTTCACAGAGGATTGTAAATACATGCAGCTGCACAACCCCAACAATTCATTTCACTGTACTTTTCAAGTTGTTGATTCCTTGAGAAAAGCAAATAATAGTCACTTTGCCAAATTGCAGGCCTCGCCTTCAACAAATCGGTGAAAACAGTTCAAATTGGGCAGAGATGGAGAAGAAGCAGCCCTCTCGCTGAAGCATTTTGTATATTTGGGACGGTATAATGAAATAAGTCATTTCTGCCAACAGTTCACATTACCTCCCAACAGTTAAGAACCATAATCCCAATAGCGTTTTGAATTCTATCACACATACAGTTGGAAACATTATTGCATGATTACAGTGTTTCTCTCCCTCTGCATGGTTATTGTATTTATGCATTTTGCACATGAATCGGAGGAGAAGTTGAGCACCGCGTACAATTACACAGCTATTCAAACTGAGCTGAGAAGAACCGAAAGCTATTCGCCGCGATAAAAACAGACAAACAACTTGTGGTGTAAGCACCGGTTGAAACCATACCTGTCTGTCACAAGAACACAATGTTGATTATTGAAAAAGCTTTTCCTTTAACTCTCCAAAATTGTCCTCTCATGCAAAATTTGCTTCACATAATTTTCAAACTACATCAGTAACAATGAGGAACTGAGTGTGTGCAGAAAATACATGTTTGCCTCAATAATCAAAGCCGCAAGAGGCTTCCTTTGCATCCTTTAATTTAAAGCAACCTTTTCAGATTAAATACACAATATGTAATTTCTGTCATTAGTCATCTCTTAATCATAACAAAAGATCTTAAGCAGCGTGGGATCATGGGCGTTGTTTTTAGTGTTGAACAACCACCGTTGTTGATGAAGATCTATCTGATGTGACTCAGGAACAAATTATTAGGTTATGTTTTAAATTTTAATTTACGTTACCTTTAACCTGTTCGCCCACTTCCTTCCACACTCTCTAAGTCTCCCGAAAGTTATATAGACAGGCGATCAAATGAAACACACCGTTACCTTGAACAAAATTATGGGATTGAACATTGTTGGGAACATTTGGGATAATGTCAGTACACAACTCAGCAAAATACATAACAAAGGTTTAGTCGTTTTGAGATATTTAAAAGCAGAAATGTTAGATATTTTACCTTTAACTGGCCAGAAAATGTTGAAAACTCTGAGGTGCCCATATATTAACTCAGTATCATGGGGAAAGTGACAAAATTTAATGGGCACCAATTACTCAGCACAAGTTTAAAATGGAAAATTGTGTCCATGTGAGGCTTGCAGTGATATATAGGTTTCAAGATACCATGCTATAAAAATTATAGCCATGTACCTTTGCCTATATACAGTACTGAATTCTAGAGTTATTAGAAAACATATATATTTCAAGTTTATATCAACTTTCATGTCTGTCAGGAGGTAATATTTTGTGAAATTGTGTTTAATCACATAAACCCTCGTCTGCTATCATTCCTTTAAAGAAACATTATGTAGAAATTGGCATTTTGTGCAATTTGGGGGCCCCCCACAGTTACTGAGTGCAACACCACTGTTGTAAATACAAATCCCAGGGCTGTCGTACGTAACGCAGGTAATAACTACAAACTAAACTCATTACATCATCACAATGTTATGTGTTGAAAAGTTGTATGTTGAAGTAAACATGTATGTAACGCTGTGATCCTACCCTCTCACTGAAGTTACATAGTGCAGAAACAAGTGATAGGGGGGTGAAGTGGCTGAGACAGAGACACCATTCACCCTGTTACAAGACACTGAACCATCAACATGATTTTGAAGCTGTTAATTTAAGGTAAATAAGTTACATAATGTTGCTTTAAAGGTGCACTATGTAGTTTTGGGGAAGACATTTTAATCAGAGGAAAAATATCTTCATTGACTGATTTTTTATGCCTAAACAAACTAAATAAACAAACTCTTCATTTTCATGACTGAATAAACAAAATGACCTTAAAGGACAACACAAATTCATACTGTTATACTTTGTTTACAAATAAACAATATTAATTAGTACAATAATAAGCAAATATTAAAATTACTACATAGTGCACCTTATAATTGAATCCTATAGATCAAATTTCGTAACAGTTTCAGGAACTGAAAATGTCTTTCCCTAATCCGAACCACAGACTTGATACGAACCCTGAATTCTGGTGTGACAGTCCAACACGACCACCTTTCTGCGACTCCAGCGTGGTTCATAAATGTTGTGATGCATTCAGCCAAAGAAACGTGCTGCATGCACAAAAGATAGTTGTGCTGAGAGTCACGAAAACAATCTAAAATTCCTGTCTATGTACACACATCCTGTAAATAATATTTCGAGACAATTTCACAAACTGTGATATCATGGTTTAAGTACAATAACAGAAGAGCTGGAACAGTTTGTTGACAAAGTTGGCCCCCAATCCAGGTGGTCAGCTGAAATGACAAGTGTGTGGACAGTGTCACGCTTAACTGCCCCGCGATCTCTTTTCTTCCCTTTAACCTGCCGGGAAAGATCGTCCCCACTGATGGCAGCTTTTATCTGCAGTGGCCGGGAGAGCCGCACCTCTTCCTGTTACAAGGCAATGGCACTTTGTCAAGCAAGACAAAGTTATCCGAGCTCTGTCACCGGACACTCCCTGTTCCTCCATATATTTCTATCAATGTGATTTGCATCGTAAAAGCTGATCGCAGACCATACATAAGTATGGTCCATACATACATACGAGCATATATCCCCCACAAAACGGAAAAATATTCCAGAATATCAGACCTAAAAAAAAATATTTCAGATGTGCCACAACGGGAAAATCCATGATTCTCTCCTCAGATTGTCCCAGAGGTCTGTGTATCATAGATTTCATTCCTGCAGGGGAGCAAAGATTATTACAATATTCAGATTACCGAGCAGGGGAAATTAATTGGACTAATTAACATACAAGTAAATGATGATACCGTTAACACATTTCATTAACTCAAACTGTCATTCTATGTTCCTGGTGCACTTGGTATTGCATTACAATGAATTGGATTCATTAAATTATGCAAATGAAAGGAACGACAAAACGGACGAGTCCCTTTTTAACGTTACCGACCACATCTTTCTGACTCGTTTTCAGCAAATTGACTAAGACTCAAAAAGCATGTGCTCTTCTCTGATTTACCAGATAAAGCTTTTCATAGACTACCGTTTTAATTATGTTCACAGGCACTAAAACCAGGTAGGCTATAATACATTTTTAACTCCCTTACGCCGCTGTCCTGAGCCTGAGATTAAAGAAAAAATAGCAACAGTACCTAATTAGTAAAATGTCCCATTTAGTGTGAGAAGTACAGGGTGATGCAGCATGTGTGGGCTGCTAATATCAGGTTGGTATGTCAAAATATTAAGAAATTATTATTATTTCTGGTAAATGATAGTGACAGGAAACTGTGTGCACACTTTACGGTCTGAAACAGGATAGAGCAGCTTTTTTAAAAGGCTTTTCGGATAATTTGCTAAAAAATACATGAATCCAGGTCATGAAGTCAGAAGTCGGGTTTGTTCAAAGTCATGAGACAGCAGCCGAATATGTTCCTGACATTTCTGTGTGACATTAACTTGTGGTTAATTGAGGGTCCACACCTCCCGTTGGCCTCTGCCTTCATGTTAGCGCCGCTACATGGGGAAGGTCAAGGGGTCAAACATACCTCTTGTCCTGCTCCCTTGGCTGTAGTGACATCTACTGGACTACTAACCCAGAGTGTGAGCATGAAGGGGGGAGAATGAACCTCCTGGCTGGATGTCAAGTCTTTGAAAAGACACAAAACAAAAGGTTTCAAGTGTAAGGAGAAATTCAAACTTGACTTTAGTATGAAATTTCACGCTGCCCACTGGAAGCAGATGTTGATACATTAGCGGTGCGCTATGTAGTTTTTGGGGAGAAATTTTAATCAGAAAAGAAAATCTGAACGGACTGATTTTTCATGTTATAACAAATTAAATAAACTTCCTTTCTTTTCATGAATAAACTGAATAAACAAACTGACCTTAAAGGACAACATAATTTAATACTGTTTAACTGTGTTTATATTTGCAAGACCCTGCCACCTTTTTAGCTTCAGTGTTCCTTTGAGGAAAGCTTATTTATTAAGTTACGGAAATAATAAATAATATAGTGTGTATTACTACCTTACTAATATTGTGCATATTACCTTTCTCAGTTTCGGAATTTCTTCTCCAAAACTACATAGTGCCCCTTTAAAACAATCAAATAAAATAAAGCAAAAATGAAAGGTAATTCAAGTGTAACAGAAAGGTTTATATTGATGTTATATTGACATATTTATACAGAAGATTTCTGAGTGAGAATAAACCTTTGTGTGTTTAGTACATAATATTAAGATGTTCTTCGAATGTTTCAACAGCATCTTGGTTTCTGACTCAGAGGTTAAAGCATAATCAAATCAAATATGCCACCATAATTCACTGTTCAGTGTGTATGTGTGTATTTATCAATTCAATTCAGATAAAATATAAAACACATTATAACGTGAAACAGGGAAATGCGACATACAGTAAAAGAAAAGGTATCGACACACAAAGACAGAAACATTGTACATTTACTGACAATGAATATAAAGGACAGTCTGTTGGGAAGTATACAAAACATTTTTATACAAAAGGATTAACAACAACGTGATGAGAACAGTGCTGTTAGAAAAGAGTACCGCTTTCAGTAATGCACTGATTTTTCAACTGCGTGAGGAATTCAGCCAAACTGTTTCTATAACATGAAGGGGGGCTGTCCTTATTGTATTAAAAAAAAAAAAAAACTGACACGGTAGGATTCAACAAGCATAGGTAACATGGTGACAGCTTAATTCACCTCAGCTTTTGGTCCATCAAACAACATTTCTTCACAACACCCCACCATGGCCCGAGAAGCTACAGGGGTGATTTTACTCTACCTATATCACACAGTCACAAGTCACCCTGAGTTTGTAGTCAAATTTGGCAATTACCTCCAAAAAATGGCTTTTTCTTCTCTTCATATCACAATGCATGTTTGTTTGTTTTGAAGTCCTCCAAAAAAGACTTTTAAAAAAACACACACTTTAATTACATATAATGAAGCCATTTGAAATATTTTGGACTTCTAATATCACAAATGCATTTTCTGTGTAAAGCCCAATATAAATAGCTGTTCAGTCAAAATATTTAATAAGCAAATAACGTGTATCATATCAACAGTACATGTTCAAGAGGATTTACAATACAAAAAATTTGATTGTTTTGATTTTCACCTGCAAAATGTAGTAGGTGTGAGCAAAGTTTTTAAAGAAAATGGAGGAAGGAGGACTTCCTAATTTGCAAGTAGACCGACTGCACTGAAAAAAAATGCATAATAATTAAAAGACACAAACACAAAACATGAATAAATTTGCATGGACGTAAGCAATAACATTACTTCAGCTGGATAAAATTAGCTCTGTTGTGAGATTTAGTCTCTGCTTAAAGGAATATGGAACAAACCTTGCTAACCAAGGACATCATAAGAATATACCATCAAAAGAAAAAGGCGAGGAGAAAATTGCTCAACTTACCAATAATGTTGTGTGAAAAACACATAGAAAAAATAAGTAGATTCAAAGCAAAATGGCATCCTACTTTTCCAATGACATAATATTGTACAAAATAAGGCATTTCCTTGTGTGTTTACTGCAATGTCTCTTTCCATCTTTATCTTGTTTTAGTCTCCACTACTAGTTTCTCCTCAGTAAAAACTGAGCACGGACATGGACTGACTACTTCTGTGTTAAAATATATATATATTTATAATTTCAGCTTTTCTTCAAAACTTGGAATAAAAATGCAGGTAGGAGTATACAGTATGAGAGAGGTTGTAGAAGTTCATAAGTGGAGTGTAAATCACTCCATGACTTCGCTGGCCGCTACCGTGGTGACGAGCTGCAGAGGGATCTCTGCGTTGGCCAGGATGTCCTGGGCGTTGCTGGAACCCTGCTGGATGTTGGTGAGGATGAGGGTGGTCCCGCCTGCCGTGGTGATGATACTGTCTGAGGACCCCGCGGATTCCATCGAGGCCACCACAGCGCCGCCCGAGTTCACGCCTTTTTTGTTCTGATGAGTTTTAATGTGCTTCGCCAGGTGGTCGCTCCGCATGAAGCGCTTGGAACATTCTGGGCAGACAAACTTCTTCTCTCCTGCCAGAGAGAAAATACAGTTTGTGAGATAAAGAGTTCGATGCTGAATACGTTTAGAGATGGTCGAACATGCCATCTATCTGGAGGATACGTTTCATACTGTGGGAGAGGAGATGAGTCGAGCTGCATTGACTAGTCAATTACTTTGATAATCAATTAATCGTTTCTTTTTTCAAGCAAAAATGTCAATTATTTGCTGGTTGCAGCTTCTTAAACGTAAGGATTTTCTGCTATTCTTTGTCATTCACGAAGGTAAACAAAGAGTTTTGGGGGTTTGGACTGTTATTTGGACAAATTAAGCAATCTGAAGACGTCACTTTGGGCTCTAAAAGCATTTTACACAGTTTCTTCAAGATTAACCCTGAAAATAATTAGATTAGATAAATCGATAATGAACATAATTGTTAGTTGCGGCTCTAATGATAAGTCTAAGAAAGTGGCACACAGGTCCAATTCTCATGCATCATGGATAAAATTAAAGCAAATTTTAAATGCAATAACAAAACAATTAACAGATTGTTAATAAAATTAAAAATCTCATCAAATAGATTTTTGTTGTGTTTTGTTGCTGAATGCCTCAAGGCCGCTGTTAAATCACTGAATTTCAACCTGTCACTGACACAAACGACAAATAAATCAATGACAAACTGATACTATATGACTGATTACAATTCTCACCAATTAGAAACAGAAAATTATTGAATATCAACTTGTAACTGTGAATACTAACCATCTATATTTGAGTTTGAAGCTGACAGCGTAATGGAACGTTACTTTAGCCCGTACTGTCAGAGGCCTCACTCAGCCAATGACAGGCTTTATAAATTCAACAACAGTACGAGCAAGTGGTCGTATATCTTTCAAAGGTCTATCCTGGTAGTAAATGTCATCACACACTGTATATCATTATGTTCTGCTGGTATATAGGACTGGATTTTTCATGAGCTGCTACTTCACGCATTTCTGCTCCCTTCCATATGCTCTTGAGCTGTGTTTCTCCCCATGACAACAGATGGGATATTCTACAAAATTAAAAACAGATTAGGTGAGCTGATACGAGAGTGTTCAGATTCAAAGGAGAATCTTGGGATAAAAATAAAAACAGCTCAAATCTCATCTCATGCTTTTGTTATATAATCAGATGTGAACAGGTCCTGGAAATTAGAGTGCAGAACTAACTGTTTCAAGCCCGTTCTAAACTGGAAAAATACCACCAAGATTGTGAAATCTTGATATGTTTATCACTTCAATTCCTAACCTGACATTTTACATGTAAATCCAGAGGGGTTGCAAACGCTGTCCTTTCTTATGTGACTCACGCTTTGCAGGGCACAAATTAACACATTTTACTGATTTTCCTGATGTTTTCCTGATGTGCAAACACTGAGGGAGCAGAAAAAGGGCACCTGTGTGTGTTCTCCTGTGTCTCTGCAGCTCGTCGCTGCGTGTGAACCTCTTCCCACAGAACATCCAGCTGCAAACAAAAGGTCGCTCCCCTGAATGCCAGCGCAGGTGTGCTCGCAGGTGCGATGTCTTTCCATATACTTTCCCACAGCCTGCGATGTGGCAGATGTGCTGCTTCTTCTTCCCCGTGCTGGATCCTCTGTGGAGTACAGGTAGGGTGAGTTAGGGCCCTGATATGTGTATTTCCTATGCAGAGCCGTACAGACATAGAGAAAAGCATCGGCCAGGCTTACTCACCTCCCACCTGACTCTTTACAGTTGGGGCAAGTACAGGCCACTCTGCGCAGCCTCTTGCCCTCCTGACCCAACTGTTCGTCCTCGTCCACCAGCCTGACGCGAAGGTGAGACAGATCGCTCGTGTTCAGGGTGGAGTCGGTGCTCAGCTGCCAGTCTCCGGAGTCTGGCTCTTCCTTTATCCGAACGTCTGGAAACAATGTGTATGTTAATATCAACACAAAGCTCTGCTACACTTCCCAAAAAAGCCCGCACAGTGAGAGCTGCTTTATTATTGCCTGTGATTGACAGCATGGCAGCAAATTTCACAAGTTAAACTTCATATTAGCACAGTGATAAAATAATTGTTTGATAGGCTCAAAATTTATCAATGACAATTTTGATAATTAATTAAATGTACCCTGTGGACTTTCTGGCCCACATGAGTGGCAGAAAATGGATGGAAGGACTTTGCTACAGCCGAAAACTTCATCACAATGTTTTGATGGCTGTAATTACAGTAAAAGTCAACACAAAGTGGCTACAAGGAAACACACAAGATGTTCTTTTGAAACACTGAATGTAAAGAAACTGTTTAGCAATAGCAAGCTTTTGCTGCATACAGCTTCTTAAATATGAGGGATTTTCCCTATGTCATATATTAAAAAATTCAGAAAATTTGTGTTTCTCTCCTGCTGGAAAGGCAAACTATGGTCTCCCGTAGCCAGACCACGGCGCTGTGTCAGTGCTGGAGAAAGGTCTGGCTGCACCTTTTATCATTCTGCTATAGAAGAAAAATCCTCTTGGGCAGTGCAAAGCCGAGGATCCAGTGAAGGTGCCCCAAAATAGTGTTGAGGGGTGGAACATTTGCATATAGGGAGGCGAGCCCTGGCATTCAAATAAATAGCCAAATTTCTGCTGAAGTAGAGTCAACAGCTGCTAGCTTGTTAAGGTTTGAACCATTAGCAAACAGGTTAGGGTTAGGGTAACTTGCAATTTTCAGTATGTAGGTTGCTAGCTCGGATGCTGTTTGTTTTGTTTCCTGTAGCAATAAGTTTTTTGAATACAGTAACACGTAGCCAGCAATTGGCCTCCTGAAATAGGCTTATACCCACAATCTACATCCAGGAGTCACGCGAGACAGAATAAAGTTTGCAACATTTTCGCAGCAGACATTTGATGACAGTAGGAGCAGTACAGGTGTTAACGTTTTTAAAGAGCCTTCAGCAAGTCTTTGACAGTGTTAGGGTGAGCAAGCATGCACAATAGCAGGACTCTGAAACTGGAGCAGCTAAATGGATTTCAGCCATCAATTCATTTGATGATTTACACAAGTGCTTTTCCTTCTGTAACATGTCAAAATGTCACCAGCGAATAAGTCAGTTACGTCCCTACAACACTACAGATGAGTTTACAAACTGCTTTGAGCACCACAAACAGACTTCCATTCACTTTTATTGCATTAGTGTAACAAATGTAATAAAAAAAATCAAAGTGAATTTGACTATAAACACTAATTTCACTCTGTTATGAGTTATTCTAGCTGACCAGTCCTCTGCCCAGGTAAAATGTAGGAGGTACTATGCTGAAATTAGTGAGATCACCAAAATCAATTTACTAGGTCTAATTAACCAACCTAACAGGAGAGTCATGGAGATATCCAACACTGTCTCTAGTTGCCCACAGAGTCCTGAGAAGAGGTTTAATCTGGCAACCAAGTGAAAACGCCTGTGTGGGTTTTACCATGGGTACATACAGTATTGCTTAAGGATATGCAAATCATAATGTGATTATTTTCACAGATTTTGCAATTGATATAAGAGTCAAAATTTTAGTAGGAATGATAATTTTAGTATTTAATTTTCACTGAAAAAAGATTATTTGATTTTTGCTGAGACCTCTACTGAAGAAGGATGTTCTCTTACATCTAGAGAATATGATTTGTAGGCTGGAGCAGCACTGTTGCACCATTATCCTTATACAAATTGGAGCTCCTGATTTGGATATTGCACTTGACAATATTGAGATTTTAATCAACTGCACAGCTCCCTACAGTATACTCCGTAAAAAAGAGTTACTCTACCTGCGGGGTTGTCTTCGTCTCCTTCATTTTGGGCCGAGTTGACCGTCACTGTCTGCAGGTTGGGGATGTGCCCCGTGCTGATGCTCACTGGATTGGAGCCCAGGGACAGGGTCTGGACTGGAGCCAGGGTTATCTGCTGGGGTGGTGTCGTGGGCAGCTGGAGGTTCTGCAGGTTCTGCACCCCCTGCACCTGAAAGGTCTGCCACTGTATCTGACCTGACGGCGTGACAGTCTGGGCTTGGATGATGAAGGTTCCCGGGTTGATCAGCTGCACGTTCTGCAGACCCTGGCCGCTGGTCGCCACTGACTGCACCACCTGCCCGTTGGTGGTCTGAATGGGCACCTGCTGCAGCTGGATGATGGACTGAGCTGAGGACACCTGGATGCTCTGCTCCTGATTCTGCTGGATGAAGCCCTCCTGCAGACCAGAACTCGAGTCGGCTTGCTCTGTAGCCACTGATGACAGTGAAGTGTCTTGTGTCAGCAGACCTGATTCACTTGCTGGAATGTGTAGCTGAGAGGAAGACGTTGGCACATATATCTCAGGATTTGCATGTGAGTCATTTATTGTTAGCGTCTGTGAGAGGTGATTATCTGTCTTCGCCAGACCCTCTGAGCCGTCCATGGGCTGACTCGCCATAATGAGCTGGCCATCAGCAGTGACCCCCGTTGCTATAGTCTGAGCACCAGACAGGCCGAGGGAATCCAAGTCCACGCTGTTAATGGGAACAAAAGTGATGTTCCCAGGCAAACCCACAGGCACATTAGTAACAACCTGACCCTGGTTATTGAAGGTGGAGCTGCCGATAGAAACCCCATGTATCTGCTGGACATTACCAGTCTGTGATATGAGGTTCTGGTTGTTATTAAGGATGTTTGCAGTTGATGTCACACTGAGACTCTGGCTACCATCAGGCAAGATTTGAATCTGCCCCGTGGCATCCTGAGCCAGAGTCGCTCCCTCCACGCCGGACGTGGAGAAGCTCAGCTGTCCATCTGCTGTCTGAATCTGAGGAATTACTTGGTACTGAATGTTAGGCACTGAATTGGCAGAGGAGGCGTCCGTTCCTGATGTCACAAAGATTGGCTGACTCTGTAAGTTTTGGAGAGGAAGAACATACTGTCCGTTCGACGTTAATATTCCTTGACTTTGGATCTGTATCATTCCGGATTCATCCTTCACTGAGGTGGGGGTTAACACCTCCCATTTATCAGTCCCAGTGAGCTGTGTAGATGGATCTGATGTCTGAGAAAGGAAATGATTGAGAATAAAAAAAAACTGATTAGCCACCTGTTGTTAATGAATTAGCTTAATTAGCACAATCAGCATCAAAAACATGGAGAGACAGAGAGCAAAATCAGCTAAATTCTTTGAGTTTGTAGAGGCGAGAATTTTTTTCGCAGGTTGTGTTCCCATTATTAGTTAGTGGTAATCTATGGCTGTGTTTACTCCTGTAATGTGGTTACCTTGGACCTGAACAAACACAATAACGATCATTGTTGCCTGTATGTTAGTTCTAATCTTTAACGTTGACACTGATTCATTACAAATCACGACAAAATGAGCTAAAAGGCAAACACACCAGAGTTTTGACCGACTGTATCAAACAGATGCTGTGTGTAGACACAGAAAGTTCACAGTTTTTTTATATCGTCTACTCTACGTTGCTACAACAGCTGTAATGGAGTGTTAATTTACTATAAATACAAACTTAGCTGTCCTTGCAGCTGCTTTAAAGTGAATGCCTTGGAGTGCTGTTCCTTGCGTCACGCCTTTTGTCAGATTCTCAGCAGTGTTTTGGTCTCATTTGATTAAGATGGAAAAATTGAGCAATATTTATGCCTAGAGTTTAAATACATTGATTAAATATAACAGAATGTCTCTTGAAAATGAAAAACAAAGCAGAATAAGTGGAACAATATATTTTTTCTTCCTCCAGAGTCTAAATGTCACCAGGCTGCAATCTTACTCTTCCAGAATGAAATACAAGTAACAAGAGGTACAATATGGGCTGTTTTATGATTTTCATCATTAAAAGCAAACACCTTATGTATTAAACTGTTATGATGCAAAATGGTACAAGGATCCCAAGGTCCCTTAATTGACTAACTTCCTGTGCGATGTGTCACTCTGCCTGTGCTGCTGTGCTCTGATTATGAAAAATAATAACTACAGATCTGACATATTTGAAAATAATTTTTACCTCACAAAGAAATCTCTAGAAACATCTGGCAGGCCTCATTTAACCTGATAGTGAGCCAGTTTGGGCCCATGGGCACCACTTTGGACAAACCTAAAACATAAACCCACCAGTCTTCTGTTAAATAATCTCACAAAAGAACCAGTCAAACTACTTCTTGACCTACATTAACTTATCTTGAGATGTTAACAAGCTTCATTTTCTTTGATGCGCTTGTGGTTTACGGTTGATATGGCTGTTTTATTAGAGCGCAAAACAGATTAAGCTTGAAGCATTGGATCGAGCTGCTAACTGCATAAACTACATCAAATATGGAAGGTCTTGTGACACTGCGATTCCAGTGATAACTGTATTCGCATTTAATTTTTCACATATAAAAACCGCTAAATTTATCGACAGTAAATGTAGATACTGACCAGACAGATATGGGTGCCCTTACTGATTCTGTAACTGATTAAAACATCCCAATTGTAGCAATGAGATATCCTCCTGTTTCGATGCCAAAATGCACCAGCTCTAATTTCATGAAACCAAGTGCAACCTTTGCTACACTGCCACCATTTTGCTCAGCTGTGACTGAAGGCTTCACTTCTGCTGTAGCTGTGTCGGATCTAGCAGAGGTGCTGACTTACCACATCAGCTGCAGCACCTCTGTCCACCTCTGACGACGGTGAGCCAACCTTAGTGCAGGTGGTCGCTAGCAGGTCGAGGGGGGATGGCTGAGTGTCCTACCCACAACAGGCCAGTTTAGAAGGAAGAAAGTGGGTGGCCATTAGTCTGGGCCACATAGAAAAAGTGTGACTCATTGCCAAGTTTGGAGGTTTAAGGACGTTTTGTCCTGTATTGAGCCCCCCAGGCAGCATCCAGGATAACTCCCAGGTAATATTTAAATCTAGCTTGAATTTACAGTCTGTCACTTCAATCCTAGTTAAGGAGGCGGGATTTGTAAGCAGCCTGAGAGGTTCAAATCAGGGTACATACCCCCCTCCAAGTTTGAAATATGTGAACTTCAGTAAGCACCACTCAACGCTGCAACGACGTATAATCAAAGTTAAACTCCTACCTGATTGCCACTGGTCTCCTCCTGCTGCAGGAAGCCGCTCTGACTGCTGTCCACGTCCAGTGCAGCCATATCCTCTGGTTTCATCGGCTGTTCAGGCGCTGTGCAGTAAAAAACGTATAGCTGAGAGAGGGAACAGCCGAAGCTAGCGTTAGCTAAACAAACCTGATATTCACACAGATGACTAACATCTGTAACGTTACTGTAACGTCTGTAGACTAGCTAACGATAAGATCACAAGCACCGCTACCAAGTGCATTAAACACCACAAAGACAAAAACGGCGTAGCGGTGATTATTTTAAGCAGAGCTGACTACTTTTAACTCCCCAGCAAGCTAACCTAGTTAGCTAAGCTAACGAGCGCAGCGTTAGCTACTAGCGCTAACTCAGCCTGCGCTGATTAGCAATATCACCATCAAGCATCCCTGCTAGCCTGCTAGCGAGCTAATTTAGCCAGAGGATGCCTGTGGTAGCCTGCTAGCTTACGTGGGGGGAAAAGACAGATATTACATACCAGTCATTGGCGTGACTTGTCGTGAAACGGAGAGTCCTGATGGTCACAAGCCACCGGACATGTTCAGCACATTAAATTGATTGTACACGCGTAGAAATGGATGATAACTGTCAGAATTTTTTTATATTTTGATTGACGGGCGGTAGGTAACACAAAGGGTGGGGCCTCCAGTGTTGACTGGGAGTGTTTGCGTCACATACAGGAAATCCCGCCGTCCTTCATAAAGCTGATTGGTTATTCATTCTGCACACCGTGTTCTTATTTGTCAGGCGGCATGTCAATCATCCTTTGTTGGACTCTTTTCCTGTTTATTATGCCTCTTCAGTTGTACTGTGTTGGGGTTGATGTGCAGTGAGGACTGTAGTTATATTATTCACTTTCTATTACATTGTTGTTACTGGTGAGACAGCTGCTTGTATAATCAAGCTTGTTGCTTTGTGCAAAATAGCAAGTATAGGCTATATAAATAATAATATTAATAATAATAAATAATAAATAAGATAGACACAGAAGTGCATTCACATTGTTTGCCAAATACATTAAATTCATCTTCATGCCTTTAACTCATGCTAACTCAAGTCAAAGAGCATTTTGTGATCAACACCAGTCACATACGGACTTTTTCCGGGAAAAACAACTTTACTGGTCCCACAGGTCACACTACCTCCGGCATCATCAATAAACCTTGAACCCGATTCTTTAAACATCATTCCCATTTATAAAACATATTGCAATTTATATATGTTGGTAAAATACTCTTTTGAAAAGTGTGAGATATTGATAAATAAAATGTTGCACACAGCGACAAATGGTCCCAAAATGCTTATGACTTATAAGACAGCATTAACAGCGATACTCATCCTTATATTACTCCTCTCTGCAGGTGGGATTGAGGTGTTGTGATTGGACATTAAAACAAAACAAACGTCCTAGTTCCAGGCAGATAAATTATTTCACATTTAATGTACTAATCCACCTTTTTTTCTCCCTGTTCAGATACTCAATGCTCACTTTTTCCATAAGTTAATATCTGTCACCCTCACTGCGTAGTGCTTATTGTGAGCTTGTGAGTGATCTTACATACTGTAAAAATGATAACAATTCTTTTTATTTATTTTAATAAAATTAAAATAGGATTGTGATGATTTTGACATAAGAAAAAAATATTTACAGTAATGCTATAGGTTGAGTCATGGCAGATCAGATCAGGTAAATGAATACCTACTTTAAAGTTTACAAAGCAGATTTACTCTGCTTATGGCTCTGAGACATAAAATTGTGACTCTACCGTGAATTTGAATTCTACCATGATTCAATTCATCATGAGCGGTTGGCTCTCATGGGGTTTGTGCAAACTAATAGTGACACTTTCTCACTCGTGAATAAGAAAATGATCAACAGTTGAGTTTTAAGATGTCGATTGTGTTGATTACTTGGCGGAGAAAAAGAAAGACACAATCTGAGATTGTATTTGAGCAGATTTCTTCCCCTCCATCTGATTGTGCACAGTACAACATTGTGAAAGTGCATTGAAATGAGAGCCTGCATGCTATTGTACCTGCTCTGTGCCTGTGATGCTATCAGGAGCCCACTTCTGAGTATTATTTGTGGTGTGTCAGTTCCTCACAGTGCGCGACCGCAGTGAGGCTATTTCTCTCAACCTTCAATTCAAACTTGGCCCATTACAGCCAGACTACAAAAGCACTTTCCGTGCACTCAGGAGCTCACGGCAGTGAATGGTGGATATTTCCAATCACTCTGCTGTCAATCCAAGTGTCAGGTAAACACAGGCCAATGGAAACAGCTTTAGAAAAACCTTGCAGCTATGTCTGTCTTACTCCAGGAGTCCTTGGAAACGTATCAACAATTTCTACAAAGACCTCCAAGTTAAAGGGAAAAGTCAAATATCCTAAAAGCAGCACAAATGCAACACCCTGGCGGCCTACATGAGACATATAACTGCCATGGTGTCTGTCTTCAGACTTTTGAGTGTCGTCTCCAGCTCGAGCTGCAAACAAAGGACATGAGAATGTATTGGCAGGCCTTGAGAGGAATCTGTGAAGTTTGTGGAGTAATTACCCAGTGGGAGTTTCAGTAGATCTATAATGATCCAGTGTGATATGTATAACTGTAAATATGGGCATTAATGATCTTCTCACAGCATGTGCACTGTCTTCTAACTGGGGCTGTAATTATAATGTATAATAGGGAAACACATGCTCCATATATTCAAGAATGCTGAACATGCCCCTCCCCCAACATTTTGATATAAAAAGTATTTAAATGTGTGTGGTTTGTCCAAGTGGTGTTGCTGTGTCCAAGTAGAAGCTGTGTAGGTGCAATCAACACCAAAAATGTTTCTCTATTTCATTAGTTTCAAACGTATTCAAAAGTGGATTATTAGAATGTAATATCAATGTTACGTCACTGTCGATTGTGAAAGCTTTTGTGCATTGTTCTGAAAATGTTATGACTTTCCCCCTGCATCCTGGGAAAAATACGATTTGTCCCCCTCCGAATGTATCACTGGAAACACAACTGTGTTACTTCAATAATACTAATAAAAAAACATGCAATAGAGTTTTATAATTATCACCGGTCTTTATTTTCTCTGCACCAAATTACAGCGCACTCTTTATGTCAGCCAGTGGTTAGATGATGTTTGCTAGTGTGCCATTGTAAGATTAGCCAGTGTTTGAAGTAGCAAATGTAGCAATGCAATGCTAAGTTAAAGCTGGCAGGGTGTCAGTTGCAGGGCGTTCGTTAGCAGAGTTACAGCTACAGGTACTTTTGCCGTCACCCCTCTGGAATTTCTTGAAAATTTCACGCAGTTGTCCTTTCATATTATATTTTCGCCCCTGTTGCAATGTTATGCTAAATTCCTGTAAGAGTGTTAGCTAGCTAGCATATGGATCATTCCACACTATCCCACCTAGATTTTTGAAGTTTTCCCAGCTCATGTGATGGATTTTATTGAAAAAAATAAAATAAATCATGTTAAAACTTCTGTTAAATTAATGGGAACTTGCAAAACCCTAAAGCTGTACTCCAAATACCATTTACATTATGAGTTTTTGAAGTTTGGCTGTCGGAGCTAAATTTCACCACTTTGCGATTCTTTAAATGTGTACTTTATGCCTCACCAATTGCTTCCTTGAAAATTATTTATGACTTTTTAATGCAACAGCTATTTAAATGAATATATGTTGCTCAGGATTTCTTGGACGTTCAGTACAAATTTCAACCCAATCCAGTATAAAATAAGCCCTAGGTGAGTTGATATGGCATGACTCATACATTGTCTGCTTTAGCTCGCAAATAAATTAAACATTTTTTTTTCCATGTGTTGAATTTTACAGTATTTTAGACCGGCATCAAATGAGTTTTAAAATGTCATTTTTTTTCACAGAGGTGCCCCCAGTATATTTGTCCCCTCCAGTGTTGACTCCATGACTATGGCCCTGCTTCTTTTAGCTCTGTTCTGAGTAAATATGATACAAATATTATTGCATCCATTTTTAAACAAATCTTCTTCCAAAAGCCGCCTCGCCGTCCTCAAGGAGTGGACATTGTTGTCGTGGCACAGTGCAGAACTGTGAAGGATAAGAGGAGTAACTGAGTGAGTCCACAATGGCCCTGAGTGTTTCATATTAACATATTGACAGTTGTTTTCATGAAAGGCCAGTCCAAGAGAGAGTGACCCCACAGAGAGAAACTGCCCTGCTGGAGGCACCTCATGGGACACTGTAAATGGGACCTGAGAGAGAGAATTGAAACTGGTGCAGCATGGAGACATGTGAATGGAATATCAAATATGTGTTATAGACAACTCTGAAGCATCTGAGATGGGAACAATCATCCTGTTCTTTGTTTCAGGAACTGAGAATTAACTCTCAAAAGGCAATTGTTTTACCGTGGAAGTTCAGCATTTTTTAAACATACTATATATAGATGCACTTCCCATGTGCATTTAGTATCAAAATCAGCTTTAGTGACACATACTAGAAGTATAACTAAATTTTTCAGTTGCTCAACAACAAGACAAGTTAAACAAAGATAAACAAACAGAGCTTTTATGAACAGGTAAGAGGTGTGAAAACAAAAGTATAAATGAGAGTTAGACAGTAAACATGAAGTATTTTTGAATATAGAATAATGTGTTAACAGGTGTTGAGGTCTGGTTGGTGGTGTGCTTTACAAAAACATGGAATAGATATGATATAGGTCTTTAGATTCTCTAAGCACGGATGTGGATAAAGGGTGTCTGAGACACCTGTACAATCCAGTGTAACTGTTCTGCCATAAAGTCGATGTGAATGATGTCTTTAATGTTTTTTTCCACCCTGTCATGAATGAGTTAATTCAATTATATGTGGTGTTGTACTGGGTGTTATATTCGAAAGTGTTTCTATTAAGTATATAAAAATGGTGGACAAAAGAAACACATCTCAACATAATGTAGTCTAGCACAACAACACCTTAACTATGACCGTAGTAATAAATGTATAATTGTATGAACACATTTCTAACAAAGTCAACAAAAACTGACCATTATAAACTTTGTAAAGTTACTATTCATGACAAAGCTGTTGTATCAAATTGCAGGAAGTCGCCAATGGACGTATAGTATATGTACTGATTTACAAGTGACAATTAAAATGTACTACTGTACATATACGTTCATATACATGTGCAGTATGTACAATACAATTAGTTGTTATCACAGAGTTGCTTTTTGCTTTTTTTTTTTTAGCAATTTGACACCAAAGAGAAATGTGAGAAATCCAAACCTTAAAATCTAAAGTAGTAACGACACAACTTCAGCGTTCTCATGATCTTCAAACAATCAGGGATGGAATTAACCTAAATACAGTTTTCTGTTCTCTCCATCGCATTTATTTGATTCATTTAGTTACCTTGCAGATTCAGATTATTTAGAGTTTATGGGGTATTAATTGTGACGTGTTACATCACATCAGATATTGTTGTTGTGGTCGGGACATTGTTTGAGAGCATGCTGCATTGAAGCCAAAGTAGCACATTTTTAAAGTAGTTTATTTTATCGGCAATCTGACTGAATCACAGATACCAATAAAATTGGAAAATGCTGAATATCGGCCCTGATAAGCGTCCAGAGCCAATAATCTGTCTACCTCTAGAGTGGTCATCAGGAGCCCCTTTCCCAAGCTTCTTTTGGGGGCCTCATACGTTTGCCTGGTTTGCCTCTCCTGTAGGTGCGCCTCTGGCCTCTGGCTGATTTAACTGTTCATGACTGTAATGGCATGTGGGAAGAAGCATTTTTGCCTAAATCATATTTTGCTACATTTGTTTGTGGAAAAAAATGTCTCTGGTAACCATTAAAAATAGTGTTTGTAGTTCAGACACATGCAATAATCACAGCAGATGCAAACTAAATTTGTCAGCCTCATGATTTAAACGCTCCTTTTTGAGACTGAGCTGTTTGTGACATTCTTTTCTCTCCACGCTTTATCACTCTGACAGAGCGAAAGTAATAAATCAAACCACCAAGTTGTGTCATGATAGCATAACATGAGTGAGAGGAAACTGTTGCATTAACTCTCATAAAAGAACATGAAATGTAATTTTAGTCAAATCCTGAATCTATATTGATTTCACGTCTGTTCTGTGATCAGTATATAATGCGTGTGCCAGACAGAGAAGTCACACAATAGCAATAATTACAACATGGCAACTCTTTTATTGTCGTCCAAAATAGAGATCATTTCCTCACTGTAATGACATGATACAATAGGTTCATAATGACCATTAAATTTACCAACACAATCCCTTGTGCATAGTAACTGCTCCAAAAAATGCCATAGTTATTTATATGTTTATTTGTTATAAGTCATACATTCCCTTTTTGAATTCTTCAAAGGTCTTTGGTGTGCATGTGATTTACAACAGCAGGCCGTGGTCTGTTTTCTTGGGTGTGTGTTTTAAAGCGAGCTCTCCGCTCCGTGCCCCTCCGTGGTTTGATCCCAGTGCGGTTCGCCTCGGGGCAGAGTGGCACCGCTTGATTGATGGTGCTGACAGAACATTTGTACCAACAGAGAATCTGTCACATTTCTGGACTTGTTTTTCTTTCTTCGAGGTTATACCAGTTAGACTGCTTTTACAAGCCGCCTCCATCACCTGAAAATGTTTATTAATAACTGGTGGTTATGCATGCATGAACACTTTGAAATCTGCTCTGTGGTGTCAGGAAAGAAAGTCCACCCAATGAGTTTATAATTCATTAATTCCTGCTTCTCCTGTGACAGCAAAATTGTTGGTATCAAACCCAGAAACAGCCCATTGGGGACGTACTTTCAGAACAAGAGACTTTGTTATGGTGTTTTGTTGCTATACAACATCTGCATGATTCTAAATAGCTTTATTACTCGCTCTGAAAAGATTTACTGTCACTTTATGAAAAACAAAATACTCCTCTACCCAGACCACTGGGAACAACTCATCAATCCCAGAGCCTCAAAACTACAGCAGATGAATTATCTTCTATGTGGGGTTTAGGTTGGCCAACACCACCACCACTCCGAGAGGAATGCAAAAACAGTTTTGTCTCAAGCCCCCATTGTGCTCTCCAGAGGATTTGTATGGTTTCACTTAGAAAACAGTGAGCCGAAAACAGCCTGTTGTTGTATGGAAGACAGTATATGAAAGCTGTAAATGCTGGTGGCTACGACTTGCTCTGCAGCGTGAAATATCTTGGAGTGATTAAAATCAGTGGTTATTGCTAAAGCTGCTAGCAAAGCTTAATGCTATTTTATACACATGTTGTCATCTGTCTTTCATCCCATCTAACCACAATAAACACTATCCTATATTTTGCCACTGATCTTAAACCTTAAAGACTATAATCCACCTTATTTCCATGACAAACACTGTGCTTTGTAGTGCTAGCGTTGGCTCGGCTCCGTCAAAAACATCCTATCCAAAACTTGGATATGCAATACTATCTCTTCAAAATGACCATTTTTATTCAATCTTTTTGTTCCCATCAAAAGGCCATTTTGTTCTCTGCAGTCTTAATGGTTACAAGATATTCAGCAAAGCACTGCTGATCTACAGCTCTTTGTTCGGACTCCCACGGAGAATACAATCTTACTTTGGAGCACTGCGGCTGCAGCCATACAATTCCATCAGCATAAACGCTTCACAAACACTTACACACAAAGTATAGGGGCGAGAAAAACACTACTTCAGACAAAAGGAATCGTTTTCTGGTTGTGCTTTGTGGATTGTGTCAACCTCTATTTTCATACTATACAGAATATCATAAAATGTGGACTTTTTGGTGAAAATATGGTTCAAATGAATATTTCTTTTATTTTGTAGGTGTATATTTGCCCTCATTGTCCTGGAAAAGGAGAGAGAAACTGTAAACATAACAAATATACTATTTTTTTTGTCAATAGTAAAGGAGGGACTCACATATTCATCAATCATAAATGAAATAAAAATTGTAAATGAAAGGTTAACTCAATCACTTTACAAATAATCCTTTAAACTGACCAGCTCTTTTTGGCCAGAACACCTGCATCCTGCCTGTGCCCTTCTAAAATCAGCATCACTTAACAGATTTAATTATAATTGTCGCCTCTCTGCTACAGTCAATGTCAGCTGTGTCTTTTAATTCTCTAATCAGTGGTCGGCAGGACCGCTATCACCATCCCCATGCAGCTTCCCACTCAATACAGACATCCCAAAACACACACAGACTGGTTTTTTGTCAAATGTTTTATTGAGTGTAGACATCTGGGCTACTGTAAAACATGCATTATCTGCTGAAGGGGGAGAGGAGCAGGTGGCATTGTCCCCGCTGTCAGCTGTGTCAGTGCTGGCACCCGTGATGGAGATTAATGAAGTATCTGGAGAGTAATATGCTCCTTCAAATGCTGCTACAATTTGGAGTGGGGGCCGATCCTGATCTTAAATAGCAAAGCTGTCAGAGTTTACTGAACCTGTGCTTTGGCACAGAGGGGGGATTCGATTCTACAGGACTGGGGAACAGAGAGTGAGAGTGCGGCAGTGGGTGTCAGGCCAAAGAGAGACAAAAAAAAAGGGGTAACAAGCACAGTCAGTAATGTAAACAAACAGATTGTTCTTGTGTCACTTTTTCTTTGGTGCATTCGGTGCGTTAAATTTGAAAAAGATGATGTCTCCGTCTTCAACGATGTAGTTTCTTCCCTGTTGTCTGTATTTCCCCGCTGCCTGTAAGATAACAAAAAGAAGAAAAAACAATATAACGTTAAAACAAATGAACAAAATACTGCATCATGTACAGGTTATAGACTGATATATAATTTAGCTATTAATTCATTGGTATAATGGACTATATAGAGCACATAATAACAAGGTGCACTGTAAATACAACTCAGTTTCCAAGCAGTTTGTGAAATAGAGAAGAAATGTAATGTATCTCAGTAAAAGTTTAAAACTGAAAATTCCTGTCTATGCCATGAATCCTAAGGGTTACATTTCGTAACTCAAGAATTGATTTTAACATATAACCAATATCACGACCTTTGCCTAGCTTAACCAAAGTGAATCTGACAGATTCAATGTCGTCGTCGTTAAAATGTTGTTGCCTAAACCTGACCAAAGAACAAAACCCTGGATTCTGAACAAGAACAGTCTGGTAGGTTGAGAAAATGACATCACTTTACTGTAATGCAGCCTTTAAAACCAGAAAAAAACACTAAGGCCATATCATGATATAATGATATCCACAGTCTAAGTCTATTTAGTCTCATATCACCATAGCGATATAATCTCGCTGTATTGACACATACAATAACTTTACTTCATTTCTAAGTGACATATTCTACCCCTCCCCCCTATCTCTTTAACAGGCACACACACAGGCACACACACTTGCATCCATGTTTTGTCCAGGGGGTGCCTGAATTCCCACTGAGTGAATAATCCTCTCTTCTGCCCATTTCAGTTTCATGTGCACAAGCACAAAATGTTAATAAGTCTTTGATTACAGCACTATCAAACTTCTCAAGGAAACAAAATAAGTTCTAACATTTCTTTTGTGTACAGTAAGTGTTTGTTCTCCTTCCCGGCAAACTCCAAAATAATTGACTTGAAGTGCTAATACGGACAGGTTTATGCATTCTGGTTCTGCACAGCGCACAATTAATTAGAAGAATCAATGTCCCTTTAAAGGCTCAGGAGACCATTTAATCCAAGCTCAATACCACCAGAAACACTGGATGGAGAGGGAGACAGGAAAAAAAAATCAATGGCTATTTGTGATTCCTGAGTATGTATTAAACCAGACACGTCTAACTGGTTCATTTGCACTTGAAAGCAGCCATCTGGAGCAGCAAGCTTGGCTTAAGCAGATATGATTACTAATAATGTGATATCCCCGTACACTGGCCCTATTCAGGCAGCCTATTCCCACAACTGGCATTAAATAGCATGGACCTTAATGCCACAGTCAGAAACGCTCCATGTTCTTATGAGGCCCGAAAAGGGATTAGTAAGAGAGCATGCAGTAAGGACCTGACACTCAGATCTCAACCCCGGATAACAATGGCGAAACTCCCCAGAGAGCCGCACATTTCACCCTCTGTTTGCAGCTTATGGAGGGTGTGGACAATACACTGGCGCTGCATTAAATACTTATTAAAAAAGGCTTGAATAGTAAAGAGATTTAAATGTTTTCATAGTGCTACCTTTCCACGCTGGTCCCCGCAGGTCCCTGTGTGTCAGCGTAATTACATTAGTTGAGTCTGTAAGTGGGCACATAGAGTTGATGGTGACGATGGTGGGATTGTAACAGCATGGCTTACAGCTGCGGCTCACAAATGTCACACACATGGCAAGGTTAGAATCACTTTAATTTAATTAGCCGAGAATTGAATTTAAAAATGTTCCCGTGCAGAAATTAAATTATGAAAAAAAAGAGCATCTTTGATATGAAAGGCATCCTACAGCTTTGATTAACTGATTATTAACTCTGTACCTTCAATTACTAAATTACAGTTTGCCCATATGAAAGTAAATGCCAAACCTTAAAAAACACTTGCGGCGAGCGCTCTGAGGCTTTTTGCTGCTTCACAAATTCACCATGAAATCAGTTATTACATCTGACAGGAGCGTGCACATGGACAACCCACATGCCAGTTAATAAAAGGTCAAAACAAACACTGGCCATCATAAAAACAAGATATGTAAGTCACATTTCTGCGCTACCCACCCATGAAACACTCCTTATTTGATGAATTTCACACTTTATTTAACTTGCCGCCTTATATCACTGTCACATGCCTGCTACAGAGGCTCGGGGATTTGGCAACAGAGAGCTCTAAGCTAACAGCGCACTCTATAGATCTGATAAATGCCTGGTGAGGTGAAGAAGTGCTACCTCTGAGCGACGGAGCAAGAGCTACCATCAGCCAGTTAAGACACATTGTGATAAAGATATGCACAGCTGGAGCAGAATGGCAGTGTTTAGAGCCAGAATCAGTTGGCTTGTCAGGAGTGGTGCTGGAGTGTGTGCAGTAATTTCTTCCCCTGAGTAAAGGTGAAGAGCAGTTTGCAGTTGGAGCTGTGTGGTGACTGTCAGCTCCACTGATCACAGGAGACTTCCCCTCATCCTCTGGCACCCTGACTGCTCACCTTGACAGCGGTCTCGCTGCCTTCCTCTTTAAAATCCTGGAATTTCATTACTTCCGCCATAATGAAGCCCTTCTCAAAGTCTGTGTGGATCTTCCCCGCAGCCTGTGGAGCCTTAGTTCCTTTCTGTCACAGGGAAGGAAAAAGAGAGGACAAATGAATTGTTTTGGAGAAGATGGATTACAGCATGCGAGCGACATGGTGTTTGATAGGGCGATAGCGTCGTGAGCATCACTCGGGGGTGTTTTCAGTCGGGGGTATTCTCGCCTCAGGCCTGATTTCTGGATAGCTTTCCACTCGGCTGTGCCCTGCTAGGGCAGCCTGGACACCGATAAGGACCCAGCACTGCTATCAATGCCTTCTGATTCCCATTCCGTGGTGGTATTGATTTCTGTCCAAGCAATCTTGCCTCATTGTGGGTCGCTGCTCGGCTCTCTGGTCATGACAGCAAGAAGACCCAGTGTTGCAGTGAGAGGCCATGGTGGTACAGACCTCACTGCATTAGGCCTTGCTATTTTGGCACAGCAGAGTCATTGAAATTCATTTTAAACAAGAGCTACAATGATTTATCTATTAATGGCCTACCATTTTAATAGTCCATTAATGGATCTGAGTCATTTTTCGAGAGAAAAAAAGGCAAGGTTCCCAATTCCAGCATCTTAAATGTGAATATTTTCTGTTTTTTTCCCTCTTTTATGACTCCTTTGTTTATATAACTGGAGCATTTCCTGATTATTTGTAAATTAATGTGGAAACTGAAGTAATTCACATTCAGGATACAACACCTTAATGATCTGCTTAGTCATAAGTTATTGGGCAAGATGTCATTGTCTAAAAATTTCAATCCTTTATGAAAATGGTCACTTAAGTTATGTTAAGGTGATTTAAAGCATCCTGCATTGTGGAAGTTGGAACTGAAATTTTAAACCCTTGAAATATCCGATGGGATGGATACAGGATACAAACGTTAATGAAAAAGTAGTTTTGCTGTATTTTGAAACCACCTCCATGAACTTATCATATGTAACTCCTGGCAGCTCTCTGGCCATGACAGCAAGAAGACCCAGTGTTGCAGTGAGAAAATAAATCTGAACTCAGAAAGGTCACATTTACAATATTAATTTGGATTATAATACAATATACAGTATTTCCTTAACTAAACGAACAAGCTGTCCTCAGATGGTAATTAGGTCCCCAGAAGGCTGCAGAATGTCTTTGGGTTAACCCTTTCCCTTTATTTGCATATGTTTGGTATTGAGATAATCCAAAAATAACAGAAAGTGACATTACTTTAATACTGTGATGCTTGGATTAGTTTACTGACATTTTTAACAGGTTATTAGCAACTGTAATGGAAGAGGGTGTATTCCAGTACAGTTGCTAAGAACCTGTTAAAACCCAACCCTGCTAACAGATTAATCGACAATGAAAATAATCATGATTTGCAGCCCTTTTTCAAACCTTTCAATAATATTTCCCTGTGGTAGATGCAGGGCTGCTAGAGTCTGTTATTGCTGTATTTAAATTGACTTTGACATTAATGATTGAATCTTCAAAACATACATTTAAATGCGACCTGAAAGTTATTTCAGATGCCAATTTGCAAAACACAAAATAGCAATTTCATAGTTTTATGAATTCTTTGTGCCTCGAATCCTCCATAAAACTCTAAGACACAACTGGTGACTGATAAAATGTGCAATTTATATGCGCTGAAATAATGCAGGGCGGAAATGACAAATGACCCAAATAAGTGACGTGGCTGCTGTGTATCATTATGACTCCTGCCTGTCGACCTGCTCTCTCTCTCTCTCTGCTCTGCAGCTCTGTGCTCAGGAACTGTTGAGCAGTTTTAATTATGTATATAATCAGGTTGGGGTCAACATATTTCATGCCAAAAGAATGATGCGTATTTAATGACTCTAATACATTACCATCTCTTTGCAATCTCATTGACGGAGTGCTTGTGAGTTTAACTACCATTAATCAGCATCAAGGTTTGTCTATCTGGAGAAAAATAGATTAAGGGAGGGATTTTTTTCATATGGAGCACTACAAGAGATCCACATTGTCCTAGTTAAGAGCTATGCAGAGCAGGCTGATAGATAATGGTCACCTCGAGGCTGCCTAATAAAGCATGTTAAAGGGCTTGGGAACACGACATTACTGAGTGTAGTTTTTACAATGCAAGATGTATTGGCTTAATATAGTTACTCACTGATGCTTACCTGACTAAATGCCCCTCACACACAATCAAGGCTGGCTGTAATCAGTTATGTCGAGGAGGACGAGCACGCTTTTGAGGATGCCTTTGAAGTGTTTTGGGAGTTTTTTTGTAAATAGAGCGGACATCAGTCATGCTGAGACGAGTGTGCGCTTAAACACGGTGATGTCATCTTACTGAAATGTTATGTGTCTCGTGTTTAAAAAAATAAGGAAGTGAGATCACCTAACCCTCTGGCCTGACTGAGAAGAAGCCATCATGGAAATATTTACAGAAAGTTCCTGTTTACAAACTGCTTGTGCGGACATCTTTTATATGATCAGCAACAATACATGCTTTATTAATATTAAATAATATCTCAACTAGTGGCTTTCTACTTTACAGTACTTCTGATTCAGTCAGTGTAAAAAAAAAAAATCAGGCTGATTATTTCTGATCATTTGCTGCATAGAAGTAAAATTTGCATTTCTGATCAAAACTGAATATTTGCCTCAAGTCAGCATGGGGGCGTCCTGTTGGCAGGCAGTCTGAGGATCATACTGTATAACTGTGGCATCCTGTGTTCATATCTGACCAGGGGGGTTTGTTGCATGTTACCCTCTCTACTTCTCTCGCTTTCTTAACTTCCTTTTTCTTTTCTTGGTGCAATTTAAATATGTACTTTTTGTGGTTGTTATGTTAATTCAGACTCCAGCAAGACTAGCAACCACTATGTGAAAGCTAATGGGGATCCTAATAAATAA
This sequence comes from Pagrus pagrus, assembly GCF_965226575.1. Taxonomy (NCBI): domain Eukaryota; kingdom Metazoa; phylum Chordata; class Actinopteri; order Spariformes; family Sparidae; genus Pagrus; species Pagrus pagrus. The sequence goes on from NC_140193.1 coordinate 17,192,749, forward strand.
TTGGAATTACAATTACAATCCAATTAAAGCTAGCTGTTGTGACTTTAAAGGCACATTTGATGTGATATTTTTGCATTACAGGTTCAGCGTCCAACACAACAGGACTGTAGATGTCTTCCTATGAGGTAACTGGTTAAGATGGTTTTCCACATGGGTTTATAGGGAAAAATAACATTTTTGACTAGTGCTTTGTTTTTGGGAGAAATCCATAGATCTACAGTTGGTGTTCACACTCTGAGCTCATATTCCAGCTAGAGCTGCCACATTCACCTCAGCAGTGGGGTTACTTCATATACCAATTTATATTTATATTTATGAAATTTTCTAGCACAAGGGCGCCCAAACTTTTTCCATTGGGGGGCCAAAACTGAAACTTAATGGTGGGCCATGCAAAGCCATACCTGTATTGTATTCTTACGATGCAAAAATGCTTCTAAGATCAAAGTGTCACTTTGCCGGCTGGGCATGTAAATGGCATAAAAAGTTATTTATATTATACATCTTCAAAATCTAAACCTTATGGGAGGCCAAATTTGGCCCGCGGGCCCCACTTTGAAGAGCCCTGATTTAGCATGTTTGTTTTGGTGGTGGATTGTCAACTGTTTTTGGCTGCATACAAGATCTGATGCTGGATACTCACTATCCTAATGCCATTTTTATACACTGCAAAAACTCAAGATCACAATGAGTATTTGTGAAACTTCTAGTCAAAAGATCCCATTAAACTTATTATAAGGCACGGTCATCTTATTTCATTTAATCTTAACTAGCCGCCCATGTTTTACTTGTTCCATTGGTATATATTTTACTGATTACAAGAACAAAAACCCTTGTATCTATCCTTTTTAACTTATTTTTAGAGTGCCGTTCTTTCCAGTGTACTTAATTACCCCAGCTAAGCTCAGCATGTAAAGAACATCATGACAACATCATGAAATGTTTTGAAGATGTGATTACATTTGAACTTGACTGGCCATCTTGATTTTTCCTCGCATCTTAATGTTGTGCAGGAAGACTGATATGAAACACAGTCTCAGGTCAAATGTTATCGTTGATCTTTAGTTATTTGTTATAGAATATGATTTGAAATCTAGTCGTCATCTAGTTTGAAATATCAGCTGTAATGATGTTTAACCATAACGCACATTGATTAAGCAAACTAAGAACACTCAAATTCATACATCGGTCGATATTTTATAACATGCTTGCGTATTTCCTTACTTTTGAAGAGAACAACAAGAAAACAGGTTGAAACTTTTAAAAGATCTAAAAGCTTTTTCTTGAACTTCTAGAAGAACCTGTTCAGTCAAAGATATGTGATCCACAACACGAACACATCTCCTCATGTATGACCTGTAAATGAAAAGGTCAATGTCAATTTTGAAGAGTTTTAAAGAAGCATCTGCAATAATGGTCATAATTGTATTAATGCTTCCAAATAATCACAATTTATAACAGCCTATTCAACAAAGATAACTGGAGAATTTCCTGATTATTTGTGAATAAATGTGGAAAATGAAGACGTTCACATTCAGGGAACATCTCCTTAATCATCATCTCAGCTATATTTAGGGGATGTAAAGCATTCTGCATCTTGGAAGTTTGATTTTAAACCCCCCTTAAATTTTTTTTAAATGTCCCTTGAAATATTCTGATGAGATGGGAAAATATAGGTATGATTAAGTTTGACAGGATACAACAGTTTCTCAAAAAGTTCACAAAATCCACCTATGACCTTATAATATGTAACTCCTGACTCCTCAAATACTTTATTATATCTGCGCTCAATCCTTCTATTTGCTCAAGAAAAAAAACAAGAATTTCTACACAATACCAGCATGCAAAGCCAACATCTGTATTGATGTAAATCCTGCGATCCTGTTACACAAAGCTCTCAGCGGCCCGGGCTCAGTAAACTGAGACACACAGGGAGGAGGAGCCCCCAGCAAGGCCCACAAACAGTCGAATGAAAAGCGACATCAATTTTGGCACAGACAACCTCCGTCACACAGATTAGGCAGGCACAATGCACCGGCTCCTTATCTCCAGCGGCAGGAGGAGGGCAGGCAGATCTGCACAGGATGGAAACATTCTCATGGACGTAATGGGCAAAATCAATTGTTGCCCTCCTCAATCAATGTAGCCCCCACTTTCACTGTTCAGCAGCTCACCAGTAATTGAAGTTATCCTTGGCCTGTAATGACTGGCTAAAGCACAACCATGACAAAGTTGAAAGTGTTTGATATCAGTGAGGGTGCCAGCAGGGTGGAACGTGGGAGACTGCGTGTATTCGTTTGTGTATGTGTGTGTGTGTATGTGGCACACACCCTCACACTCGCATGCACTTGCGCAGCAGGAAGCTGGCTCTTACCCGAACGGTCCATGCGCGGACCTCGTCTGGTCCGGCAGTGAAGAAGTACTCCAGCTGCAGGGCTGCGTAGCCGAACTTGATGATCTTGCTCAAGGCACTGGCGGAGAGAAATTTCAGTTTGAATCGAGGGGTCTGAACTGTTTGAGTATCATTTATTGCCACTGATGCCCAGACAAAGTTCACTCCAGTGGCAAGGCCCCATTCATTCCAATATAAACTCATTTAGTGAATAAGATGGGTCACTTCGTTTCACACAAGACATTCAACTCTCCAATGGTTTCTTTGATTAATTGCAAAGCTTGTGGACTCATTTAGCATTTTTAAGAATTCAACCCGATGCCTCGCTCTGCACTGAGAGGGAAAAAAAAATCTGCTGTCACAATTTTTCTCTCCATAGAGGTTTTCACATGAGAACAATAAACCCAAAATGCCCAAGTTATAATTATACCTACAGATGACAGATGACAGTTAAAAACTTAATTTAGAGGAAAACCCTTTGACTGAGTTGTTCAGTAAGAAGAGGGATCCTTTGCTTTATAATGGTAATTACTCTGCCATTTATTATTCTATCAGCACATGCAATTAAAGGAGTGCATGGAGGACACAGCTGATAATAAAGTGTGGGGAGACTGAATGCTAATTAACCTCTGCGTCTTGTGCTCCGTGCAGTACGCCTGCCTCTCGTCTTCGCATATGTCCTGGAGCTGGCTCTCCAGGCCGCCGCTGAACGGGATGACCAAGGCTCCGGGGTCGTGACTGTCCACCCACTCCTTGATTTTCACCAACCTGGTAGAAAGCAGCATCCACAGAACTAGTTGGATGAATTGATTAACATGAGAGTGTTTGTTATCTGCCGGCGCATGCATATTCATGACAGCAGCTGAACGAACATATGAGTGTTTGCAGGAGACTACGCTCCAAAGGTGGCCGTTTGTCTCAGAGAGTCTGACTTTGTTTTCATTGAAAACTTTCAACTAAAGGTTTGACTCATACGAACATATAAGGCATAGATTCACAAAGATTTTAAAAGCAACAGCAGCAATACTGTAGCATACTGTAAAAATACTTGAATAGTTGAATGATATTTGATACCTATTTTAATACCACAGCAAAAAGAAAACACAACACATTTGCTATAATGTTAATGTGTGTGCAGCAATGAAAATTGGACTGTAGATCAGTTTTTTTCAGTTCTCTCTTTGATACTTCAATACATCAAAAGTGGATTTCAGATTGCTTTAAACACGCGGTATCCAAAAAGTATCCAAGTATCGACACACCTGATCACCTTATTCTAGACAAATGCTTCAAAGTTCGAAAGTAAAAGTACATAAGTATTACCAGCTACATATACTTGCAGAATGGACCATCTTAGTTCTATATATTCATTCATATTATAGGGTCATTATTACTGGTACATTGTGTTGTAGTAGCATTTTACTGTTGGACAGTTTAATCTACAAAATCCCCAAGACCAAGACCAAAACAGTTTCTGTCTATAAACGAGTCTTAAAAACCTTATTTCTTTCTTTCTGTGCACTAAGAATATATTTCAAATGTTTTTTAAAGGTACACTATGCAACTTTTTTACAGGCCTATACACAAAAAATAAAGACGGCTTTTGATACGTGGAGGAGCTAACGTGAGCTTTAGATGTAGGCCTTCCATTAAGCCATATGTTTACATTTGTATTTGTCAACATTAGAGTAATACAGGTCTTTGAGTTAGTTGAGAAGAAAGAAGTCCTACAGTGCAAAAATACAGGACTGTATATATAGTCTGTTCTCAGTGTTCGTGCACTGGAGGCTTCAAGTTTCCACATCACTCTTGTTGTATGCTGAATAGTGGACCAGGATTGGTCTTTAAACTATTTGTGATATCACAAATCATGCTCATAGGCTCATTAAGTCAGATTTTCAATGAGCACATTCTGAGCAGTGAATGTGAAAACTGCCTTTTAGTGTCAAACTCTGCACAAATCATTCTACATAGTGAAGCTCAAACATTCAACTGTAGGAACAAGAGGAAAGACACATTTTTGACCGGAGGTGGACTTTAAGCACTTAGCTACTTTCGATTGAGATCATAAAACACACAAGCTTTTGGTCTGTTGCCTATTTTTTACCACAATAAACAAGCTAAACATATGCCATAAAGCGAGGAAGAAGCAGAACTAACTCCAGTTTTCCCTCACGAACGTCTTTGTCATTCTCTTTACCACCTGAGCTTTCTTTTTTTTCTCTCTGTCTTCCAGTGCAGCAGGACACCTGACATTGCAGGACAAAGATATCCTCGCACTTAATGGTAACTCTCAGTCAGAACAATATAAGGGGGTCGGGGCAATTATGAGATTAGCCCCACACGCTCTCAGGCTGGGATTGGACAGGTCTCAAAGAACAGCATCACACAAATCCATTTTCACACGGCGGCCCCGACAGAGCTCCTAGGCTGGATTGATTCTGAGGGGTCCCTGTCATTATCTGTAATCCTAGTTTCCTGTTTAAAGCCCATAAGAATCAAAGACTGGGAGGGACCCAACCACCTCAATACCACATCTATTTCAATAACAATGTCACCGCTTTATCACCTACAGCACCATAACGCTGCTCCTACCTAATGATTATCAATATACAATATATGACAGGGTAACGGGCACGGGAAGAGCACACTTTTGCTTTGATTGGATGTTTTTCCCAACAAGCTAGAATAACACTGCAGGGTAAATTTGAAATGAATCTTGTGCCAGTTTGTCTGTCTGTTCAGATGCACATCTATTAGGAGCCGTAACCTAATATTTCCCTTTCTGTTCGCACTATGGATGCTGAGCTGACGTCTGACTGCCACCGCAATAAGGTAGTCGCCAATGTCTCACCAATAAAAGACAGAAAAATAAACACCTTTAGTCAAAAGCCCCAAAAAAACTGAAAACACAGGAGATGGCAGGCGCTCCAAGAGGGGAAAAAATCCAATCTGAGATAATAACAGCTGTAGTTTCTCACTTTTAGCAGCACAGCTGTCTATTTGGTGGCACGTTATTTGCATTCCTCAGGTATTGCGTACTCTACAGGCGGCTGAATAATGATTCACAAATCACTCTCTCCACACCAGTCAAGGGCTGTGATCCTTTGAATAGACCATTGTACCTGAGACTGTAATTGGTGAAGACTTGACAGAGCTGAGCCAAGCCAGCCAAGTAACAAAGAGGCTCTTGGTAGAAGGCTGAGGGATGATTTTAATAATGTGGAGCCGAGACGGAGAACGTGAGCTGCAAATGAGCGCGGGGGTCTCTGGGTCCTTGCACTGAGTGACACAGGACCAGACAAACACCTTGCCACAGGAACATGAAACACCCCCTTCCCTCAACTCCAGAAACAAAGCACTGTCAATTAAGAGCTTTGATGCTCCGTCAACACGACTCCCAAAACCAATTCTGTCAACTTCGCCGCTGTCTACGCACGCCACTTTGCAATTTGTACTTATGTCCATTCCAATTATTTGCACAAAATTTTACGTGGGTCTGTAAATTGGGGGAAAATATTTATGTAAAAACATGCCGCAGATTTCTTTTGGTCTTTGTTCTCATCCTTCAGTCATTCATGAAATTCTAAAATATAAAAGGTATTCATGGAAATTGAAAGTATTGATAAGTATTATGTTTTCGTTTGTGATGCATGATATTGGATTTTTGCTCATATTTGATATGAGGATACTATGATATTTGTTACTCTGATTGTTGATGCTGATACCGACAAGGGGCACTATGTAGTTTTGGAAAAGAAATTCAGAAACTCAGAAAGGTAATATTCACAGTATTAATGAGGTAATAATACAAACTCAGAAATATTTATTATTTCCATAAATAAATAAATAAATAAATACATAAATAAGCCGTCCCCAGAACACTGTTTGAAGCTTGAAAGGTGGCAGGGTCCGCCAAATATAAACAAAGTAAAATAGTAAGAAATTGTGTTGTCCTTTATTGTTTATTTAGTCATGAAAACAAAGATAGTTTGTTTATTAAGTTTGTTTAGAAACGATAAGTCAATAGATCTTTCTCTTCTGATTAAAATTTCTTTCCAAAAAATGCATAGTGCACCTTTAAAGCCTCATCTCCTGAAATGCTCATGTCGAGCAGATGCTGATATGCAATTTTAAAGCCTTTATCGATATTATTGCGCATCCCTTGTTTTCTGTACATCATGACTATCAGTATCTCTTCTCTTTCTTTGACATAAGAAACTGTTTTATTCTTTAATGCAGAATTTATCGGCTAATTAATTCTCTGCATATCGTCCACATATTTTAAGAGAAAACCCAAAATATTCTATGTGGATTTTTGAGCTTCCACACTAGAAATAATACATAAAATATTGGTTCACGTCAGTCCTTTTTAAAAAAGGTCCAAGCTACACACATAAAAAATTCACTGAGAAAGACTGTGTGTGTGTGTGTGTGTCTGTGCCTTGTCAGTCTCCCATTATGTCCCAGCACTGAGTGCCATCTCTCACTGCTCGCTTAATAGAAAGATTCAGCACTTTCTGCTCTTGATATCCCTCTCTGAACAAATGACGCCTGAAATTTTTATTCTTTTTATAATGGAATTCCAATGGCCTTTGCTGCAAATCAAGTGGAAATTTTTGCATATCAAGTGGGAAAAATTAAATGTTAACCACGTTTTAATGTGATTAAGGGTGACAGGGACATTATTTCTGCTAATCATTCACCGGCTTGAAGGCTCAAACAAAGCTGAGGAACGAGCCGTGTTTGTGCTTTTCCTGCTGCTCTCGATTCGGGGAGGAAAATAGGTGTCTCATATGTGCTCGTATCAAACTTTACAAACCCAAAACATGATATCATTTTATGTTTTTGTTTGCTTGTTCACGCTAAAAACAAGGTAATATGAATCAGTATCTGTTTATCTCACATCTAGATGTCATGTTATCTGTCCTGAGCTTAAGATTCGATGCCAGTTGTATTTACAATAGATCTAATTTAAAGCACAATATATTGTGAAATCACAAAAACAATTGGAGCTTCCACAACAGGCCAGCTCTGAAAGGAGACGTCCCACAGGGGGCCACCCTCTGGGGCTAGTCTATTTGTCTTTTTGTGTGGGAATCCTGAGGGGAGGGGGGGGGGATAATTCCTGTGTTTCCGCATGCCTGGGGCTTCCCTGGGCTTTGTCAGAGCTTTGATCTGCTTAAATGGCTCAGGAGGGAAAAAACAATGGGAGCTCCGAGAGTACAGAGGCAGGCTACCTGAGACAATGACCTGGGCCTGTGTCTGACATACATTCATACAGGTTGGCTTTATTAGGAGTGCTTAAAGCCGGTTAAGCCTCTAAAAGGTGGGCCATCACCTCCAGATTGAGTGCTCCTTTCAGATGCAATTGAATGCTGACAGACCTGAAGAGTAATCCACTACCTGCATCCACTTCACTGACACACCCACAGGTGCAGCAGGTAACTGAACATGGGTATGACCAGCTATAGCACAGACTCATCAAGTAATAAACCCCTCCGTTCTGCCTGTCCCTGGTTGCATGGACGAGCATCCGAAAGGGTTTGGATGCTGCGGCACACAGCGTACACTCACCCCCCCCTCCTCTTCCCTTCCTCTGTGAAGGGAGACAGAAATGAGAGGTATGAGCTCATGGTGGCTTTTTGAGGCTGGGAAGTCGGGGGCTCTGTGGGAAGCTTTTCATCCTCCCAGTGGTGAGCTCCTGAGCGACTAGAGTGCAGACGCTCTCTGCTCCCTGTGGCCAGGGCCGGATGGAAAGGCATTACACATCAGCCTCTGAGAAGGAAGGAGATCTGACACACACACACACACACTATCTCCAATATTGTCAACTTCTTTCAGGCTTCAAAGCAATCACGGGCTGGAGGAAACAGAACCCAGCACAGGCACAATGGGAGCAGCTTTAATTAAGAGCATCATCTCACATCGTACCTCGAGGGTGTGCTAGTAACAAGCTTTTTTTTTTTTTCTTGAACAACTTTGTTTTCTGTGATAACTATACCCATTAAAATTTTAAAAGACAAATCTTGCCACTTTAAATGTTTGCACATGATAGATAAAACCCCCCTAACAAACCATCGTCCCCGGTGCCGTCCTCATAATGCTCGTTGAGGACACATTATCAAAGCCACGTCCTTGTTTAAGGCTATTTGTGAGGAGGCAAACATCAGAAATTCAAACCGTAACCCAGAGGAGTACATTGTACATCACCCAAAATAATTCTCTATATGGGGTATCCATGCTGTCATTCACGGCAGTTGACTGGGGGAGAGAAAATAAGGGGGCTGGGAGGGGGGAGAGAGAGAGGGGGGAGTCATCAAGATGTGACAATTGTGACAAGAGCAGGCAAAGTGTAGCGCCGAAGAACACCACACGGATTTCTCCATCTCTTCTCTTTTTTTCCCCCCAGGATGACAGCTTAATGTCTACCACATGCAATATTTATTCTCATCGTGTGTCAGACTGTCTAGCTGTCCCAGGGAGTACAAAGAATGCCACTTATTAGAATAAAAGCAGAAGGAAGGTAATCAAGGACATATGTAACATCAGCCAATCATGCCCCCTTTTTCCAATCTCTTTCTCCCCTCCATTCATAACAGTTCAACAATAATCCTGATAATAAGGGTTCAGGAGCTGTATGTGGAAACACTAAATTCATTTATTTGTCTCATTAGAGCTGCCAAGGCTGCGGGCTGCTCACTGTGGCACGTCCGTTCGGCCTTAACCTGATCACAAACATAATAAAAAAGAGCGGCTTGACAAAGCCAAAGCTATCAAATGTATTATTAGACAGGCTTGAAACTCGCAGACATTTCTTTTTTTTTATGTCGGTGATGCCAGAGCTTTACAGGGGAACAATTCCCAGGGTGCCTTCAGAAGAACACAGGAGGTGTCTACATACATTATGAACCGCAGGAGCGTCACTCAGCATTACGTCCTTGGGTTATGAGGTCTGATAAACGAGAGAGAAGTGACAAGCTGTAGTGGATTTTGGAGAGCAAACTGATTCAACACAGGGTCATTAAAGAACAAACAAGAAGAGGAAAAAGTCTGTGTTAGTCTCAAGTTTAGGGTCTGTCTCATTAGTTCGAACAACAGCGCTGTGTCTTCACCGCCAGGACACAACAAAGACAACGGGGTGACATGTGACATGTCCTTTCATTACCTGGACCGGGGACAGTCAATAACCAGGCTAACTGGAACGACAGGACTTTATTAGCACCATCTGTTTCAGTTTTACTATACAGCCTCTCCTGTTGTTTTCTCTCATTGAAAGCTAGCTAAAGGCATCCATTAGGACTGACTGTGGGCAGTGGGGTACACATCTTACCATGGGAAAGTGTTTCTCAGGATCCCACACTGCACAAGGAGAGAGTGGACGACTGTGCAGAAAATAAAGAGGAGCAAGTGGTCGTATATCTTCCTCATGGCTTTGAAAAGTGAACTCTTAACTCCCCAGATAGTAGTTCCTAAAAACTTGGATGGAGCCAGTGGTTTTGCACTCAATAAAGTTTCGGTTGTGTTTATGGGAATTATGGTTTGGAGTAGCTGAAGTGGGCTGCAGTGACTGCTTTCATGGAGTGGCTTTTTCAGTGAATCATAATAGTCTACCCCCCCCCCCCCCCTCAGTTTTTCTTCTGTCTATGAATCTTGACGGGTACTCCTCAGAAATGGTTTGTCAAAATGATCACACAAAGTGAAAATACATGTTTAACTTATTAGTGGGATTCTTCAAAACCAAAAAAATGCATATAACAAAAATAAAGTCGACAGATGAAGGATCCATTTGCAACACTATGTGTATGCAGGCTCGGGGAAAATAGGTATAAGCTCTGTGGACAGAAGGTCCACAGCTGACATGCTGCAACTCTTGTCAGGGCTTCCTTTACTTTAATTGTCAAAGCTCCTCCTACAGGCCAACTAGAGCATCAGACTCTGCTAAGACATTTTCCTGCCTTTCTGTTCCTTCTTAAACTGTGGTTGGATTTCTTTAAACTTAGCGCTAAAGCTGCTCTAAAATCTGACAAGTTGGTCTTACCTCTAGGAATTGTTATATTTACTTACCTTTTTCTAGGATTGATTGATTGCCTTGAAAAAGGAAAGTGAATATAACAATTATTCCTAAGTTTTGCTTTCTTTATATCTACTTGTTAAGTAAACTTGAAATTGAGTCATGTTACTTATAAATGAAATAAATTTGTTTTGGTAACACTTTATAATAACCATCATTAATAAAAGATTACATTAAACTTTAGTTAATAGTTAATTCACTGTCAACAAATAATAACATGCTTTTACAAACCATTTAGCAATTGTTCATCATTAAGTAACTTGTTCTGGTCACACTACATAATAATCATGCTTAAAAAATATGGTAAGTTAATAGTAAATTTAGTTAAAAGTTAATTGGCTGTTAACAAAGAAATGAAATGCTTTATTAACCATTTATAAAGCAAATGTTTTTTTAATGTTAAGTTACAACTGATGTATAAAACTGTGTAAATGGTAAATTATGATAATATATTATTGGTGTAAATTAAAAAATACTGCATAGTTCATTTATTAACATTACTTGAAAGACCATTATAAAGTTGCAACTGATGTTTAGAAACGTGTACAATTGCTTAGCAAATGTTTTATAAAGCATTTCATTGTTTGTTACAGTGAAATAACTATTGAATAAAGTTTTATTAACTGTAAATTTACCATTTATTAATGACGGTGCTAAATAGTGTTACCTAACGTTCTTATTGACAGAAAATCACATTTTTCAGCTGTGGATTCAAACACATTCTGTCTGTGAGTGAGTAGGATGGTGTATGTGGGGTTGACTGAAAATAAACTACATGTTGTTGTAATGAAGAAACATGTCATTCCAGTGAAACAATGTGGCTTATTTATGTGTTTTTAATAGTACTTGGACAACAATGGAGATCTATTGTATACAGGAATAAGTAATAGCAGGTTTAGGCAACACAGACAAGATTAAATGGTTGAATCATTGTTGGTTTTGATCTTTTTCTGAGATGTGTTGACAATAAGCAAAATATATAATAAATCCAACTTCATCCTTTAACTTCTAATGAGTAAAGTATAATGAGTGGAATAGACTGACACCTTAACATGAAACAAGGCCTTTTACAGAGATCAAACCAAGTCTCCTGAGTTTCTGAGACACACTGACGCTGTCTTTTTTTCAACATCACACTTATCAGAAATGGCTCATGAGAGTACAAGCATGGCATACTTCTTTTTGAAGTACACCATGCCAGACAAATATGGAGGGAATTAATGATGAAAGATCAATTTATGCCTTTGTGGGAAGGAAAACGGAAAATTAAAATGGTCGACTGGAAGAGCAGCTGTGGTATGTACTTATTTCAGCTGTGGTTTCCCAGCATAAAGCACAAAGACAGAGGTACCTAATGTAACACACATTAGGAGCAAATAATGTTCAAATAAGTTTGAATGAGTGTAATAATAAGACTCAAGGAACATCTATACTGTCTGCAGAGGGAAGTACACCTGCCCATACCTATGCACACACACTTTCATACAGGCAGGCAGACAAAGACACACACACACATACACACACACATATATATATATACACACAGTTAATAAAAGCTCCAAGCAATGGTACCCTGCAGTTCTTACACTCACCAGGAAAACCCACACTGCAGAGGCACTCACAGACAGGTCACGCTTGCTAGTTTCCTTAAAGGTCAACTCATCTACTTAAGAGGCACCAATTTACTTTAATGCACATTGTCCAAAAGAAGAAAAAAAAAAAATAAGAGAAACAGAAATGACAAGAAAGAAGAAAAAAAAAACAACACAGCATATGTGCCGTATTCTCAGCTGTGTCTTTTCGCAGCGCAAAATGTGACTGCTCTCGGTTCTCTGAGGAGGATTAAATAAATATCTGATATCAAAACTATTAAAAGACTGATGAAGACAGAGAGGCCACAAGCCCATAAAATAAACAATAACTTAACTGACAAGTGAAAACACGCCAAGGCTGGGCCGGCTGCAGCCCCCACATCATCAACAGTGCTCTAATGACCCTCTCTAACACACAAACTACGGTATGTGGCAGCACAGAGGAAAAGTCTTCCAGGCAGCCCGCTGACGCCGAGGGAAGAGGAGAAAGCCTCTTGATAGACTCTTGTAGATGCCATTCCCTATCACGCAATGCCTCTCAGTCATAAACACATGACAAATGCGGCCTTAATCATTTTTTACGAGCGGGGATGTGCAGGGGGCAGTGCATGGTTAGAGGGGAGAGGGGAGCGGTGAGCAGCAGGCGGCCCCCTCTGCACAGAGGAGAGGGCTGTGTGGTAAAGTCTCCTCTGGAACATCACTCGGCCGGCGATCCTTTGATCTCCACACCGCAATTACGCCAGCATCCAAATGAGCATGGAGTCGCCTCTGAAACAGACTTCAAACATGCACATGTACGCATTCTCATACACGTACACATACACTGTATAGGATTGGAGCCATGTGCTCCTCTCAACAGTAAATGATGTACTGTCTCCAGCAGAGAACCTGGGGATGAAAGGAGGCCTTGCTCCTCGTCTGATCCCTCCATTAATGATGGCTTGCTAAAGCTAATACTGTGTATTCTTGTCTAAACAAGGGCAGCTTGGTATGTGGTTCACATACTCCAAACAGGATGATCTTGGTTAACAATGGACTGTTTTTGGAGGCTGAGAAAGTCTGATGAAACTACTTGCTGCAACAATAATCGACTGTGTTCTATAACTGTCTCTACCACGTACATGTGAGTGGACTGTAATACTGAAGTTAATGCACTTACATATCCTAAAGATAAAGTAAAATTAGTAACATTAACTGAAAGCCTGAACGTGCTGAAAGAAAACAGCAAAAATCTGAAATGAAAACACCCAGGAAACCTGTGAAACGCTCTGAATGGGTGTCCAGAAAGACACAGATAAGATTGGCTTATTTGCCTCATTCGAGGATTCGCCTGCTTTTCCTCCTCACATTAAAGCTGAGATTGCAATTTGTCTAGCTGTTTGCTTTGAATAGTCCTTAACCGTATCATCATCTCAACTGTGCTGGTGGAAAAACACGGGGGCATGGCGACAGCCAAATGGCAGTCTGGCGTCTCTGCTGCAGACTAGCTGCCATTAGGGCTGAGAGCAGCATTTATTGTACAATTAGGGCCAGCTAGATCTACCTGTAATCATCTCCATACAGGTGTGAGCTCCTCTCTGGACAAGGGAAGTGACTCATCACTTGTCAAACATCAACACTTTGATGTCGGCATTGTTCATCGCGGAGCCCCTCGGGACATCTGAGCACTACTGTTTGCCTGTTTAAAACGCTCAGAGATTTATTGCATTTCACACAGTTAAAGAAACACACACACACGCAACATGAAGAAAAAAAACTCTCTTCCTACTGATGACGGATGTTCCACATGCCATGAATCATTTGATTTACGAGCTCCCCCCGTCCTCCCTCCAGTCTGACAGTCATACTTTCGTGTCAGGAACATTTTAACAAACAGTCATAGGTAAACAACTTCCCTTGTAATACAATGCTGCCAAGCAAAGCACTAAAACAAATTTTGTAAGAACTGACACCACAAGCCTAGAGGGCAATTGGAAAAGTGCGATAACAATCCACAAGTTGGTGTTATTGACGAAACGGCTGTAGTGTGGAAAAGTAGCCCTTTCAGATATAATGGATGTCTAACACCAGCCTTTTGGATCCGCTCTCACTGTGGCCAGATGACAACATTACTATGAAAAGTGTGTTTTTTTTGACAGAACAGAGGATCATACAGCTGGAAATACAGCAAGGACGAAGAAGTTTATTTAATGCATTAAAGGTGCACTGTGTAGTTTTGGGAAAGACTTTTTAATCAGAAGAGAAAGAGAATCTTCATTGACTGATTGTTTTATGCCTAAACAAACTAAATAAACAAACTCTTCATTTTCATGACTGAATAAATTGAATAAACAAACTGACCTTAAAGGACAACACAATTTCATACTGTTTTACTTTGTTTATATGTGGCGGACCCTGCCACCTTTCTAGCTTCAGACAGTGTTGTGGGGACCTTATTTTCCTCTGAGAACAGCTTGTTTATTCACTTATGGAAATGAATAATATTTCTGTGTTTGCATCATTACCTCATTAGTATTGTAAATATTAAAATTCAGAGTTTGAACTACATACCCTTTAAAAGTTGACCTCAGTCAGTTCACATTATGAATAGTGTTGCACCTGCAAAGTTAAAAGTACCAGTCAGAATATTAGCATTTTTCCCCTCAAGCCTCAGTTGTAAATAAGATCGGTGGGAATTTCCTGGCTGTGATTAAGCAACAACATTTGAGGACAATGCCAAATATTTAGAGCAAAACAATTTAAGATATTATAACATTTACTTATGATTTACAGCCACTCTCCAGATGATATTAATGACTTGTTTGGCTTTGAATGTAGGTATGTTTGTTTTGGTTTTTTTTGCAATTTAAAGCCTTCACTCTCTTTGATATCATATGGAAATGACACATAATTTCGATGTCAAATGAGGACCATATGCTGGTGCGCTCTTAATGAAGTGCAGAGTCTGGAGGCTGGAGCTGGATGTTGTGTTCGAGCTTACTTAGTGCCACCTCCAGGCAGATCCTCTCACAAAGATATGACCGTTTTCTGTCAGCAGGAGACCACAGTCAGAAGATCAACAAGGCTAACTCACACACACACTTCTGGCACATGCTGTACAGACACATGCACGTAGACGTTTTATAGCTGACATGCAGATTCAATGAAAGTTAGTGGTTAGAAATTAATGTGGAAGTAGAAGGAAAGCTCCTTGGTGATGATTAAAGGAGCACTGTGTAGTTTTGGAGATGAAATTCACACTCAGAATTGTAATATTTACAATATTAATGAGGTAATAATACAAACTCAGACATAGTTATTTTGTCCATAACTGAATAAACAAGCTGTTCTCAGAGGAAAATAAGGTCCCCAGAACACTTTTTGAAGCTAGGAAGGTGGCAGGGTCCGCCAAATATAAACAAAGTAAACAGTATGAAATTGTGTTGTCCTTTAAGTTCAGTTTGTTTAATCGGTTTATTCAGTCATGAAAACGAAGAAAGTTTGTTTATAGTTTGTTTAGGTATATCAACAAAACAGTCTATGATCTTCTCTTCTGATTAAAATGTCTTCCCCAAAACTACGTAGTGCCCCTTTAATGAGTGCAATGAGACGGTCTCCGCCTTTCTTCCAAGCACTTACCATTTGTTCTTTCTCCTGATGTAGTCTTTCTCGGAGAGGTTAACGAGGTAAATCATTGGTTTGGATGTCAAAAACAAGTATTTGTTCAACACTTCGATCTGTGACAAAGACACACAAGGCAAGAGGCACTGAGAATCAGAACTTTTTCCAAAGTAGCCTTTGATGACAGCACAAACATAGATGAGTGAAGCGAAATCAAATTAGGGTCTGGTGTATAGCCTCGGTGGGGTGCGACTATAAAGCCTCTAAATCAAAATCAGCACGGCCAGATGTCATTAGCTTGTACAAAAGTAATGTCAAAATACAACCAACAAAAGGCTGTGCATAATATTAACTTGTGATTTGCACAAAAGACGTGTTTCCTTGAGAAAAAAAAGAGAGAGAGAGGAGGAAACAGCAGTTGTACTTTTAGGTCAGATGAAAAGATGAGCGAGATAAATCACATTAATAAATGTGACTGTGACATCAAAGGCTTACCTCCTTGTCGTTCCAATCGGGATAGTAGCGGACGTTTTTCTTTTCATCCACTACCCAGCTCTTGATTTTGCACATAACGTCCTGTTTGGGGTTAAAAGAGAATGAACAAGAAGCCATTAAAGGAGATGAAAAAGAATATAAACCCAGCAGGGTATGGGGTAATTATTTCCTAAATGCATGGCATCCTGATGCCAAAATGAACAATGGCTGTGCTCGCATTCAAGCAGGAGTGGCCTGGCTTTGACAAGGGATGGCATGCACAAGACCCCCTTCCCTCCTTTAAATCATGACAAAATGCCTTCTGGGGTGTCTCGCTCGGAGCCGCAGTTTTGAACATCAATATTCCATTGGGACTGTTTAATGAAAAGGATGGAAAGAGGAGACAAAATTGGAAAAGAGCAGGGAACTAATTGGAAGTTGGTTAGTTAGGTGTAAATTATTGGTCCTTCCTCAGGCACTTTGCAGAATGTAGTCATACTGAATAAGCACTAGTGAGGTACAGAACTAATTATTCAGTGTTTCTTCTGGAGAAAATATTGAGCATTTCCAGCTATGTATGCCACATTCATTACTGAGGTACTTGTGGCTTGAGACCACAGGCAAGACTGGGTCTTGACAGGATCTGGAAGCGGAAAAGGGTGGGAAAATGGGAGGGAGGTAGTTATAAAATTTGTAATAAAGAAATTGAGCCTATTATTGTTGATCCAGCCCCACAGAAATTAGCGGAACACATTCTTTTTGTTCCTGTCAACTTGACCTCCCCCTTCATATAAAAACTCCTCCACCCCCTGCAACACTCCCCCTACCTCCTTTTCCCTCCCCAAACCCTTGCAGCACTTCACAATCATACTCCCTTTTGAAAGAACTGAGGAAAAAATCCTGCCAGAGCCTCAATTACACAATGGCAGAAAAAGCTCCACACACTGACCCCCAGCCAGCTGCATTCACTCTCTGCACATCTCTCTCCACAGGAATTCTAAAGGCCTTTTAGTCAGGCAGCCAGAGTGCAGCCAGCGGGAGAGAGCGCAGGAAGAGCTGCATACACTCCGCCCGCGCCGTCCCAAGTCTTCACAGAGAGATTAATCATCTGTGAAATGGAAACAGCAAACGGCCAGTGACACAGGCTGAACCCGCTCCAGGTTTCCCTCATCAGCTCGCAGCCGCCGTGCAGCGCTCCTCTAACAGGCAGGTGTTAATAAAAGGCATATAGGTCCCACAAGGGTCAAACACATATGCCTGCCACCATGAAGCGCCGCTGGTGGGCCGGCTTCTTATTATTGTTTTTTAAGGATAGGGATTTTGAGGATTCATACGGACAAAAGCAATGAAACATTGTCTTTGTAAACAGAGCAACAGCGAAATGGACTTAAATCTTTACAACAATGCATACATATGAGCCCTGTGTGTGCATACGTTCAGCTTCAACTCACAGTGAAATATTAAGTGACCTTTTTCATTGTGACAGCAATTTTAACCATAAAATGCTATTTTATAATAAATAACACATTTCTGATTTTTTTCCCCCCTCGTTTTTTATTAAACAGCAAATGTTAGCGTTAGTTTTTTTCTCAATTATTTTGCCCCCCAACCTTTCAGATGCATTTTTAGTTTACAGTAATAATCATCTCCTTATGTGCATTTCCTACAGAACAGGAAGTACATTAAAGAAAGAGGAAAGATGCCTTCAAAACAATCTTTTTTGTGTCACAATCGGCAAATATTTAATATCATTCTTTATGGAGTGCATGCACAGTGTATTACACTTTATGGTATATATTAATAAATAGAGTAGTTCTCTCTCACAGTAATATCGTGAGGCATAATGTTTCCATACCTTGTGCAGAGGTAACAACGTACAGGAAATGAATGAATTTCTCATTAGACATATTTTGAGTTTTGCACTATTAAGATTTGTGTGGTTTTGTCATAATTACTCATAATTTTAACACATTGTTTTCATATTGTTGGTATAATTTCAGTCTTAAAGACAGCATATAAAAATGTGAGAAAGTGTGCGAGAAAAACAAATTTAGCATTTGTGTGAATGGTGCATCATCTTGAATCACATAAGGGTTTACAATGTAATTTTTAAAAGTATGAATATCTAGATGGTAAAATAAGTTGACATTAAAATAATCATCGAACTCCACCATAAACAGGATAAAAGTGTTTTTTGCTCTTGGAAAGAATTTCCAGCCACTTAAAGACCTGTAGCGCTTATAGGAAACTGAGTGCAACAATGGAAATTAGGTTTTTTTTCAAAGGTCTTGCAAATGACTCTGTAAAGTGGAAAATCTAAGGCAGTAATCACCATCAGCATTTCCTTTTTATTTCATTGCATCCTGTGGTTCTGCAGAAGAAAGAAATAGCACTTTTTTTTCTTTAAAACTGTATATTTTTAGGCTTGATGCACATGTTCCTGCATATAAATGCTGACATAAACATGTGTATATGTGTCTGTGCACAGCTGAGCGTGTCAAACGCCAGGCTCAGCCTGTGAGACAATCACACAATCCCTCCCATCTAAAAGCTTGGTGCAGCCTTTGATAAGCACCATTCTTTGCCATCTAAAGAGGTCTTCTATAGATTTCACTTGCCGACGTGTGCACAACCTTTGACAAGTAATGTATCATTTTTATTCATTGCCTAAAATTGTTAGCAATTATGTGCGTAAGCGGCCACCTGCCTGGCCTGAATGGCTCCTGTCTGTGGGGCTACAGGGGTGTGGGGAAGTGCTGTAGGCTGTAAAAAGAGAGGGTGGGGGGGTTGGGGTGTCGGGGGGGTGGTTTCGTCTGAGGGGAACCAACCAAACTCTGCAGCAGGTGAAAAAGCCCCTCTCGTTAGTGTAATGAGTGGTCAGAGCCTCGGTGTCTCGGGGCCTGAAATTGGGCATGCCGCTCCGAGTGAAAGGCCGGGTCCCCTCGCCCATCCGAGCCTGCTCCTCCGCCGTCAGAGCATCATGAGACATTTACAACCAAATCATCGCTAATGTTTGCGACTCAGCCTCATTACCTTAACAATATGACCATCTGAATGCGTTTGCATCCACATACGTCGTGATCCGACACCCAGGATGTGGATTTTTTTTTTTTCTGATCTTACCCTGTGTTTTGCCCTGCACCTTGCTGCAGGATCCTCAGTCAAAGAATATTCTAAACATTTACGGTATTCATAGCGAGGTATAGGCATATGTGTCACCCACTGTATGGCCTCACACAATTTCCTAAGCTGCTGTAGGTGTATAACCATGAGCAAGAGCTGTGCCATGATTTGAGTATTACTTTAGATGAAAAGAGCTGTGTGGAAACACTTTCATTAGCCCAGTGCTGTGACCCAGGGTCAGCAGCTGAATAAGTAACTCTCTATTAATGATTTCTACAGCAGAAAACCCCTGACCCCTGATCACTTTCAATCTCGGAAAGGGAAAAAAAAAATAGGGCAGGGGGAGGGGTGAGACCTATTGGAGGGAGATTAAAAAAAACATACTTTTTTTCTCCTTGGCCATGTGTGTGGGAGGGTTATTATTTGTGCCGTGCTGTGAGGGGGAGCAAAGGGCCTGCTGGGACATTGACTCACGTATTCTGGTTTGAGTTTCTTGTCACCGCCTCTAATGGCTGTCTTCTCCAGCTTGTCAATAATAGGGCCGATCATCTCCTCATCCTTCAGCCGCAGCTCCTCGTGGATGATCTCCATATCCCTCACCGGGTCCACCGTCCCCTCAACATGGATGATATCCTCATCCTCAAAAGCACCTGCAGCGCCAGGACACAAACACACAGAGAGTGCATCGGTATAGAATTTTTTTTTTTTTCCTGCAGCAACAACGTGCACACATGTAGTACAAGCAACAGAATCAATGGCATTGACTTCTTGAGATCGAATGTGAAGCAGTGATTAGATTTAGCCCCCCAAAAATCATTAGCTTTTTTGCAGAGAATGTGGGAAAAATAAACATCCAGATGAAAAAGCACAGTGGGAGTCACAGGAAAGTCATAACAAATATAATAAAAATACTCAGGAATACATTAAATATTTCTTTTCAGTGAGCAAGTGTCAGAACTGCGAGAAACCAGCTTACTGTGTCAAAGTAAGTTCCACTAAAATTGGCTTTAAGTGCAACAGAACAGGCTTGTCTGTCAATCTGCATGAAAAGTGTGTGGTCATGCTTTTTCTACCCCTCTGTCTTAAAACTATCAGCCATTAAGATAAAAAATATGAGAAATAAACAAAACTGAGTGTGATTTAAGAGGAAAATGTCAACATTCGTAGATGATAGACGACAGTCTTCCCCCTCATCATTTGCGTCTTAGCCGTGGCTATGCTGGTGATTAGGTAATGAGGCTCTGAAGCAGACCATTTAGCCAGCAGCTGCTCTAAGGACTCCTTCTGATTCTCCAGCAGAGCTCAGGGGTGAGGGAGGGGAGGGAGAGGGGCGAGACGGGTGTACATCTGTCACATGAGAGTGACAGCCTTTAACAGTACTAGTGGCGACTGTAGTGGACTCCAATATGTTCTTTAATTTATGTACAGTCTGTTTTATATTATCACAATAAACCTCAAAAACACTTAATAAACATAAATACCACGACTGAGCAACCAGATCACATGCTATGATATTTTTGTCCAAATACCTCAATATCAATATTGGGACAATATTGTAGGGATGACTTTTGGTACTTTTACAAAATATTCTAATAAGATTTGTTTTTATAAATAAACATCAGTAATGTGAATATAATAGCTAAGCTAGTAAAGGCAAAACAAGTATAATAAGTAGAACAGTCTGGTGGTTCAGAAATGTACATATTTTTACTGCAATGGAGCTTTTAAAACCAGGAAAAGACAACATGAGACAAAAGACAAATGTAAGTACTATTAGCAAAATGTGTTCTAAGTATCAAAGGTAAAAGTACTCATGACTCAAATAAATGTCCACTGTGCCTGTTAAAAAAATATTGTATTATTATTTGACTATTATTATTATATTATTGTATTATTATTATTACCAACCCAATCGCCAGAATAAATGTTGGCAAAGTGCGTTTATGCAAAACCACAGATAAGTTTAACTTTACATTTCTTTTGTTTCTTTGGTCGCCTCAAAGAGTCCTTAGTTCTTGTTAAAAACACCTGGTTTGTCACCACATACATGGCTGGAAATTCTCCCAAGGTCTCCTTAAAAACAACCACTGGTGTCATGCATACAAATGTTAAAATGCAGACTCGAACTGTAGTCACTGCTGGCCACCAGCTGGGCTGCCTTGTCGCATGTAACCTCACCATTGTCTCCCTAACCTCTTGATATAGAAGTCAGGTAATAAACATGTAATGTGAAGGTGATATATGACATGTTTTGTACAAATGTCAATATGGTACGTAGCCTATGACATGAACATGTAACCTGCTAACATTTTATCCTGGCGACTGGGCTGATTATTACTGATGCAGGTAAATATAAGTAGCATTTTGCTGTTGTAGCTTGAATTTATTCATATACTGTTGGCACAACATATGTTTCGCATAAAGTAGCATAGAATGTAAATACTCAAGTAAAGTAAAAGCACCTAATATTTGTACAAAAGTAAAGTTCTTGAGTGAAGTTATATTCCACCGTTGGAGCACCTTCATGCTATATTTACATAAGTACAGTATATGAAATATGCCTGCACACGTTTTCATAAATCAGTCAGTAACAGTGACTCATGAAGTTTCACACTGTGCCTTAATGGGAATGCCATCTCACTCAACGGGTAAGGGAATGTCAGGTGGTTGATGACTTGGCTTTAAGTATTGCCGTGTTGAGGGACACTATGTTTGGAATGTTCATTGTGGAGTTTCTTATTGTTTTTAACAATCCATATTCACACGTACACACCTGAGCAGTGACGGTATGTTGACAGGTGAGGCCCTGCGAGAATAACGTCACCACGGTGATGCGCACGACTCATCCCAAGGCTGTCACTTCCATCTCTCAACAAGTTGGAACAGTGATACATGAAGAAGATATTGATGATTCAGAGCTGTGCGTGGTTGTCATGATGGGAAGCAGCATACCGGAAGAGTCAAGTTAACCCCGTCATTCCACTAATCAGATCAAGTCAGATGAATGTCTACACAGTACAGTGTCTACACATGAAAACAGATCCTCCACTAACAAGGAAAAAATGCCTCTGAGACCGTCTCTGATCCGAAGGTATTTTAGCTGTGTGGCTCATGGGATGTCTGTCAGTCTGTCAGTCACTTGGTTGTCGGTCCAAACTGAAATAACTCAGGAACTTTTTGATGGATTGCCATGAAATGTTGTACAGATATTTGTGGCCCCAATAGACTGTATGCTATGTATAGCAAGAGGAGGGTGACTGGTTGCAAGAAGAAATCTGATTGTATGTAAGCTTATGAGAAAATTACCCTACTTCTCACTTGATTTACAAACTCAGTAAACAGTTCCCTAATGAGTTTATGGTTTCAATTTCTAGTTTCAAGTCTTCTTCAATATAGCATGATGTTCAGTTTTTTAGATTGTGGTCCCATTTTAGAGTAAAATACATGATTAATCAGTTTATGCTTTGGGACGTGGCTACCACTGAGTGTCGCTGGGTTCTCACTCAGATCCAATCTGCATATCCTCCCCAGCTCCACCCTCTTGTCCTAATTTTTAGTTACTTCCGGCTCCAAAAAACCAAGATGGCAACAGCCGTAATGCCAACCTCCGTTACGGTAGTCCACAAACAAATGGGTGACGTCACCGTGGGTTTACACGTGGTGCTCCGCATGTAATGACTTTGTTGATCCACTGACTTTTAATCTAGCGCCACCATGAGGTTAACATTTGTGGTTTTGAGTGAAATGTCTCAACATCTAGTGGATGGCTTGCTATATATTTCTGGAGACATTCATGTTCCCCTTGGGTTAAACTGTAATAACTAGCATGCTAACATGCTACACTGTGAAACATAAGCTCCTAAATATTAGCATGTTAGCATTGTCATTGTGAGCATGTTAGCATTACAATGTAGGCACTTAGCTCAAAGCAACGCTGCGCTTAAAGCAGTGAGGTTGCAGATGGCAACCAACAAAACACCCCTCGCTCAACCCAATCACCAGAATATGTTATATATTTTACATTTCTTTATGTTGCTATTTAACATTTCTTCAGGTTCAATTTTTCGGTTTATCTGTGACAATGCTGTGCTTATGGTCTGGTTAAGTTTAGGCACAAAAACCACCACAAAAGATCACGTTTTGACTTAAAGTACCTGTTTTGTTTGCAAAAAACACAGGTGGAAATTGTCTGAAGGTCTCCTTAAAAATATCCAGTGGTGCCAGCTTAAAAATGTTGGAACTTAGCCTTGAACTGTAGTCACTGGCTGTAAGCCTTCTTCCCTGCAGGTCATAAACTTGTAATGTGAACATGATGACACATTTTGTCAAAATGTCAGTATGTTATGTCACCTACTACACATACAAATGTTTGCAAAAACATTAATGGCATTTGATCCTGGTGATTGGGCTGCCTGCCCTCACCCTCCCCTTGTGGTTGCTTAAAGCGTGAAAGGCCCTGTGGTGTCTCGTTTGTCCATTCTGGGCTACTGTAGAAACATGGTGGACTCCTTGGAAGATGACCTGCTGCCTCTTAGATAATGAAAACACAATGATTCTTACCCTCAGGTGCTTACCCTCATGAATGAAAACATATTTCTGAATATTATATTCCATTTCTGCCAATCAATCCTCTGCAGTAGACTATTTTTCCTTTTCAAGAATAGGTGCCTGTAAGACTGTTAGGGAACAGGAGTGGGAGTGTTTTATTAAACCGTAAGAGACGCTAAACTGTAAACTGAACAAATAGGAAACCCCCTCCACTGATCTTCCACATGCACAGAATATCATATCTTGTTGTTCTACTGGGTTAAGGAGAGATAAGTACCTGATTTTCCCTGATACTAAACTACAGGGCTTTTACAATCTAGCACCACTCATCAGTCGAATCTGAACAGCAAAGCTCAACTACAAAATGACAGACACCGAAAAATACTACACCGGTGGTCTTATTACACATGCAAGCCAACAGAAGCTGTAGACTTTTGTGCAAGCTGTCATCCTGTGCGTTGTCCTCATGGTGAAATGAACTTATCCAATTACTCTTTGCCTAATCAGGCTGTTTTGGTTCCTCTCCTCTTGCAGAGGTACTCCACAGTATAAACAGTTCACTTACGCCACACAGAAAGGGGCTAATCAGTGGAATTATTGTTTTGCTGCGCCAATTTACCAGCTCCCTGTTCAGCACTGATTGGAATGAAAATTTGCTATTGTCTCTGCATGAACTCAGAAAATATAATGCAATGTAATCATTTTGTTAGCTGCAAGAATATACATACATTACAAACAATTATGATGTACAGTTTTGATACACTGTGTTACAAATGGAAAACGCATACGAGTCTGTTGTTCAATTTAATACATATTAATTAGGAGTGAGGAGTTTTAAACAGGTTCACATGGTGAATAAACCACTCACGATTGTTAATAATCACTGTTTATGAGAGCATTCGGAATGATTAAAATTTTTTTAAAACACTAAAGCAAGCACAATCATTTCAAAACACATTTCTTTTTAAATAAATCGAACTATTGTTATTCATCCTTCATAAAAAAGCTGATAAATCAACATTTGAAAGAGGCTTTCAAAGCACCGGAGCAGCTGATCACTCACTATTTAGTCATCAGCTGACACTCTCCTCTGACTACCACATATTCCAAAGTAATTTGCTTTAATTAATTTCGCCTAATTTAACATTCACATCTACTTTACCGCCATCCCATTCACGGCTCAGAGCTGGAGAACAAATGAACGAGGTGAAAGAGAGAGAGAGAGAGGGAGAGAAAGAAATCTGAGGGGGCAATCTCCACAATTAGTCCTTTAACAACTGGGTCTGGGTAGGGCTCTGTGAAGACAGCTCTTACGAGGCCGCGGCGCCACACAAAGCCACATGCAAGACAGTGAAAACACACACTGACAGAAAAAAAGAGAAGAAGACAGAGGTTGGAGAGGCCCAGTTTCAGGAGTCAGGTCGGTCTCACAATTTAGATTTTACTGCTTTATTTCAAATGGCGTGTGTTTTGAAGACACTATTAACAGGTGCTCCTTTATTAACAGAACAAAAGGATTAGTCTCCAGAGGGTGAGTGGTGTTCAATGGCCTGATTACAGATCAGGCTAATCTCTGTAAAATTATGGACTTACAGCGGCACTGCAGGCCAGTTAAGTATGAAAGGATAAAACTCCCTGAAGTCATATTTACAAGAGAAAATAGAAGAAAAACAAATATATTTCAGTGACTTTGTTAATTTTTTTTTTTTACATTAACCACACATTGCAAAATTGAACACATATAGTATATCATTTCTGCTGCTAAGGGTCCCTCAATCAAAAGAAAACAAAAGACATATGTAGCGTGGGACAATGGGAGATGTTGTCCTCTATTATTAAATAGCTTCCATTGCTGATGAGAATCTACATGACCAAGGCATAAATATTCACAGACAAACCAGCGTTTGAAAGTTTTATTTGCATGACGGTTAGTCAAGTTCACACTCTTCCTTTCTCAGTCTGACTCTCTCGGAAGTTATAGCAACAGGCGACCAAATGAAACGCACCTTTACATGTATTAAAATTACAGATTTTTTTATATTGTCAAAAACATTTTGGATAATTTAAGTACAAAACTCGAGGAAACATAACAAAAGTCAAGTCGTGTGCAAACACTTTAAAGGGGCACTATGTAGTTTTGGAGAAGAAATTCAAACTCAGAATTTTAATATTTACAATATTAATGAGGAAAAAATACAAACTATTTTTTTCCATAACTGAATAAACAAGCTGTTCTCAGAGGAAAATAAGGTCCCCAGAACACTGTTTGAAGCTGAAAAAGGTGGCAGGGTCCGCCAAATATAAACAAAGTAAAACAGTGTGAATTGTGTGGACCACAGTGAGTTTTGTTGTTTATTTAGTCTGTTTATTTAGTTTGTTAGGGCATAAAATTCAGTCAGTGAAGATCTTTCTCTACTGATTAAAATATCTTCCCCAAAACTACATAGTGCACCTTTAATGCAGAAATGTTACATGTGTCTTTAAAAGTTAGAGTATAACACCTAAATACACCAAACAAGCTCGATCCCACTGTATATCATCACTTTCCTGTCAGCTACACAGACAAGGCAGCTGTCTGAGTCATGTCGAGATCAATACTGATTGAGCTGCTTCCTCTCAAGTTGCTACCTGGGAGGATATGTGGTCAACATAATTCAGTTAAATTACAGTATTCATTGACTTTTAACTTCCTGTGCATGTTTTCACATGCAAGATGGGTAAGAGCACATCTAAAGAACTTGCATTCCTCGCAGTGCTTTTAAAATGTTCATGCAAACTCACTGCCGCAATTCTCCTGGTATTCAGAGCAGTAAAAGCTATTTTACGAGTCTGTCAGGAAAAGCACATTATGTATGTCTTCCCGGCATAAAAAAACACTGGCAATGCACACACTTTCATTCAGGAAATATCGTCTCGACATTCATTTTCGGATACATGGAATTGACAGCTGCTTCTGTAACAGAGTTTGTGGCATATTCAGCCTTGTTTCTTATGTCAATTATTGGCTGCTAAGCAGCAGTTTGACACCAGAAAGTGGTGGGTTTGAGCCCTTCAGGGATACAACTCATGTTTTCTTCATGATCCCATCTTTCAAAATAGATCACGGTGAAATCACAGAGCTCGATAGTATGAATATCAGCACCTTGCGAGGTGTCTCCACTTCCTATGTAATCTACTGTCAACTGCAGAGTTTTAAAGGTGCATCTTTCCACCATGTTTCATATGACTGCCTGTAAAATAAAAAAACTACATGTAGGGGCAAAGCTGTTCAGATGAGCCTGATCTGTGTGCTGTTGAAAGGTGGATGTACTGGGGAGGTTCCAGTTTCCATGAACTCTGACAGAAAACAACAGTGTTAATTCCCTTATCATTAGCTTAACCTCTGTCATTCAATTTACTTTGTTAAACCACGGAGCCTGAGAGCGTCTTGATTGAAAGGGACCGACATATGCACACCACTGTTGTCCCACATCATTCAGAGAACAAACCTTTTTAGATCCTTAACTACTATAGTGCCGCTGATTGCACAGGCACCAGCAATTTTCTAACCAACCGCCACCTGAACAATGATGTGTTCAGCCTTCAGGCCCTCCAGCCTTTCAAAGGTGAATCATTTCACAGTTTGGAGCGAGATCTCCATAGCAACTCCTCTTTGAAGGGTTTAGAATCACCATCCAATAATTCTATGATCATCGGGCCTTGCCATTCCCAGTGGTTCTTTTCACAGCGGACAGGCGAGGGGGGCACGAGGAGGAAGCAGGAAGATTCTACAGTCTATTTCAGGCAATTCATCTTGCAGCCCCATTAGAATTCAAAATATTGCGACCTTCAATCACCGAGCATGTTATCTGGAGCTGTGGCGATCTCCAGTCAAGATGGGTAGACATTTTGCTCTAATCATCCAAGATGAGTGGAGGCTGACAAAAACTCTTCATTCTCGCCCGAAGCAAAATGCTCATTTAAATGCTGTGACAGCTCCTCGACACGGCCCGGAAACACACAAAAGGAGGCTGATCCTCGCAGCTGAACGATGCAGATGTAGAATTGCAGTATGGGTTAAAACAATAACTAACATAAACAAGGAAGCACATATAGCATGGGGCCGCCATGTTTTTATTTTGTTCAAGTACGGTGTAGGAAGTGGGCCGCTTGTTCGTTATAAACCAGTTGCCTTTGCTGCAACAGTACAGAATATGTAGTAAACAGACTATTTAGACTAATTTCAAACCTAAAGGTGCTTTATATAACATATGTGAGCGGATTGTAACATGACATAAAAAAATGAGACCTTCTCCATCTCTCTCGGTTGCCTATAGAAGCCTGTGGATGATTTTTTTAAGTTGTCAAAATAACCTCGTCTCAGTGCCTCTCTCCACAGAGAGCAACAGTAGCTAAAGTTAGTTTAGAAATGGAGTCTGCTAACAAAAAACGCTGGCTTCCAGCCCAACACAGAAGTGCCACAGAGCTCCTTTAATGTTTGTTTGTCTGCCGCACTGGGTCCACCACATTAACACCAACCACACAAGTAAATACTTGTCCAAATCAATCTTAGAATAAGACGTAACTGGTGATTAGGCCTGTATGATACAACAAAAATGTAACATTGTTCAATATTGTGATGACGATATAAGCTCTACTCTCCTTTCTCAGCCATCGTGCTGGCTAATCTCACAGTCGCCAAAAAATTGATGCCAATTCATCTGAGGGTAGCTGACGGCCAGATGTTTGCATGCTGAGTGTGAACGCATGGTACCTGTAGATAAAAAGATTTTTTTCTCATTCATCGCATTTCTTTTGCAATGTGTTATTGTGCATGTTCATATCGCAAAGACGACAAAATTCAATATGCAAATATACAATGTTATACTAAATGATGTGCTTCTTCACTGCGACATAACCTGTGGTTCATTGTGAGGCAATCCCATGTACAACATTCTGGTTTAGAAAATATACACAAAGCACTGAATGTGTGTTAATCTGCGGTTAAAAATAGTCTCCAACAAATGCACTTTCTACCCCTGCTAAAAACTACACTGTCCTGCTGTTTAAGGACTATATGCTGTATGATAGCATGTATTTGTACGTCTGAAAGTATTCCTCAGTGAAAGTATTAAATTGACACAAGTGAATAAAAGGACATATCAACACTGGACAAGGTAGCACCAAATAGTTTTAGTGAATAGGTTTATAATCTGTGAAAACCACTAAATCACTGAAGGTCATTTCTGTGTGTAACTGTATTTACTCTAGTATACTTTTATCTCCCGTTGGAGGATTTCTCCCTTTTAAATAATCAATGAGTAGAATATTTTCCGAAAACATAAAAATCACACTTGTTTGTGTTGTTTGTCAATTAATGCATCAACTCAACAAGTGAATCAGCAGCTGAATTGTTGATAACTTCACTCATTGCTGAAGCCGCTTGGCTGGGATGACGTGTTCTGGATGTTTGTCAAGTTTGAGAATTTGTGAGTTGATGAGTGACGAGGCAGAATTGCTGGAGAGCAGCCATTACTGGCGTCAGTGGGGAGGCAGGTTGGCCGTAAATCATCTCTGTCTGAATAGTCAATCCAGTTTGTTCTTAAAGCCTGCAGCTAAACAATCAGTTTGATTTGCTCAGTATAAGCGATTAGTGGAGTGTGGGCTGAAGTCTGAGTGATGCAACAACCAAACAGAAATACAGTTTCCTTCCAGATTGAGCAAAGTGAAGGCCAACTTATTTAACTCACTCTTTATCATCAGATTCAGACATTCATCAGACAATGATGAGTCTGATATTTAAACTTTTTAAAAGGTTATATTTTTTAGAGGTGAATGAATTGGACCTGGAGAGGGATAACTGTTGTCAATTTGTTGTTGATTGACACTTTGATTCGATCACATTAGCCACAATCAAAAATCTGACATAGATTGAGACACACAGCCAATAAATTTCGGCTTACAGACGCAGTTAATAGACTGGACGTTTGTTATCATGAATAATCATTGTGCACAGGGGGCATCGAACAGGCCTCTATCTTCATTAAAACATGTGTTTCTGTAGGATAATCTTGTCAATTATATGCTGTATGTGAATATATGTTATTTTTAATGTTCAACTACAAGATGGCCTTGGGGTTGTATGCCTCTGTGCACCAGACAAGTTGCAGTTTAGTGCATCTGTTGGTGAAATGGAAGTGAGCGCTTTATTGGCATGTATGATTCCAGTGAATGTTTCCAGCGATAGACATGCTGCCTACACCTAGAGACTATTTTTACAGAGGCGCACAAAGGAGCTTCGTCACATGGTGCATTGACAATCACCTGAAGCTCAAAATCAGCAAAACCTATGGGCTTATGGTGGACTGCTGCTGTATGTCTATAAGAGAAGACAAAAGTGGGAAAAAAATCTAAGATGTGGATGCTTCACACACATCTTCAACCTGGCAGCACAAAAGAGTGACACAATCACCACAGTTTCAAAGTGGGCGCCTAGTTAGAGTCACCAATTCAGTCCAAAATGTGAAATATGGTCACAATTGCCCTTCTGTTCCTGAGTTATGGTGTTAAAGGATGGCCAGAAGAGTTTTTGTAGAACACTATGATGTCACAGTGAAGTTGACCTTAACTTAATCTCATCAGTTGATCCTATTAGATATTTGTGAGAAATTTGACATAATTAGTTATTCAAATTATTGAGTTATGATTGACCTTTGACCTCCAATTTATATTAGTTCATTCTTGAGGCTAAGTGGACGTTTGTGTGTCAGATTTGACAAAATCTAAAAAAAAGTCATTCCTGAGATATCACGTTCACGAGAATGGGACCGACGCACAGACGGACGGACATCCCGCAAACATGATGCCACGGGCCGCTGCTTTCACCGGTGTGGAGGCATAGAAATACCATGTCTGTGACTTTTGACCAAGGATTTCATAACTAAATTGTACACTCATGAATACTGATGCAGTATTCATTTGTTTCAGTTGGGGAACAGTCCATCAACCATGGCGTTTTATGAAGGTGTTTTTCCAGCTCATCGGTTATTGGTCTGTTAAATGTTGTATAAACTAATTGTACCACAGCTACAGTAGCTGTAAACACAAGCACAGGTTTACAATTACAGCAAATTCTGTGATTTCAAAAGTATTTTTATCATGTTTGTAAAGATGTATGCATTATTATTTTAAGGACTAGGGATGACATTAGTTTTGGTACCCACCGGAAAACAAAAGGTAATAGTTTATGGTACTGTAATAAGCATAAAGTTGCATGACGATAGCATACCAAGACCTCTGGTGTTGTTTTAACATTCACTGCTAAGGTAATGTTGTAGACCCATGATGGTAATCAATGCACAACATAAGAAAAATAACATAAAGGTTAAAGGTTGTACCAAACAATAGCAATATTCATTTTAATGCAATTGTTCGTTACAACCTTTAACTTTTATGTATGTACAGTACAGTAGCTGTAGATCAATTTTATGCTGAATACAGTATGACATACTAGTACTATTCATTTTTTTTCAATCAATTCAGTTAACTTTTTTGTCAATGAAACATTGGCAAATACTGAAAAATTACCATTACAATTTCCAAGAGACCAATGTAACATCTTGTTTTGTCCAACAATCGGTCTAAAACTCACAGATAAGTGGTTTGCTGCAATATAAGACAAGAAAAGACAAGCAAGTCCTCACATTTGAGAAGCTTTAACCACTGAAAGTTTGGGCTTTCTGCTTTAAAAGATGCCTTAATCAATGAATTTATTATTGATGATCAATGTTCAGCTCTATTAAGGACACAACAAAGTGACATCTCCTCTATAGCTAAAATCTTATTAAGTTTATCTCTTTAATACCTGCAACCATTGTTTAATGAAATGGGCGACCCTGCCTGTAGTGAACCTCAGGCAGTAGAGGAGGAGAGGGAAGAGTCATAACTTAACCAGGAGTTCAGGTGCTGAAAGCATGAATCTCACAGTGAGAGAAGAGTCTGCCAAAAATAACAGCTCCTTTCCAGCCGGCTGCCCACAACCACAGCCCGTCCCTGCAGATACACCACAGTATCTTAAGGCTAGACTCTTACTGAGTGTCGCGCAACCGTAAATAAGTCTTCATTAGGAGTGAACCAGAGCATTTCTACAGTGACGGGAGGACACTGTGTGAGCATTCAAACATCTAATTGCTGGAAACCAAACATCTGGGAATAAGGCCAGGTGAGCTGGCAGAGTAGCTTGCAGGGAACAGAAGAGCAGATGAAGTAGAACATGTCTGTGTCTTGTCTCAGACAGCGAGGATCCAGCCTTGTTCCAGTCACCGCAGAAGCACTGGGAACACTCAGCCTGCAAACCACTTTGTTATGAGACTGGGGAGCACCAGTCATTCAACAGAATCAGCTTTCAGGATGTCATCACGCGCCTTAATAGTTTTTGGAAGGTATTGTTGAAAGCAAATCCACTGTTTACGCAGCACTTTTCAAGGTCATTAGGGGTTGAAAAATATTCTTAACGTGCACGCTACTGGGGGAATTCTGAGGCCTCAGGAGGAAAATCCCTGGAAAAAGATGAATCCTTTCAAAATATGTAAATATATAAAATACAATGTGGTAACCCGTTCCACCTTCACACCTTTGTAAAACCCCTGTAACTTTGTATAAGCTAACTATTTCTAAAGTTTCACAACTTCTTCACAAAGAACTGTAACCCAATATAGGGAATCAAACTAGAACAGTACATTCAGTGAGTGCAGATCTCCACCAGGCTTAAAGTCAAAATGGAAGCAAACGTAACATAAAATGGAGATTTATTCATTTTGTATCATGCCTAACTTTTGTGGATCATAACGTGTCTGGTATGTAAGTATTCTGCACATGCTCCAAGGGAAGATGCAACCAAACTTTTCTACGAATGTATTAGGCTTTCAACAGACCCTACTGCGTTGTGATTGGCTAGTACTTGTTGTCTCGACTCATCTTTTTGACTGCCAGAGAAAAAGGGTGTATTTTAAACCAAACCATGATGTTTGCCTAAACCTAACCAAGTAGTTTTGGTGCCCAAATCTAACCAAACTGCTACTGAAAACAACAACAACAACAAAATAACAACATGTCAACTAAAAATTATAAATCAAAACTGACTGTTGTCTTTCCACAGGACACACACACAGGCCTCCTGGGTGAACAGCTAGGTCACATCACTGAGAACTAGCTAATCACAACTAAGTTGGGAGATAGAAGATTTTAACACAGATTGGGATAAATACACAACAAAATTTCCATAATTGGAATAACCATGAATTGGGACAATCATGGCTATCCTCACGAGTGACTTAAAAAACCAAAATCTTCGAATGGGCTTGACTTGCCCAGTGCATCCCCACAAAAACAGTCAAATCAGATGTGTGAGAATATTATTGATTCCAAACTAAAGAACAACAGTGAGGTGTTCACCATTTATTTGTCCTTTTGATTTATGCAGGGGGACCTTATGATTTATGATAACTGAATTTAAGATTGTTCATGTGATGAACAATCAAACATGTTCACTAAAAAAAGGTGTGTGTCCTATGTGTGATGCAATAAG
The DNA here is from genome assembly GCF_965226575.1 of Pagrus pagrus. Classification (NCBI taxonomy): domain Eukaryota; kingdom Metazoa; phylum Chordata; class Actinopteri; order Spariformes; family Sparidae; genus Pagrus; species Pagrus pagrus. Next base: position 17,226,114 of record NC_140193.1, read on the forward strand.
AATATTTGCTTCTTACCAAACTGTAGAGGGATTTCAGTAATTTTTTTAGTGCCATTATAAGAGTTTTCAGCATATTTTGATGATTGATGTTCATATTATCCCATCCCTAATTCCTACGCCTGGCATAGATAAATATTTCACAGACAGAACTGGCAGAGAACGAAGGCTGATCTCTTCAAGCTGTTTCATGTCACTACCACTGAGCATCTGGCTGTAGTATCTTTATAAAGCCTTCTAGTAATTCAAAGACAAAAAAAGAAACATACCATTCCAGACATGAAAAAGTGAGATCCACCACAACCATATAATCAAGATATATAAAAGTAGTGGCTGCAACATTGCAGTCTGCCTGACACTAGATAGATATAATTACAAAACAAAACCAGCTATTTTTAATGGTTAACTTGTGAAACATACCACATTGTTTCCAAGGACTCTCCGACAGTGGAAACAATGGCATGCCAAAGCAGATAGATGTAAACACACAGAGAGCAGAAGCTGTCGATCGGACTATTTCCGATTGTTGAGGATGTTTGTCGTCTTTGTGTGAGTAGAAACAAAAGAGTTGGTTTCGGGTAAGGATCTGGCATATACATTTAGTTCATATAAAAAGGAACTGTGGGTGTTTTAACCATGTACATAATGATGTATATGAGATACATACGGTGTCAGACACATTAAGTATAATTTAAAGAATAAGGTTGATGATATTTTGTATTTTTTTTTATTCTCTACTTTCATGATATGGTTTATTGTATACAACCATTTTGGGAAGTGCAAGTCTCTTGACTTCCTTTGCCTCCAAACTACAGTGCTTTTTCGTCCTTATGTCAGTAACACTTTTCAAGATGATGAACATTCGTAATCATTTTTAATAATAAATAACAAGGTTTCATGCTCGCAGAGCAGTGTCAGTTTTGGCAGGTCTTCCACGTAACGTAACGTTAGTTGAGCTCTGAAAATCCAGTTAATGTCGGTGCTAAAGCAAGTGACAAGCTAACATGGCTAATGGTTTTCTAAGACACTGTGATTATTGAAATGATTTAAAATAATAAAAAAAACACTGTGGTAAATACTATTAACAATATATATGAGGCTAACACTGGAAAGTGAATTAACTGTCTTGACTATCATGAGTTGATGTAACAGTAATGTTTCTTCACTTTTCACACATAGCTTTGTACATAGCTAATAGCATTTTCTGTTTGTTTTTGTGTTTCGAGCTATATTGACTATTTTTCTAATTGAGAGCAAAGTCAGCCACTCAGCTAGCTTTAGCTGGCTACCATAAGGAATAGTGCCTTAAATTTAAACAAAACAAAACAGTCTACTTCAGTTTTGGCATCTTTTCCACGTAACGTAACTTTAGCTGAGCTCTGACAATCCGGCTCATGTTGGCGCAACAGCGAATGACGCTTTGGTGATTATCAAAATGATCAAAAACACTGTACAAACAATATTAACATTATTAACAGTACAAACGAAGCTATCTGTGAAAAGTGATTGAACTCAATAGCGAGGTTAGCCAGTCAGCTACTAAAAAGACAGATAGCACCTTCAAGTTTAACAAAACAAAACAGTGTGCATCAGTTTTGGCAGCTCTTCTACTATGTAACATAACGTTAATTGAGTCCAGAAAATATGGCTAATGTTGGTGCTACCTGACTAGCTAATATAGCTGACAGTTATCAAAGACACTGGTGATTTTTAAAAATGAGTAAAAAAATTTAAAAACACTGTGGAAAATATTGTGTACAATATATAGACTAACTTAACTATCTTAGAGTTGACTCCAAAGTAATGTTACCTTTGCTTCTAACCTTAGTTAGTTCACTTTTCACACTTAGCTTTGTATTGTTAATAGAAGGCTACTGACTGTGTTTTTAATCATTTTTATAATAGCCTCGGTGTCTTAGATAACCAAAACCTTGATCAAGAGCCACGCTATACGAAAGTATTAAGAGGTGAACTAACACATTCTTGACTGAATTGTATTATTACTTGAAACAAAGTCCTTAAAAACTGAACAGACAAAATCTCATTTGTCTCACCTTACATGCCTTGTCCACTCGGTAAATCATTACTTAAGTCTGGGTGGTCTTCTAGCTCCTCTTCTCACAAACTACACAGAGTTAAAGGCTATTTGAAAACTGTGCTGAAACAGAAGTAATACATTTGTCAGTGATACACAGAGACAACTCAGGAAACAATATAGGAAAATGGCCTCAATCTAAACCTTTCTATCCGGCCGTTCCATGCCTGCCACCGCTGACTCTCTAATCAGAGCTCCTTTCACACAGTGGCAAAGTCAATAACAGCATACAATCAGTAAACAAATTCAGCTATTTCTAAAAAGGCCCTCTGCATTCATTTCAGTTGCCGTAATTTGAATTATTCTAGCGTGAAACACTTAAATTGTGTAAGACAAAGACCGTGTCAGAGGCACAGAGGAACTTGAGACAAAGGGAGACCTGAAAAGTGAAGCCTGACTCACGGAGGGACGGGCTGTGAATAATCTGTTGAGGTAATCACATCTGTACTGTCATCGAGTAACAGAAGGCAGAATTTCCAATCAGTCTGGATATATTTTATAATTATTTCCACTTTTTTTGTTGTCAACAGTATTATAAGCAGTGGCAATAGAACAAATCTATCTTTCATTATACTATACATTTTAGAGATATGCAGGGTGTAAAAAATAAAAATAAAAATAAAATAAACCTGTTACTCTCATAATATGTTGAGTCAATACCAATACCAGTATTGGAAATGCCTCCAATGCTGCCACAAAAGTGTAATTTGTAGGAAATGGACAGAATTTGAAAAGTACCTTCAAAACAATACGGGGCAGCATGAATCCGCTTAGGCCTACTGCTTCTCACTATATTAGACTCTCTACTCTTTGCTGTAGCTATCTTTAGCTGTAGTGGCGAGCTAGCATTAGCAAATAGACCATTAAACCATGGAGCAGCAGAGAAGGGGGAGATTTTATCTGGACATCAGCAGTGGGCAAAAAACGGCGTGAAGACTTGGAGTATGTTCACATCTTATGCTTTGAATTGAGGCTTTATTTCGACCAACCAGAGGCGACTGTGGAAAGACAAACCAAATGCATCTTTGTTCAGTAAAAGAGAGAAACTTGAATTCAAAAGGTGTAGATTTAAATTTTTCTGTTTAGTAAGAAAAATAGGTGTAAAGTACGGAAGCCCTAAAGGGCCATGCATTCATACATTTTATTTCCTCTGTTTTCTCGTGATAACGAGATAATTTCATTTGTTTTCTCGAGATCTCGAGTCATTATCTCGAAATAACAACTGCCGTTTTCCCGAGATAACGATATAATTAATTCGAGATCTCGAGATAATGACTGTGATATGATAGGCCTGAGATTATGGAGACTCCCGGGACCTCGTAGCTGGTCAGCTATGTAGTTAACGACGACATCAGGCTCACTTAGATTGTGCTGCCGATATAGCTGAAGCCTTGCTAACTGTCTTTTTAGATTACACACACTAATGTGTATATTATCTGTAATAGCAAGGCATAATGCTATTTCAGCCTGTGTCAGGCCTTGATTGAAAGGATATGTGACGCAGTGATCGATATGCTCCTGCTCCTCTGACACTGCTACACTGAATGATGTTTCCTGCAATGATTTAATATACTACACTATTGTTTTGTTATCTCAAGATCTCGTATTAATTATACCGTTATCTCGAGTAAACAAAGTTTCGTTATCTCGAGATCTCAAGAAAATTTTCCTGTTATCTGGGGAAAATGGCAGTTGTTATTTTGAGATAATAAATCGAGATCTCGAGAAAACAAATGAAATTAACTCGTTATCACAGGAAAATGGAGGAAATAAAATGTATGAATGCATGGCCCTTTAGGGCTTCAGTAGTAAAGATATTTCCTTACATAACATTCACTGAGTTTATTTTGCTTACTCATTAGGCTTAGTAGTGAACTCAATGCTTTTACATCTTCCAGCTGAAACTACAGTGGCTATCAGGCTCTTGCTGGTACAAAGGGCTATTATGAAGCAGGACAGGCCGGGGCTAGCTGGCTAGCATGCAAACTTCAGTGGACATCTCTGCAACACAGTACAAAGACGTCTTTGACATAAGGTCAGCAGTGTTGTTTCTTCACACTGCTGAAGAAGTTCATTTTTGAATGTTTCGAACTAAAAATTCTGGCCATATCTTACAAAATGCTTCTGTAAATGCTAGATCGCGTATCGGCGAGTCTTTGCATGATCCGATATTACGTAGGCTATAGGTAATTTATTTATGAGAAACAGGCTCTTGCCTCTTCTCAGCAGCGTCTTTTACACCTGTGCACTGCAACTTGACACATTTTTTAGCCCACAAATTGTCAATACCCATAAACAGCAAGTAACTTTTGAGACTGCATTGGGAAGGAAAAACTGTTATCGGAACATCTCTATTAATATCTTACTTACCTCTGCTCACTGTACCCAAACTTAATCAAAAGTGGCATTGGGAATCGTGTTACAATATCATGTGGTGCTTCTCCTGTGATGTTTCCAAACCTCAGAATATGTTCGTGATTGTGTGAAGCCTAAACCAGGCGCAGACTCTTTCCCTTCCCACTTCTGTGACTCTCATTTAGAGAGCCTCCCAGTAGGAATGTGAGGTTTGGTCTGACTTCATAATTCCTGACTGTGATGTTGATCTTGGCACCCACAACACAAGATGCCCTACGAGCAAAGCTTTCAAAAAGCTGGTACTGGAACTATTTAGTACGACCAAATGTTGCCAGTGAGATTGCTTTAGCCGCAGTGTAAAATATACAGCATAAGATAAACTTGCAGGTGTATGTTTGTTAATGGAACGAAATCCTGTGAGGGAAAGAAAAAACGTCAACCTGTGACTCACGTGTCATGTGGAAGATGCTGTCGCAGGCGCTGATATGGGACAGGAAGGCATTTCCCAGGCCTTGACCAGCATGAGCACCTTTCACCAGGCCAGCAATGTCAACGACATTAAGGAATGCTGGGACTTTGCTGGAAGTAAAAGGATAAAGGGTAATTCATTGAAGACTTTAAACATCATCAGTATTATCTTAACACAAACTGAAATTGCTTGTATTATCCTACAATGAAATGGTCAAATCAAACCGTTCCTATAAAACGTTTTCAGATAAATCCTGATAACTCCATTATTTACTGAGTTTCATTGTGTACAAGTGGTGTCAGAAGCATCGGACAATGAATTCCCGACGGGAAATTCATGTGAATGCCACCTACAGCGGACAGGGGAAATGTTGGTATTCGACTTACCGACTCAACATCGTACATGCAGAGACACAACCAAGTGGTTTTGTGCATAAACCTAACCAGACCATAAGCACAAAATTGGAATTGGAAAATTGGACCTAAAGAAACGCAAAGTTTGCCAACATTTATTCTGGCGATTGGGTTGAAAAATAAAGCTTCAAACTTCAAACAGCTATCGACAAGTTTAAAAGCTCTGAGCAATAAAATATAACACATCTTCGTCATATGGTCCATCTTGTGTCCGCATTACCACTTAAAAGCTCATTAACACACCAAAGTCCGAGGAACAACTTCCCAACACGGGAAATGGGACCAAGCGCTTGTTGCATGTTGTTGCATTAAATGGTAGGGAGTTAGGTTTGTTGAACAGATTGCTCCCAAATATATATATATAACATGTATACATAAAGAAGTGGAGAAAAACAGATATTCTAATGCAAAACTATCTCAAATTATAGCCTCAAAACATAACATAGACTTTAATCGACACAAAAAAATAACTTAAGTGGACATCTTAAAAGATATGCATGGTGTTATTATATATTATAGTAAATAGCGCATTTGTTGGGGACTGTTTTCAGTCACGCACAAAACACATTTCAAAATAACTACAATGTCCATGTTGATGGTAAGTAAGGAACATGTCACCCTGCCTCAGGTAGTTATTGTAGAAAATTGCATTTTCTTGCACAAATATGTTTTGTTTTGATGGTTACTGGTGTATTTATTTATTAATAGCAGTCGCATCTGTTTTTTATTAGTTTAAGTTGCAGTAAAAGACATAAGAAGGACAGAACAAGTGTGTTCCTGAGATTCATGCTGCTCTTTAAAAAGCAGGAGATCAGCTCTTGTGCAAAGAATTCATGCACTGAAATGCTGTGTGCTATTCAACATACCAATTCATGTCAGTCAGAATTTCCCTATTAATTTGTCAGTATAGCACAGCAAATCTGAATTCAACCTGCTTTAACAGCCTATACAAATGTGTATGATAACCAGGTGTTTGAGGTTCAGACGTTTCAGCTTTTTCCTCGACAGAAAACCTCGGAGTAGAGCAGCAATCATACACCATACAGAATACTGGCAGCTACATGTCAACAACATTGTTATATGTTTTCTCATACCAATAGCAAGAAGAGCGTCAGAGACTACAGATCTGAAGTGTGAATAATAGGTGAACGGTGTGACCCCATACCTGGCAGGTTTGTGGAATTGGCAGAGGAAATCATAGCGTTCATCTGGAATGGGCACTCTGCTTTCATTTGGGTCAATGGTGCAGAAGGGGAAATTTTCAGCTGCAGCCTGACTCTTTGTCAGCACGTTGAAAAAGGTTGACTTCCTGAAAATAAAAACAGCATTGAGGCCAAGCCGTCTGAAACGGCTGGTGTGCAGAGCGCGACTGTTTGGTGGTATGATCCTGAAACACTAGTAAACTATGCAAGATTGTCTTTTTTTCTGCACTAAAAGGAAAAGGCTTATTCTAATAGATTGATTATTTGAATCAAAAAATACTATGTCCAATTACAAGGTCAGATAATCCCATAATAGATCAATTGCACATGGAATCGAGGGGCAAATTACATTTTCTGATAGATCTCAGCTGTCGAACGGGATCAGCCAAACGCCGCCCCATGTTGTGACCAGAGAGAGATTTATTTTCTATGGCACAAGCAGCTCAAGTGTACTTCAAAATCTACAGACAATGGCAAGTCTCTAAGAGTAATAATGGCATGGCAGTTAACTATAATCCAGGACTTTCCATCTTTATCCCCTCACTCGGTGCTTCACATTGAAATGATTGTTTGCTAAGTCCTATAGGCATGAAATTGCTCAAGATTGCTAAAGAGCAGGCATTAATTCCTTGTATGAAGCTGGGTTGTTTCTCTAACGTGTACTTGAAGGCTGTTGTTGGGTCACCTTGGAGGAAAAAAGAAAGATAATCCACAGTAACACTTCAACCGTCATCAGGTGTAAAAATGCTCTTAATGGTAAGAACAATTACACAGCCAATCACTTAGTAAAATGCTAATTACAGTGTAACATCCTGGTCAGTAACAGTAAAAGGTGACATATATTGAGGCTACAGGTGAGACTTTCACTGGTGGCTGGTGGAAACTCATTCTTATAGGGAGACAAGACATAGACGAGATATGTGTTGTGAAATAATTACAAATCTATAGACCTGTCATGTAACCGTGGTTCCATACTCGATTAAGACTGAACAACAGGTAAAAGCTCCAAAAAGAGCTAATAAGTGGAGCTAAATTTATTTCACAAATTATTTTTTTTAATTGAAAATCAAATTGATCAGTGTCGACTCAAAAGTTAGAAATATGCATTAATTCAATTTCCAACTTTAGATACTGCAAGCTAAGAAATAACAAATTATATAAAACTATTATATAAAGCAAATATGTCATTTTATAATAAGTGTATTATAAGAAATACATTGTGCGTTTCAAAATACAAGTGATGATCCTTTATGCAGGTGCGTATTTGGCAGTTTGTCATAAAACTGTTGAAGTATGTCTAGGTACGTAATTAGAAAGACTACACGTCCAACATAAATGACGTCTCGTTTAATGTTCACCAAAACAACTGAAACCTTGTTATAGGGGAGTTGCAGGCTTTTAAACTCTGTGTGGTTTATAGCACTCCCACACAGAGTTTAAAAGCCTGCAACTCCCCTCCAGTTAGTTAGAACTGAAGAAGCCTCTTGGATGAGAGGTGAGACGTCTTCAAGAAACTGAAACACGTCCAGTTGCCTACGATACAGCAGTTAGAACAAAAATAAATGAGAGTTGGCGATAAAGGGATTTTCTTTCCTTTGTTGAATTAAGAGCAGAGTACAAAGTTAAAACTTTTAACTGGTTATGAAACAATCTCAGTTTAATATGATGATGCCTCAAAGAGACCTACATAAGAAAACTAGACAATCAGTGAGAAGATTGGTGATTTCTATAAAGTTATTACAGTTATTCTTAATGCCTGTTGATACCTGGGTCAGATATGTTGGAAAATTAAAAAAAAAAAAATATGGTGGAGTGCTGAGGATGAATTCAGGAGTTTCACAGCCTGAGGAAAGAAGCTGCTGTGTAGTCTGGTGGTACAGTTCTTAAACAAAGTTTAAAAAAAAGTATCAAACATAAGTTGCATCTTTCTTTCAAAACAAATGCATGTGATAGTCAGATCAAGAGCTTCAGGAGGGGGAGAAGAGAACTGTCCAGTCAATGCACACATAATTTAAATGTGTGATTTTGCAAATCACTCTGTTATCACACATTTTCCTGCACATATTAATTTCATCAAATGGGGTCAGAGTGCAGAGTCGGCTCCCAACAGTCATATTACATGACTCCTGTGATGGTTGATATTTGTATTATTACAATATCGGAAGATTCTCGATTCTTTGTTTTCCTGGCTGAATGGCTCATTAATCCTAATCATCTTGGTTCATGCAAGCTGCCTAGTTTCATAAAGACACTGTCAGATTGTTTCCCACACTCTATCCACTCCAAATAACTGAAAAGTAAAAATAAATGGAGAGTTTTGTATGTCTGTGGAAAATATATATATATACTCACACACATTTGGGACATATATCGTCCCAGATATGAAGAAATTGGGATACATTTTATGCATTTTGACTTATCAAGCATATTAAATGGGGCTTTTGGGACCTTGAGATTAATAGAGATTCACAAGATACAAGAAGTAATTATCTTGAGATTGATTGTTCACTTTGGCCTCTTAATTCACGACTGCTACATAAACACAGAGCGAGTTTCATGAAGCAGAGCTGAGCTGATGGCAAAAGGAAGGTACCTTTGTTTTCATATCGAGTTTTAAGAGTGACTTGTGGCATTTAGGTTATATACTGTATAGTCCCAGTAAGGGGTTAAATGGACAAGACTAAACTTTATCGTGCCTTTGAGCAGAGAGCACAGCAGTAAATACAACATGTGCTCTGGTGTAAATAGCTGCAAGGTTGGCTGAATCACGCTCTTAGGTTTCCCATGTGTGTCAGTTATGCCCAACTAACAGCAGGCTGGCATCTGAACATGGTTCAGTCATGAAGAAACCATAGGAGGTTGGACAAGTTGTACTTTGACACAAATGTGGTGTGGCAGGCCACAACCTCAGTGAGTTCTACTGCTTACACCAGGAAGAAATTGTGGTTTTTCGCTGGGGTAAGAAATGAAAACACTGCTCAGTCGAGAGTTGGAGCTCCAAAATCAGAGAAAAAACTGAATCTTTACAGAGTGTTTGTTCTCCATTATCAATATCGTGTATCTAAAATATAATCAAATTAGTAAAAATAACCTCAGCATGTGCACAGTTAAACCAACAATATCTGTGGTTTCAGCTGTGCTAATTCAGTACAGTAACCTGTCCCATCAAAACCTGCATTTTTTAAGTCTTACAAAACTTTCTTGGCTGCTTGAAAACAACAGTTGTGTTGAAAAGTGTTTTAGGGAGCTGCAAACAGAGGAGAACCTGTCAGCTGAGTGGAAGAAACGCTGTTCAGATCACTGCAGCTCACAGGGGGCTACAGGAGAGTCATGCCGGGTCTGCCCTGTGATTAGACTCTGTCACTGATGTTGCTGTAGGGTTTTGTAAGATGCTGACAAAGTGGATTTGTCTGACCAGGTTTGACATGTAGACAGTGTGTCAGCCACCTAACACACAGCATGTAGCACAGATTTCTGTCAAGTTATTCGCCTTTCTGATAAAAATCTCACAGTCTGAGTAACTGTCTCTTAATTTGTCATAAAGCAGGTTAATATTTGAGAGAAATTTTGCATATTTTCCACATCTGTGTCTTCAGGATAATGTCTTCAAGGTATGATTTCTTTAATTTTACTGTTAGGTGCTAAGCCTAACCTCTATCATCATATATTAAAAAAACCTTTGATAAAAAAGCTAGAGACGAGATTTCGGACTCCATTTTGCATCCTGCAACTTGACAAAATGATGAGGCAAATATGACAACAAATACAAGAATCTCATTGGGCTTTAGTTTACATTACTTCAGCTCATTGTGCTGAAGGGTTTTGAGTTAGCTACAAAAGATTAAATCCAACACACCAAAGCATCTCTTGCACATTAGAGCTATTCTCGTTTAAAATGACAAGATGAGCTCAATCAGAAAGAATACATAATGATACGACGGAGTACTTTTATGATGCTGGACCTTTCTTCCGTGACATCCAATTCTAAAGCTATGTATGTTTTTTCTTTTCCCTGTACCGTGAAATACAGTTAATCTGAACCTGCAGAAAGGTTTCCCACTTGATTATTTCAATGGAAGTGCTACAGGCACCGATTGTACCTGAAGAATGGGAGCTCTTTCAAACAACAAATAACCGTGTTGAAATCCTAAAGGTGAAGTAATCGTGTCAGAGTGACATGGTGCAAAGCGGAAGTTTCCTCAAACGTGTATTTTATGTGGTGGTTTAAGTCCTGTGTTTGTGTGTTTGACTTTGGGATTGTGGGTTACCTCCATACTTCTCAGCGAGACTCCCATTGTTTGTTTTGTTTGCTCCTTTTTGTGGGTAAAACCTTTTTCTTGCACTGTACAGTGTTGAATATGATGTTCTGTATACAGACAGAGACGTAGAGAAGAGAAAGAAATACTGTGAATTTCAGACGTGGAAAGAAGAATTCCCCTTTCTTATGGAAAGTATTATAGGAGCAGGGCATGTATTTTGTAAAATCTTCAAGTTCAGGCCAAAGGGCAAATTATTCTGCTGTCTTTCCTGAGAATTAGAAGTAAAATTAAAAGTATTTAACATTAAATGCTGCTGCAGAACATAGGAAACAACATTTTACTGGGGGAGGAACCTCAGAGCTCCGCTTTGCTTTCAAAATCCCCAAGGGTGGCCAGATTCTCTCTGGATGTTCGCCCACACTTCAGAGGCGTGTAGGCTATTTGCACTGGGGGGGGGACTATGTTTTAGTTTTCTGACCTTTATTTCATTAAAATGAACTTTTTTAGTTGCTTCCCCTTCATGGTTAATGGTTGTATAAATTGCGGGGTGGCTGGCATGAACTTTTTAGGCATTTTAATGGGAGAGTCCAGAGAAAGTTTGAGAAAGACTGATCTACGATATATTTTGTTTTATTGATATCTGTATACATTCTGATATTTTTAGCTTATTATCTTGTGTGGCCCGTCCTCTTCCAGGTCACCATGGTAAAGAGGAGGTCATATGGCTCGGCGATGCCTCGGCCTGCTCAGTCGTAATCCTGGATCCACTCTCTTCCCTTATATTTTATACTCTGCTTGTATTGGATAATTTGTCGGTGTAATTTTGCATCTATTGCATCTTCTCCTCTTCCTGAGATTTCTTCCCTCTTTTCCCCGCTTTAAGGGTTTTTTGAGGAGTTTTTCCCCCGACACAAATCAAGGGTCTAGGGACACTGAACAGCTTGTAAAGCCCACTGAGGCAATGTGATTTGTGACTTTGGACAATATAAATAAAATTGACTTGACTTGTTGTCTCACTGTTATTAACTGGAGAGCTGTCTGGGATGTACCGTGACCTTTGACCTGTGCGTGCCATGATGAATGATAAGTGGGTATTTAAAACAAATGGACTACAGGGATTGTTAAAGATTTCAGTCTTTCGACATTCTTGTCTGCATAATAATAGTGCGGTAGGTTCATATTTGCTTGCTGTCATTCAGTTTTATTCAAATACAAATGGATCATGACACATTCTCATCAATAACATGAACTGTTTGCTCTCATTTAAAACACGCTACTGCAATGATAAAAACCACATTCATAAATTCAAGGACACATTCACACTCGTTGTATATATTGTAAAATTATCAGAACTTTAACTATGTCATTAAAACTATGGCTTCTGATGTACTACAACTATCTGATGCCCCCAATCATGAAATGCTCTAAAAAAAAGAAGAAGTTGTAAGTAGTGTTTGAAGCATTTTGTAAAAGCTTGAGCAGCTCTCACATTTTTATTTAGACAGAAAGTTAAGACGTGGGATGAAAAGCTCTCTAGTAGGATTTGATCTTTGCCTGGTGGGGGCACACATGGTTACAGACACTTAACACCCTCAGGGACACTCCTTGGGTTGTAAAGGAACACTCAAATACTTTCCACCAACGTCTTTCTCATTTAAGAAGGCTTTTTTGGGCTTTCTTGCTTAAATCCTGCACATCATGCTACGTTTTGTTTGTTTCATTATGAGGAGTAGGTGCTGAAGGTGTAAAACTGGACAAAAATTTGACTTAAGTCCGAAGTTGTCTGTACGGTACATCTAAATTCACAGTGCTTTATATCTAAGTCCTCTCTTTGGTCGTGCATTCTGCTGTTCTCAGCTTACATCCTGCCTTAAATGCATTTATATTTATGGTATCATGGAAGGCAGACAGTTCAGATGTGAGCAGAGCACATGTTGGTGTGAATGGCGAGAAGACAAAAAAAAACCTTTAACTTACCCAACGTTGGGAAGGCCAACAATTCCTATTTTCAACGAGGTGCCAAACCTTCCAATCAGCGGTGGCGGCTTCAGTGCATCACCTCCCTTTCCCTGATAAAGACAATGTGGAAATGTCTGCAGTCACAACCAGCACTTGTGCCATTACATAATCTACAACACATGCCAATTATTGAATGTGGAGCCGTTCCTCATGAAGTGCACCTTCTTTGGAGCCATTTCCCACGCTTAACTTTTTTTTGCCGACTTCCACAACAAACTCAGAGGGGAAAACACACATTCATTGACAGAAAATGTGCTACGCTACTGTAAAGTCCTCGAATGAAACCAGTCGACTGCACTCGGACTGGCTCGCTCGCCGCGCTCAAAATAGAACATGCAGCCTCTGGAAATGAAAGTTGACACTGTGGAGCGGGCAGGATGACCCGCGCTTCCAAATTTAGCTGTCGATACTATTGATGCAGGTTGATGAGCTGCCGTGAGATCAATCTTAGACATGACCTGTTGGATTTATCAGAGGGTTGACTGTGTTGTCAGCAGCTGCCTGCTTTCTATTAACATTTGAATCATCCGTCTTGACAGAAACTGAAGACATCCACAAGTTGTGTCTCTATACTGACAGGTCCCAGCAATCTGGCCACTTGCCCTTGTTTTTATAGCTTATCGACTTCCTACGGCAATAAATTCTTATTGTTGAGCAGTTTATTTCACAGTGCACTTAAATGTACTGTTCCATTTACCTGGCAACAAAATGAACAATGACCTAAAGTGCAAGTTATAAAATGGCAGAAGAGACACAGGCATTGTCATTTAAAGCCAAGCATGACAAAATAAAGAAGAATAAATGCAGTTTTCTATCATAATGTATGCATTTTTACAAGAGAGCAAAACAAATGTCACGACCCAAAAACATCTGTAAAACAAAGACGATATCCATCTGGAGAAAATCTTCATAAGCTTCCTCTGATCTACGGTGATATAAGTGTATAATCGTCAGACAACAATGTGCAGCTTCAGCACCACAGAAATAAAGTGTAACATCCTTGCACTCATAGTTTTCCTCCAGCCCCCTTTGGGAGAAACAGGTGTAGCCACACGAGCACACAAAATTACAACAATTAGCTAAATGTCCTCAAATAAACTTCCCTCAGCAGAAATACAAATTAAAGCACACAGGGGCACAACCGAAAAACACCATCGCCCCAATCCAGCAGCCTGTCTGGTTTAACACGCAGAAAATGAGGCTCTAATAATCTGGATTTGAGGCAAGTGGGGCCGGCTTTTGTCGAAAGAATTCAAATGAATAGGTCTGAATTAATCATTTATCTTTTGTTGATGGATGCACCCCCACTTAGACTCATCACAATAGACGCAGAGCGTTTTGTTCGACCAAATAAATCATTCCCATTGTTTAAGGTACATTGATCAATCTAATGGCTTGTAATAGGCTCCTAATTGCCACAGAGAAGTGCACCCGAATGGAGTCCAGAATTACAGATTCAACTCAAAAAAATTCTCACTTGAATGACAAGGCAGGATCATGTTCTCGCTTCCTTTTGTCCCAAGCAAACATCTGAAAAATCACTTTATTTTATTATTGCTGGGACAAATACATTTCCTTCCATTTAAATTCATGGCAAGATAAATAAAAAAGGAGCAGTGTATTTACTGGAGCGTGAAGATTCTTATGTAGATTTCTTTGTTAGGACTCCAGCATCATTATTCCAGTGTGAACGGCCACACTGCTCCTTATGAAGACACACACATAATCATGTGCACAATAATATTAACTATTTGACAAACGGACAGAGGAGTGTGATATATATTTATTATTAATATTAAAATGAAAAATTAAAAGCTGAATCTATTTTTTTCCTTATTTTTTCTGTTATCAGAATATAATGGAAAGAAACGTCCTCAGCACTCTGCGCTCATTTATTTCATTTAACGCTCGAATTAATTCGACTTCTATGGCGACAATCAACTTTGTTTACGCGGAGTAGAGATTTAATACTGTTAACAGCACTCTGATAAATTGTCATGATTGCAGAAATGATTCCATTTTCTCGGCGGCGCTCAGTATTTGATGAGACTGATTTTTATTCATCCATCCAAAGGTGGGGTCTAAACGCAACAAAAAGAAAAAAGAAAGGAGTATTTGAACAAATTGACTGGCAGCATTCACACTCTATAATGGAGCATTATTTGCCCATTTTGAATACTGTAATGCACATCTTTCGGTCGAGCCTTTCTCTCGGGGAAAATTGCTTTAACTTTTAAAAGGGATGATGATTCACGTCAGAGCAGGTCAATTTTACATTGTGCCATTAAAACCCCCCGGGCGTTTTTAACAAGCTGTGGACTGGACTGAATTGTGATATTAACAGGAAAAATAATAAGAAGAAGAAGAAAGAGTCGCAAGTTTTGGAAGAATTGTTGAAACCTACATCATCTTAATTGTGCACGGTTTTAATGAAACGAGTGATCAGGCTGGCGTCACGTTTTAGTCCAGCGTGGCTCCTGTTGGAGCTGACTGGCGGCCTCACAGCAGCCAGGTATCCCGCGGATGCTCAAACTTTTTGTCCGCCTATAAAATACTTGTCTATTTAAAACACCTCCAAAGCAAGCTGTCATTATTAATTAACCCCTCACCTGCACTCCCCCAACAAGTAAGGGGAGGGGGGGGTGTAGGGTGGAGGGCGGTGGGTGGGTATGTAGGAGACGGCCGCGCGCGAGCACGGGCGCAGGACGCGTGTGGATCTTTTGGCTGGAGGTAAACAAAGTGTCCGTTAATTGATCGATTACGAGTCCCGATCTGGTTTTCTTTATGTATCAAGGCAGCTCATGCATGCCCCTAAACTTCTCCATCTCTGATTTTCACAAATGAGCACCAGCACTTTAAAAAATGTAAGATAAAGCACACATTATATAGATATGTATAAATATATATATACATAACATCGGCTGGTTCCCTCAGTGCCATAACGCACAGCAGCGCGCACCGGCTGGCTACACACACGCACTTTTAATAAAGCCATCAGCAGCAGCAGCAGCAGCGTCCCTCACATTGTTCAGGAGACTCTGTGCTTAACTATTTCTCAATGACGTGTTGCGCATGATCTGGATACTGAAAAATCAGAAGGGAAACCGGGAAGCACACACTTTCACCACAATCCACAAACGCTTTAAAAACGACCGAAACGGCTTACCTCTCGGAGAACTGACGTGTGAACTCAATTCTGCAATGAAAAGGAGACATTGAGCCTTCGTGTGAGAATACATAAAAATAACTGTATGCATTAAAAAAAAAAAAGGAAAAAAAAAAAAAAGAAAATACCAAATCGTGTCTTGTATGACAGTCTGAGGCAGAGGCTGCACAACACATGATTGACGGCGGGGTTTTTGGTGTTTCTGTCTGCGGTCGGGGCTCTCATTGGCTGACTTAATCCCCGGCCACCAATGCGGCCACGAGATTGGCTGCGCGTCCTCGCCAGCTGTACTTCAAAGAACACGCTCTTCTACAACTAGGTAGTGTTGGGAGCTGCGAGCCAAGAAAGAAACCGTGTGACCCGAGTCAGACACGGTGAGTCTGAGTCAAAAAAATTGGAGCGGCCGCGCAGCACTGACATCGCGAACAGTCTCCTCACAGCACAGACCCTGGATATGGCTACGTCTATACTTGGGGTGAGTCTCGCTTTGGATGTATGCGCCAAAGTTGTGCGTAAAAGTTGTTGCGGGCTGCTTTTCTGTGCGACATCAAAGTGTTTCCTGCCCTCATGAACACGCTTGCTTTCAAGTTTTGTAGTGGAGGTTTGTCGCTGTGTTATTCAGCTTTACTGTCCTTGTTTCGGCTGGTATTTATTATGAAAAATGAACAGTCAAATGCCGATAAAGCAGAGCCGGTCAAACTTCTAATTCTTCTCAACAGAAGATATCTGACGCATTTATCTGCTGATAAAGTTTGTAAAACAATTATTATTATTACTTTTACGTTATTTGTATGTGTATGAATGCCATCTCTCCAAACACACTAAGCTCAGCTCGAATTATACTTTAATCATTACAGTTGTCAGAATTTACTTGTTGTTCCTCACAATCTGTTGCTGCTTGTTTTAAGTCCAACTCCTGTGTGTGTTTTACAGGAAGAGCCACGGTTTGGAACTACACCTCTAGCAATGCTGGCTGCAACATGCAACAAAATTGGTAACACCAGTCCTCTTACAACTCTACCTGACTCCAGCGCTTTCTCCAAAGGTGGATTTCACCCGTGGAAGAGATCCTCCTCCAGCTGCAACTTGGGATCCAGTCTGCCCGGCTTCACAGTAGCAACGAGCCGCGCGTCGACAGGACTAACACCGACCAGTGGCACCTCCAACAGCGCCTTTTGCTTAGCCTCCACCTCCCCGACCTCGTCCGCCTTTTCCACAGAGTACAGCGGTCTGTTCTCCAACTCTGCCAGCGTCACGTCCCAAGAGGCTGGACAGTCGGCTTTTATCTCCAAAGTCCACACATCAGCAGAGACTCTGTACCCGCGGGTGGGCATGGCGCATCCGTACGAGTCGTGGTACAAGTCCGGTTTCCACTCGACCATCTCTGGAGACGTCGCCAACGGCGCGTCCTCGTGGTGGGACGTCCACACTAACCCCGGCTCGTGGCTCGACGTCCAGAACCCCGCGGGCACCCTCCAGACCTCACTGCACTCCGGGACGCCTCAAGCCATCCACTCCCAGCTGAGTGGCTACAACCCGGACTTCTCCTCGCTGACGCACTCGGCGTTCAGCTCCACTGGCATCAGCCCGTCCGCGTCTCATCTACTGTCCACCAGCCAGCACCTGTTAACGCAGGACGGCTTCAAAACGGTCATCCCCACGTACACAGACGCTTCTGCCGCCAACGCCATGATTTCTGGGGGCAGTTCAGGAATAAGTAGCTCCTCGAGGTCGTCCAGGCGGTACTCCGGCAGAGCAACATGTGACTGCCCGAACTGTCAGGAGGCTGAGCGGCTGGGACCCGCCGGGGCCAGCCTGCGGAGAAAGGGACTGCACAGCTGCCACATTCCCGGCTGCGGTAAAGTGTACGGGAAGACGTCTCACCTCAAAGCGCACTTGAGGTGGCACACCGGCGAGCGGCCTTTTGTCTGCAACTGGCTTTTCTGTGGCAAAAGGTTCACTCGGTCCGATGAGCTCCAGAGACACCTGCGCACCCACACCGGCGAGAAAAGGTTTGCTTGCCCGGTGTGCAACAAGCGCTTTATGCGGAGTGACCATTTGAGCAAGCACATCAAAACGCACACGGCCGGCGGGGGAGGCAAAAAGGGCAGCGACAGCGACACCGACACCAGTAACCTGGAGACCCCGAGGTCCGAGTCCCCAGAACTTATTTTGGAGGGGGTAAACCCCAGAATCGCTGTAAAGGATCCGTCTCCTCACGACGAGCCCTGAAATCACACCAGAATCAAAACTGCACAGCAACGAAAACGGGTCTTATCTGACAGACAATAAAAAGGAGAACATATTTCAAGAAGCGATTGCAAAGTCTAACAACTTAAAAAAATATATTCTCCACATGCAGGCGTAGCGAGTATCTCATGCGTAAATCCATCTAAAGCGAGCAGACTGGGTTACTGTGGGCCTTCGGGGGATTTTTAGGGGCGACTTGAAAATGAAATGTTTGCTATAAAAAGGTGCGCGAAAAAAACCTGTTGAACTTTGGTTGGACAATGTGAGTCACATCTTGTATATTGACGACTAAACTATGTGTTATTTTCATGTAAATGTTAGGCTATGATTGTTTTATTCGTGTTGGTATCCTGGAAATCAGGGAGTTTACTTTCGACGCACTTTGTGGATATGTATGTACACAGCTTTTTTCAACTCTTTGGTTAACCATTTTATTTCTTTGCTAAAAAAAAAAATATCTATATATAAATGTTTACCTGTATAAAGTCACACGTATAAGACTTTCATTTTATCGTAATTAAAACATCATGAAAAAAAGGCTGTGACTGTGTGATGAGGAGTTTATATTTTCTCGCTTTTTTAAAAAAAAAGAAAAAAAAATGTGTTAGATTTTAATTTGAAAATTGTTTTATTTGATTTTAGATTTTTATTTTAAAAAGCGTGGCTATTTCTTCTTTAAAAAAAAAAAATCACCTACAACACCTTGACTATTTCCTCCACGGAATAAATCAATGTTTAATGCCCCGGAAAAAAACATTTCATGCCCAAATGAAAATCTTGTTAAATGCTATTAATTATGACTTGGAGCACATCGCAGCCCCATGTGTCTTGTATTTGCGATTAGGGATTCGTGTCTTATCAAATATCTAATTAATCTCCGAGACATCTTTTGTTCAGTTTCACTTTATCGGGGGGCTTTCCGAGGGGGTTTGACGACAAAGGTCCCTGGATATTTATTCTAATTGTCCAAATTAACTGCTTTCATTTGCATACCAATCGATGGAGCGAGAATAAGGATGTGGCTTCTTCTTTTCTCTTCCTCCTCCTCCTCTTCTTCTTTTTTTTTTGGGCCAGAAAACCACATAGATGTTATGGGAACAGTTTTTTAAACTTTAGAGAAAGAAAGGGGCAAAGAGTCACATGCAAATGCCGAATTTGAAATGCTCTCTGCTCGGCGCAGTCAAACGGTGTCTGCATGTTATTTGAATATCAGTGGGCCTCGCATTGAAAGGGTTCAAGGATGCTCTCTGACTTCTTTGTGCGTACCCAGTGCAGCGTCCGACTCTCAAAAGAGAGAGCCGGGGAATAATTACAGCGTGAGTCCGGGACTGGGAATACGTCAGGGAAAAGCATCTCATCCAGACACCCCTCTCCTTTTTTTTTTTTTTTTTTTTTTATTTGAAGAGGATGTTAAATTGACCAGAAGGCAATAGAGGGAAATTATTTTCATTTCCTTTTGTGCAACAGCGGCTTCGAGGAAACGGCCAGAGAGTGAAAACTAGCAAATTAGATCGCCAATTTGACTTTTCATCTAAATATAAAACCAGAAGCAACACTTGACAGCAGAAATGTGGAAATTTATGCTTGGAGAGGAGAGAGAAGGAAATGTGCTTTTAGATTAGAAAATAAATAAAAAATGATTTGACGTTTTTTTTTTTAATTTAGAGCAAAAATGTTTTTCGAGTTTACAGAAATACGTGATTTCAGGTTTAAAAATTAATTAAAAAGAAGAAAGAAATGTCCAATTTAGTCTGATGGTTTAAAATATGATAATTCAAATTATACATATTCTTCCCGTTTAAAATATAAATACTTGCATTACTACAAAAAATAAATATATTTTTATTTCCTCCTGTTGGCGCCTGTGGTTGCTTTTGTTTGGATTCTAGTATTGGCTGCGTTTACTCGCCGTATATTTGGACAGGAATCATATTTGTTTTGTGTGAATTTGACGCCCGTAAAAACCCAGCAGGTCGTATTTCACAGCTTCGAGGAAACATGCACATTATGTCTAATCATTAAGGGAAAATTTATGACCTGAGAATTGCATAAATATTATTTAAAAAACAGATTAGCTCATGCAAAAGTGGCCAGAGCTTAAAGACAATTGACGGTAATCACTCAACAGACAAATCCAACATCTCCATTTCCATCTGATTTCTGACGCCGTCTTTCATTTGTTTCATTTCAGCAATAAAAACACAATAAATTGAGGTGGTTAAAAATTTAATCAGAAAAATAAAAGTCCTGATTTTTCTCAGGAATCAACAAGCATTACAGCAAACAATGTCATTTTCAAAAAGACACAATAATGAAAGATTGAAAAAAAACAAAAAAACAAAAAAACCTGCAGCGACAGAAATCGTCTTTCTTGTGGCCAAGTGACCATTAAAACGAGTCCAACATTTTCCCATCAACGGATCACAGCTGCAAATTGCTTCTAATGGTAATCAATTAATTTAGAGCCTTTCATACAGTCGCACAGGACAACACGAGAGAGCAGGGAGCTGCAGCCACACATTTTCTGGGCACTGCTTCCCTCTGCTGGAGGAAAAGGAGATCAGCGCACAACATATGCAGTTTTACATATTGTGACTACAGAGGATACATGACAGAAAACATTCGAAACATTTCACACGTTTTGTCAATATTTTCTGTCAGTGTCTTCTCTTTGCTCCGTCTTGACTCCTCTCTCCTCTCTCTCTGCTCCTGCTCCGTCCCCTGCCCTCTCTTTCCTTCCTCCGTTCCCTGCTTCTGCTCCTCCCATCTGCTGCTCTGCCTCTCTTTCCATCTGTGCTGCTTCTGTTCCTCTCCCCATCTCTGCTGTGACGCCTGTCTTTACCTCTGTCCTCCCTGCCTCTCTCGCGGCTCCTACTTCTGTCCACGGCAGACTTGGAGCTGCTAGGTCTCTGCCTGTCCCTGCTGTTGCGTCTCCTTCTCTCTTGACCTCCCTCCGGCTCGTTCTTGTTCTCCGGGCTGCGATGTCGACTCCTGCTCCTTCCCCTCTCTGTCCTTGTTTGCTTGTAATCTCCGGACTCCTCTTCAGGCCGCTTGTGTCTGGTGTGAGGGCTCCGTGACCTGCTTCTATGAGAGGAGGCCTTTTGACTCTTGACTCGCCGCTCGCTCTTAGAGCTGTTATCCCGACAGGGATCTTTTTTCTTGTTCTTCCTTCTCTTTTGGCTCTTGAACTTCCCATGGCTGTCTGAATCAGAACCACTATCACTGCTACTGCTGCTGCTGCTGGAGGAGTCACTCGAGCTGTCACTACTCTCCTGCTTTTTCTTGTGCTTTCTTTTGCTTTTCTTCTTTTGTTTTTTGCTCTTCTTCTTCTTGGCCTTCTGTTTTTCCAGGCGGTCGAGTTTTCTGTATAACACAAACATTTAATTAACATCCTCCAACGCGACATTAGCATAATAACATTTATGAATCACAGCAGAGTTTAAGGAAAGTACTTAAGCATGTTTAAGGTAACAAGCTGATAAAAAAAAACAATCACCTGATTCAAAATGAATTAATAAGAAAACATCAATAATTCATCAGATCATTTGAGATGTCCGCTCTGATTTCTTTATTGATATGAGGCTAAAAAATATTCAAACAATGTTAGAAAAAAGATTTAATTTGGGTGCAACAACCAAATCTACTCCTTGAAGCTTTTATTTATTTAAATGGGCACTCTGTAGTTTTCGAGAAAGAATTTAAATATTTACAATATTAATGAAGTAACAACACAAACTCAGAAATATTTTTTTTCCCCATAACTGAATAAACAAGCTGTTCTCAGAGGAAAATAAGGATAGAAATGTGGCAGGGTCCGCCAAATATAAACAAAGTAGAGAAGTATGAAATTGTGTCGTCCTTCAAGGTCAGTTTGTTTATTCAGTCATGAAAACAAAGAGTTTGTTTATTTAGTTTGTTTGGGCTTATAAAAAAATCAGTTTATGAAGATCTTGAAGAATTTGTAATGGATCTACACTGTTTACCTGAGGAGCTTCTGTTTTTGCTTGGTCGTTAAGGACTTCAGAAATTCCACCTCGGGATCGTCCTCTTCATCACTGGCAACATAGTCCTGTAAAAGTGCACAGCTCATTGAATCAGCATTAAAATATAAAGAAAAATACGACTCTTGAAGGCAAATTTGAGCAAATCTATGTGCAAGTACATCACTAAAGCGCCTTTAAAAAAATAAAATAAAAATCTGTTCACTCAAGTTACCCATTTGCAGTATTTATATATTCTACAGACATAGCTAGTCTTTTCTCTCTGAAGGTGTTTGTGTTCGTATACATCGTCCTATTTGTGCAAAGATGGGAGTGCGAGACAGACAATTACCTGCGATGGATCGCAAACCGTAGAATTCCTACCAAGGACACATTTTTTCAAGGCAAACCCACTGTTTCGCATCTCCGCCATTAACTCCGAGGGGTGCATCGACGGACCTGTTAGCACAAATCACAGCCTCAGAGTCCCATTGATGTCAAACCATTGCCAACCACTATCTCCACAGTGGGAATTTCAGGGGGCGGCTTTGTTAACAGAATGGGACATCAAATCAACTCACTCCACTTCCGGCTGAGCAAATCATACAATATCATTCTCTGCCAAAGCAGCAGTTAGGGGAATCAGAATACACAATAATTACATTTTTTCTGTCGGCGCAGGAGGGGGACCATTACAGCACTCCACCATCAACACCACCATGCACTGACTGGACTCTCCCAGGGTAAACATTATTACTTTACAACTCTACTCGCTGATTGCAGAAGTCAGAATCAGCTCAAGCCCGGGAGCTCCAGCTGAAACCGGGAGGAAAGATACAGTAGGTGTGGCTGCTGCGAAGAGTGTGTCAGACTGCAGCTAACTCACTGGTCACAAAAATCAAGCAGCACAGATACTCTGGGTGCCTGTTTCTTCTTTTATATATAGTTATTTTTCAGTTCTTCCTTTACAACAACTCATATTGAATATATATATATATTTTGGGGGGGAGAACCAATATCAGCAGGTAAAATGTCTACATATAAATATTTAGCTATATATTCATTAAAGTTTTAATACTCCAACTAATAATTATTTTCATTTCATTGATCCGTTCATAATTTCTTGATTAATCGAATAGTTGTTTGGTCAATAAAATGCCAGAAAATGGTGAAAAATGCCAGAAATCAGTGTTTCCCAGAGCCCCAAGATGACTTCTTCAAAATATCTTGTTCTGTTCACAACTCATAGATATTCAGTTTACTGTCATAGAGGAGCAAAGAATCCAGAAAATATTCACATTTACGAAGCTGGAATCAGACAGTTTCAACTTTTTTTTCCCCCTCAAAGAAATCTAAAACAATCTATCTAAATTAATTTAATAGTTGACAACTAAGCTTATAATGAATTAATTGTTGCTGCTCTAATTGTGAGTGATTAAAATATCTGTATGATAAAGTTGACAGGTGCTTGTCTTCTGATGCTTACATTCATTCATTAATTATCCATGTGTAACATGGACATTCAATAACATCAAAATATCATTTAAATATAAAATAGTTGTGGTCTGTTCACATGTATTACAATGAAATGTAATCACTTTGATAAAACTGCCACACAGAAAACTGCAGGGGAACATGTTTAAACTGATGTTACCTGCTGCCTCCTCCGGGTCCACCGAGCTGGCATTGATACCCGACAGTCCGTACAGAGGACACTCTCTGTCTGTGTTCACGTGGCCCCATTTGTGACATTTGATGCATCTCACGTTGCGCACCTGGGAAGTTAACAGCAGACATTACTCTGAATCATGGGAGCATAATGATTCAAACAAAACAACACTGTCTGTATCGTTAAATAATTGCATCACCTAATTACGAAGGAAAAATATATTCCATTAAAGTGTTTGATTCTAGTTTTATTTTTGAGAACTTGTAATAAATGATTTATTTTAAATGTATTTTTTTAACCACGTCACTGTCCACCAAAGCATGACTTTTCCTTTTACGTTTTATTTCAACAATTCCAGGGACCCAGACAGATGAGAGTAGTCAGTATTTCACAAGAAAATATGCAAT
The DNA here is from genome assembly GCF_965226575.1 of Pagrus pagrus. Classification (NCBI taxonomy): domain Eukaryota; kingdom Metazoa; phylum Chordata; class Actinopteri; order Spariformes; family Sparidae; genus Pagrus; species Pagrus pagrus. The sequence continues at coordinate 17,250,395 of NC_140193.1, forward strand.
ATACAGTTTATGTCAATAAAAATAATCACACACCTGGATTCCAAATGGCTGATCTCTGATATTCATGTCATCCTTTGCATACCTACATGAAAAAAATGTGGATAAAAAGAGTGAAAATTGTGGAAGAGCATGGGACAGTATGCTTGGAAAATGTCATTGTGAATAAAATCAACTACTTCTCTCGAGGAGCCACCTTCTGCCACTCAAATTTGTACTCGTCTTCTCCCTCCTGAAAAACAAACATTCTCTATATGACTTCTAGTGTGTAAACCTTTCTTGTTCTCAATGCATACTTAGTGTGGAATTATAAAGGTTTGTTTTTTTTCACTACCATACCTCTTTCTTCTCCTCTTCAGTGCAGAAGATAATTATGAGGAAAAAAGAAACAAATAAACACATATTAAACCGTTATCTGAGATTGGTAATAAACATAAAGTCAGCAGGGATCACAATCAGATCGGATGACTGATATAATTTACCTTTGGATGCTCCAGGTGGAGCCTCGTACATGAAATTGAGGCCATTTTTAACACGATCATCCCCCATCAACAACCTAGGAGTAGAAAACAATACGTTGAACTATCAAGTGGGAAGAGCTCTTCAGAAAATGTCCATTAGTCTCTAATAAAAATGTAAGAATTATTCTATCCATGTGTGGATTATTATTACACTAAAAACACTACAAATCAAATCTGTTATTCAGAAAGCAGTTTTGTAGGGGGCGCATGGTTTCATTGTGTAGCAGTGCTCCGCAGTATTTATCTAACCTGTTGTTGTAGGTGTCCTGCTCTTTCAGATAAGCCTGCATGAGCTCCTCTTGCTTGGTCTTCTCGAAAGTCAGTTTCTGTTCTGCTATCCATACCTGTGAGGTAAAGAGAAACGGTGATTACAGCACAAATTCTGCTTGACTTTGCATTTCCTTACTATCCTGACAGACGGACACATATATTATGTGTTAGCTTGATACAAGTCTGATCAATACCTGTGCAGCCCTACATGCAATCACTGACATCTATTTCAGCATCATCATCATGATTTTTCAAAAACCCCAAACAATAATTAGTTTCAGCTTCCCATTGTTAAGATTTGTTGCTTTTCTTTGACTTTCATCAAGGCTTGGACTTTAGTTAGTAATAATAATGTGATAGTGAAGTGAATCTGAGGACATCAGCTTGGGTTCTTGGACATTGTGATGGCAATTTGACAAATACCTGGTAATTTGTAGAATAGTACTTAGTAGTTAAAATCATAGTCAGTTGCAGCAATAGAGCAAAACAATGATCCAAACATGAAAAAATGTATTTTATCTTTTAAAATGAATTTGTGAGTTGTAAACAGATAATACTGAGAGCTACTATGCTGTACTAGGAGCTAGTCCCTTGGTGCACATTTAAACACACTCAGGAGGACATTCAACAGTGCAGCATCTACAAACAACACTGACACCCACATTACATCCCATAATCCACATTAAATCAATTGGTAAATATGAACAGCAGGCAAAAGTTAACATAGTATAAAAAAATATGAATACGCCGAGCAATTTTATGAGTCTCTTTGATTATTCTTCCCCCACAGAAACTTAATTATGGGGTGTCGTTTCTCACTCTTAGCGCAGGGCCATGGTTGGTCAACTATTGCTTTGACATGTAGAGATTTCAATCAAACAAATCCCGATCGATAAACTATCAAGTCTTGCTCAGAATATTTAACTTCACTATCCATCTAATGCCCATTACACAGAAGTGTGCAAATAAAAGCTCGTTAACACTGTAGGTTACCTTTGGATTAGCTAGGATTATCTGTAGCAATACCTTTGCTCAAAATCTAACTACATATATTAATAGACAACTTAACGGTGCAAACAACCAATGTAGTTTAGATGTGCTGTCAACAATCGTGATTCATGTACATTAGGCCGTATCCTCTGGGGTCTAAAGAAGCTAACTATCAAAGTAGATCGCGGTAGCTCTTGCTAAGGCTAACTAGCGGCTAGTCTGATGTCCTCTAGTCTCAAACTGTAGCTAGCGCTCACCTTTTTGATGTTTGACTTCGACGCAGGATGAAAATCCTTCTTACACATGAAATTTGCAAATGACTTCCCCATGGCTGTAAGCCTATAACGCCAACTGAGTTGGCACCGTAGCGTTAATGTATGCTAACAGGGTCGCTAGCGTAGCTTCCTCCTCGCATGTAAACAAATTCTTCTTCGCTTGTTGTTGTTGTTGGCGAACAGCGCGCGGGCGAACTACCGCCACCTTCTGGACTAAACAAACCCGTCTGCATGAAGTCGGTTCTATGTTGGTGTTGAGAGTGAGCCGCTGCACTGTGTCAAAATCATTAAAGAAAAAAATGAGATGAAAACTGAGCTTGATAAAAAATAATATTCCCATGATAAGTAATGTTTATAGTTATGTCTAAAAAGTCGACATAACGGGGTAAAAAACATTGAAATTATGGGATACAAAGTAGATTAAAAGTCAATATTGTTATGTTTTTTTTAATCTCATATTTTCGACTATTTAACTCATAATATTGTGACTTTTTATCTCATGATTATGACTTTTTATCACCTAATTTCGTCTTGTATATCCTAATTATTACTTTGATCCATTATTTTTGACTTTGTATCTAATAAATATGACTTATTATGGACTAAGTTTTCAATATTTTTTTTTTTCTTTAACTTTGGCAGAAATGGGCTTCCACGCCCCTCATCTGTGTTATTACATTTTTTGGACATAAGCAAAAAGCATCATTTGATGTTTTTTCCCCCTTCATGTAGTTAAAGGGCTATAAATTGGCATTTCCTTCAAGAAATACTAAAATAAATTAAGATTAAATTAAAAAGATGAGCTTAAATAGTAACCATTGGTCTGAAACTGTTTCCTATTTCATGATAACATTCTGGTGAAAAAAGCCCCTTTAATATTAAAATAAAAATGCACGAGATAAAATACAATAAAATAAAGTACTATCAGCTTTAACTATTGTAATAATCTAGATTGAGGAGTGCTGATTAAATAAATAAATAATGTAAAAATGTTAATGTGTGAAAATCCACATTATATGTTCCGCTGGTTTAACTACGAATATGAAACTGACTTCCGCTCGGTCACGTGACTGCCCTGCTCAGCGTCACAGGACGTGAACTGTCACTGTGATCCACAGAGCTGGAAACAGAAATGAAACTAGAAACTTAGACTGTGCTCGAAACGACTGGAAGGCACAGGTAAGGCTATCCTGTTGTAAAGATGAAACGGTCACAGCACATTTAGCTTTAAACTGCACACTTAATGTAAACATGTAGTCAGCTCTGAACTTTGTGCATTGATTACTCATGCTAAGATAACTATGCTCTTTAAATCTGTTGAGTAAATATGACTTATGCCTCCTGCCTAATCAAGTCTTTCCTTCTGTAAATCTGAGGTTGAAAATGCTCCCCTCCTCTTGTGACACCTTCGTGGCTCTGCCCCCCTCCACTGAGGGACAACGCATCATTTTTGGGAAAAACTCTGACAGGCCCTGTGATGAAGTCCAGGAGGTGGTGTATTTTCCTGCCACAGACTACAATGCAGGAGAGAAGGTGGAGGTGGGTGACACAGACAGCATGTTATTGCCCTCCAACCTTCAATTTCCCCACACTGCTCCCTGGTGAAGGTGCCATTGGATAACCATTAACACTTTGTCCCCGTGTGTCTGGTCCCTCCTGTCAACAGTGCACATACATAGAGATTGAGCAGGTCCCACACACTTATGCAGTCGTGTTGAGCAAACCGGCCTGGCTGTGGGGGGCAGAAATGGGTGCCAATGAGCATCAAGTGTGTGTTGGGAATGAAGCGGTGTGGGGCAGAGAGAGTGCTGATGGTGACGAGGCTCTTCTCGGCATGGATCTCGTCAGGTAAGAGCAAAGTGTTTGTAGTGCCAAGCCTCTGTTGAGCCAGATGAAGGTAAAACATTAACCTGTGACTCTACAATTTTCCAGGCTTGCACTTGAGAGAGCCGACACAGCTGAGAGAGCCGTGGATGTCATTACCGAGCTGCTGGAGAAATACGGCCAGGGAGGATCTTGCATGGAGGATGAGTCCGGCTTCACCTACCACAACAGCTTCCTCATCTCAGACAGGACCGAGGCCTGGCTGCTGGAAACATCGGGGAAGTACTGGGCAGCAGAGAGAGTGGAAGGTAATCAGAGAAAGAATACTGATGACAGGTGCTCATTTGAAATCAGTCAATGAAATCCACAAAGACATCTGTGTGCTCATAGTTACAGTCAGCTTAAAATACCTAAGAATCTGAAGTAGATGAATAATGTCATTACATGTGATGCATCTACAATCATCTTGTTTCACACTTCTCTAGATGGATATCGCAACATCTCCAACCAGTACGGCATAACGACCAAGATAGACAAGGAACATCCTGGAATGAGGGAATATGCACGAAGCAAGGGCTGGTGGGATGGAGAGACCCAGTTCAACTTTGCCACAGTCTTCTCCTTCATGACTACAGCCAGGATAGAAGAAGCTGGGAACCGATACTGCGAGGGGAAGAGGTTGCTGGAAAAGAGCAACGGTTAGTAAAGCTCACCCCATTGTGCATTGTTGACACACAAGAGGAAAAAGTTAAATGACTTCTTCCACTGTTAATGTATTTACTGAAGGTCACATCACTGCTGAGGTCATGATGGATATCCTGAGAGATAAAGACAGTGGCATCAACATGGAGGGCATGTTCATGACAACAGGAAGCATGGTGTCAGTGATACCCAAGGATCCCTCTCTGCCAGGGGTTCACTATTTCACAGCAACTCCAGACCCTGAACGGTAACACAGCCTTCTTCATTTATTTATTTTCACAGCAGTTGCTGATGATTTAATAACTTATTCTTTGGTACAACAGGTCCGTATTCAAACCTTTCATCTTTGTGAAATACCTCAAACCGCTGAAGGAGACGACTTCTCCCAGTTATGGTGCAGATGACCCTGTGAAGAAGAAACCGCGCTTCCAGAGCAAACCTGACCGCAAACATGAGCTGTTTGTCAAACACGAGCTGGTGGCTGCCATCATTGACTCCAAAAAGGTCTGAAAAATTTAACTGACGCCCCAAATTTGTGATTTGGCTTATCTTGTTTACTGTACTGAAAATGTTCTTTTGTTTCTATAGGAGAGAGGGAAGAAGATCACGGAGAGTATGAGGCAGCTAGAGAAGGAAAAGATGACAGAGATGGAGGAGCATCTTTCAGTCGGTGTTGAAGAACCTGACCTTCTGGTGAATCTGTTCTCAGAGTCTGTTAAAGAGGAAATAGCTGTGTACGGTAAATGCTGAGAGGAAGCACCAAACAGTCCTCAAGAGTGACAGTAGCACTACATGTCTCTGCAGTTTACCTTTTAGTCAAGTATGAGTAGAGTAAATTGAATTTAGCAGCCCAGGATACTAATGAATGGAGAGTTGATGTATTGAATCATTGACCATCATCATTGAATACAGAACAAATTCATTGTGAGAAACGTGACTTGAGGGTTTGAAAATAAGATTTATTTCAAAACAAATTCATACTATAAATATGCAGCCTTTGTCAGAATAAAAAGATTGTTTTTACACACCGTTTCTCATCACGATTGATTTAAATAACAAACACAAACTTTTTGCACACAAAAATGATTAATTTAGCTGAGTTAGTTCTCTATATACCTGAGAGACAAAAAATGAATTACAGCAGCTCGCATTTTAGCAACTTAAAGTTCAGTGGAGTTTTTGTGGAGGAGGATAAAATGTTTTCAAAGTCGAGTTGAACACTCAAATAAGCACATTACATCACCCTTCGAGTTCTGAGACTCGTATACATTTTTATTTATTATGGCTTTTTGAAATTTTCAGATGGCAGTTTGCTTTTGTCCCTTTAAAAAATAAATAATAAAACAATGTAAACATGGCCAGAGACACATGCAAAATGTCTATATTAACTGGCAGGTTGTTTGTTGAAATGGTGTATTGAGAGACAGCTAACATAGCCCCGTGTAACTACTGTTCACTATTGATGCCAAGTCATGTTAAACTGCAGGTTATCGAAGGTACAATACTGGTCCAGCCAGTTAATTAACTTGTGAAAGTGTTGAAATCAAACCTTAAACTGACAGCAAACAAACTCTAAAAAATGGATTGAGATTTAACCACATCTTCCCTTTTTTTTCTTTGGCAAGTTGCTTTTGCAGACACTCAAGTGTCCCAGTGAAGGAAACAATACATTCAGAAAAGGAGTGGGATTTTTTTTGCCTGCACCTATAAAGTGGTTTATAAGGCAACCCTTTGTGCATTATTGCTTATACAACAAAAATAAAACAGTGCAAATATTGACTGAAAGAAAAATGTCTGCAAAAAAGCCTTTAAAAAGTCAACAAAGTCTTGTTTTGCCCTTTAAAAGTAGTAATACCTGTTAGTTATGTTATTCTTGAAAATGCATAAAAAACATCTTGGCTCTTATTTTTGGAGTTTTGTCCATCAAACCTATCAAGTTAATATTTTATTCACCAGAACACAATCAGACTGTCTGACAAGTAAATAAACTAAAAGTGTTAAATATTAAAATTCTTGTCCAATCTGTCTGTTGTAGACATCATTTACAATTTGACTTCCTGATAAAACTCTAGTCGACAGTTCTAAGTTAGAGAGTGTAGTTTTTTTCACACAATCTGCCAATCTACTCCCACTTTGGGTTTTATCTCAGTGTTACTGTATATATCTGATCATCTGACAGCTCATGTTCCTGTCCAGATTGACGGTTGTAGCAATATCGCCACAATTCAAGATCTCATTTAACCTGCCGAATAAAATGTTAATTTTAAACTGCAAAAATAAGACACAGTCGGTTAAAAAATGATTTAACCTATACTCTGTTAATTCCCTTTACACCAGCTCCACACAATGCATTATGCACTGGCCCATGCATCAGTCAGCTGTGGTTTGTTCCAGCACCTGATACATTATACTACATACTGCATTGTGCTGAACTGACCAGGATGTCAGGTTTCAGTTAGGTACTCTTCAGAGGTCAGTGTTTTTAACTAAAATGCCATTTAACTTTGGTGAGAAGAAAAGTATTAGTCCCTTGTGTCTCATGCAATAAAGATGAAATAAAGGCGACCGTCTTGAAAGTCGTATTCCTGGTTGATGTGTTGAAGCACACCACCCTGCTGTAACCGGGTTCCGTACAGCACCGCCTCGCCGAGGTCCTGAGCTAAGCCCACCTGCTGCAGCCACTCCACCAGTTCACAGCCAAGGAAACAGTCCACCATAGTCTTCCTCCCACACCTGAAAGTCAAAAAAAGCATTCACCCAAAGGTCTGTTCGCTCTTTAAGGATAGCCACGAGTCAAAGAAGAAGACAAGAGCCCACATGCACTAAAACTATAAGAAATCCTTTGTGGTATTATTGTGGTATGTGAATGGTTATTACGGTTTGTTTTTCTACACATCAGGGAACATGTTTATTCAAGACAGTTTCTCATCAACCGCTGACCAGAGCAGCAGTAAGACTCTGTGCTCTCACCTTCTTTTTTTAACAATGTCTTGACAACACTGGTCTTTGTGGTATTTGGTGAACTGGATGCAGGTCATCCTGACATCCTCGGGTAGATCAGTCTGCGGCTGCTCTTGTTGCTTCTTTCCGTACCACAGTTTGTGTAACCTAAACACCATTCACAAAAACATATTATTGCATGGTCACTGTTTAGTATAGTGAAAACATGGATTATATACTCAGTACAAACAGTATGGTGTGTTTATAAAAAAAGAACGTCAAATTTCTTTTAGCGTCTAAATGTTCTTTACCTTTTCTTAAATGGCAGTATAATCAAATGCTTGTCCAGCCCAAACAGAGCAAAGGAGATAAAACCCTGGAAACAGAACACATGTCATGACACACTGGTATCGTGTAACAATTAATGCTCACATTCTTGGTATTATAGTATCTGGGACACCAACCTGTCCAAAGTTGGCCACAGCACAGAAGAACTGCAGCTCCAAGTAGAGTCGACCAGGAACACTGTTAAAGAGCAGCCACAAGCAGCTGGCCAAGTTCTGCCGTGACAGGAATTAAGACCAATTCATTTTATGTTTGAGATATACAGTATATAATTAGGGATGCAACTATTGATTATTTTCATTGTTGATAACTTGTAGATTATTTTCTTTGTTTATCGATAAACTGTTATGTTTATGTCAGAAAATGCCGAAAAATGTCTATCAGTGTTTCCCACAGCCAAATTTAATTCATTTAGTAGCCAACAACGAACTGATTAATAGTTTACTCACAGCAAGCAAGCTGATTGTCAGAAGCAGACTTAAGAGCAAATGACGGGCCACTTGTCTATCCGCGACCTGTTGGAGCTCCTCCACTTGGAGCAGCAGGCAGTCTGTGGACTCACACCTGTTCTCACACTGACCTGCAGGTGGCAGCAGAACACAGATTGTGAAACACTGAATTTTTTTTACTTGTGGAGATAAACTGTACATTCTACAAACACAGGTTATATGATGATGGATATTCTGTGCTGATAGCTTTTACATTAAGGTTTAATTAAAATGAACACAATACCTGGTATGGTGGTTGGTGTGTTGTTCATATTTGTGCTGATAATCATGTCAGGCATCGGTTGGGGTGGTACACAGTCACATATGAGGCACTCTGATAACAATGTGATAAAAGTTAGAGGGATTCTCTAACATATAACTATAATATCCTCCCAGTTCACACTAGGAGCAAAGAGCAAGTAATACAATACAGGATGTAATACCATAATAAAGCTAAAAGTATTCTGTAGTTTGACATTTAATTAAACATAAAAAATATCTTGATTTAACAGTGATGTTTTCATGCAACTTCAATAAACTTTCCCTTTGTGAAATATTCAGCAACTCCTACTATATTGTATTTACCACTGATTAAACCACTGGGCTTGTTGCAATAGATGTTAGAATCATGTTTTACAGTAAATAACTAGTATCATACAAACGGCATCAATATTATTAATAAGCATTTCCATTCAACACTTGCAGTACTGGTTTGCATCATGACTGTGACCATGATATTTTACCAACAGGAATCTCAAGCGAACCACTATTCAGTTGCCACATGCAGCTAATAGAACGGCAGTTAATCTAACAAATCATTTCTTGACATCTCACCAATCAAAGTGACACAAACTTTAGCCAAGGAGGCTCAAGAGTCTTTATATTCGGGTACACATATTAACCATTAACTAGTTACTCTATAAAGCACAAATTAGGTTTTGCTCATAAGTAATTCACTAGTTTGAGTAGAGTTAGAAAGACTTAATTTAGAGTTATTTAGACACAGTTAACACTTGTTGTTTTGTGTTTTGTTACATGACATGTGGTGCTACCACTTTATAAGGCCCACACAGCGCAGAGCATGTTAATATCTTATATCAATAAGCCGTGATTACTTTGAGGGAAAACTCTTAGTTAATGCCTAGTAGTTGTAGAATATGGTCATGCAGAACAAGGCATTAATCAGTGCTCTTTAATGACTTATACAGAGCTAATATGCTGCTAATAAGCAACTAGTTAATGGCTAATATGTGTACCCTAATAGAGAGTGTTACCAAGTGATGTGTTTTGACAGCATCTTTTGAGAGAGATGATGTGTTCAGTGTTGCCTTGTTTTAAATAAGGAACCAACATTATCAGTAACTTGTTTCCTCCAAATAAGGACATCAATTACTTTTGACTAGTCATTGTTTATTTCATAATTGCAGAAGTGTTTTCCTGCTCATGTAATTCTAAGTTATCTGTGGGGGGATGTACATTAAGCAGAAGTTGCATTGCCTGCATGGCAGTTTTCTGTAGACAACTTGTAGATAAGGGTTAGTACTGACTTTGGATCATTGATAGTTCTGACAAACCATTTTCATATGTGAGAAATGCCTCTCTGTGCTCCAGTGAATATCATGTGCTGTGATTTAATGACCAAACTGTTGTGCTTGGCAGCCTGGTCATCATTCAGTGTTATTAAACAGACAACAAATAGTCTGCATGAGAGAAAGTACCTCTGTTGGGGCCTCCTGATGTGCTGACTGGCTCAAACAGACTCTGGTTTTCTGGTTCAACTTCAGTCACAAGATTCTCTGCAGAGTTTCCCTCATGGACTTGGTCATTTTCAGCCCAACTTCCTCTACTGAGAAACACCAAAGAGCCACCTCCGAGGACTATACTGAGGGCAAGTACAACTGCGGTGCAGATTAACTGTCGAAGAAGGCAAATGCAGACTTTTAAGTAATTATCTGCTGGTAAAAAAAAAACAGTTCTTAACTGACAGAAAACTGTAAAATTATGTTGTTACCTGTTGTTTGCCATAAAAGAATGTTGAGTCAATCGTGTCAGACATTTTTTCCCCAGAAAGGAGCAACACAGCAGTTACAAAAGTTGGAATCCTGTAAATATAAAGACAAATTGCACAACAAAATCACCAACAGTATAATATAAACCAGCTCCAAGACACTGAATTGCAGATTAACATTTTCAATAGCTTTGTTGGATAATTTACATTTTTAAAGTGAGGCATCATTGCACTTGTAAAATCACCTGATCTTAGTTTTGGATGGAACCCGTTCACGTGTCATGAAAAAGTAATTTAAGCTAAACTGTTTAACACAAGAATAAACCTTTAGGGCACATACTCCAACTATGAATAGACCAGACAAACCAGCCTAGTTTGGTTTCTATACTCCTCTCTTATGGCGACTCACCCCCAGCCTGCAATGACGAACACGCCTGGGGAAACTTTTAGATCCTCAAATCTTTTCAGGAGCACAAGAGAGAGTGCTATCAAGCCTAAAAGGACAAAATACGCCATTATAATGAGCAATTAAACTTCAGAGTTTACAGCTCAGCGAGACAAATGACATGACAGTTTATTGTGTGAATACTCAGCATACCTGGCCATAGATAACTGCTGTAGAGTGAGGTGCATAACAATGTGAAAGTCAGGACCTGCCCGACGAAGTTGTCTTCTTTCACCACGAAGTTCCACACGATCATCCCAATACAAGTCAGAAACTAGAGACCGCACCGTAACAAAAATACAGGCATTTACTAACAGCAAGTTAAATCCACAGGGAGATTTCATTCATGGCTAATAAAATCAATTTAGAGAGTATGTGCAAGTGTGCTCACCTGTGCCAAGAACAGGTTGATTGTGAACATGTGAGGTAGCCTCTTGAATTTTTTACTCAAAAACATGACAACAATTGTCCACACCTGTCAGAGAAAACACATGGTTACCAACACAAAGACTTTAGCACAGATGATTAATACAAGAATTTTAACATTGCTGGCTGCTTATTCAACAGACTGAAACAAACAGTGAAGAAGACAACTAAATAATAAGATAATGTTGAATACAAACACAAATGTTATATCACTGCAAAAACTTTCTTAGCAACAAGTTCAAGGTTCCTTAAAAAAAGGCTGAAAGTAAGAATAAATGAGGAAGTCAGTCTGCCAGTATAGCAGCTGTTTGCTCACACATCCTCTAAATGACTGAGCCTTCTAAAATTAACCTTCCACAGTTGTTTCAACATTGAGCAAGAAGTCATGTATTTGCATTTCACTACACTGTAACATGCTTTCTTAAATCATGGCAACTCTAATAAATTTCAGCTATGAAGTGGAACACGCTATAACAAATATTTATGAAGCTATTTTGATTTTAGTTTGACCTCTGTCAGTTTCCACATACTGAGATAATAAAACAAACTTAACAACCAGCTGATAAGAGGGCAGTTAAAGATTAGCCAACAACATGCTTACATACTGTACTTACCAGTGCCACTAAGCTCACTATGCTTATGTTAAAGCTGACATTCTGCAATGAGTTCATCAAATGCTGAGGATCCGTCCAAGGGATTGAGAGTAACCAGGCAGAAACATACATGATGGGAGCTGAGAGGAAAGTGCTGATCACCATCCCAGAGGTGACCTGTTAGGAAGAAGAATTAAAAAGTGAGGAAAAAAGGAAAAAATGGTACAGTATTTGAATGGCAAGTTGGATGGTAGATGTAAACAACTCACAACTTCTAGCTCTACGTTGTAATAGACAGCATAGATGCCCACGCTTGGTGCAGTGGGAAACACTCCATAAAGAAAGGCATAGTTGGAGAGGCTTGAGTGGTTCAAAGCGCTGGTGTTGCTGTTGTCCAGCAGATCCACCATGTCCTTACAAATAAGGGGCATTAGCAACCTGAAAGTCAAACCAAAAGATCATTAGGTAACTAGATGCTGAGAAATGCTTTTAAAATATTTATATACTCTAATTATTATCATGCTACGCAGTCCTCAGACCTCTTAACATGTAATCTGTTTGGGAAGAGGCTTGTGGTCTGAGAAAGGCCTGAGTCACCAAAACAATCAGCACAAAACAACTTCTTGAGAACACTTTAGAAACCTTTAACCCACTGACTCTTTATACTCTATTTAAAAGAGAAGCTGTGTGATAACATTAAATCATCTATTGTACAAAATTAACATTAAGTGCAGTATAGGCTAGTTAGATTTTTCCACTCACAGTTTTGCTGTAGTCAGTAATATCAGCGTCACGACCGTGGATCTGGTTAGTTTCCCCAACTGGCCCACCATGGACAGGCCAAGGTAGAACAGAGCTGCGCCTCCGAAAGAGTTGGCCAAGCCATCCACAAATTCAGCCAAGATGGGAGGGATTGTCTGGTGCAGGACAAAGTGGGCGATGATGCCGATGACAACCATGAATACTATAGGGTTCTTCAGGACCTGAAGAACTACAACTCCCATGATTCGGAATTTGCTCTGCTGGCGGTTTTCCTGATTCTTCCACTTCTGGATCTCGCAGAAGGCAAAGCCAATCGGATTCAGAATCATCAGGGACACAGGTGCAACCAGGTAGATGTACATGAGGTACTCTGGGTATGTGTTCTGGTACAGGGCTTCAACTGTGGAGAGAGAAGAAGCAGCTCAATATTGACAAAGCATACTTATATATGACATATCTGACTTGTAGGGCAAATGCAGTTAAGAGTTCAAGACCAAATGCTTCACTTAAATTTCACACTAAAATGTTACAAAGACACAAAACTGCACAACGTAATGAAATATTATGGTTTATGCAGTTTTTTGTGTGTGAGAAACATATACACACAAGGATCCTGGGCTGTAGTGTTACCCAGAGTTCCTCTGTGTCCTCATGTCTCATATCTGCCTTGATAAACCCCTCCATAAAAATGTTAGTCTCACTTAAAGAAATGGCCCTAAATAAATTTTTGATTTAGAAACTTCTCTGTAAGAAATGGTTCTCTCGTCCTCTTCTGACTTTTAAAACAAATCAGAACAATGATGGACTTGTGGAAAAGGAACAAATACTGGCAGTGCGGTTTTAGTCGCTAAACTGAAAGCAAATACAGGATACTTTTAGGAAATGTCACTACTGCATTATCAAATGTGAGAAAAAAATGGACCAGGTCACTTTAACTTCTGGCTCACTGGAACTGCAGAACAACTGATGAAATAAATGCTCATTCTGTTTGAAATTTGCATAACTGTCAAGTTTTTAATCAACTGTTTGTTGATGTTGATGTTTAGTCTGTAAACTAAACATGTAATCAGAATATCAATGCGCAGTAACATTACTTTTTTCTTTGGGATTTGACAATTGGGCCAGGTAATGTACACCAGGGGAGGGAAAAAATACTGATACGGCAATATATCATATCTTATCTATATCATATATTGCCTCCTCTTGTAACACTATGTACTCTGTAGTGTTGACCTCTATGTACTTAAATACATTGTTTCGTCTCATTTCATGTCACATTTTGTGAAAATGACACCACAATGCAGTGAATCAATACATACAATGCAATGTAATCCTGCACGGGGGATTTTCTATTCTTCACTTTGACAGATATCATGATGTATTGCTGTGTCGTGACACTATCGTTATCGTAGGAAATGTATTGTGAATCATATCGTTTCACAAGTTGATCTGTGATGTGTTTATATCTCTGCAAATCCTTGTGTGTGAGTACAAAACAATGAATCCATCTGGGCACAGAAATGATTACGCTCTCAGTGTGGGAACATTTTCAGCACAAACACAATGTTGACTGTGGATGTTTGTGGTGTAACAGATGGATAATAATCATGCTTCTGTTTTGATGGATTGGCAAACATCAGGAGCACATGACATGCAGCAGTGAATGAAAAGCATGGTGGGTGGCAGGCTTAAAGGCATTATCATACTCACCAATGGGATACCCCAAAGCAAAATCATTGCTTTGGGTGGCAAATATGGAGAAGATCCCAGCCTTGCTGTAGCGGCTATCAGGGCTGGAAACTATCAGCGTGAGGACGCACACAATGACAAACACACACACTTTGGCGATGAGGATGCTCCACAGAAATGGCCAGATGACATTACCAAAGTCTAACAGTACCATGTTCTTGAACAGCAGAGCTGGGAGGGCAAACTTGGACACAAAATTCCCCAATCCTTTGGCCTGGGTAGATGTGATGATGTTTGCCCTCCCTGCGATGTAGCCGCATAGTATTATCCCAAAGCACTCCAGCAGAGCAGGGAACAGCTTGTCGAGGGACATGCTGCTGGATGAGAGGGCGGAGAAGACCGGGTCCCCCTCATGGGAAAAGTTGGTGTTTCTGCCCGGTGCCTCCATCTTATCCTCCCTCTTGTGTCAGCTCTTATGCGGTCATATTTATGTCTTTACAGTGGCTGCCTGATAAGAGACACAGTGAAGGGAGGAGTTAGGAGCAATTGGCCGTTAAACATGCTGGTGCAAAGGTGACAGCTCTGACTACGTTACATTAGCTAACCAACACAACATTATAAAACTGAAACGACTCACTTACGAGAGGGTTAAAGTTGTTACCATGTTACCAAACAAGCGTATCAATTTCGTATAAAAGTTACTCTCACCTCTGAGTGCAGTTGTGCCCCCTCACGCACCATGTGTCAGTCAAATGTCAGTAGGAGTAGCCGTTGATGTTAGCCGGCTAGCTAACTCAGGAAATGAAAGCAGACCAACGGCGTCGCTGATAAACCCTACATTAACCGACCTTATCCACACGACACACCTTTAACATAAGCTAGGTTCCCTGTTACTTAACTGCTGATGTAACTCTGTACTGTTTGTGTTTTGTCTTATGTAGTATTACCGTAGTTCCCACCCAGCAACTTTCATAATCACTGATTTGACAACAGCGTTTCAACCAATCACATTTTGCATAGCGGCGGAGGGGCGGGGCTTATCCGTCCTTGCCACAACGAGCATGTTTACAGGCAGCTCCAGTCAACATGCAAATACCTGTTTGTGCTCACCTAAGAGCTTAAGTGGACCTCTGCACAGTCAGAGCTGCTACAATCATTTGATTTAAGGTGCATTACGTTGTTTTGGAGAAGAAATTCTAAACTCGGAATCTTAATATTTGCAATATTAATGAGGTAATAATACAAACTCTTGGAAAATGGAGGAAAATCCGGAGGAAATGAGGTCCCCAGAACACTGTTTGAAGCTAGAAAGGTGGCAGGGTCTGCCAAATGTAAACAAAGTGAAACAGCATGAAACCGTGTTGTCCTTTAAGGTCAGTCTGTTTATTCAGTTTAGAGTATCAAGAGTATGAGTGCTCACTATGCAGGAAAAAATGGTCCCTTTCAGTGTTTCACTCATATATTTGATGTTTTAGGACAGGAATATTACTGCTACAGTAATGTGTCTGTTGCATTTTGCTGCTGTGGATGTTTATGGCTGAGCTTATTTCAACTATGTACTTCTAGAAAGTGTAATCTACAACAATGCATCATATTCTATAAGGTCATCATATGTTTGTAGAGTAGCTCAGAAAAACAGCACTGTGTCAAATATGTGTTCAAGCATTTGACACAGTTCTGTTTTTCTTGTGTAAACACCCTTATCTCCTCAACCACTGTCTAAGCCAATGATGTACAACTGATCCCTTGTGTCCTTACATCCTTAAGTGTACAAGCCTCTTCAAGAAAATATTATTGAAAACTCCACATCACTGTGTATGTACGATTGTATTGAACGTATTCCAAGTTACAGTTTCCAAAAACATAACATAACTGGTCAGTTTGCCAAAGTCACAGTCTTAAGGAAACTGAGCAATTCTGCACTTCAAAATCAGTCACCCTGAAAACTGACAAATCCCCTTTTTTTCAAAACCGTTTCATGACTGAATAAACAATTTATTCAGTCATGAAAAGAAAGAGTTTGTTTGTTTACTTTGTTGAGGTATAAAAAAAATAATCAGTCAATGAAGATCTTTCTCTTCTGATTAAAATGTCTTCCCCAAACCTGCATAGTGCACCTTTAAGGTATTTTTGTCAAAATGTATTTCTAACTGACCAAACCTCCACAGTCCTGACATCATTGTTTGAAAAATAAAAGTCTAAAACATATAACGCCACCCAAATCAAGTTCCTCCACCCATGAGCGTTTAAAGGTGCGATATGTCAGAATTTTAGTCGAAAACTTTATGAACAGAATGTGAAGAAGTTTCCTTTATGATGTCTTTGTATTGTGTTTCAGAGATATCTACCAATGACGTACAACTGACCCCTTGTGTCCTCACAAATCAGGGGCAAGTGTAAAAGCCTCTTAAAGAAAATATCATCGAAAAGTCCATATCAGTGTGTATGTACGATTGTATTGAACGTATTCCAAGTTACAGTTTCCAAAAACATAACATAACTGGTCAGTTTGCCAAAGTCACAGTTATAAGAAGACAGTCAGTCTTAAGGAAACTGAGCAATTCTGCACTTCAAAATCAGTCACCCTGAAAACTGACAAATCCCCTTTTTTCAGTTGTTCCCAAATATGCCAAGCAACTGTTTAATTGGACATTTTAAATTGCACACATACAGTATATTCCTTAAAAAATGAAAAACAACAGTGCTCTGTCACAAAATGAGCTGAAGACAGACTGTATACAACATGATCATTCTGCAAACACCAAAAAGCAAACAACAGGAAACAGAGATGCAGTACACAGTTTAAATGCTGCAGATCATACAAAAGCTTCAACAACAGAGGTGACAGGCTTCACATCGAACAACAAACTGGTCCTCTGAGAGGTTAAAGCGGTAAAATGGCCTTAGGCCTTTAGAGCATGCTCAGCTCAATGAGTCGGCCTGCGAACACACCTAACGTGCCGATGAGACACACAGCCATGAACACACACAGCAGAATATGATCCAACACCATGGCCACGAACTTCCACTCTTCAGCAGCCTGCGAAGAGAAGAGAAGAGAAGAGAAGAGAAGAGAAGAGAAGAGAAGAGAAGAGAAGAGAAGAGAAGAGAAGAGGGACAATGTGTCACATACACAAACTCATCAAAGAATCATATTAGAGACACTCAGTGTGAGAATGATTACATTGTTGGACTCCTCATCTGATTTCATGGTTTCTGCGATGTACTTGACTCCTTCAATGGCACTGCGGACATCAGGGTTCTTGGTGATGGGGGACTGGTAGGGAACAGCTGAGGTTGGGTTGCCAGAGATGTCTGAGATGTCAAAATCAGCACCGTAGATACTTTTAGTCTGCTTCTCCTTTCCGGGGCGCTTCATCGTTGAGAAGAACATGATGTTTGGAATGGTTTCAATAAAAACCTGTCAAACAGGACAGCAGATATGCATTATGGCAAGGAGTATACAACATCAGAGATGTTGGATTAAATAGAAAACTATGATATTCTGTTTGCTACCACTAGATGACAGTGTAATGCAGAGAGAAAAGATTAAGGCTCGTTCAGGGAAGCTTGGAAAATCAAAATGATACAAGTCAACTCACCTTGCGGACCCAGTCTGGCATTGTGTGAGTGCTCGGGGAGCGGTGGTGGGTGTTAATGACAATGACAGTGATGATGATGGAGGCAATGACGAAGACCATTGTGAAGAGCATGTACTTCCCAATGAGCGGTACAGCGCTGGAGGTGGAGGGGATCAGCTCCACGATGACCAGCAGGAACACAGTCAGAGACAGCAGGACGGAGATGCTGAGAGTCATTTTCTCACCTGGGAGTCATAAACAAACCATAATCAGTTATCATGCTTACAGGACGGCTATGCAATATACAGCTGCTGTACAAAAAAAGTCTGTGATCAATCAACGTTTAGACCACTGAGTCATCCTCGAGGTCCGGACCTGGATAAATGAGATTAGGGTTGGATAAATCTGAAGGGTGACAGGATAAAAAAGGATAAAGAAAAACATGTGACATAACAATCTCATCTAATGGTTTATTTAGTAGAACACATGATCTTCATCAGCAGATGGATTCTTCTGAACAAAAGCGTTAAAGGTCCCATATTTTAGTAAGGGAGATTTGAATTTCCTTTTCACTAATAAAACAGGTCTAGTTGCTCTAAATACGTATCGAGAGAGATGCAAACAGCCCATATTTAGAAACTGTACCTTTAAACGAGCCATCAGCACTTCAGAACTGTTGTGATGTCACAATGTCAGCTAATAGTACAAAGCCATTGGTATCATGCGGTATCTGTGTTTTGAAAGTGATCAGCATTCCTGGTAGTAAAGTAACGTAAGAGTGGACTTGATGTTATGAGTAAAATAATGTGTATTGTGAACATTAAAGCAAGTTAACACTTTATAGTAGACAACAAAAATAAATGTATGTACCTGAAAAAGAGCATAGTATGGGTCCTTTAAAACAGCAACTAAAAGGAGCCCGAGAGGAGATTGTTGGTTCTGTTTCTGAGATCACAAATTAAGTAATGAACTCAGAAAAAACACATAGGACTCAAAAACTCATTGAAATTATCATCAAAACTCTTTAAAAAGCAGTAGCACCTCAGCTCAAGTGGGTGCTTCACAAGTTGATCTTGTTTAATTTTAAGGGGTCACAAGGAAAAAAGGTTGGAAACCCCTGAAAATGTAGAGATGCAACAATAAACAGTATGTTGGCTCATGATATCCATAACATGCAATCTTATTACATTGCCACAAGGGAGAGCTATTTCTATGAGCCCAATATTTCCATACCACATAGTCATCCAATCAGAGTCCACCTCCATTATGTTCACAACAACACAATAACTGCTCTCTTCAACCACACAGGAAAATCACATCCAAAGAGTAAGAGGCATTTCTTTTGTCTCCTGTTGTGTCTAAGCCCAACAGTTGCACACGTAAACAGATTCTGACACCACTTCCCAAATAAAATGCAAGACATGTTGTTTTTGTTCCTCGGTAAGAGCAGTTATCCCAGAGAGAGCGTCTTTTTGGCACAAGCTTCTTCTTCACACCATCCTGTCAGCAACCATATCAGAAACAGGGATCAAGTGATGTATTATACATTAAAGCAAAGGCCTGCTTTCAGACATGACAGCACAGAGGGACCCTGGGTAATGAGGCAGACCTACACACTGGGAACACGGCCAGATGTGCACACAAGCAGTGCAGCTCCTGTAGCAGTCGATGTTGAGACACTTCCGACTGACAGGCAGAATTAGGAACAAGGGTTTGTCCAACATGTTGTCAGTTACATATTATGTCAGTGTTTTCATATCATATCACAAAAAACATGTATATTAAAGAAAATGTAGCGAGTACAGTAGATATTAGCTCTTTTTGACAATTTGCACATGACTACTTCAGAGGCTTTGTTTAGGTTTTTTTTCATATCCTTTATAATACACACAGTGTGCATTTATATACTTGTATACATTATATACATTTATATACAGGTGAGAGTGTCTTAGTACATATCACCTGGACTACATAATTTCAGGAGAGATTAACATGACTCCAGAAATTTGGGAAAAAATCTTATTTTTTGTTTTGCTGAAAGTGATATGAGAAGATCATTACCACTTGTATCTTTTTGGGCTCAACATGAAATTAAAGCAAGGAGACGGTTAGCTTAGCTTAGCTTAGCTTGGCACAAAGAGTTGAAATAGGGGGAAACAGCTAGTCTGGCTCTGCCCAAAGACCATGCACCTATACAGCACATCTGGTTGGTGCAATGAACATGTTAGCCTATATATAATTTGCTTAATTCATTACAAAAAAAATCAACATTTTGCAGTTTTATGGAGGATTCTGAGTGGACTTGAGTCTCGCAGTTACTATTTATTACCTTCAGACAGAGTCAGGCTAGCTATTTCCCTTTTTTCCCAGTCTTTGTGCTAAGCTAAGCTAACTGGTTGTAACCTTATATATAAAGGTCCTGTGTGTAGGATTTAGGAGGATCTCTTGGCAGAGATTTGAATACAATAATAATAATATGTTTTCATTACCTGAAACTAAAAATGAGTGTGTTCTTGTTACGTCAAAATTAGCCTTTTATATCTACAGAGGGAGCAGGTCATCTTCCACAGAGTCTGCCATGTTGCGGCCCAGAATGGACAAATCAAACACTGGCACTAGAAGGGCCTTTCGCATTTTCAGCTGCCACTATAGGTTCATCTAGGGATATTCAGTTGGTTGCAATTTGCAACCTCATTAATGCCACTAAATGGTGGTAGAGTGGTATCTACCTTCTCATCTATCTCTCGACACCACAGCAAATATTTCTCAAAATGTTAAATGCTTCCTTCACATGTACTGATTTCCTTCAGTTCAGCCAGATGTTTATTCAGAAAAAATCTTTACATAATACAAACTCAACGCCTTGTTACAGTAAAGCTGACAGTCTTAATGAACTGGAAAATACAAAAAAGGACTGTTCAGGCATTCCTGTATATGAACTCAGTGTAGCAAGCAGCCTGTGCCCTCCAGCAAATTATAATGGTGGGCACATATAAACACCAATACTGTAATCAACAATGAGAAAGAGCTAGGGCAACGAGCATATAGAATATATGATTTATTCTGAGAGTTATTGCATATATATCATGCATGATGAATGTTAAAGCATATTATGTTCTCTGGTACATGCTATATTTTATTGCTTTTTGTCTGTGATTATCAGGAATACTTAGCATCACATCCCAGTGAAATGAAACAATGTGTAATCAGTATCAACATACCAGAGTCTGTAGGAAGGTAGAAGACCAGGCCGGTCAGGAAGGAGAAGAGCATGCAGGGGATGATGACGTTGACGATGAAGTACAGCGGGAGCCGTAGCATGAGGAAGTGGTAGGTGATGTCCAGGTAAGGGGTGTCCGGACAGCAAGCGTAGTACACCCAGTGCTTCCAACCGCGGAAATCCTTCATCACCCACTCTCCACTCTCCATGAAGTTACTCAGATCAGGGCGGTCACTGTCCTGGTGTGGGGGAGCAGCAAACAGGGTCATTAAAGGGTGATTTTACTTTATAGATTTGTATGATTTCATTTTCACCATTTCTCACATATTTTTCATGTGCGCTGGTCTGAAATTGCTTTGACTGCTTATACAATTGTATTATTAGCTTGTCTGTCACCTGTTAGGCACTTTGAATTGCACTAACCTGTCCTAAAGGTTATCTCTCACTTATTTTGGGGTTCCAAAGTGATTGTGAAATAAGGCCTTACACTGTGTTTACGTTGTATGACTTCATCTGAACTCTATTGTCATGTATTATTTTAAACCTTATATTCGACCAAAGTCACTGAACTTTTTAAGTGTTTTTTTAAAATCGAATTTGACAGGTGATTCTATACATGAAGTTTTTATGTCCCAGTGACCATTAAAAGTTCTGGCACTCTACCCTCTTCATTTGGATAGGGGCCTCGTCTTGTTAGCCCAAAATAACTGCCAAGGGGAATTGCCAAGATGGCTGCCAAGTGGCGAGACTTGCCACTTGACACGATATAACATGTTAATTAGTGAGATTTAAAGGTGTTGGTAGGCAGATTTTTACAGAGCCAGTTTTACAGAGCCCTGTTTCTAGGCCTTGTGTTGAGCTAAGCTAAGCAGCTGCTAGCTTTAGATTGGAATTGTTATTATTCTTGTAATTACTCAGCAAGAAACTGATGAGAAGAACATGTATTTCCCATTTTTTTAGGTGCATTTCCCAAAATGCAGAACTTTTCCTTTAAAGAAATGGTCTGAATGGAATTACAGGATTGACGACGACCAAGTTTCCGTCGTACGTCCAGGTACCCAGCTTCATACTGCAGTTCTGGAGGTCAAAGGGGAAATGCAGGACAATAATTTCACAGTAGCTCTTGAAGATGGCAGGTGGGTTCCACGTGATCATCCCTGTGTACTCCAGCAGCACTTTGGTCTCATGAACGATGGCAAAGTCACCGTCAGCACTGTGGGTACAGAGAAACACAGGCAGCATCAACATGAGGTGTAATAAGTTAAATATTAACGCAGGGGGACATCAGTGCCCGAGGCTTGGTCAGTGCTGCTGTCGCACAGCCCAGCCAACCAGCGCTCAGCTTGGCACAGGTTGTTGTGGCAGCGGAGCTGGTTGTCGGGGAAAAACAGCAGTGTGTCAGATGCAGCATATGGTGGGGGGAGGGGGGACCCGCAACACGGAGTCCAGATTTAGCCTGATGAAATCTGAGCTTTCACACGCTGCATAGTAGAGTAAAGGAAAGTGTGATTCAAAACATCACTGACAGGTGGGATGATTGTTTCTAGAGGTTTGGATGCTTTAGGTTGCCTAAAGCTTCCTCTAATGAAAAAAAGAAAAAAGAGGGATGTGACCCGGATCAAATATAGCCTCATAACATACTTGTTGTAGAGAACCAGATCAGGCCGCCAAATGTCAGTGGAGGGAACTCTGATCTTTTTGATGCCACCATAATCCTCCGGGTCCCACTGCAGGTTCACATCTTTCCATTGCTGAAAAAACACCCAGAACAATGGAAAGGACTTCAGAAATGACAGCTGTTATTAATGCTTTATTTTGAGAATAAAAAAGCAGAAAACATCATTTGATATTACATTTATATTTATATTACATGTTATATTTTAAAGTGATGACATATTTTGTACAGATTCACATTTAAAGTTGCACTGTGTAGTTTTAGGAAGGAAATATTAATCAGAAGAGAAAGATCTTCATTGACTGATTTAATGCCTAAACAAACTAAAAAACCAAACTCTCTTTGTTTTCATGACTGAATAAACAAACTAACCTTAAAGGACAACACAGTTTCATACTGTTTTACTTTGTTTACATTTGGCTGACCTTATTTTCCTCTGAGAACAGCTTGTTTATTTAGTTATGAAAAAGATAAATATTTCTGAGTTTGTATTATTACCTCATTAATATTGTACATATTAAAATTCAGAGCTTAAATTTTATTCTCCAAAACTAAATAGTGTCCCTTTAAAGTAACATTTTACAAAGCACATTGTGATACAAAGAGTTTCATTCCCAGTTACTGAACAACTCTCTTTCCTCAATTTCGTCAGTGAATTTTCCAAAATCAGAATAATAATGTACCTCATATCATTTACAGTGAGCGTACTGGATTTTAATGTCTGTCTATCTGTAATTTTGTTTGTAAAGGTGTTGCTGTGTTCAGATGTCTCTTTGGAACAAGACTTGTCATATGTAGGGCAACATGCGTGGATTGAATCAAACATGAAATCTCCCTGGTACGGAAATACGAGAATAATATTTGTGCACTCTAAAAATATACTGACATCAAAATACATCAAAATAAAATGAAATAACTTTAATGTATGTGGTTTACGTTCCAGTTCAGGTTTTTATTTTGGATGCCAAATGTTAATGTTCTAGCCCCATAATTATTGTGATCAATCCTGAGGTTTGTCTTTATCTTTTTCTTGTAGAGATGAATCGGTAGGAGGAGGATATTTGTGACAGGTGTCATGTTATAGATGTAAGCTGACTTAAAGTTGACTTAAACTGACCCACTTTTACAATTTGTGTAAAGTGTGTATGGAGGAAGGCTTTGGGGTAAGTACATACAAACAATTTGTTGATTTAAAAATGTTTTAATTTATTCATTAATTTATTTATTATTTTTCAAATGTTTTTTCAATATTTTATTATAGGCCTACTGTATCAGGGCCATATTAGTAATAGTAATATGTTAAAAAAATATGACCCCCATATATTCATGTGAAAAATCTAAATATATTATTTATATCTCTAAATGTTGTGTGTATTTTCATCCTTTCCTTAATCAGATATTTGTATGTTTTTATTGAATTGAAAAACACATTTGAGTTGGAAGCATGATGGTGTATTTATTCAACTCATTTTAATACATTTTATTGAGTGTCTCTGTAATATGGTATTGAAGTGTTACTGTTGTTTGATGTCACTACATAAACAAATCAATGCATGTACCAAACCTGTTTCAGTCGCACGTTGCTGCTGACAATCTGGTTGACCTCATCCTGTGAATGCAGATAAATGTGTTTAGACAGCTGATGACAGTGAATCTTAATACAGACGGGCTGATATTGCGTGCGACATGAGACCTCACCACGCTGATGAGCTGGATGAGCTGAAGGCCCACAGTAACAACCACCGGGTCCTTGAAGTGAGTGACAGGACGGACGACCTTATTGTAGCCAGTGAAGAGGGTTTTGACCAGACGTGTTTCATCAGTGGAGGCCCAGGCAGCACCTAAAATATAAACAACACCATGCAGAGTACAGGCTCATTTTTGTGTCAGATGGGTTACGTAGCCTACATGTAAGGCATTTAGACATTGAAATATGACTGTCTTTACGCCTCAAGGTGCCTCTTGAGTGTGCTGGAAAATCATTATGATGTGCCAAGGCAGAATATTGCTTTACGAACATTTGATACTTGAGTTGAGTTCTTTTACTATGAGTTGAAAATAGATGTGACAGGTGTCATGTTATAGATGTAAGCTGACTTAAAGTTGACTTAAACTGACCCACTTTTACAATTTGTGTAAAGTGTGTATGGAGGAAGGCTTTGGGGTAAGTACATACAAACAATTTGTTGATTTAAAAATGTTTTAATTTATTCATTAATTTATTTATTATTTTTCAAATGTTTTTTCAATATTTTATTATAGGCCTACTGTATCAGGGCCATATTAGTAATAGTAATATGTTAAAAAAATATGACCCCCATATATTCATGTGAAAAATTCTAAATATATTATCATATGTAAGATGTATATTCCAACAGTAATCAATGTTACAGTGTTTGGTCAGTATCACTCGTGTCTTCTCCCCTGCCCATATAGTAAAATAGAATAAAACATTTCTAGTACCCCTGCCCACTTTATCCAATCAGGACAGAAAACGCCCTGTCTGCTCATGAACACGCAGCTGCCCGTTCATGTGGTGATGTAGAGAAGATTGCTAACTGCAAAATAGACAGGAAGTGAGCTAAAACAGCTGTTACAGCAGCTTATTTGGAGACTGGGTTGTGTTTCCCATTTGGGACACATTATCATGTTGTTCACTTTTTATTATTTCTACTAACTTCACTTTTTATTTTCTGTTACTTTCAGTTTTCTGTCGCTGTTTGGTTAGGTTTAGGATAACATGGTTTGTATATATAACAGGAAGACATTGGATTCGGGCACATGTTCTCAAACCCGGTGAGTCTGTAGTGTAAATACATGTGTTTTAATGTACTCGCTGTGTTTGATTCGGGGTCTAACTTTGGCAAAGAACATTCAAACGTGACTACTCTCTTGTAAGGTTTTTAATAGAGATGTTTCTTCAGCTCTTTCAACTACATATCTGTCACCAGCCGGAGCAGGATCCCCTTTCATTTTTCAGCTGACCTTGAAACGAAGGTCGTTTTACAGCAACATGCTGCTTGAATGGTTGAATGATTCTCCAGACATTCAGCTCAGCAAAGTAAGGAATCATCCTGAACGTAATTATGCAGGTGACTTGATGTAGTGACAGACGGACGAAAGGTTGAAAAGCAAAATGAAAACAGCACACATGCCCTTGTCAATCAAAGAGCCGTTTCACGCTGAAATTTGCTCATTAGTTTTGTTGTTTGAGTAGGATCAGCTTACACTGACCTGAGAGCAGTTTAATTAAACATAGTCAATGAAATGAGGGATTAGTAATTGCTTTTTTAAACTCCAACTTTCTCCTATTCATTATAAACTCTAAAAGTAATTAAAGTAAAGTCATAAAGACACTCATTTCCACAGGTGACCAACACATTTGCTTTAGTTAATACCATACCTAAATAAGTACTTACCTGCTAGAATGACCAGATGGAAAATGAAAAATCCAGTATTCATTCTTGCCAATAAACCTCAGCATCTAAAACCAAGATCCGACTTCAACACGTTGCCCGTTGACCACTTGAGAATTGAAAAGGTTTGACCCACCTAAAGCATTCTTTCAGCACTGGCAAATGGCTCGCTGTACAACCTCCAAACTCTTGTTGTTATTGTCTGACAGCGGATGTGAGTGACTGGCTGCCAATGCTTGTCATTTGAGAGGGCCGCATTCTTTGTCATCTGTTATAAGATCAACATGCCGGAGTAATCCTCCACTGAAATATCCCATCGTGAACTTGGCCACACATAACCTGGAGGTGCAAAGACATGACACGTGATAGCTGCTGCTCCAAGTTTCTCTTGTGTCAGTGATTCACTATTAGTACTGCCATGAAATCTGTGTATAGATCCATGTAAAGGACATGTACAGCACCTTGAAAAATCTAAAAGATGTTCATATTGAATAATGGTTCAATTCAATCTTCCATGGTGGAAATCTACATATGTGATGGACTGTTTTATAGGTGAAATATAATTTTTAAAGCTTAAGTTCTTAACTAGATGTGGCAGGGTGAAGAGGGCCCGGGCGGGGATTGAACCCACACCTCCCGGGTAAGAGTCATGCGCGCTTGCCAGTCAGCCAAAGGGACATCCCTTTGGCCAAGTAGCCAGGGCACATGATCAATTGGAGGCATAGTGACTGGAACCTTAACTGTCACATAGAGCTCAAATTATTTATACTTTATCAAGTCAGTTTCTGACCTTGGGAACAGTTATTCACAAAACATTCATTTTAGTAGCTGTTTCATTATTTTAATTATTTTTCTTTATTATGTTATTATGTGAAAATTGTCCTTTTACTGTTTATGCATTATTATTATCATATTATAATTATTATATTAGATCTCTGCCTAAGGTTAGAATGATAGAGCGTTTTTCAGCATTTTTGTTACATTCTCTGGGAACAATGCATGGATCTAGATGAAAAAAATAGCCGTCTTTAAGTGAAAGTCATTTTTTTCAACCGCTATAAGATAACAAATAAGATATTGCATTAATCTTGATTGAATTACAGGTGACTGTTGGGCCTTGGCGGAGGTTTGCACTCTACTGAGTGCCATTCTAGTTCGGTATTATCCCCCCTACTCAGTAGACATGCCTCAGGTAATCTCACATGTCATGTCACTAATATTAGCCAAACTCAACTTCCTAGTTCAATGTTAACTGTTGTATTGTACTGTGTTTTTGTGTGTTTTAACACTATCCATGTATCCTATATCTTCTTGTGAATTATATTGCATCAACAAGAAATCTTTTGAACTGTCTTATTATCAACTTGCCAGTCATCTGTAAAGCACCTTGAATTGGACTAACCTGTATGAAAGTTGCTATAAAAAATAAACTCTGTACTGGCACTGTAGATGTTTACATGACTTTTTACTGAACACTTTAAGACAGAAAAAGAAATGGACACGCAATCATCTACAAATGTCAAGAGCTCCAGAAGCAGCTACTGAATGAACCGTCTTGTGAGACTAGTTCAGTAAAAACCTCTGTTAGTTTGAGGAGCGTATGATAGGGCAACATTTGCACGAGGTCAAGATTACGCAGAATTGTGAATTGTCCATATTGCGTAAGAATTTATTTTATAATGAATGTTGTAGCTGTTTAGTATATATTGCACTTGAGATACTGCACAATGAGCATTCCTGTGCAAGATTAAAAGCAATAAAACCCCAGAAAATCACTTGTTTGGTAGAGGTATATTTTCTCAGAATATACTGAATGAAATACGTCTACTGTAAGTAAATGTTTGTATATGTTCATCTGTGATATATCAATGAACAGTTAGCTTGAATGTTAATCTCTAAACCTTGAAATTAGACCTGAGGCAAAAAGGGATTAAATAACTTTAATTAACCTCAAGTGGAGCTTTACTGACGGCAAATGGTTATCTAGATAATATGAGATAAGATAAAATATATCAGCGAGAGGGAACGTGTGTTTTGTTTGCCTTTGTTTTGAGTTTAATTTTGAATGATGCTATGTAAAATATGGTTTCTGTCATATTTTGGATTATTTATTAGTTTTTTTTCTTTTTGTTCACTGTGTTTGTTTAAAAATGCAATAAACAATTGATTAAAATGCTTATATAGAAAATCAATACTTTAAGCCCCATTTAGCATTTATGAGCAGTAGACCTATGCTAACATTTAATAAATGATTTATAACCAACAGTAATGTGTAGTTGTAAGTAGATAAAAGGACATGTGTTTATTAATGTTCAGCATTTGGCAATTATTATTATAACTTCTCCTATAAAGATGTATTTAATATGATCACAGTAATAACACATTACATTATTACCTTGTGTTTTACCTTATTGTCATTCATTATCTGTCTCCCCTTATGGATGCCCACAGCGGGAGTTGTTGACAAATACATTTATAAAACACTCATATCTGCATAAAACTATATTGCATTATTTCATAAACCATAGGATACTAAAAGGCTACAGTCACAGTCTGTTCACCTTGCAGTCGTTGTACCAGCAGATTATGGAGCAGCTTCTTTCCTCGGGCTGTGAGACTACTGAACTCGTCCTCAACAATCCTTCATTAATAGTTTATTCTTATGACTTGATTACTATTTGCTCATTGGTTTGTGTATTTTTTTTTCTGTTTGTGTATTTATCTTAGGGAACTGCAAGTGAACTGTCATTACACAATCGTGAGTTGCATACTGACAATTATAATAATCTTGAGTCTTAAATACGTGTAAACATATTAAAGGCTGAAATCTTAGCGATGCAGTTAGTAGTTGTTCAATGTGGATGATATTTAATTCATTTTGAAAGTATTCTCACAATTTCTCTCATGTCCAGTTCCACCTTAAAATAAATAATTTTGTACTCTTAGATAATTCAGATGTTGTGTTTCCTGAAGGCCAGGTGTTACACCCATATCTCCCTCTTTTATTCTACACTAGCCCACCCTGTCGAGGCCTGTGATGGGTCGGGCAACTCAATTTCCTCACATCCCCAGTCCGTTCAATCAGCCAGTCACTCAACCACAGACCTCATTCATCTCACTTAGGGACAAATGACCATTTTGGCAATGTCTGAATTAAAAGAGATTTGTCCCAACCAACCCCCATCGCTCCCTCCTATCACTCAGGCCACCTGAGTTCACACCATGTGAGCAACGCTTTGCTTTTCTCCAAGCCCATCATGTAAGACCAGACAAGCCAGCATTGTATCTGCTCAGTCGTCCTGTAGTCCTGGGAGGACACTTTTGAAGCTCTGTCCAATGTTAATTACAGAGCTTGATTCCATTCCCTAAAGGACAACAAGCTGTGTGTTTATATCTGCTCTGTAAGTGATTAAATGTTCATTGAATCTGAATGAAAGTGTTGATGTAATATCTGCAGGGGGTGGATAAAAACTGGACAACATACTGGGTGTTTCTGCCTCGACGAAGATTAGGATTAGAGGTAGAAGAGATTATGATGTGCGTTGATATATTTTACTTTACATGATGTTCCAACATAAATATAGAAAAGAATTGCTGCAAAGAGAAACATCTATATTTTCATTATTCCACACCTTTAATATCTTAATATAATCCTATAATGAATATTGAACAATTGACAAAATCATTGGTAAATCACCTAGTGTATAATTAAAACTAAAGTGGAGAAACACCAATCAAGAATTGTACGTAACAAATAATAATCCTTTAAGGATACAGATTGCACTCATTTTCAGATTCATCATTTTATTTTGGGTTACTACTAGAATATGTTTACATGCTTTAATGCTCAAAAACCACATCAGTTTTCTGACACTGCCCAGTGCTGCAGCGCTGTTTCCCCCCTCTGTCTGAAACGCTCTGTTTTAGCTCCTGTCTCTTTAGACCTCCTGAATGCCCAGTCTCCTCTGATCGGTCAGCTCACACACGCCTGAGCCAGCACCGCTAACAACAACAGAGAGTAAATTTTTATGTGCCAAACTAGCCTTTAGTCATAAATTGTGCAAATGTATGACATGATGACGTAGTGTGATGTCACAAAGTCACAGAATTAAAGGCAGGTATATTGACGAGGCATTTCAGGAGCAGTGTTTTCTGTAGGAAAGAGGAGCTTCTGTTGTTGCTGACTGACCATTTTAACTCTCAAAATCTTTTATGCACAAGAACCTATATAAAACCCTGAAGGAAAGGAAAAAAAAGGAAAAGCATAATATGCCTCCTTTAAATCTCCAAAGCAGTATTCATTCATGATCAAATTCACCCTTTAATATGCTTTTCTAATACTTTCTTTTTTGTGGGAAACAAACAGTAGGAAATTAAACAGGATGAACATTTCCATTTCACATACTTCACATGGGTGAACTGAATATTTCTTTATATTTCCAATGCTTGAAAATGTATTCAGGTCAGCTGTTTGCAGGGAGGAAAGCATCATCACCCAGTCAACAGAGAAAGGTCAGCTATCTCATGGATCACAGCCTTTCAAATTTAGTCTCATTACTGTGAATGAGGCACATGCACCACACAATACATCTGCAGACATTACTCCAGCATGGTGTTATCACAGCATCTGACCGAGAGATAGAGAGCTCGATAGCTTTATTGGTGTGGTTTACCTCCTTTCACAGTCAATGCCTAATGTAGATGAAGGTATGATACATTTAAAATGGCTGATGATGGCGGGGGAGGCTAAACGGTTGGATGAAAATCCAATTTTGCCACACAATCGCCGGAGACAAGTCTGAATTTGGCTTACGTTAACTCAATGTGATGTGGTCACGAAACCCAAGCCATTAAATGTCAAGCAGTGATTGCCTCTCAGATGCTTTGTGGAGAAATTTAAAGCACAAAAACCTACACGCTGGGAAGGGCTGAATGTGAAGCTCCAGGGTCAAAAGCACTGCAGCTGCATCAAATTTTATGTCTGTCAACAATAATTCCACATAAAAGCTCACGTGTTTACAATCTGAGAAAAAAACAAAACAACATTTTGTTTCCCTGAGCCTAAGCAGTGTGAAACAGTGATCATGTAATGAGCAACCGATGGCTGTGCATGGCTAGTTCAAATAAATTGCTTGGAAAGACATAACCTGTGGGTAATTAAACCTAAAAATGCATAAATTTAATGTGACATTGTTTGCACATATATCCAGTAATTAACAGTCTCCCTGGTGCAAGGGTGGTGTTGCCTTAGGTACTGTGTGTTTGGTTTTAATCTCACAGTGAATCAGTGTGACTGATGGGTAGTTAGAGGGCTTTATGGAAAGTCACGTGACGGCTGGCTTTTAGGCACGACATGTCATTTTGTATACTCAGAATAGAGGACCATCAGTCCTATCTGCCAGGCTCATCTTGCAGCCATGAGCAATATATTATGCATGCTAATTTTTTTAAGCAGCATTTCATATATATTATATGTATTTTAAATCCCATAAAATGACTGCAAAGGTCCTGGTCGATTCCTGGCTGGAGCAGGGTCTTTCTGTGACAAGCATGCATGTACTCCCTGTGTTTAAGTGGGTTTCCTCCGGGTACTCTGGTTTCTCCCACCATCAAAAACAGTCCTCGGGTGCTGCAAAGTGGATGCCAACTGCTCCTAATACTTAGGATG
Source organism: Pagrus pagrus (assembly GCF_965226575.1). Lineage (NCBI taxonomy): Eukaryota > Metazoa > Chordata > Actinopteri > Spariformes > Sparidae > Pagrus > Pagrus pagrus. Next base: position 17,282,230 of record NC_140193.1, read on the forward strand.
GGTGAAGAGAGAATTTTACTATATGTTGTACTGTGTATGATTGTGTACGTACAAGTGATTTGATTTGGCTTGACTGATTTAATAGTTTCTGACGTCCTTACCGTGTATATGGCACACAGCCCCGGGCCTATTAGTTGCTACCTAAGGCAAAGACATGCACAAATATGTACGTAACTTTTACAGACAGAATTATTTCTTAAAAGAGGTGCGCAATGTAGTTTGTAGCAAACGTTCCTCAAGCAAGAGAAACTAGTGCAGCTGTTGGGGACTATTGTCAGTGGTGGATTAATACACATTTGGTGCTCTAGATAGTATTCATGGCGGCAGGATACTGTAAGTGGGACTGACCCAAATAATCTACATTGTCCATGTTCATGGTAATGATGGAACATGTCAGCCATAGTACTGAGGTATTTTAATAGTTTGGCACAAAAAAAATGTACAAAAATAAAAGGAATATAAAATATTACCAGCCAGAAGAAAAATCACAACATTTTGACACTCAAGAGCTAAAATAAAGCTTCCATAATAACTATTTTCTATATTACCAATTGATTTAATGACTATTTTAACTGTGAGGGGGCTGCTTGTAGTAATGAAATCACAGATAATTATTACCCTACTCTGTGGTTCATAAGCTAACAGAGCTTTTAAGGGTTCTTTAGCAGTTTTTTTTGTTGTTTGGTTACCTCTCGCTGCTCTCTTTGTGTTGTTTCCAGATGCAGCAGGAAGCTGTTTACAAGAAAAAGCTCTGATATAACCACAACCTCCCCCACACAAATTGGCACAGTCACAGACTTGCTGCTAAACATGGTGGAGCATTTAGCTGCTTAAGAGCCATATATTTCCCCTCGGAGACCAAAAGCAGAAACAGGGTGAATATTTGACTTACAATCACCAGGTGACCAGAGATATGAGTCCAAATCAAGTGTTCATCAACTGTGACACATCCATTGGTTTATGGACTACTGTTGTGAACCCTTGAGTTTGGCATTATCATCTTAGTATTCTGGAGCCAGACAAGAGGGTGGAGCTGGGGAGCTTATGTATGGCTATGCCTCTATCCTGACTGACGGTTGCTGTGGTACCGACTTGTCAATCACAAGGTAGCTACGGCCTGAAGCATACCCAGCTTTATTATCTAGTTTACCATAATTCATTAAATGAGCATCATGTGGTATTGAAGAAAACCTGAAATTAGTGATTGAGACCATTAAAGGGGTAATATGCAAGAACTTTTGTTGAAAATGTAAAAAAAAATAACAAAGATTATTAAGAATGTGAAGAAAAAGCAGTTTTGATGTTATGATTAGCATGTCTAAAGCTCCTGTGCTTCAGTGTAAACACAAACACTCCTCTGGTCCCTGAGCTCCCAGTCCAATCCACCAGCTGCATGGCTAACTGAGCTAACTAGCTAATGACAGCTACAGTTAGCACCAGTAGGTGGTTGTGCTGGTGATATACTGCCCCCTACTTGTTTTGAGTATGAATTTGACAGGCAGCCAATTCTTGCATGTTGCACCTTTAACTCATTAAGAAACTGTTTACTGAGGTAATAAATCAGGTGAGAAGAAGGGTCATTTTCAGCTGTCTGTTAGAAAGAATGCACTTCCACGTTGGCTTCACTTTTCAGACCCGAAAGACCCGTCCATATTTTACACAGTTGATGCTCAAAATGAAAGACAATGTTGCTCCGTATCTGCAAAATCTATAAAATAGCAGATGTTTGCGAACATGCTGTGTGTACAGCTTGTTTCTGCTGCCCCCAAGTGACCCAAAAAAAATGTCAATGCAGCTTTAACGCACAATTTGATGTAATTATTTATTATGGCAATTCAGATGACTCATTAAGCACTTAATTTCTCAGAGTAAGGTTTAATAAATTAAACTGATCATGCACAATTTTTGTACAAAAACATTACAATAAAAAATTAAATCCACAAATAATGCTGTTTGTAACACAATAAAAATGTTAAGGTCAGGCAAATGCACCAGTGTGTACGCATTAACAGGAAAGGCTCATTCAACTACGTCAGGTTACATAAAAACAGTTGAGGAGATAAAAAAATACAGCATCATAAAAATTACCCCAGAAAAATCAGTAGCTTATTTTTACATCCAGCTATACAATGTTTCACAGAAAAAAAAAACTGCGCAGCAAGCAGCTGGGAATGTGGACTATTACTAGCACAGTACAGACAAAAGCAAAATCACAGCGCTACACGATCTGAACACATGCTGGGTTACGACTACAAAGCAACAAAGACCTCGCACCATGCATGCTGGTCTGTCAGCTTCTGGAAATCCCCCGACAAAAATGGGGAGACATGGAGTAAAGTTTCACCATCCACACCCGAAACAGGGGAGGATAGAGGTTAGGTCAGTACTAGTCCATACAAAATGTATCAGTCATTGTAATACAAACAATCATTCAAGTCTTTACACAAATAATGATTAGATAGCTGTTCTATAAAAGTCCTGATCTGTGTTTAGAAGAGCACATCCTCATTTTTAATGAGCACCTCCACCACCTGTCTCTGGTAGCGGATGTCATTGAGTGCTGTTACGGCATCCAGGTCCGGTGCGCGCATGAGGGTGGGCCCGAAAACGATGGCCAGGTTCTCTGCGTTCATCAGGTTGAATTTCTCATTCTGTGTCACCCTGAAAATATACAGTAAAGTTAGAAAAATAGACTGACTTTGGACAAAAACAGAAATTTAGGGACTGTATGAAAATTACTAGGGTGGGAAGTGGGCCTGAACATGATCCTCAAACATCTTATTTCTCTACAGTTCTCTATTCTGCCGCTGAGTGAAGTGAAGGTGGGAGTTACGATGACGTTCTCTCTGGAAAGATAACATGAATCACTAAAAGTTCCCCTTTTCTGAAACCCCTCCTGATAATTTAACTCATGCAGAGTTCGACTCACCTTTTTAAGTGCGCCATTAGGTAACTCAGAGTTTCACTGTGTGATGGCGGCAGCAGAGCGAGAGCCTCGCGGAAAGCTTCCAGCTTCTTCTCTGGGTCTGTGAGCTCTGAACAGAAAGAGAGAGGAGTGCTGCTGTTAGAGTGACCACAATACACTCTCTGACCTCAGAGGACACAATCAGCGTTTCCTGTGGGGCAATAAAAGCCATTTGTCTCTGAGAGGATGTTCGAGGTTGCTTGAGATGGCAAGAAACATTGTGAATGTGTTCTAGACTGTATTGTTTGGGTTTTCAAATGATATGTTTACAATTCAATTGAGGACTTATTGGACATAGGGCCAGTGAAAGTCATTAGCCATTCAAGCTGCATCAGGCTGCATTTGTATTGTTCTGTTTTAACTATAACAGAGGAAAATTAGCAAGGAATGTCTTCCTCTATCCCCCAATAACAACCTTAACATTAGTTTAACAGTAACAGACACAATAACAACCTCACAAACTACAGACTCAAGAATGTATACATATTTATATTTATGAGCCCAGCCACCCAACCATTAGCATTTGTTGGAGGTTATTGGTAACTGGATTCCATTAAATGCAGGTGGTCCCTCTTTAGGCCAATATACTACAGCTGACAACTCTTACGTGCCCCCAGAAAATATTTTTTCAAATCAACCAAAGTGACCACATGAAGCAAAAGACATAAAGGGTAACTTCATGATTAATATAAAGTAATGGTAAGGCAACCATGTGGTAATCAGGTAGTACACCTAATATACTCAGTGTGATGTATCACTTTGGATGGCCGCAGGCTCAAAAAGAGTAACTAATGATTAAGTAATGAGTAATGAATGAATTGTTGCTAGTTTAACAATTAATCAGGAAGAAAGTAGTTGTTATTTTGATTCACAGTTACTTATGAACTAATCATCACCTAATTACGGTGGCCCTGAGGTTCAAAACACAACAATACTTCAGAAAACACAACTTTTCTGAACTCATGACATTGAACTGCCGCGAGGTACTTGGGTTCTGTCCAATCACAAGCACAAAGTGCTGTCCCAACTCTTCTGTGATCTGAAAAGTTGTTGTGTTTTCTGAAACGTCGTTACCTTTTCTGAAACGTTGTTGTATTTTGACAATCATGGCCATCGTACCTAATGATTCATTAATAGAGCATCTCCAGGTTTGTTCTTGACTAGTTTTTAAGTATCTGTGAACTGTTCATCAAGGAGTCATTAATTATTACATCGCTCTTCACTTGTTCCTTGGTAACTACTCACATTTTTGTGCTCTGAATTGTAAAGTGTTACCACATGGAGCTCAGTAGCGGATGCTGACTCCAGCAAAATGGAACTGAAACAGGTGTGTTTGTGACTAATTTGTCTAGCTGTGACTTACTTGCAGCCTCGATGAACCTTGGGTAAGCATCGTATGAGATGATGGGAACAGGCAAATCCCTTAGGTACAGTTTCAGTGCACCCGTAATGATATTGATGTCTTCATAGGCATTCCCTGAGATGTCTGTCTTCTCGCCATCTGTGAGGATGTGTGATGGAATAAGAGAGACAAGAAGAAGACGAGAAGGAGAGTTTTCACACTGTAGAAATGGCAGACATCAGCACTTGCACATCACCGTGTGAACTGAGGAATAAAGAGATGGTGTTACTTCTCCCGCTCTGTATTTCGCAAAGTAGCTGCTATCATCCGCCTGGCCTGTTTTATTCTGACTTTCCTTCAGTTATGCATGCTTTCCAGAGAGGCCATGGCCTACTTGTGCTGGCAGACTGAACATCACAGTGCTGTGAGCTGGAATGACACTCTGTCATGGATGATCTCCCACATGCGGATCTAGCTAAGAGTTTAGCCCACCACTGCAGGCTTTTTCTTATAGTTAAAATTCACACTGCACTGGGCCAAGACAGGCTCATTCTCACTAAGTCTACTACTGAATCCCAACACAGTGGAGGAGTCTTTTTTTAAGGCTATGTTTAAGGCAGTGAGAGTACATCCATGGTTTGTATCCCCTGAGGTCCCCCCCTGTCTGTCCACACTGTGAAACCCTGCGTGTGAGGGACATGTCAGGATCTGCGCTCCCAGATGGACAGTAATCCTTCACAAATGTGTCACTTTCTCATTAATCTGAAATGTTCTAGGGGTCTTATGTAAACGTATGTAAGCCTGCAATGTCAATAGTCATTTTGTTAGCTGACAGAAAGCTAGAACACAGTTAAACCAAAGAAACACACACCTTTGTCAAACGCCATCTTGACTTCTTCCACTGAATCACTGAATCCAGATATTCTGTAGAGGCCCTCAGACTTGAGTCCTTGAGGAACAAACATGAAATAAACATCCTTTCAGACACTGTCAAGGCTGTCATCGGTAATGTAGAAAAATTCACCTGCATGGTTCGCCTTGGGTAATTTAGGAAATGCCATTAAGCACTCTTAAATATGCATAAGAAATTAAGGATAAAATGTCCACAATGTCACACAATGGAACAACATGGGCAGATGCGAATAGTTTTCTGCATCACTGGGCAAAATAATAAAGACATAAATCAAACTTAGCTTCAGACATATATTAGAGGGCAGACAAAGAGGGAGCAATGAGTTTCCTACATAGCTGAATGATTTAACTGAAATGCAATCAAGTAAGGCAGCAGGAAACGAAGTAATGTATTCCTCATTACACGTTTACAATTACCAGCACACTCATCACTCCTCTCAGTCATCCCCCCGCCCAAAAAACATTAACTCAGTTAGTAATGTAATCAGACTTTTAACACTTCAGACTGAAGAGAATTGGTTGTTGATAGCTTTCCATAAAATTAAAAGGAAAGCTGTTTAACAACAAGCATCAGAAATACAGAAGAGGATCCATGAACTCAATTTCAAATGACATTTTAAAGGGATATCGACTAAAAATGTTAAAAATTAATTTTGTTAATGTCATAAAATTTTAAGTTACTGCATTTTCTAAATATACTTAATAATACATCATTTCAGAATAACTGTCATGATGTGACAGGACATGAGTTGTCCTAAATAATTAATAAATGTCTTTATGGAAGCAAAGCAAGCATTAAGGATTTGGAAATGTATCTATTCATGAAATGTAATCATTACTGAATATTAAGTATTTAGTGCTTTGAAACACTTAATTTGAAAAGTGAAAACAATCCATCTAAATGTGGGTTCGATTCTCCCTTATTGACATTTCCAGAGGGTTGTTTACGCAATTTCTAACCTTGATATTAATCCTTATTTTTTTAGGTTTCACGGCAAGATTCAAGTGCCGATTATCCAAGTAGCTCATCTTTGGAAATAACATTTAAGTTGGGTAAAAAAAATCAAGTTCCTGTAATTGGATTGATTAAATAAATTCAGGCCACAAATGTAAGATAATAATTAAAACTGGAACATTCGGAGCAACATAGATTATTAAATTAATTATTAAATGACCCTCTGGATTGTTAAAAATAGATTGATATACCAAACAATTTAACAAAAAACAATTAAAAACAATTATACATTTTGGTCGCTCTTTGCTTCCATAATTCGTCCTCTTCAGTTTGCAGCATTTCAATTAAAATCCTTCAGCTGAAAGCATCTTTACAGCAAATTATGTCAGCATCAGTCTAGTTTTATAGCTGTTAGGGCTTTAGATTAAATCAATTAGTATGGAAACTAAACTGCATTTATCACATTTCCAACTGACCTCTTGACTCGATCTCTCGTATGCACATGTCCACCACCATGGGTCGCGCTGTATTATAAGCGTTCACCAGGGTCGTGAGGTCACAGCTGTAGACTTTACGGATGTGTCTCATGTCTGGCTTGCAGTCGTTGGGTACCAGAGACGAGCACTGTTTGTGGACGTTCAGACCACAATCTACAGAGAGAGAGAGAGAGAGAGAGAGAGAGAGAGAGAGAGACATACAGCAGGTTTAGTTTTTATTTGCGCTGTAAAATTTATCAACCAGAAAACAAAGACTGAATTATTTCTTGTATTTCAGTTATTCTGAGGTTTTTTATGTAAATTCACATCAACATCATGTCCATTTGGCTTTGGTTGGCTGGTTTCATGTGTGTGTTTTGGCTTGCAGAACAGTGTTAATTCCCTTGATCAATATTTACCCCCTAAATGTCACGAGACCACTGGAGAGCTCCTCTCTCCCTCTCTCCCTCTCTACCACACATGGCATTGGAGTCACCTTGAGCATTGGATAAATCCAAAGTCACCTCTAAAGGCCCATTTATTAATTAAAAAAAAAAAACAGCAATAAACCACAAGACAGGACATTAATCTATGAAATGTTTGTATCTTTCTAAATACTTGTATGAAAAGACTTCACAGCGCGGGTGGGTTGTAGTTGATTCTTGGTAAATGTGAGGAAATTCTCTTTTTGATGTTTTTTCTAATATCCTGTAGCCTCAATGGGGGTCCAAATAGCATATTAGTCATGATGTCAGTGTAAGTATCCCACATAGCGTTCAGGATGTGGGCCTGAGGCACAGCTGTTTAGGGCAGGATTCACCTTGTCGGGAGCAGAGGAGCCCGTGGAGAGCAGCTGCAGAGAGAGAGACTGCAGCTCTGCTTTGTAACAGAGACGCATGGAGGGAATAAGAGGAACACTGGAAACGCTGTGGCCTGGAGGAGGGATAGCCAGCGCTGCTGCTGCGCGCTCTATTCTTCTCCAAATCCAAGCTCTCACACAATGGCTGTGGAAGCAGCGATTGAGGCGCTGCGGGCTACACTAGACCTAGTTTCCCAGACTAAAATGGGGCAGCTCTTCAAGCTCTTAGATCTTTTGAGCCGTCTCCAAGTTCTGAAAGGGTTTTTTTTTTGGCAAATGCCGCGTGCTTTTTGATTCCAAAAACATAAAAAAATAACCGTATGATCCCTCTGAAGAATTACTTTTTAATTTTGAATACAATAACCCTCTGAAAGCTAAGAATCGACGCTTCTGCAGGACCTCAGACAATATTTAGATTAATATGGGTCCCTGGAGAAATTCACCCAGCCTGCATTTATAAGCATTGGTGCAGAAATGTAATTACCTTAAGAGATGATTCTCTTAAGGATATGAGACAGGCAGTATAAAAGAGGAGGGCCTGTCATCAGACACAAATCTGCACAGCTCCTGTTGTCCATGTTAGCACACTGATGGCCCTGACTCCTATAGGTGGGGCGGGTAAAGGCTGAGGCAGGGGCCCGAGGGACACCAGGAGACAGGAGGTGCTGCTTTACTGCACCGTCAGCTCTGTCTCTGTTGCTATGGTGGGGAGGCTGCAGCTCAGTGGTGGCTAAAGGGCTCTGAGAAGAGGTTTAATGGAGGCTGGATGCTAATTTCTAATCAGCACATTATCAGCGTGTCTACCAGCACCAAAAGCAGAGTTATGACCAGATGAAACCGGTCCCTTTCTAAAAGAGCTAAAACTCAAAAAACACCACTTGTATTTGTCAGATTCTTTGGTTTTTCTACCAACTATTTAAGCTAAATAGGGGTTGAGCTGCTTGACCCAGCTCTTTGGTTGAAGCCGCTGAATTTTAATGTGTGTGGAAAAGGGAGCTCCTTCCCCACGCTCCAAGCTCTGCTCCTCATTAAAGAGACATGCCAGCTTTGTTTTCCTTCATGGGCATGATGGGATGAGGCTGGGGGGGCGTACTCTGATGAGGAAATGTGGCACAACAAGCACAAGCAAGGGGCTGGCTTCCTGGCACTCAGCCAAAACCAGTTCACACATAGAAAAAGAAAAAAAAGGGGGTGGGAGAACATTTTTTTTGGTATGCAAATTCGAGCATCATGTGAGACTTTGCTGCCCTAGATTCTGGTGGCTGTGGTCGAGTCTGAAGGAATGGCGATAAACTTGTGCGCTTTCCTTTAGATTGTTGTCAGCTTTTCCAAATCAAGACATTAATAATTTACGTGCGAGCTCCCACAGATTTGTGTGACATACTTTGTTGCATCAATAAAATATCAAAGAGACACATCAGACTATATTATGGCACTACTCTGGGATGTGAAACGAAACCTAACAACAGTTGCAGTGAAATAGAAATCTCGGTATTTGACAAGCAAAGGGGCAAAAATAACAGAAACATTTACCTCAATAACAGGTCTGAATGTGAGTGTGTTACAGCTCTCACACACAGTAAATTAATATTCATAAAGGACTGAAAATGATTACAGATTGCAGGTGAATATCTTGAAAAAATGTTCATGCTAGAAACAAAATCAACTGAGAAAAATACTAAGAATTGAGCTTTAAATATGATATCTGTCAGCTGCAGTAGTGAGCCTACTGTTGTGTGTTTACTAGGTTATGATGCAGCAAATGTTTATCCAATAAAATCATGGGAGTGGAAACACAGATAGCCTTTGTTACTGTAATGATGTCAACAGGAAATGAAGAACAACCAAGCCCTGAGCAAAACAATTCTGGTCGTTATCTCCAAAAAGAGAACAATAAAATAAATACTTTTAGATTTTATTAAAGGTGCACTATGTAGTTTTTGGCAAGCAATTCTTACCAGAAGAGAAAGAGCTTCATTGATGGATTTTTTTTTATGCCTAAACAAACTAAATAAACAAACTCTTTGTTTTCATGACTGAATAAATTGAGTAAACAAACTGACCTTAAAGGACAACAAGTTATTTTTGGCGGACCCTGCCACCTTTCTAGCTGAGTGTTTTGGGGACCTTATTTTCCTCTACAAACATCTTATTTATTCAGTTGTGGGAAAAAATAAATATTTCAGAGTTTGTCTTATTACCTCATCAATATTGTAAATACAAAACTACATAGTGCCCCTTCAGACATGATATTTGTCTGCTGCGTGAAGTGAGCCCATTGTTGTATGTTTACTTGGTTATAATGCAGCAAATGTTTATCATATAGGAATAAGTAGAAACACAGATAGCCTTTGTTACTGTAATGATGTCAACAGGAAGTGAGGAACGACCAAGCCCTGAGCGATTTATTCATTTAAAAAAAGAATAAAAAAATAAATATCTTTGGATTGTATTCATAATCTGTCATCATGATTGGGTCTGAAAAGCATTCTTCTGCTCGTTTGAACTGATTCCCCCATTCAGTGAGAAGAAAGTAGGTCAAAAACAAGGTTTAACATAGTGTAAAGTCTAAAGTATCCGTTACATCATAGATATACAGCCCTCGATCCAATCTATTATACAACCCCTAATCCATAAACCACTGTTGGGACTTTAGATTAAAACTCGATAATCCAGCCCCAGATGTACTAAAAACCAAGTAACCCATATACAGTAATGCTCACTTTGTACAGCATGAACATAACGAGAGGATTCTGTGAAGTGATAGAGCAGTTTATGTAAGGCTGACTAAGACGTAATGAGAACAAGATGTACGGTACCTGCACATTTGACCCCCTGAGCCATCAGTCCCCACATGAAGCTGGCACAGTGTTCACACCAGTGAGGCCCTCGGAAGGTGTGGACCTACGACAGAGAGGAAGACAGTGACACATATTAGTGATGAGGTGCAATGGCAGGACATAGAGGGAACAGCGGGAAGTTTCACTCCATAGACACCCCATCTCCTTCTTTTACCAGCCGGGCTGTAGGGGCTGCCATCCTGAATGAGGCAGAGGAGGAGGATTATCTGTGGGTGGAGGAGGATTGTTGTTCAAACAGACCCTCAAACTGACAATACTGGGGTGGGTGCAGCGGTGACATGGAGCAGGGGAGGCTTTGGCACAGCAGGATGTGTCACTTCACCACAGTGAAGGTGCAAGTTGTCAGGGAAATTTGCTATGGAAACAGCAGAAGGCCACCTTGCTCGTGCAGGAAAATAGAGCCCCCCATGCTCCACCAGGTAACAACAGCCCAGCCAATCAGAGAGGCCTCTGGGAGAGAGAGGAAGTCACAACTCTCCCTGGTTTCATTAAGTCAGTGGCAGATACAGCGGGGATGCTGTTATCCCATCACCTGGAGTGATGTTGTTCCTTTCGATTTATTTTAATGTTTACATATATTTTTTACAATTGAACACGTGTCTTATCAATTTGTGCTGTTATAGACTCATATGTTCATTCTTTGTTTTGTCTGTGATAAAAACAGTGTCATGCCTGTTTAAGGAAAAAATCTAAATGCAGATAACAGATGTATTTACTTGGACTAATATGAAAATTTCCCATGTGAATTAAATACATTCATATAAGCCGGGTTGGGAGGGTTACTTTAAAAATGTATTCCGATACAGTTACTAATAACCTTTTCAAAATGTAATCAGTAAAGTAATCCAAATATCACAATATTGCTTCTTCACATAAGAATCCTGTATTCATATATGTGATTTGCTATTTTCACATGTGAATTACACACATTCATATATGATTGGCTTCACATGTGGATTAGAATTTTCCACATGTAGAAACAAAACAAGCCACAGGAAATTAGGTGAAATTTGAGTCATATCATGTGAAATACAATTTTAATATGTCAAAAAGACAATAATGTCACATGTGAACTGGAACATTTTCACAAGCAATTTACGTGTTTGCCTTTGAATTCATATGTGATGGCTATTTTTCACATGTGGATCAAAATTTCTAAATGTGAAAACAAAACAAGCCACATGAAATTAGGTGGGATTTGCTTCTTCTCATGAGAATTTAACGTTGCTACACATTTTCACATGTGGCTGGCTGGTTTCACATGTGAACTAGACACTTTCACATGTGAATTACATACATTCATATGTGATTGTCTTTTTTAAATGTGGATTAAAATGTCCACATGTGAAAACAAAACATGGCACATGAAAAAATGTTCCTCTCCACGTGTAATTCTCCATTTTCACATGTTTCCTTCATGTTTACATGTAATTGGCTTTTGTTGCACATGTGGATCAGAATTTCCACACGTTAAAGAGGCTGTGGTCTGAAAACGTGGAGTCAAACTGTAGTTTAACTTGTTAAATGTTGTGTTTAACTGTCAGAGTGCTTCATTTGGACAGTTTGAAAATGATGGCCCGGATGAATCATATGTTTTGTGCACTCATACACCAAAATACTCTCAAATTCTACAAGATCCTTGAGTTGTCAGAGCTTTCAACACATGAACTCTACAGTAATAAAATGCACAACACAACACTCAGCAGTACAAAAGAACAAAGCAGCAGAAAGAGATCAGTAAGCATCAGCACTTTGAAAGCCTTGAAGGTAATATTTCACCTGCAGCGCTTCATCCCATTAACCAGCCAAAGTGGGAGAGTGAGCCTGAGCCAAACAGGGTTACACTCCTCCACTGTTTCCCCTCTCCATCGGCCTAATCTCTCCATCTGGTGTTCAAACTAACAGCAGTGCTCCACAGACCACCCAACAGATTTTCTTTTGATAAAGGCTCTCTGGACAGACCAAAACAGCTCTGTTTTTCATCCCCTCTCTCTCACTCCCCCCCTCCTCCTCTTCCTCTTCCCATCTCCCACAAGGGAGGCATGAGAAGCAGCCCTCTGGCCACACATGATGAAATTAAAGCAACGTTTTGGGAGGTGAAACAGCTGAGAAGAGTTTCTTTAAGTCGATTCGAGTCTCACCTTGAAGTTGTGGACTTTCTCAGATCTGGGTGTCCGCTCGTTCTCCTTCAGCGTGGCTCTGCGGACCAGTGAGGTGAGCTGTGAATAGGCGAACAGTTTAAGTGGCTGCCAGAAAGTGGCTGGAGGTTTCTGTGGCCCCATCCTCATCCCAAGAGCTGCCGCCAGAATATCCTCCTGATTGGCCTCCCGCTTGGCCTTTTGCACCAGGGACTTCTCTTCCTTGTGAACATCGTAGGACTCTCTAGATGGCATTCTGGTGCTGCAGACGAAGGAGCAAACCCAGTGGAAAAAGTCCCAAAAAATGAAGGGAAAACTCTTTGATGCTCAGAGCAAGTCTGTATCAAATGATATTACTTGCATTGTCACAATTAGACAGAGACATCACAAAAAAGAAATTGCAATTTTAAATTATGTTGAAAAAAAGTCTGGAAGTCACTGAATAGAGTCCACAAGAGAAAAAAAAAACAGTGGTCCTTTAAATCCTCTCACAGCAGTGACAGTAGATCAAGTGGAGCCTCTGTGATAGGAGTGCCAGGTTTTATATAAAAGAGGTGCAGCCCTGGGTGCTCATGTGCTTCTCTGGGAACGTGTATGCAGATGAGCAGAGTGGTTTCACTAATCCTTTCCTCCCTGCGCAGAGCTGATATTCTCCCTGGAACAGAGACAGCACACTGTTGTGTACGGATGCTGTCGGGGCGGGCATAGTGAGGGGGGAGGAGTACAGGGGCGGACCCTGTAGTAGTCACAGCGGATTAAATGGATCCCACCAGCCAATCACAGCACGTATACACCAGCTTTATAGTAGCCAGCCACCCCGCCCCCCACACAACCATCTCCATCAGATATCCAAGCAGAGGGAGCCTGGGTAGGATGAAATGAGAGTGGGATGATAATGAGCAATGAATGAGTCATGCATCAAGAGTGGGCTGCTGCTGCTGCTGCTGCCTGCACAACGTGCGACAGCAGTGGGCCGTTAGAGAGGAGCTATTTTCAAAATCAGGTTGCCACAGAAACTGATCATGACTGGGAGATCGGAAAAAACACACACACACACACACAAAAGCACAGAGCAAAGTATGAGACTATTCATATTCAATACAAAGTTTTTTACATTCAACATTTAGCACTTGGACTCAAAATTGAGAGAAAAACAAAACATAAACATGAATGAATAAAGATGAAACAGAACTATAAAGCAACCCCTGCGGAAATAATTCAGTTTTTATTTTTAAAAAATCAACCCGCCAGTCCTTCCACACAGCCACGACACAGCTTTGAAATTCCCTCTTTGATATATTTACACAGCAAAAACAGATTAAAATCACACATCAGTGTTCTGCTTGAGGACACTCACCTATTTTGTGTTTATTATGCCTTTTAATCATATATCTTCATCTGAATTCATATGACATAGATATGTTGGGTTTTAGTTTGTTTCTGTATGCGTCTCCCACTGACTTCAGTACAGTCGGCACCACAGAAAGATTCAGTGACCCTTCCTTCTTTTTTCGGCTCCTTTCCTTTGGTAAGGAAATATGTTACATACACAAGCAACAAATAAACAATGTAAACATCAGTATCGGAATCAGAATCAGCTTTATTGGCAAAGTGTGTGTACAGATACAAGAACATTCGGTTTACATTGCTCTCAGTGTACGACACAAAAATACAGCTAGAAGACAAAGACAACAAAAATAAGGTAAAGACTGATGAAAAATAAAGAATGGTGATTGGTCAGGATTGTACTATGCAATAGCATGTGAAAAGAAAGTATATAGTATCATAAATTACATTTTCAAATTGTGATCCAGTTAAATAATTTGTATAAAAACAATCAATATTACATCTTGTTACATTATGATGAAATATACAATAAAGAATTCAACAAAATCCGTCTGGAAGCTGCGTCCTTTGTCTGAATGTTCATTTCCTTGAGGTTTACACTGATGCAACCATCGTTCTGTTGCATGTATGCAAATGAAGTATCAAATATAGCATCATGATCGTGATGTGGGAGACAGAAAGAAAAGGAACCTGCTCCTGTAATTCACACAGCGAGTCAAATGTGATTATAGCTCCCACGCCTCAGACGCTGGTAAAGTGCAACGCTCTCACCTCTCGCAGAGGACGGCTGGAGAGGAAGTGACTGTACAGACTCTCCTCCAGAAATCAATGAGGACTGTTATAGCCCTTACTGCCCCCCACCTCTGCAGAGAGGGTATCAAAATGAGAGCATGAACAGCAGAGGGGCTTTGAAGATCAGTGTACTTATGTAGAATGGCATCCCAAACTGTGGTGTCTGGCAGGGTTCGGATCATAACATGAAAGACGTGAAACAGAGGGCTGCCAGAGCAGCGCTCCTCTCTCATGCTAAGGGAAAAGTCTCTGCTCGGGAGGGTACCTGAGAGTGGTGTAGATAAAAGACAGTAAGAGCCTTTTATATGCACCGGTTCATCCTCTCAGACCTGGAGCACTTTAGAGGGTTTTGCAGCGTAATTGCATTGCCTGCTGTTAAGTGCAGAATGAGTGTCTGACTCCCAGGATGTGGTTTACTTTGAACGCAGCTCTAATTGACACTGATTGATTTGCTTGTTTCCCAAACATGGGACTCTTGAGGATGGATATACAGTCCATCTGTGTCCAGCCCGGACATTTGAGCTCATCTGATTGTTTGATTCCAGCCACGGTTTTAAACAAAGATTCAATTTTGCTGTAAGGAAAAGTTCACCCAAATGAAATTGTAATTTTTAAACTAATCTGCTCACTGTTTCGTCGACCACAAAACATTTCTGGAGCTTCAAAGGCAAAGCAACACTGCAGCATTCACCTAAACAACTAAAATGTTAAAGAAACAACCAAAAAACAAAACATAAAATGGGTCCATGCAGCTTGTCCAGCATAATCCAAGTCTGTAGAAGCTCTGAAATCCAAAATAGTTTTGAAAAATACTTTATTTACACCCGTTTGAAAGTCAAATCTTCACTGTAGCAGCTAGAGCCCACATCCCATCTGAAGTTAGTACAACCATGAGTCCTGGGTGTAAATAATGTCTTTTCAAAAACAATTTTGGATCTTAGGCCTTCTAGAGGCTTGGATTACACTGAACGAGCTGTATTGAGCCATTTTATGTTTTGTTTCGATTATTTTTTTAATGTTTTAAAACAAGTCCCCATCTACATCAGTTGTTCAGGAGAATGCTGCAACTCCTTTTAGCTGTGAAGCTCCAGAAATGTTTTGTGGGCTACGAAACTTCATCTGACTCATCTGGTGAACTGTTACTATTACTAATACTAAACTATTTGTTTCTGAATTGACCCAGAAACCAGCTGAAAACTTCAAATTCTTTGTTTAAACTTTATTCCCTCCCTCCCTCCCATTCTCTCTTAAGCCATTAAGCTCTTGAAGATATGCTGACGATTTCTGCGGGGTAGGGAGGTTGTTACATAAGGAAATGTTTCTCTAATGCACTGCTGACCCAGCGGCAGCATAAAGACCCATTACGAGGACAGTGGCGCTTGCTCTCATGATCTGATTGTGAACTCTCAAGGCTTTGATTTATATCTCACTCTCTCACATAACACTCTTTGTTCATGATAAATAAACAAATAACAGTTGTCATAAGCCAAATCTATCACAATTTCACAATTCATAGCCAAAATGAAGTGATGCACAACAATTTAAGACTTTAAATTAATATAAGTCGGCTGAACCTCATCTTTGAGGGAAAGCTGCAAATCGAGCAGTTACATAATGTTATATAACCGGACACTACAGCATGATGACGAGAGTGAGAGCAAGGACGTCATTATTAGTGTCCAAGAATATCGAGGACTAATGTCAGAACTAGTGTGTCGGCACACTGAAAGCTTTCAGCAGAGCTACATGCCATTAAACGTGTGAAAATGACCACAATAAATTTGAATCTTGTCACGCATTGCAGCTCATCACGGGCTTTCACATTTTGAAGCAAATGACACCTTAAGTACGTGTAATAACGGTAACACATTCATTATACAATCGGTCACCAGAAGAAAAGAGGACAAAGTGAATCACAGACAGAGAGAGAAAGGCCTGAATGCTTTCAGCCACCACTACCGGGGAAAATACCACATATGCATAAGATGCAGCTCAAATCGTTTGCTCTTTCTGCAGGGCTTGCAAGAAACCCAGAACAAATTACACCATATTTTACCGGGACAAATAGATTACCAGGATGTGGCTGGAACAGTCTGTGCTCTGACAGTGATGTATGGTCGGCCGCCATCACGGTCTGCTATTCACACACAGCAAGGTCAGAACATGCGTGGGGCACACTCTTTACAATGCATAGGCACAATGTAGCGTGAGGTTATATAGTCACAGCTGCATTTTCAACTATGGATTTATCCTAGTTTATATGGTGCCATGGCTGGTCTGTTTCTAAAAAAAAATCCATTTAGATAGAGGAATCTTTGCTCACTGAGCCAGCCCAGATAGATGAATGCATTGTGTAACAGCAACAGCACTGTCTGAAAATGTCAGAAACACAGTGCAGAACATCACAGTGACTCAGTGCTTCAATGACGTGGAAGCAAATGAGTGATCACATTACTGCTGTCATGCTTCACGTGCACAGTGAACAACACAACTGAGACAAAAAAAGAAGAGAAATAGTTAAAGTCATCCCCTATTGCGACTTAACCGTCCTGGTGATAACAATCTTATGTATAGGTACAGTATGACTTCATATTTTTTTATTATGAATTAGCGTAGGTCCCACCACCGATACTAACCATGCAGTCAAGTCCAAGTGCTGCCATTAATCCTTCCTTGAGAAACAATTTGGCTACCACAAAGCCATCTGCTTTGGGATCACCTACTTTTATAAAGAACGACTGTATTATATGGCATGACAAATGGTTGTGAGGAATAATTAAAAGGCCTGAGTGGCCCTTTATCTCTGTGTGGTGCTGCAGAGAGCAGTTTCCCCCAACAACAGTCTGAATGCCAGCGCTTAGAGTCTGATGAATGACTCATTGTGCAGAGGCTATTTTGGCAACAAGGTGATGATAACAGGATAGGATGATTTAGTTAATGCCTGAGATATTCAGTCAGTCTTTGGGTGTTTTAAACAGAAAAGCAAAGGAATGCTGTAGGAGAATATAAAGAAATTGGGTGTGTTTGCTTTTCCAGCAGCAAAGCAGTACACTCTTAAAAGAATAGTCAATAGTAAAATAGCATTTAAAAAAATTCTCTTTCTTCCCAAGACTGAATCTATCGCAGCTTCATGCCTGTGGGTTATGCTGTGTTCGCGTCATATGAGATGGATGAAAGAGATGTAAAGATAACCGTGTTAACAACTTCAAGCATGCATGACGTCGAACAACTCAAGATGGTTGCATGATGTAGTTTAAGAGTTAGTCATGTAAGGGTTATGCAATGTCAATATAGCACAAATTTAGGTATAATTACCCTCAACAGACACTTCCATACTATTAGATAACAAGTCAGATAAATATCCAAATTTTCATTTTCTGAATTGTAATTTTGACTTAAATTTTATTTACAAGATTCTTATTACATTATAAACACACCCTCGATCATAATTACTGATCTTGATATTGCCCCAACATTTTATTCAACAGGATCCCAGAATACACAGCAGGATTTTCTACCGTTATAGGACTTGGTTGCAGCTCGATCGCACTCTGTGTTGGAGTTTCACTGTGGGTGGGGCTCAGGCAGCTCTTACACACACAGACACAAAAGTACATACAAGGCGGAGGCTAATAGGTGTTTTTCCCGACAATTGCTTTACTGCACAGCTCCAGTGGGAACATATTGGATTTAACAGACAGACATGGTGCAGTGTCTTGGAATTTGTATTTACAACAGTGGTGTTGAACTCAGAGGGGGCGCCAAATCATACGAAATGCCAGTTTCTACGTAATGTTGCTTTCTTAAATGAGAGTGGAGATCTTATTGGCATTAGGGAGTATGCCACCTTTGTTTGAAAACAGTGGCATAAAAAGTGACATTAAAACTAACCTAAAAGTTCATCTAAAACATGACTATGATGGATATTTTTTAATACTTTTTTTCATTTTCCAATTTCAATGTCTGAATTCTTAATTCTTAAGAATTAACAATTCATTACTCTTTCAAAGGGAGTACTGAAATTACTATGCTGTTATATTATTATCATTATATCAGTGGCATAAATGGTCTTAAAATGACCATTATATCGTTTTTCATAATTATTTATTGGGCAATATATTGTCTAAAAAAGTAGTTATCATGACAGGCCTATTCTCTACTCACTCTTCAAAGCAAAGTGAATGAGACAATTTCTAAAAATATTAAACTGTTCCTTAATCATTAAGATTTTAGGGAATCATAAAAAACTAACTATGGTCATCCCATCATGTGCCTGAGACTTTTTTTAAAAAACTCAAACACAGCTTAAATGTCATCGTGCCTGATGATCCTTGTATATTGCCATTAAATACTATGATCAACAAAACGACTATTACATAAAACGTAATCAACATGTTATTCAATGCTTCATGTGCTGTTCTTAACAAATCAAGATATCTGCATAAGCCTGTAAATGTACTAATGCTTCATAAATGCTTGAAAAGCTCCCAGTGTGAGCGTCCAGCGTGAATTATCTGAGTCCAGAACATCACGCGCTGCTCTCATAATCATGGAGGGATAGAGCAGCTATATCAGTAATGTACTTTTTTTTTCACTCTTATGTAACTGTACCTTCCTCCTCCGCATCCCCGGAGAGAACAAGGCTAGAAGTCCCTGCAGCTTCCTGGAGGACAGCGAGGTTTCATGATCAGCTCTTACACAATCAATGTTGGCTCGAGGTCAGAGGTCCTTGATGAAGGAACTGAATGTCCAGCAGGCATCTCGTCCACACACATTTTGTGTACTTTTGTTCGGGTAACACTTTACTTTTTCTTATATATTCTCAGTCATTTCCTTCATGCAAGTCCCTTGAAATTTCATTTGACGTTGCTCGTATCTCATACAGATAAAGTAGAGACCAAGTAATTCATTCCAATCAGTATTTAACTGTTTGAAGAATGAAGATTCAATAATAAATCAAAGAAGAAAAAGTATTTACTTGTCTTTTCTTCGAAGGAAATTCTTTTGGAAATCATCTTGTTTTATAATAATATACAAATATAATGATAAACAAAAATACCAGTCACAAGCTAAGTCTCTATTTGCCCCTAGTTTTTATAGACCTTCCAGATAATAACCATGAAATTGTTGGATAAGAAAAGGAAATAACTGAGTCAGGGGCAGCTGTAGCTCAGGAGGCAGAGCGGGTCATCTACTGATCACAGGGTTGATGGTTTGATGCGTCCATGTGTCCACACTGGTTTGCTCCCCAGCTACTGCAGACGCACAAGTCAGTGCATTCCACATTGAAGGTAAATGGGGACGGTTGCAGATGGGATTTGTATAAAAAAGCCTACGCCAAATCGCATATGCAGGTCATCCATGATGGGTTGGGAAAGGCCCAGTTTACAAGCAAGATGGAAACAAATGATCTGTTGAAAGAAGAATAACCTACTGATAAATTAAAACATTAGGCCTAAGGCAAAATTTGGAATATAGGTAGAAAAGCGTTATGTAAAGGCAGTTAATTTACCATTTATCATAATCATTTGGGAACAATTAGGAAAACCATTTGTATTTCACTCAGGAGGGACTTCATTCTCAGTTAATAAATCATATTTTCTTTGCCATGTGCACCATTAGATGAGAAAGTCTTTGACAATGTGACAAAAATCAGATGTAAGAATGTACGTATAATTAATTATAGTGAAAGGTACCTGCCTAAGTATTATGTAAACCTCCCATCTATGTTCATATTAATTTGTGATTACAATCAGATAAGCCATAAGTTGTTTGTAAATTAGGCACTAGTGGTGGTGATGGGATGAAGATGAATGGCTGAGGATCTGTATGTGATGATGAGTGCACTCTGATGAGCTGAGCCTCGGTGCTGGACATGTTGAATTGGAGGTGAATGGGGAGGAGGAGGGTCGCAATGATATGACTCTGAAATGACAGCTGATGACAGCTGACAACAGCTGAGAGGGGAACAGATTTAAAGTTTGACAGCAACGACATGATTGGTTGATTTAAATCATAGCAAAATTTGGTTGGTGTAAGGATGGTCTGGTAAGCTATTCTAAAAGCATTTTTATTATATTTGTAGAAATACCTGAAACATCCCGACAAAAAGAAAATGCAGCCAGAATTTCTCAACACTAACCTACTAGCTTGACAACAGTGAGTAATAACAATAGCCATGTTTGTTGTTTTTTGTTCATTATGATTATATTAATGTCTTCTTACATGTGAGGGAGACATAACATGACAGGACAATGCCCCTAAACCTGCTGTTCAGCAGCTAGCTAACTCTGCAGCACCAAGCACATACCCCCTGAGCCAAAGAACGAGTGAACAGCAGCAGCAGTCATTCAGCTGCTAACCAAGTAGCACAAAGCACACTGCCCCTGACCCAAAGAACAGAGCACACACGTACCTAGTAACAAGCGACTGTTGTGCCAGGTCGCCCTTCTGGACTGAGGTACGTTTGTGGCAGTTATTTTGCATGTGTTTATATAATTGTGGCATTAACAGTTGATTATATCGATATGTATGTATTTATTGGATTGAAAAAGATAAGCTTTTTTGAACATAGCTAACTAGCCGCTAACAGCTTCCTTTTGCTGGTTTCTACAATCTTACAGACCCCGGCATTAACTGAGTCCCATAGTCAGCTGATTGAGAAGCTGCGATAGAGTAAGGTGGAGGGAGAACTGCGAAAGAACGAGCATTAAGACAGTCCTCCGGTTATGTTCACAGAATCAAAGCATACTTGAAGCTAAATGATACAGTACCTTTAATGAACGTAGGGATGCATGTTTCAGTGGAAAAATGTAGCTGCTGTGCCAGTAGATTTCCCAGCC
Organism: Pagrus pagrus; assembly: GCF_965226575.1. Lineage (NCBI taxonomy): Eukaryota > Metazoa > Chordata > Actinopteri > Spariformes > Sparidae > Pagrus > Pagrus pagrus. Next base: position 17,303,719 of record NC_140193.1, read on the forward strand.
TTTGTGGACAGGTGGCCCAGTGTCACTTCTTGGCAGCAGGGCTCGACTCTCTGATCAGTAATCTGCTCGGTGTCTGCTCCGGCTGAAGAGGACACAAACCTGTGGAGTGCCACCATATTGTATCTTATTATATTTCAGTCGCTGTAGAAGAACAGCATCTGTTTAGTGTGCCATGTTCCCATGAGAACAGTGTTTCTGAGCCGGTGGACTTCTTTTATACACTGCTGGTTATCTTACCAGCTCAAATTAGCTGACTGGTCCCATGAGGAGGTAGTGTTAATAGATATTTTAGAGGTGCTGATGTATGAATAATTTGATTATCGCGCTTTATACTACACTGCATTGCAAACATATTGCTTTCTGAGTAGCAGAGTGAGTTCTTTGTGTTAAACGAAAATGCTTCTTATATTTGTAAATAACAGCAGGAGGAAAGAATAAAAGCCGTCACTGAGAGAGCAAAATTAAACATAATAATGTAACACTGTGAGAGTTGTATCTGTCAGTACAGAGCTCTCCAAAACTGTGGCAAGGCAGCCTGAAGCTCCAATCATCCCTAGAAATATTCTGGGCTCAGCTCATGATAAAGCGTGACAGTTTTAGACACAGCAGCGTGAACACTTCTGCACTGAATGAGAGTAAGTTGAGCACAGAGGTAAAAAGAAATTCAACATTCTTCTATCCTAACAGACAATACTACCCCCAAAGTACTAATGACTCACATCCTGTCTGCCTAAAATTTGGTAGTTTTGTTCTTCATGGAGAGACGAGGCTTTGGTCAGCTTGAATTCATTACAGTGAATGTCAGTGGTGAAAAGTCTGCTTCGTTTTACTGGTTGTGAAAGAGCAGTTAAGGCTGACGGAAATGTCATTAAACGTATAGATACCTGTATTGGACAAATTTTGACCTTATGATGGTGCTTGATAATCGTCAGAGGGTTACCAAATTTGACATTAAGGTTGCAATATGTAAGAATTGTAGTTAAAAACATGAAAAAAATGAAAAAACAGAATGTGAGGAAATAAGAGCTTTGACGTTATGTTAAAGACATCTATGGTTTGAAGTTAGCATGCTAACCAGCTAGTCCCGGCCGGTTCTTTCTCATAATACCACTCCTAGCTCCCAGTCCGGGCCACTACCTGCACTGCTCACTGAGCTAACTAGCTAACGTTAGCTGTAGTTAACAGCAGTAAGCAGTTACTCTAGAGATATGCTGCCCCATCTCTGTTGGTGAGTGAATTCGAGAGGTGGCCAATTGTTACATATTGCACCTTTAATATTAATTGTGAGGGGAACATGAATGTCCGTACAAAATGTCAATGCATCCAATACTTGATGAGACATTTCACTCAGCACTTAAATAGTTGCTTGTGGCAGCTGAGGAAAGGTCGGGAGATCGTAAAGTCATTTGGATAAATTTCCTGTTTACTGCTGAACTCGGTGCTGCTGAACTACTTCTGCTGTTCAGTTGAATGCCCTCTCTTGAGACGCAGACAGCTTCACTGTGCTGTGTTCACACATAAATCGAGCAGATTGAGCTCACAACAGTCACCTTTCTTGGCTATATTTAACTCTCAAACGAAGGCTGTATGTGCGATCCTTTGCGTGATCATTTGTCATTTTTCTCGCTATCACACTTTTCACATGAGCACAGACTGAAAAAGTTGTGAAAATCAATTAATTTAAGGATTTTTATAGCAAATCCTTTTCAAAGCAGCATGTGTCTTCACACACAGACTGTCAAAATGGTTCTGTGCCTCAATTCAAGATCAGCTTTCAGTGCAGTACTTTGTAATACTTCCAATTACAATACTATTAAAGTTTATCACAGCTTTGATCTTATTTTCGTTATTCGAAATTCGATATTTGGACCATTGTTTTTATCTGTAATAATTACGCTGTACTCACTTACTTACCCGAGTTTGGACATTGCTAAGGCAGGGCAGCAAAAACAAGCAGTTAGACAATCAACCCCAAGGTCAACCTCGCTCCTGCCTCCTGGTCAAACTTCGACCGACCGCATGTGCCGTAGTTTTGCACACACACAGTTTTTGCACAATGAAGGATTATTATTGATAATATGTGTGCACTCAATTCTGGTTTAACCGCCAAATAAAGGATTATCCGGCTTAACTGTTGAAAAAACCTGTCTGATTGTGTTTCTTGCCTCATTGGACTTTCAACCCAGTCGGCAGAATAAAATGTTGGCAGTGTACTGGAAACCACAGATTCATTAAACTTATACACACGATCTGATATTGTTGTGTATTGTTACTGGAACATCATAATTAATGTTGCTCCAGGGCCATCTTGAAACTGACAAATCCAGTTTTTGTGGTATCATATCTTGGTGAAAAAGGCCGGAAAAATACACACATGGGAGAAGTTATCCTTTCAAACATGTGTTTAACATTGTAAAAGGGTCTATTTCAACCCAAACCATGTTATCCTAAACCTAACCAAGTGTTTTGTTGCCAGTACGACGTAGCTGTGACATTTGGTACATTGTGCAGCCGACTTCGTAGCAACAAAATCTGGCATTTTAAGCCAGAAAATAATCTTTTCCTCAACATAACGAAGAGGTTTCTGTGCCTAAACCTAATCAGACCTTAAGCACAGCAACATACAATTTTAAGCTGAATAATAATGAAATGTTAGGTTTCAACATATCTGTGGTTTGCAGAAACGTACAATGCCAACATTGCACTGGGGATTTGGGACTTTTAATTGTACACAGTTAATTGTAGGGCATTTCAACAATGTTACCATGTTCACAGATCTCAGCACATAACTTTGAGTGCACAATGTTTTCATGACCAATTAAAACAATGGCATGAACGTATATGCATTAAAGTAAGACCCAATTTGTAATAACCTTGAATTATCCTTAATGAAAACTTATTTAGTTTAACAGAGGCACCTGTATCAGTCATCTGTATTTCTTCTTATTGCAGTATTGTGGTTTCATGGCAGCTGGTAAAGGCAGAATGATTGGCACTGATTGTTGCATAAACAGCAAACCGGCAGTCAGAAATGAATGTATTTCTGTCTGTCCAATCCAATGTATTTGGCTTGAGGCAGTTTTCAAATCAGCAGCCCATGAATATCAAATCATTCAACATTACCCAGAAGAGAGCGACTGGTGGACATCTGTTAAACTGGTGTGTGTGGATGAAACTCTCCCCCTGCAGCTTGCTGGTTAGCATATCAAAGACAGGAATGTATCTGTCAGACAGAAAGAGACAGAGAAACAGAAAATAAACATTTGAGCTGGGGTATTGTCATAAGTATTGTTGTGTCTGGACATTTTAGTCCACACAAAAGCACCCTCACCTTACATAATATCCGGGATAAGACATTACACAAGCAGCAGGCTAATGACTGTAATCTGCCAAGATTTGACAACAGAGTTGCTCTTTGTTTACAAGCACTGAGGTAGAACCCCCCCACCACTAACCCTATTATCCAACCTCATTTATGAGTCCTCTACACTGTGAGAATACATAACACACACAGCGGAGAAGAAAGGGGAAGTTTGCTGCCGAGGTAATTCAGCAGCGAAGAACGCCCAGAACTGTTCTCCATTCTCTGGATGTATTTCAAAGCGATGTGAGATTGTCAGTTTGTACGTAATCTCTTCCTGCGCCGTTAAGCAAGGACAATCTCACTCATTGTCGACACGCTGCCTCGCTCGCCTCTGGCTGGTTGTCGGCTCTCAGAGAGCTGCATGCTCCTCCAGAGGCCTGAGAATCAGGGATCATTTAACATCCTTTGTATCATCGGATGAGTAAACAACGTGCGCTCAAACTCATGATGGATCAGAGTTAACGTTGAACATAAATAAGCAAAGGTCCTGAACCCAGCTATCTGTAACATCAAAACGATTGTGCAATAACTTTCTCAGTTGGATAAATGGTTACCCTGTGGCTATTGTTAAATAAATTACAAAAATAAAATAATAATAACTTTATTTATACTTTAAGAGCTCTTCTGTAGTGACCTCACTGGACTGTACATTCCTGAAGCAGCCCCAGTTCACAGATGAAGACACAAACACCATAGTTAATACAATGCATGTACAGTTGTACAGCAAAGGGCAAATAAAAGCACTTTTCTAAACGTTTATATCATGTGCTAACGCTAGCTTGCTAACACTAGCTAGCAAACTTTGATGTTACTAAAGCCAGCTAGCTCAAGTAAATGTTGCTTACGCTAGAAAACATTATGTTGCTAATGCTAGTTAATGTTAATGTTGCTAATTCGAGCTATGTAAAGTCAGGGCAGTACAGTATGTTGGGTGCATACTGTGGAACTCAACCTTTTTTACTTTTGTTTCCACAAACTGGCAACTACAGAGATTGTTGATCTGTGATGAAACACAGATATCAGGTGATACCAACGGCGTTATATACTATTGACAAACCTTGTTAGAAGCTGGAGCAAACCGTCATAAGCTATTAAGCTATTATTAATACTATTATTATTATTAGAGATTCCTATGGCATTACAGTTTGAGGCTTACGGCCACTGACCGAAGGCGCCGTATTGTCGAGTTGGGAATGAGAGCATGGTGGATGTGACATGTAAATAGCTATCGACTCGAGCATTGAACTCAAGAGCAGTGATGTGGAAACCATTTTTCATTTTGATTATCGGGGCCTCCTCTCTCTGATTGCTCAGCCCCCTCCTCGTGACAAACACAACAGACTGTCACTGATCGCTCTCTGATTATTTACCAATCAGCTGTCATTGAGAGAGCTCCAGTGTTTAATTGAAAATAGTGGATCAGGAATGCAGTAGATGAAGAAGATGTTATGAATGCAAAAACAAAGATAAAAACTTTGAAACCTTTTCCTGTTGAGTGTACTGTTCAGGCTGTACTCTAACATGTTATGTCGAGGAGAGCTGTGGCATACAATGCACAGTTGACTGAACATTCAGTCTTTACCTGGCTTATGAGGTGGACAGAGTGGTTGAGGATAAAGTCGCCCTAATTCCCCATTATTGCTTTCCTGACCAGGGGATTGTGGAAAGCTGCAATTTTAGATTTGACCCACTATGGAAGGCATTAGGTTTGTTTGCAGAGAGACATAAATGTAATAAAAAGGTGAAAATATCAGCACATGGCGCGATCAATATCTGTCACGGCTTACGTGTTCCAGAGCTGCAGGTTTACACAAGGACAGTCCAGTGTGTGTCAGGACAACAGGAGCAGTTGCTAACAGTGATACTATAAATGGTAACACATTGTTGTCAAAAAATCACAATATCGAGGGTTTTGTTGTTTTTGTTTTTTTGGTTATTTACTGACTGCAAAAATAATTAACTCAAAATGTGACAAACATATTTTCATAAAAAACATATTTTCTCTTTTGCCTCTGGTGGAAAAAGATTTCTGGATTGGTCAGAGATATCACTCAATGATTTCTGCCTCCACATAAAGTATGAAGCAGATGGATAGAATATCTATTGTGGTGCTCAGGGGTTGAAGATTATATTTAAAAAATGATAGTAATGTTTCATTTCAGGTTACATTGTCTGCATAATCGATTAAAATACACTATTTTTAGTTATATTATTAATTTTTAGAAGATATTTTTAATCAAAACTGCTTATTAAAATGGTAAAAGGAAATGTAATTTGGGTGAAATAAACCTTTAACAATGAATATTCAAGACTAGACAAAATATTTTTCATGCGCTGGTCGATGTCTTCTTTCAGACTAGTTGAAATAAAAATTTAAAAGTATCATTAGCATTTAGGTGTTTATTTTAGTTCAGATCTCTCTTTGGAAATGTTTGCATATTGGCATATTTCATTACATTACACCTCATTTTCATATTTAAACATAAAATGTCATCATATAAGTAATCAACTGTTTCATGGTGACATCTACTATTTTAATTCTTTACTTTATTCACCTGAACTGTTTTGCCTTAAACAAAACTCCTATGTTATTTATACCAGATTAAAGGTTTACCCAAATTACCAAACAAAACAAATACTAATTTTCTCTCTTACCTCTAACAGTAACTTTAAAAAGACATCTTGAAAAATCTGTAATGTATTACTTGTAGCTCAGAAGAGAAGAGAAGCTTATGTTTGACCTTGGAAACACAGCTTACAAAACAATCTCACTACAGTATCATGCTTCACGAGGTAGGCTTTCTGGTATTACTCTTGTATTACATGGACTTCCCAATTCTCAGGAATTTGTAGATGTTGCAGAATTGAGGTGAAAGTTAATTCTTGAATATCTTGTTTCTTATGAGTGAACAAACAACTGTTACAGAGTAACTGGGTCACTTCCTCTGGAAAGAAAAACACAACATAATTCTTTGATGCTGTGAATGCTCTCATACATTTCCATTCACCTCCATAAATCTTCGAGACAAATATATCTAAACTTGTACAAAATTAAGTATTTATGGTATCATTTTGTTGTATAAAAACTTGTATCACACACATAGATGAAATAAGGTCTGTGCACATAAACATAAAAAAGATGCTAACATCAGTGTGAGGTTAGAATCACAGTTTTTTTTTAGAAATCAATCAGAGACGATATCTGACTTCAAAGCAATTTTAAAAAATCCTGAAAGCCCGTCTTAAAGCACAAACAGTAATTAGCCGTCACTTCATTTAATGGGCGAATGTTAAAACAGTGATTAGCTTGTCTTTGTTGTTGATTAATTCATTCGCTGGAGTGAAAGCAAGCAGCTGCAAGTCTGCTAATCAGTGGCAACAATCATCACAACAAGGCAATCCTCACCGCTGTCTGCTGTGGAGGAAAGATATTATAGAGCAAATTAAAAATCCAAACTATCGATCACGATTTCAGGACAAAAACACGTCTGAAAACCTCGAGAATCTGAGCTTGTTACAGAAAAAATATGATATGTTCAATGTGCCAGACATTTTGCCTTTGTTCAAATTTTAATCTTTTGCTTTCTGCCAAGAATTGTAACGTGCTCTGCGTGTGCCACACAGAGGGACACGAGATCAGATATTCAAAATTTACATCCCATTCAACATGAAATATTTATGTGAAAGAAATGAAAATGAAATGAAAATAGAGGAAGCGAAAGAAGTAAGAATAAGGAACAAGATGACTCATGCTTAATCTAACAAACAGATTTCTTTACTAAATTTTGTAGAGATGTAATCCGAATGTCCTAATGTCATTTAAAACAAAAGATCCAGTCATGTACAGGTCTGCGAGCTACTGGATGGTCATACTGTATGTGTGCACATTTTGGGTTTCTGCGACTGCCAGCATCTACAGACATGTTCAGTAATCACCTATAAACAGTGTCTTTCTTGAAGGTTACTTTGAATGTAAAATGTTTGTAAACAGATGCAAATGGTGCATGATTACCTGTTAATGTCTGTGGATAACAAGCTCTCATTCCTCTTTACTCTGGAAGATCTAATTAGTCAAGCCGAGACAACAGACACAGTCGCTCTCATCGGCATGACAATATCATGACAGTGGATCAATAAAGACAATTTCTACATTCCCCTTGTCCAAAATAATGTCAAGCAGATCAGTTGAAAGGTGCACTGTGTAGTTTTGGGGAATACATTTTAATCCGAAGAGAACGATCTTCATTGATCTATTTTTATGGCTAAACAAACTAAATTAACCTGGACCTGGACCCTGCCACCTTTCTAGCTTCAAACAGTGTTCTGGGGACCTTATTTTCCTCTGAGAACAGCTTGTTTATTCAGTTATGGACAAATAAATACTTCTTAGTTTGGATTTTTACCTCATTAATTTCCTCTCCAAAACTACACAATGCCCCTTTAAGACCATACATGTTTATATATATAAATAAAAAACAAGAATTAGGAAAAAAAAACCCATAGCAACGGGAGTGCTTTTCATGATTTCTTTTAAATCACCTCAGAGCTTTCCTGTTGAAGTCGACATTTTGACATGTCATTGCAGTAAAAACCACAGGTGTAATTAATTGCACCTTGATAATGACTATTGTACCTGCTGACACAGCGGCACTTGAATAAATGGAGCCACTGTTGGTGTTATTAGGAACACCTTCCTATAGTGACAAGTCCAAATGTCTGCTGTGAACAAATCCATTATTTACAATGGCTGTATGAAACCACTTCATCTTAAGTATATATAGATCACTAAATAATGTATATTTTATTGGAGCGTCAGATTTCTGTGTGCAGTGTACACACTGTATGCACTATAGTGCCCTCAAATATTCCCATGAAACAAATAAAAAGCTTGTACACCACTTGCTGCTAACAATCCCACAATGCAATGTGTCTCATATTAAAGATAAGAAAATAAGAGTTCAAATCTCACTTTACTGTCGACTGTATTGTAAACTACGGAGTGTCTGTCAGGAGTCATCAGTGAGTAAACAAGGTTTTTGAACAGGATCAAAGACTTATGTGATGACAGGTAGTGGTGTGCAGATCGATACGGAAACACAGATACTTCCAATCCCAAGCTTTTCTTTTCTTGGGTTGATTTTCATATTAAAAGATCAGTGTTTGAAGTCCGTAATTTGGGGGAAATGTGTATTATCAACAGGGGCACGCCAGAAAAAGTAACTAGGCTGTCACCATCTTGATCTAGTGTAGATAATACTCAGTTGATGGGAACCATTCCTCCTTCCGCCCATCAGGTACTGTGGCAACATCACATATGTTTTGAGTAACTGATATTTAATCACAATACAGAATGTGATGAGGTTTTGCAGTGGTGGTCTGAAGCTGAGGAGGAGAAAGGTGCTCAATCACTGAGCCCTTCAGCACTGGCAGGTATTATCCAGGTACAGAGAAAGAGAGAGTCTAGCTACTGATGTTTATCACTGTCACTGATCATGAGTGATTTACGTCTGTCTAGGCTTCAGTTTGTGTGTTAATGTTCAAACAATGGGAATTCCTGCATTCCTAAGTCGTTCATCATGTTCGTGATAGTATAACGCTTGGTTAGTGACCTTTGGTGGCACACTACTTTTCACAATGCATTGTGGGATACTTTGAGTTGACTAAGTATAGTAGCAGTAGTATAATTATTCCCACTATACATTCGGATGACACTACAAAATGGCAAAGTTACTATATAATCCACTATATAGTTGGTAGTAAGTGATTTGGGACATTACTACATTCATTTTAAAGGATAGACCAACACTAACAACCATGTGTGAGTCATCTGTCAGTATTTTCTTACTTCCTGGCACTGTTTTTATTTTTTTATTTTAAAGTCTCTGTCATATCCATTTTTTTTGGGGGGGGGGGGACTGTTTTCAGCTGCAGATTAAAGAATAAGTCATTTATTTACACCCTTGTAACAGGTGAGCTTGTGCACCCACATGGTGCACACTGATGCCTTTAGCTTAGCAGCTACAGCGAAGATTTCAACTTAAAAGCAGTCTAAACAAAGTATTTTCAAATCAGATCTCGGGGCTTCCGGAGACTTGGATGACACTGGACAAGTTGTATGAAGCCATTTAATGTTTGTTTTTGTTTTTTCGTGCTTTTACATTTTAAAACTAGCTCCCATCTACTTCAGTTGTTTGGGAGAATGAGAAATGTTTTGTGGACTAGGAGACTTCACCTGATCTACCATCGGCATGGTGGTGAAGAGATAATGAGTGAATTTTCAAAACTTGGTGAAATTATCCTTTAATACATATTCGGTGCTTTTGTGATTATTTACAGCAGCAGGATGCTGTGTCTAGCAATGATACAACTAGTATGTGTGTTCAGTGAAGGAACGTTGAGCTTCATTTACATGTTTTATTGTTTTTGGACAACAGTGGAGCTCTATGGATGAAATGAGCTATATTAGACTTTAGCGACACAGAGAAAACTAAGTGGGTCCAAGTTGTTGGCTTCGGTCTTTTCATGGGATTTGCTGAAAATGAGAAAAATATTAAATATCGTCAGATTCAATCAGTGGATGCTCATTCAATGAAAATTGAAGACAAAACATCCCGAGCGCCTCTCTCTCAGCTCTGTTTGGAGTCTCAGCAGCTTTGTCTCTGCAGACCCGTCAGACAGACACGGTCCTCGTTACACCTCTCTAACACAGTTTATGAGCATGAGAATCATAAGACAGACTTTAATACCGCCAATAAAAGCGGTGACCTCACAGTCCCTGGTGTCATCTGATAAACCAGAATAATCCCGCTCTCCTTCATGTGTGATGAGAAGATGCCCTCATTAGCTCGGCGCTGCTCTTAAACATCGGATAGTTAAATTGTGGGTTAGCAGCCTCTTCTGTAATCCCATTAACTTCATCAAGCTCAGCCCCGACTTAACTGCCGGGGCTGAGTCTCGCTCAGACAGAACTAATTCTGTCAAATTGTGTGCATCTTGAACACATTTTCAAAGTCCACATAAGGATTTCTGAAATCCACATCAGGGCGAGGCTGTTTTTAAACCCATTTAGTAGATTTATGGAAATCCCATTAAAGGGTGACTGCCTTGAGTTAGTGCTGTAGAAATTGGAAGATACAGCTGTTGTGACAAAAATGGACTTGGCTCATTTTTTATGGCTCATGATGAATATAAAAATGCAGTAGCACAATCGGGGACGGAGATAGATGCCCGTTCATCTGACTCATTATGGTCATTGATGGAAAGAAAAAGATTCATCGACATCATAAAATACAATTCAGGGGAAAATAGAACAGCACGGAGTGTCTTGATTGATTTAATTCAGAGTGACAGTAGAAAATGGGCGCTTTGCATACTGTATTTCTTACATTCTCATCCGTATTCTGCAAGGTCATTTCAGCATAACGGTGAGTCAAACCTCAGACAGTCGCTTCACACATTTAGAGAAAATGGAGCCGAGCATCATTTAGAAGTCAATGAGTTTCACATGCAAAACAGTGTTTAACCTTGAGTGGAGCAGCAGCAGCAGCAGGGTTATGTGCAGATGTTGTTAAAGCTGCTTACTTTGTGCATCACATCAAATTAGAAACTAAAACCTCCCCCTACTCCATAGGATGCCCAAATAATTAGTTGAATGAATATTTAGCAGGATTTATTACACACCTCCTGATGTAGTGATATAAAAAGCTGCTCTGTAGTCTGGTGGTACAGCAGCAAATACTTCTGTATTGTCAGACAGCAGCAGAACAACTGGCATATAACACAACATTTAGAGTCGGCCTTGCTACCGAGCTATATCATGCTGTTGTCTTATTATTATGAACACATCACACTGATAGCTTTAGCTTTAGCTCAACAAAGTGACTGTTACCAAGCAATCGACTCTGTAAGCTATAGGATTACCTGTGCTGTGTTTTACTTCCTTTTGTTGTTTCTTCCTGACTTTTTGGATTGCCCTATTAGTTTCACCTGTCTCTCATTAGTCTTCCCTCCTTTGTGTATTTAAGTCTGTGTCTTTCCCTCTCTCTTTGTCAGTTCATCGTTTTTTGTCCTCACGTCAGTCCTGTGTTTCTCATCTGTTCCCTGGTCCTGTTTTCTTCCTGGTGTTATTTGCCTGTATTTTTGTTTTTGTTCCCAGCCACTTTCTGGTTTGTGTCTTTGTTTATGCATTCCTGGTATTGTCTTGGATTCTCTTTTGTTGCCTTTTTGTCGCCATCCATTTATTGCCAGCAATTAGTTTGTCTTTCTTTTCTTTTCTTTTTTTTTTTTTTGGACACCGGCTTTGTAAAAAGCTCGCTTTGTGTTTCCAACCTTCTTCACTGTGTCTGCATTTGGGTCCTCACATCTTGCAAACCGGAAGAGTAAACGCGATGTGTTAACGGTAAAGTTGATAAAACAAATTGCAAAAACAAGATGCTTAACATCATTATATTACTGTTATTAATCTTAACACAACCACAAATAGATACATTACCTCTTTGCTACGCATCCTGCAAACAGCTGTGTTTAAAAAAATGAAAAATAGCATCAAAATTATTATTATTATTTTTTTTTAACTTACTTCAAAAACAAATGCACGCACGCTTGACAGATCAGGATCGCTTCAACCTGAGGTGGTGGTGGTCATACCGCTTTTGACCACAGAGGCCGCCAGAATCAACTTAATGAAAATTCCTTGTAGTTGCTTTAAGATGATAATAAACTTTATTGATCACATGCAGGGGAAACAGCTGCTCAATATAGATTAGTAACTGAGAAAAACTGAAATACTACATTTGGTATACAAATTGAAGCATAAAAACTAGAAAACAAAAATAGCAGCTATAAAGTTTATTGAGAGAAATCTGTGTCAGGTTGTAAATGGTGTGTTTCATGAAGCATGAGGTTGACAGTTGAGTATTGTTTTTCTCTTACAGTCTAATTTTTTTAAATTTTTCGTCCAATTTATCAAAAAAATCTCTTTTTTTTTTTTTTACATTAAGCCAACTTAGAGAATGAAATATCACAAAATGTTAGTGGTAGAAAATCTTCTGCTGCTCGAACTGTTATGCTCTGACAACAAAGTGAATAAAAAAGCTCAAATGTAAGAAAAAAAGAGGAATCCATCATGATAACCACCGACCATTAAGAATGTTCCTGGAGCCGGCTCAATAAAACCCAGTGTACAATATGGCCCACCATGAAATGATCGACGGCGTAATGAAGGAGCTAATGAGGGGGATCAAGATCGCTGCAGAGCCAATAAATCAGCACAACTGTGCCTACAATGATACAGGAGCAATAAGTAACACTGGTCAGTGAGCGGCGTAGCGGATGGGGGAGGGGTGGGGGACTCCAGGGGGGAGGGGGACAGACATGGGTGTCGACAATGCGAGTCAATGTCAAGAGCACATTGATGATGTTTTACGGCTTCTCAAAGAGCACGGCTTCATTTTTAAATGCAGAGAACGAAGTGAGGATTTATTCTAAAACATGATCATAAAACCCTTCAGTGAAAACTTTCGGATTAAAGCATATAAATATGGTAATTATTGCAATTAATAAGAATTCCTGTTGACACCTCTGTAGATGAAATCAATCCTCAGATCCCGCCTGAAGTGTCTGACAATCAATACGGCTTTGCGCCGATCAGCAGTTAGTGAGGAAGATTCCCTCATGTAAGCATGTCGAAGCGAAAGGTCAATCAACACTTCAGCGCAGAGACACCTTAGGAGGCACCTTCGACAGCACATTCTGAAATCACTTAAAAGTAAATTGTCCTCACGCTGAGATCAGAAGACGATCCCACAACTGTTGTCATCAGTGAATCGATGTTTATGAATAATGAAACAGAGACAAACATCAAGACAGTTTTTGCACGTACTGTCATGAAAACAAAGAGAGTGAAATGCCAGTGGAGGAGACAGACAGCAGCTTTGGTGATTAACTGGAGCAAGAGAAAAGAAGCGAGAGCAACGAACATGTGAATAATTGAAGTGAAAAGATGAGGCTGGAGATATTCTTCACTTTTCTTATTGTCAACAAATCTTATCATAACACCAAACTCAAATGTGTCAGTCTTTCTCTCAATGCTCAACCCACTGCACGTTTCTGCAAACCACAGATGTTGAATCTTTTATTTTAAAATTTTACCTTTTAATATTCCATTTTATGACGTGGCAATGCTGTACTTATAGTCTGGTTTGGTTTCGGCACAAAACCACGTGGTTGGGAAAAGATAATTTTTCTGTTTAAAATTTTGTTGCTGGTAACACGGTCGGAAAATGTTAATGCAGGCCCGTTGTCATGGGGTCAAAGGGCAGAGATGACCCTGGCCCAAGGCCCAGGGGAGAGCCACACAAATGATAACAATTTACATACTGATCTATATTGCTGGAAATTCAATTTATATGCATTAACATGATACATAAATTCAGAATTAATTTAGTGTTATCATTAATATCATTGTCACTGGCGAGAACAAGGGAATGACAGGAGCAGAGAGCGTTAGAGTTGGCCTAATTTCTGGTTAAAAAAAGCAAAAAAAAAAAAAGCACCAGGCATGACGGGCAAAGCTGGACATTTCAACGGCGAGAAGCTAAGCACACTACCACATGAAACTTTAGCCTGCTTAACATTTAAGCACGTTCACTTAACTAGATTAAAAAATAGTGCTCCAATGCCCTTATGAGGGTATAATGCAATGTGCTTACAAATGAGTGCAATTAGCAAATTGTTCCAAAGTCAGCAACAAAATACTCAGACTGTTCGAATGATATGTCCCTCTATTAGAAACTGAGTGCGAGCCGAGGGTCACCACACAGTGCTGAGGGAGAGAAGAGTAGGCCTCTCTTTATATCATTATTATCAACATTTCAGGCAACAACCATGTAGGATTTCAGCGGATGAAGGGCCCAATTTGGAAAATGTTATCCCAAATCTCTAATTCCTCACAGCTAGCCTTAAAGATGGCTGAAAAATGTCCAAACATCTCGCTGCCGCAGAGTTGACAAGAACATTTTCTGACGGTTGCTAAAATCCCCCAGCTTGTCGGTTGACGCTGGTTTCAAATGAAACCTTTTGAGAATGGGAAATCAATCCTCAGTTCAAGTGTGTACTAGAATGACTGCGCTTGTACAGTGACAGCATGATGGTGTATGTGCTGCAGGTAATGATCATGATCAATATAATGAAGGAACATGTCTAATCAATATCTTTAAATTGATTTTGAACAATGGTGCTCTACAACACAGAGGAATAAGATTTATGAGACTTTGGCCACACGGGCAATACGTAGAATCAGTTCATCGTTGGATTGAACTCATCATTTAAGCCATGACTGTATTTACTCACAAAAATAACATCTTTTAACCTTCCTTATAAAAAATAGTAAAAGAGTTCCCATCAAACGGCTCACAAAGAGCTGTAACAGAGCGACCAGCAGACATGAACGGTCCAGGATCTGACATCTAGCACATAAAGGAAGAACTCAACACGTCTGAAATGTCAGCGGGGGGTCAGGACATGTCATGTTCTGGAAGATGTCAATCACTTTTAAAGTCACTTACCCAGAAGCCACTGTAAGGGTCGACGACAGGGACTATAACATGATCTCTTACTTGAGTTATAACAATTTGCAGACAACAAACAGTAAAGTCGAGGTGGCAGCTGAAGCAGAGTGAATGGACCAATTTATTTGGGTCAGAGATGGAAAAACAGGATCTTGAAGCTGTTTTAACATAATTACAGCATCAATTTGAGTCACAGAAGATGTGTTAGAAGAGCTGAAAATAAAAACTTAAGATGTAAGAATGTTGCGTTTCAGACCTTTATAGACACGTCTAACAATCAGTTATGGAAAGTGACAAAGGACATGTTGTCAAGTAACGAACTTGCATCATTTGTTTTTTATTTTGCCTCACTCTATACTTCCACTGCACTACATTTAGAAGGGAAGTTATGGAGTCATAGGGGTGCTATCAAAAAAATAGGGGGAAAAAAGAGAAATGACAGAATAAATGAAGAAATGTCTTGTTTTTTTATTTCCACATTTGTTTTCTCATTCTTTTACACATTTATTATTTTTATGGCACTCCCGTGACTCTATTGTTATTTTTACTCCACTACATTTATCCAACAACAGTTACTTTAAAATGGCTTTCCATATATCCATATATCCATATATTTCCAAAATACCTGCCCTGCCGCTTTGTATCATCAGCAGCTTACATAGATGGTTCAGGCTGCAAAGAGAGACACACAAATGTATTTGTGTCTGCTCTATGTTTCCTGTTTGTACAATATTTGTTATTGTTTATTTCACCCCTAACTCCACCTTAATTTGTAAATGTTTAAATTCTTTGTATGTTTTTTTATTTTTTTTATTTTCTATTTTTTGTATTATGTTTTTATCTAAGTTAATACATGTATATGCTAACACCATGGTCCTCCACGTGTTCTGTAGATGTGGCAGAATTGATAATAAAGTTGACTAAGAAACTTGCCACAAAGATCCAAACAACCACAAAGAGAAACTTGAAGATAACAAGGAAAAGCCTCAAAACGACCACAATGAGACGCAAAAAGATAGATTAAAAAAATAAAATTTCAAAAAACCACAAAGGTAGACAGCTGGAATGATGTAAAACGATTACAAACAATGTAAACATTTAAAAAACAACACATTTCTATATCAGACTGGGTGTCTTGCTTTTATATTTTTCTGGGGGCCTTTTTGTTTCATAATCAGTCTATGTACGCATGGAGAGTGAACACAATCAATTATTAATAACAGAATAAGCAAATTCACGTGGGAAACATATGCGAGTAATAGAGTAAGACCTGCTCATACAGTAACAGACCTCCTGCCATGAATAGACCTTCATGAATGCTAATGTCAGCAGAGACGACCGGAGGAGACGTCCTGGAGCCTCCAGACACACCAGAGAGCGGTGCCGGCGCCCAGGGGAGGGATTGGCAGTGTCGAGCTCTCCCGGTGCACGTGCACGTACCCACTGGGGATTTGCCTCCACCCGTGCAGTGCACACTGAGATAGCTGAGCTGATACACCCCTATAATACTATTAAATAGATTCACATCCCTGGTGGCAGAGCCAGATGCCATGCCCAGTCGCCCTCCAATCAAGAGCGAAAGCAAACAGACTCAGTATGAGAGTATGTGGAGGTTGCCAAGTGAAAATAATGAGTGGTTATCAGTATTTGTAGAGAGAACATATTATATCTCATCAGGAGTTCAATTAAATGCCCGGACCATGTGTGAAAAACATATTTGATTCCTCACATTTGAATAACAATGGAGGCCATCTTTGCTGGGTGCTGCAGGCAGCTTTGCATTGTGTCCCATGTTGGGTTTGGGACACGACCAGTGTATTTACATAATCTGAATTAAATGTAAATCAAGCTGTTTGATCTCTGTCTCCCTGGATTGGAGGGGTTAAAGCGTGTGCTTAAAAACAGCACCCCTCAGCAGGGGGGGAGACCTCATTGTTGAAGAGATCTGGAGTTTGAGGCCCGGAGCGTCTTCTTTTCAGCAAACCTCAGCATTTTAAAAATTTACCCCTGATGCCCCCTGAAGGAAAAGGGTAGCCAGTTTGTGTTTATGATACAATCCACGTAAATGAGGCTGTTTGGCCTTAATCCTTGCCTAATTAAGTGGCAGTCTGCTGAGGCAGGCTGCTAAGGGCCAAAGCGTAATACCTGTCGAATTATGGGAACAGCTGGAGCAGGCTGCCTGTCAGCAGATCAGCTCCACATTATCATCCTGCTCATTTATCGAGGGGCTAAAACAGAGAGACTCCCAATCAGCACGCTGGCCATCTTTATTTCTGTTGCCATTCTTTCCCAATTAGTCTCAGCCGTATGTGACGACTAGGCATCCGCACGTGTGCCTCATGATTTGGTGGAGACTGTTCCTGTGTGTTGGGAGAGGGAAAAGCAACTTAATTGATGGATTTTATTTCACAAACAACGTGTGGATCATCTTCACCACAGCTCCTCTTCCTCCTGGAGAAGACGGTGATACCTCTCAACGCCTTCATTAATGAAAGCTCCTCAAATTAACATTGAAATCATCATGGAGTGAATAATGAATAACGCAGAGCTGTTTGCCAGGGGGAATTTAATTAATCAAACAATCAGAATTAATAGTCTGCATGTGGAGGTGAAGAAGAACAGAGAAATCTGACTGTGGTGATGCTCCGCTTTCTTCCTTTCTTTCTTACTTTCTCCCCCTTTGATTCCACTTCAAAGATGCAGAGCCTCTCTGTAGCATCTTTCAGCTCCAGCTTTGTAAATATGCAGCACAAAGCCAAAAGTGTTGTTATTCGCGAATGCTGTGACCTACATAGTAACATTTACAATTCTCCCCTCTCTGTGATCAGCAGCTAATCAAGGCTGCCCTAGTTAAACACTGCGAGGGAGCGGCGGTGTCGTGGCAGACAAAATCCAGTCTCTTGAAACATAAAAGACGCAGAAGAGAAAAGAGATTATTTTCTCTCCTTAACTCCATGTGATGATGACATCTTTCTACAGAAAACACTGTATATTCTCAAATTGAAATTATATGAGTTGAATTAGTGAAATATTGAATCCGCTTTGTGTTTTTTAGTTGAACACGTCTTCAGTTTGAACAGCTTGTTTGTTTTCTTCAATCAACAAAGATGTGCTCCGTCTCGGTGAGCCGTCATAATAATTATCTGGATAATGTTATGAAAAGCAGATACATGCATTAAGTCAGTCACATCCATCTGAGGCATGTGTTTGGATGTGACTCCGCCTGCTGGACACTCAGTGCCGGTGCCGGTGGATTCATCAGAGATGCTCAGTTGTGACTTAAGTGTATCATCTTCTGCTCTGCTTTCATGTTTTCTTACAAAATGTGTGAGGCTGTCGTACAGTATTCGTGTTATATAAATGCTGTGTGTGCAAACATCTGATCAAGTTTGAGCTCTCTTTATTTTATCATTGACAAAAACTTGGAGCAGTTTGTCCCTCTGAGTCAAAGAATCTTTCTTATTCTTGTAGTTTATCTTGTCCATGCACACAGTTCTTATACTGGTATGACATGACATACAGTGAAGCCATATTTTCTTTGATATACAAAACATACTGTAACACTAAAATGAAAGAAGTGAAGATTAGAAATCTTTCACTCTTTTAAAGCAGACAGACAGTTGTAATGAACACACAGGAGTCTAACTTGTTAATACATTTTAATAGTTACCTGTACAGTGACTATTTGCAGCAGGGGCAATAGTTGATAATGGCCAATTTATGGAGTGCCTCTTTCTTTTTCAGTAAACTGTATGTGTTGTCTCCCTATTTCCTGCCTCGGTGTACAGTCTGAGGAGTGTATTTATATCCTGACCACGTCAGCATCACCTTGGTGACTCCATTTCAGCTGTGTTTTGTGTTCAGTACAAAAGTCAGTTCAGTGTTGACTCAGCGAAACAAGTTTATTTGTATGGTGCCTTTCAACAGAAAGACATTTACATAAGTGATTTACATGAGGAAGAGAAAAGCCAAAAGACAAGATATAAAAGATGCAGGAGACAGTATAAAAAATACACACATGTTACATGCAAACTGTATATATGATGAAGTAAAAATGAAACAGAAGAATAAAAAATGCATTGCCATTAAACAGCAGTGCAAGACAAGAATGAACTATTATATAGGCATTAATCTCCAGGCACACCTGTATTCATATCCATGCAAAATAGCCTGTGTGTGTGTTGTCTAATCACTCTCTACATGTTTATTTTTGGTTACCTTTAAGGTTTTTAAAGGATTTTTTTAGCGTACAGAAATTGCCCTTGTATATGGAAATGAATGTGTACAGAGGGCCGACATTAAAAACTCACAAAGTGTTGTATAGTTGTACTGTGCTCTAACAACCCATCATATTTCATCATCTGTTCATATATTCTCATATTCAAGTCTTATTCTGCAAACTTAGTGGAGAAAAAGTAATATCAAATGAAAATATTCAAGTGAAGTACAAGGACGTCACAGTAGTATTTGAGTGCTGTGCTTAACTAAATGTGTGTAATAACTTTTCATTGGCTGTTTCAAATAATTGCATCAATTGTAATCAGTAATTTCCTTAATATCAGGTGTGGAAAGTAACTAATTACATTTACTCAAGTACTGTACTTAATACCAGTTGCGAGGTTCTTTATCTGAATATTTATATCGTGTAATACATTGTGGAGAGTCATGCTTTTTTCTCCACATTTATCTGACAGCTGTATTTACTAATTTCTAAAATTAAAGATTTTACACAAAACATGATCAGCAAATGAAATATGATGCATTATTTCAGATTAAACTGTCCAGCAGTATATGTGGTTAAAATCCACCGATAGCTCCACCACAAACAGGGTAAATTATAAGTGAATTAAACTTTGACTTTTAATTGGTGTTTTTGAACTTTTTAAAGATCCGATTCTTTGATTAACAATTTTATCCCTAAAATCACTCAATCTGCCACTCAGAACATCCCCAAGAAACACTAAAACAGTGGAAGTTCACTCTGGTTGTGGTAAAATGTTTGATGAAGTATCATTGTGGGAAAGTTCTTCTTATAATATCTTCACTTAACTGCACAGACTGATATTAAATCAAAAATATAGTCGACTCCAGACCTTCCACAAGGTGGCAGTATACACCACAAGAAATATTTCTGTGCACCAGCAGCAGCTTTAGAGCAGGTCTTCAGATCATCACACAGGACTTTTGGGCGAGATGTTTTCTATGAACGCTGCAGTGAGACACTTGTTTTAAAGCTGCTATAGTGTGTGGAGGACAGAGCTTGTCAGCTATTGACATTATCATCATATTGTTAGAAACACAGCATAAAGCCATTTATTTGTTATTAGAAAATGTGAATATTCTTCTATATATTTCTTTGCACCTATAATTCATTCTGGTGAAACCAGAGTGCAGACATAAATGGAACCAAAGCTGGATTTTAAAGAGATATTAAAAGGTTTATTACAACAACTTATCAATTCAAATTTTATACAGAACTTTCACAAGTTACAAGTACACTTTCAACACAGTATCACACCCTCCTTTTAAAGCCAAGGTAAAACAAATAACCAAAGCTTCCATGAACTTAGAACCAACAACTCAAGTTGTAACAACTTGTTTAATGATATTTATCTGACTGAGACATTATCGAATAAACAGTTAAATTCTCGCAGAGAATTATTATCTCATGCAGATAGCGCATAACAGTAAAATTAAAAAAACAAATCATACTGTAAGAAAACAACATGTTAGCTTCTCGTAAAACTACACAGTAGTAAGCCAGTACAGACTAAGAGAAAAAGGCAAATTGAGTTGTGTGATTTGCTTCCTACTATTATTTCAATGATGAAATGCTCACAATTCTTACAAGCAGTAGTAGTGTTACTCTAATATATATGATGTGATTCCAGTTCACATCTGAATGCTTTAATTTTACATGACAACCTATCAATGAGTCAGAGAGAGGCCTATCCTAATGATTGAAACATCGTTAAGATCAGTTTTAACTGCTAACAGAGTTCATGTGATCAACAGGGCTCTGCTACTGAATCCAGACTACTCTATAAAAAAAGTACATAACACCTAGAAAGATCACGTACGATGTATCATTGATGTTATTTACAATGTTTTCTAAAAACGTCATCTAGAGTTGCGATCATGAAAACAGCATAATGTCCTTAAGTGTTCTGCATGAGACACCGAAGCCATAAAGAGTCACTTAGAAAGCAAAGACAGTATACAAAGCATTACTGAGAAACTATGTTCATGAGACCCTTAATCTGAGAAAACAGCGATCAACTGAAGCTAATCTGCATTAAAAATGTACAGAAGTAGTTTATACAAAAACATTAATGGCACTGAGTCAACGTCACCATGATTGAGTAATGGAAAAGGTACTGCAATCCTACAATCACTGCTTCAGGAACAATCAGACTACAGATGGAATGTCAATGAAATAACACACATTTCTAATCAGCTCGCCTCCTCATTAAGACTAGTGTTTTTCTTTTTTTTTTACAAACATTCAAACTTCACAATGCGACTACAGCTGATCTCACAGAAAAGTTGTCAAATTTAAAAATGGATTCAGCCATTTACATTTGTGTAATGTGACAGTATTCAAATCTACGTCTAAAAAGCTGCCGGTATCTTACATGTGGACTGTCAAAACTCTAAAAAGGTAAACCCGTCATCTCTCAAAATGTGCAAAATGGAAAAAGCAAATTTTAACAAAAAGTGACTTCATCATAAAGATAGTGCTTTTAAAAGACAGGAACACAAACTAATCGGAAATGAGCCACAACACACTTTGGTATGGTCTCTAACGATTCACTGATCGACCTTCAGAGGCCGATCGCCTTCAAATAAAAAAATATAGAAGATTAATTAATAAATAAGTCACACAAATACAAAAACATTTTAGAACCACGTGTTTTACATCTTACACCTAAAGTGCCTGTTCTTTTGTCTTCATCAATTCCAGAGAAAACATTTGCATTTTCAAAAGCGTTGCCTACAGAGGACAAAAATGGACCAAACTTAAACAAACTTAATTAAGAATAAATTAAAAACAATGTGGTCCAAACTGAAGCGGAGAGAGAATCCCTTTCCTCTGTGTGTCAGAGAGATCAAGGAGGCAACAGCCCTCCAGTGCTGACGATCGTGGACAGTTCAGGACGATCAACTCCCTGAAGGCTGCGAAGGGGTGGCGCCCCTCCGCGACTGGCTCTCCTCTGTGCTCTGGTTCGATGTGGTGGTGGACGGGGCGGAGGTGGCCGGGGTCGCGGAGGAGGAGCTGACCCCGTTGGACGTGCTGATGGAGCTGTGCTGGATGGCCTCGTTCTGGGGGCTGCCGGGGACGGACATCTCCTCGCAGCTCTCGTCTTTGTCGGAGACTGTGTTGGGAAAGACGAGAAAAAGAAGACGCTTGAACTGTAATATTTTGGAGTTTCTTACAGTCGTTTTGTGATCCAGGAATGCTCGGGAAAGCTTTGTCACGTAGGCCTAATCAGATGTAAAACTGCTATTTGCATGTGGTGTATGCAAACGCTTTCATTAATCCCCATAATGCTACTTCTGCACCCCTTCCTTTAATTAAAGCTCCAATGTCAATTTAAACCCACATCATAAGGGTACATTACATTCTGGGGCATGTGGCAGTGTTTCCCACCCCTAACTGCATTCTCATTTGTTTTTTGTTACCTTGCCAACTACTGCAGCGACAGATGATTACAGCACCTGATTTTAATGATGCTCACACTGGAGAGTAGGGAAGACTTGGAGTCGAAATGCCACCAGCTGTTAGGCAGTTGCATTGAATTAATTGGATCCTGATGGAAAAAAAGACTCCACTCTCATGCTCTGTTTCGTAAAGGAATAAGGAGCACAGTGATAATTAATATTGTTAATGATATGAAGTCACTTGTTATGGCACTTTGTAATTAATGACTGGGTTTCCTGTTTGAAATGTAAAATACAGATTCCATAGCAAGAGGAAGCAATTAACGTGCAATACAAATGTCTTCACATTAGAGGCTTCATCCGCCTTCTTGACTGGACTTTGACCGCGTGATTTAGTGCAAGTGAATGTCAAAGCGCTATAAACTCCCTTGCTGTTTTACTATACAGAAGGTCAACCTCAGAATAAATCAGCTTGGTGGTTTTGTTCCATGTTCAAGTGAACATTATTACTCCTAACGACATTAAGGGGTGGCGAGCTGATATATCATAATACTCAGAGATTCTGGTTCCCTGGGCAGCCGGAGCTTCTTTCTGCACTCCTGATTTCTGAAGTGGGGTTCGCTGTAAGCAGATGGACAGCTTGGTGTGCCAAGTGAAAGCGTGTCCTGGCTTGTTTGTGGGGTAGTCTGGATAATTTCCCCCCACCTGCCATGGCTACGCCTGGGCAGGACGATGAAGGGTATTACCAGGTCTGGAGGGCAGAGGAGCCTTACGGGATATGTAACACTGACAAAATGAACGGCTTGATGAGGCCTTTACATGAGCGAGGGGCACTGATCAGTCACAATTAAATAATGTGCTTTACTAATTTGGAAAGATAGATTTTTTCAGTGATTCCCAACCAGGAGTACTCGCGCTCCAGCGACAGCATGTACTTATGCAGTTGCCAGGGGGAGGGCTACATAAAAGACAGACTCAGTGGAGCAGCTTAACTAATTTGAAATAACATAAATTACAATTTTCAATTAATAATATTAAGTTAATACCAGTAAATCAGTTAGCGAGCAAGCAAAGATGACTACACAGTTAGCTAAAAGTAATGAATAAACAGTTCAAATGGGTAAATGACACGTATAAACGGTTGAAATAGCTACAACAATTGGATATTTTTAACTAACTAACCTAATTCAATCCTTGAAATAGTGCAAAAGCTCAAAGTAGTAGGTAAAACTTGAAATATATAACTCGAAGTAGAATGGATAATTGGATAAATTAGCTTATGGTAAAGAATAAATGGTTAAAATTGCTAAAGGTAACCATTTGCAATAGTGTAAAAATATTCACTCATAAATAATCAGTAGTATTAAACAACCTCCAGTTTGACATCAGTTCGAAAGAACACATTTGGAGCATGATGGGTGGTCTTGATGAAGGGGCACTTGAGCGTAACTGATAGGGCTGTGGGGGGACATCAGACAGAGATGGTTGGGAACCAATGGATTATTTCATTCTGCCACTTTACCAGATATTTATTTTCACTCTCACATTAGTTGGCTTTTCGTCTTGGCTCGTCTCAAAACAACCCAACATGTCATCATGAGACAAACTGATGAACTGGGGTATTTGGATGAGGTTATATTTTCCCAAACAGGGTAAAAAGTGATCCAAAAGTCATCCTTCAGAAAGGACAGACATCCTCAGCAAACACATGAGAAAGATGACCCACTTCATCTGCGGATCTTACTAAAAAACAAGAAAAACAATCCAGGAGATACCAAATGAGACCTGGCTCTGACAGCCCACTCTAGCCTGGAAACCATCAGTCCCATAATACACATGACGTGTGTCAGTGGGATGGTTAGCAATAAGGGATGCATAATGAACAGCCAAGCCTGCTGGACACCCCACAACGAGAACGCTCTGCAGTCTTGTCAAGCTTGCTGCTTTAATGGACTCATTTCAGAGGCAATCATTGTCAATACAAGTCAGCGGAGGCGTTTAGAGCACAGTGGAGAAGTGGCTTGGAGCACACTTGTTCTCGTTGCATATTGGCTCACCTGTGAGGGAAGGTGAGTTATGACCAAAAAGTCAGAATGACAGTGCTCCAGTCTCGGGAAACGAAGAAATATTGGTGATATAATTCTAAATGAGACCACATGATGAACAGGAACTGGCATGGAGACGACAGGCTGACTACAGGAAATTTAAATGAACAGGCTGCAAACGGCAGAATCGTCTCGTACGTTCAAATATTCATAAAGATGATCATTGTATGGGAACTGAATTTAATTACCGTATGTAGGTGGTACAAAATGAGAGATCATGCTTTCTCATCCAATTCTTGACAACCCAAGCATTTAGTTTTTGGACATCCTTGCTGCAGACTTTTAGCTTCATTCTCCTTCAGACAAATGTTTACTTTGGGTGTCGAATGTGGAGAAAACAACTTTCTTGTGGATACCACCTGTGGCCTCCCGAAAAGACTCAGACACTGCTGCTGGTGAGAATTTTTCAGAAACAACACTGCCAATAAATATTTTAACTTTTTCAAAGTTTTTTGTTTATGTTTTTTATAAAAGAAAGAAGGGATGTGCTATGTCAATAGCTCTTTCTGCATGGCCTCAAGCAAGACATGTCCTTCTAGTGGTTAGCTGGAGCTCGTTTTCGACGCATTTCACTGGCAGCCTCGGGCTGAGAATAATGGAGCATTACTCACTGTGATAGCCAGATTTCTTCTGCATGGCGGTTACAGGGCAATCTTTATGAGCCAGAAGAAGCTGCTTCAGCTGAGCCACTTCGTTTCGCAGCAGGGTGACTTCATTCTTTGGGAGAAACGAGACACAACAGGCACTCAATAAAATGGTCACTCTGGAGCGTACAGTGTGTCAGATTACCACATGAAGACAAACGGACGACATATAGTTCAAATCTGTAAAAATAAAACCAGAGAGTTACTATATATCTTATATTTAAAAGGTCCAGTGTGCCGGATTTAGGGGGATTCGGGAGGATCTTTTGGCAGAAATGGAATATAAGATTCATAATTATGTTTTCATTAGTGTATAATCACCTGAAAATATTTATGATTGTGTTTCCATTCCCTTTAAATGAGCCTTTTATGTCTACTGAGGAAGCACTTCCTCTTTAGTGCTGTACTGCCCTGTTTGTACGGTAGCCCAGAACAGACAAACCGATCACTGACCATATGTTACCATAGGGGAGGCTGAGGGGAGGGGCATTTTGTTGGTTGCACTCTGCAACCTCACCGCTAGATGCCACTAAATCCTCGACACTGACTGATCCTGACACACTCACTTGCTATTTATGTTTTTTTGCTTGTTTGCAAAGTCGCTCTGTATGTACCGTATAAATGTGACAACTGGTTTACAGTTTTTTTAAAAGCCAGAATAGTTACTGTAGCTGCTTAGCTAAAAGCATTAGCATGTCTTTTCAAATGGATTAAGGACTTTCCATCAGCATGGGGCTTAGCAGATAATGACTGAATTATCATTTTTGGGTGAACTGTTCCTTTAACAACTGTCCGTTTCTTTCCAATCTTTAAACTGCTTGTGTTATTTTCTGTGGTGCCCAGTGTTGTTATACTTGTTTTGTTTCTGTCTTTGCCCTGTTGTTTTTTTTTTAAGGCTTTTTTAAAGACCTTGGCCAGAGGACAACACATGAAAAATAGCCTTTTGGTTAATCTGGCATTTTTACTCATGAATTACCATGTGTTTATTATTTGGCATTCATAACTCCTCTAAACTAAACTAAACTAAACTAAACTAAAACTGATATATCTGCAAAAAGAAAATATCAACTTGCCTAACTTCCTGGTATAGCTTGAACCCAGAAAAGACAGCTAGATAAGGACCTAAGTCATCACAGGATCCTGAGTAAGAATGCACCCAAAAACCTGCAAATACACAGTAAGTGTTCAATACTGTATATACAACAAACTGCAGCTTGAATGTGGCTTTGTGCCCCCTCTACATGAATAGCTGAACCTTTTATGTGCCATCAGATTTTAATGCCAATTATTAATGGGATCACAGGGGTAAATTCTCAAGACCTCCTTTGTACAGTAAGTACATGAACACGACATTACTGCACAGAAACTCATATTTTCTTCCCCGAGAAACAGCACACACAGGGAAAGGTAGCAACATAATGAATGAATTCAGAATAAAGTATGATGCACTTCTTCATTTATGCTTTTCCTGCACAATAATTATGGGCCTTCACTGGATACCGACCAGAACGTTTGTCAGAGGTGAGCTGTTCGGATCGTCAGTGCAACTTTGTGGATGCTGCCGAGATTTACACACTCGTGCCGTTACAGCTCCCGGGGGAACCGAGGATTTCTGCATGTCGTAAAAGGGAGCCACATTACGCTGAAGGTGACTTTAACTGGATTTAGAGCGGCCGGGGGCCCGCGGAACACCCAATGGCAGATTTAAGCTCCTTCTCTTCTCCTTTAAAGGACTATGGGCGGCTTAATCTATTAGTCTAAAAGCAGCCAATTTATTTGATTCCATCTGTTTAGTCTTGCTGCTGTTGGCAGAGCTGAGCTATTGTAAGACAGATTTAAACACAGCTGGAAGGGGGCGCATGTATCACATGTAGCCAATGCCATATTCACTGCGCTCTCACTTCTGTTACTGCTGCCAGTTGCAGCCAATACAAACACTGGTGCTCCTTTAAAACTCTCCCTCCACTCTGCCATGAGGGAGCGTACAAGACAGACTTAGTAGTCAAGAGTCAAAAATGTCCACATCCGTTCCAAAAGACATACCATTTTTAATTTAAAATACAAACCGTTTGATTGATTTACAGTTAAAGCCATGACAGTGATGCTGCCGCTAACACTCAAACTGCATCACACCTGGAATTTTAATCTGGACTTTTGAGAGTTAAACTTGTTTCTAACTTTGCGAATTAATCGAAAGTGAGCAAATGGGCCTTAGGTGATGCTGGGAGCCCTGTGAGCTGCCTGGTCTGACACCTCATTAAAAAACCAGTTAAGGATGATGTTAAAATAATTGTGCATCATTAGAGGCAGTTTCACTGATCAGCTGGGCCATGTCAGCATGGGGGTTTTAACAAAAACTGCACTGCTGATTAATGCCTTCATATAAAGCGCCCTTTTATTCTCTGCCACATGTTGTTCCCTTCTTTGTAGTTAACAGCGATGCGATCTGTTTATAACCCCATTCACACACCTATCATCCCCCCTTTCATCTACCTATATTTAAAAAGAAGCTCAGCTAGTGCACTCATGACAAGTGGTGATATGGTGATAACGTATTTTTGAACCAAATATTAACGACATGAACCCATTTCATTTCCACCGCTGTCTGTCCCCTCCTCCACCCTCCACATCTTACTCTGCTTTCATAGAAAAATAAGACAGTGAGCAAATAAACACCACATCTCATTTAATTGTCTGGAACACCGATGTGCCGCACCCCCGGCTCACACTTATCAACAGAGACAGCGGATACATGAACTGTTTCGAACTTGTCAGCATCAGATCCTAATTGCTTCCAGCAAAATGAAGGTTCAAAAAGACACCTTTCCCTGGGAGATTTTTGAGGCCATTCAGTAAACTGCTGAGACAGAAGCGAAGACACGCTTGCGCGCGGCTGACATCTGGAGGATACATCTTTATTGACAGGGACGTATCGATGTAAAGGGCTCACACACCGCTGCTGTCACACGGCAGCTCTTCTTAATCGGCTTTAATGACTTCATCACCACAGAAGGGAAAAGTCTGCGCACACACTCTTACACTAACGGCACGTGATGATAAACAGACACAAGCATGCATACATACACACACAAACTGACACATTGATGCATAAGAGCACGAAAACAAAGACGGATGAAGCGGCTGTTGTTACATGCAGTAAGAAGGTAAAAGAGTACCTGTAGTTGTCCGTTCATGGAGTTGAGGTCCTCAGCCTTCTTCTCCAGAGACTGGACCCACACTTTCCTTTTCTGCCGACAGCGAGAGGCTG
The DNA here is from genome assembly GCF_965226575.1 of Pagrus pagrus. NCBI lineage: Eukaryota > Metazoa > Chordata > Actinopteri > Spariformes > Sparidae > Pagrus > Pagrus pagrus. The sequence goes on from NC_140193.1 coordinate 17,332,329, forward strand.
CGGCACGGTTACGCTCCAGGAACTTGCGCCGCTTCTCGTCGGGGTCTTCGCTTGTGGTTCTGCGCCGCCGACCCCCTGTGCTGGGAGGGTTTTGCGCAGGGGGCACTGGGGACGCCTGAAAAATAATAATAATACAAGACAATAACTAGGAGAACAAAACCATGACAACATCTGTAATATCCTGCTGTGCAGCACTAAATAGTGCATACAGAGTAACTGAACTGATGTGGTTAGATACATATCATATTATAGTTGCTGTCACTCATCACGTTATGCACTCAGTTTAGTTACCTTTACATGATTTTCAGGAAAGTAATCTCACCTCATTACCAATTAGATATGTCAGATTACACACAGAAAGACATAATCAAATCCAGCTTTAGATCATCATCAAGTTTAAACAATGCCATATTATATGTTGTTCTGCTTACAAACGGCTTTATAAGCAAGAAGGAATCATATTTAGTTTTAGCTAAAAGCTAACCGTGAAAAAGCTAGCTACCACAAATGTATATACAGGTACCGTCTATTCAAGCTGAATATTGTTTGAATGCTACTGCTGACAAAATACCTGGACTTTGGTATCAAAGACCTTTTTTTCATTTAACAAATGAAGACAAAGATCTCAAAAAGTTGTCTGAACACAAGCTGCTGTACAAGAAGTGACTAAAAATTTACAATTTAAAAATAATTACATTTTAATTAAAAATATGTAAGATTACAAATCTGACCAGACATTTGATGCCAGCTTTTGTTACCTCTTTGTTATTACAGGTACATTTTGGCCAGTAGACAAGTATTACTGAGCTTGAACTGTTAATAATTAAATAAAATAATCAAAAAATCACTATTAAACTATTTGTTGGGGGCTGTTTTGTTTCACATTTCATCTCGGCCATATTGCTATTTTAATAATATTTTGTTGAACTGTGCAGCCCTACAAGCTAGTAAACGTATTCTTTGACTTTGATAAGATGCACACACCCACAGATCACAGACACAGTCTCTTCTGTGGAGCTACATTGAAACACTGTGCAGTGAGTACAAGTTTGTCTCTATTCTGGAGTTTGAATGCTTACAGGTGTCTCTGTGGTGGAGGTGGCCGGCTGCTGAAGGGAATGAGGAGAAGGTTCCCCAGTCGTAGGCAGGTGAAGCGGCGGAGCAGGAGATAGGACTGCGGCCGGGGCTGGTGTTGGGGTCGGAGTTGGAATTGGGGTTGGGGTCGGAACAGGAGAAGCGGGAGCAGCAGTGTGGGTTACAGAGCTGCTCTGGACTTCACCACCATCTCCGTTGGTTACCTGAGGAGGCTGCTGGCTTAACGTGGCTTTCAGTTTCTGTGAAGATAAACCAGCAGTCATGAAATGTTCATGCAAGGGTAGGGGAGGGTTAGGCAGTTTGCAAATCTTACACACTGGACCTTTAAGGTTGTAGAATGGGATTATAAAAAAGAATTAATCAAAAACTGAAAATGATTTTAAAAAGTAAAATTACACTTTGCAAAGACACAAAGCAAAAACTGAGCTGACTGATGTTGGATGTAGCACTCCTCACATGTATGTTGTACATTTAGGTTGTAATCCTATCCATATCTCAGAGTTGATGGACATCCTAGGCTCATAATGTGGTCCAAACTACAGAACATTTTGTTGTTGTTTTTTTTTACTAGGATTGCATATGACAAACACAAACACAGCCCATTCACAGAAACTGTTTCTCTGCAGATCGGTGCCCATGATTCACAGGCCAATTCCTCCAGTATCAAACACCGAGCAAACAAGGTGAAAGTGAATGAGCCTTTCGAAGCAATAACAAAGTGAGAGGGAATACATTTACATGAGAAAACAGAGGACCACATTATTCTAACAACTACCTTTGCCAGACCAATCTATCTACCAAATTAGTTTATCGTGTAATACCCTTCCAGAAGCTCTTCTGGCAGAAACAAGATATTATTCTCTTGGAATGGCCCATAGAAAGAGGGAAAAGCCAGTCAGATTCATATTTCATCTCTGCCATGGAAACCTCATCAGTGTAATAACCCTCCATCTCATGGGTGTTATTCAACCATCTGCTACTATATTACTTATCTTTATTTTGCAACTAATTAACAGCATAATCTTCTAAATTCAGCAAGTTAATTATCATTATTGTGGTCTTTGCAGCATCATCAGTCCTTGTAAAGTGCCGTCTCTGCGCCCCTTGAGAGCCGGGTGGGGGCGGGGAGCAGGCAGGTTGAGCGGGGGTCTGTTTTCTTGACGCGGGCTCATTAGGTGTTTGCTGATGAGCCGAGTGCAGTGGGAGGTGCCGGCAGTAAGAGGGGGGGGCGCAGGTCAGGCAGGATTCTGCTGAACAAAAGGTTCCATGCAGGGTGAGGCCGACTTAATGTGCCTCGCTGAGCGTGTGCCAGGATGCCCCCAGCTGGCTTTCGTTGGTAGCCCCCTCCGGTTGGCCCCGGTGACGGCGTGCTGAGCGCAACGCTGTCTACGCGTTTGTCATCTCCCTACCCCATGATCCCAAACAACACCCCCTCCCCTCCCTCTTGTCCTCCTACTCGCCAGTCAGGATCAATCCTTCCCTCCCAACACACACAAACACACACACACACACCTCCTCGCCGCAGTTTATCTGTTAATTTCCACAGGCGGAGCATGCTGCGAACACTTACAGGTTCTGTGATCCGCGCTTCATCACATTGCCACTGATCTCCCACACAACACTTCATATCCCTGCCCTTCAACCATCACTTCTTACACAGGACGAATGGGTTACAAGACTGCTATGACCGTCTTCTCCCCACAGAGAAACAGTTGGAATATTTATGTACAGTAGCTTCTTTCTTTTAGTAGCTGAATTATTCTGAATCAACACGGCTGCAACTACGGCTAATTATCACAATCAGTTGATTTACCATTTTATCTATAAAATATCAGAAAAAAGAGTCATTAGATGTCATTTTTCGACTGACCAACAGCCCAAAACCCAAATTTATTCAGTTTATTATCAGGTATGCCAAAGAAAAAGCAGCAAATTCTTCCCTTTTCTTTATTGGTATTGTTTTCAGCATCCAGTTTTGTAAAACACTTTGGACTGCGTCTTTGCACCAAGACGTGCTATACAAATAGTTATTATTATTATCATTAGTACTAGTAGTAGTACTATTGAAAGTAAAAGCAGCAAATGTGTATTTTTCTTTTAAAATGACTACAACGAATAATTGATTCATTTTCTATGAACGAAATAATCACCTAATCACTGCAGAAAAGAAAAACTACATGGTAACACTGATGAAAGAGGGATACTAATTAAAAATCTAACGACGCCGTTTTTGTAATACTTCACACCTAGCCTTTCACTAGCGCCCTCCTCTGGTCAAAGAAAGCAGCTGCTCGCTGATCGTCGAGCTCTCTCATTACTTTGGTTGTTATATCTCTCTCAGATGGGAAATAACAGACACAACATGGAAAATAACATTTGATGTAAAAGAAGAGATAATTAATACCAGCTTTGCTTCTGACTGGACGGGCTGTGGCTGCGGTTGTGGCGAGGGAGGTCCTGGGATCCCGGGGACATTAGGCACTACGGTGACAGGTCTGACAAGCTGACGGCAGAGACACAGAGACAGATCAGCATAGATAAAATTAGTCTTCGGCAGTAAAAAGGCAGGCAGTGCTCCCCGCACACAACACAAACACACACACACACACACACACACACACAGCCACGGCAGGCTCTCAGAGTTTCCTCATATCTCAGCCTCATTACGTTGGATGGCCTGTTATTTTGTGGAGGCAGCGCCACATGGAGATGCAGTGTGCACGCTAATGAACCTCTGCCTGCCTGCGTGAGAGCATATGGACAGGGAAGCTGAAGAGAGGATGGAGAGACACGAGTCGGAAGGCCAGAGCCGGGCCTCCTCTCGCTGCTGCTGACAATGAGACAGAGGGAGGTGGGGAGAGCTGGAGGGGAGGGGGGGGTGATCGAGTGAAAGGGAGGCTCACTGGTGGCTCATGTTCTCCATCTACTTTTGCCCTCCTTTACTTGTCAGCGGCTTTCCCAGTCCCCACAGACTGGGAAGATGTGAAGTTTTTTCCCTGCTGTGCTGCTATCAGGAGATAATCATCTGCTGCTCAGTGTTCCACACAGACAATCAGCACTACAGTGAACAACAAAACAAGCTTCCACATGGGGGAGTTCAAAAATATACCAACAAGACTTTTGTTTACAACATGTTTTCCATGAGACTCTATCGGAGTTGTAGTTATAATTGGTTAGCAGAACACATTAGTAGTATCATCTACCGGCTCTGCCAGGAATCAAAAGCTAATCGTACAAGGACAAATGGCAGCGAAGCATCCTGGACTGGAGCCTGCTGTGCTTCAGCCAAATCCATCGTCTTTGCAACAGTGACACACAGTTTTACTCTAAAGTCCATTATTTCACTCAACCTCCACAGCTCGGCGATGTCTGCCAAATCTGAGGTGCCAACGCTGTAAATAGTCCCTCTGTCCAAGTAGAGCAGAGAAAATATGTGGTAATAATGCATCTGAATGTCACTCTAGAAGGACTTGAGTTATACTGAAGTGAATGATTGTCCGTTCAACATTTCCAATTTAAAATGTGACTAACAAACAGTGGCCAACAAAGCATAAAGTAATTCAACACGGCCCAGTGATTTTGTTCTACTACACGCTGGACTAAACGGGTCATCTAAAAAGACTCGATAGAGAAGGAAAGATGCTTTAGTTCATTGGTTGAGTGGCTGCTCTGGAGCTTAGTAGGACGTGACTGGAAGTTCTAGATCAGCTACTAAATGAACCTTGTAGTAGAGATCATGTGGTCAACTGTTGTTTTCAAGATCAAGATGAACTTTAAAGCTCTACTTTGACACTAGTATGAATGAAAAGTGCTACAAAAAATGTAAACATCTACAGTTCCATGTAAACTTTACCTGCTGAAGATCATGTGATATAACTGAAAGCTTGTTAACAGTTATTTAATGGAGCTTGAGATGAGATCGTCTTCTCAACAAATCCTACTGGTCCAGTGAGTAAAAGGTCACTGCATGAATTCTTAAATCTCTGATTGTTTTAATCAAAGAGTCGTTACATTTTTTCAGAATAATCAAGAAAAAGTCTCATTTCGAAATTCTGCTTAACCTCTAAAACACTGAAACAAAAGATGAACATAACACAACCAGCAGAACACTCACGGGGATTGTAGTTGGGATATGTACACTTGAGCTTGTAATAGACGCAGGTATAGCAACTGGCATGGTCTGGCCGTTAGGCAGCTGTAAGAGCACAGGGAAGGTGCCAGACACTGGGCTGAAAGAGGAAGAGAGAACAAACCCCAATGAGTAAAATAACAAACAACTTTGTGATTAACACACAAAACAGAATTCGTCATTGATTACATACAATGATGGCTACTAATATACAAACATTATGTCGTAAACGGGCAACAACTTATGGAAATAAAGTGCAACTAAAACAAAATCCAACTCAAAATACACCTGTTGCGTGACAGGTTCAAGCAATAACAATGGGTGAACACATGTTGTTACATTAGACCCCATGAGTGACATCAGTCTTGCCCAGATATGGACTTCTGGTTTTGAACAACACAGGGGATTTTTATACATCTATTTAAAATAGAGGATACCTTTATCCAAGTAACCTGCAACTTACACATGCAAGTGTGTAACTGGGCTTTGGGAGTTAAACTGCATATGTGCAGTCAATCATAATTGTTCAGACAGATATTTAAAAGTCCAATTTACTTCAACTTTGACCTTTTAAACTTACTGTAGCTGTGACTCTGTTTCACGAGCAATTTCACAGGCATACACATCCATTTGGCTAGCTCTGACTAGCTTGTTTAGTTGAGTAATGACCTCCTATTGTCGTTTTGCCCTAAATGTAAATGTAAATGTTTTATTTATTTTTTCACCACTTGAAAATTGTCCATATTTGAGCATTGCTGATGTTGTTCTTGAAGATGGGACTGATGAGGTCTACAGCCAAACATTAAAAAAATCCTGCAGAGGGCAAATAAATCAAAAAACAAAACAAGCACATGCCTCATGAAATATGAGCTCACCAGACAAAACTGCACAAATATAAATTAAAAGAGAAAAAAAGATGACTTAATGAAACTATGATTTTTAAAAATGGACGTTTGGAGTTACTTACACTATAGGCCTATTAGTGGATGGGACTTGGGTTATAACAGAGCTAGATGTTGGTGACGGGAGAGCTTGCTGTATTACAACACTAGCCTCTGAGGTTGCTAGAAGTACATTGGGAACTTGGAGGGATGCAGGATGGACTATAGCAGATGTTGGCAGTGAGGCTGGCTGCAAGGATATATCCTGAAAACATCATAGAAGACCTTAACTTCAACAAGTGTTTAATCAACACCAGATTCTCTAGATTACTTCTATTGATAAAGATTATGCCTAAATTTCACCGTATTCTTCTCGATATTAGCAATGAAAGAAATAAACAAATGGAAATATATTCCTTTAAGTCATGTAAGATGGAAGGTTTCTTAATAATAATTTTGAGCAGTACCATTAGTATTTTTTCACTAAATCAGACACAAGAACTATCTTTGAGACTAAGTCAAATTAAAACCAGTAAATAATCTGATTACTTATTAAACTGATATTCATTCCAGTGGATCTGCAAATCAAGAGTAAATTACCAATCACAGAAACAGCAGAACACCTTTCATTCACTCATGATAGCCTTGTAAACTTTCTGTTGTTAGCACAAACAGCCTAGTCAAAGGCTGTACCTTGTCATCATTTGTTGTAGATTCAGGGTGAGGCAGAGGGCTGTCTCGATGTGCCTCCAGAGGTGTGGGTTCCTCAGTTTTGTTGCGTATGATAGGCGTTGCAAGAGGTGACAAATCCAACGGTAACTAAAGAAAATTAAGAATAAATCACCTCAATAAAACAGATCAGGGATAGAAATGCTCACGATGGGACAAACATATGATTTGCTGACAGAGTTAGACAACAACAACAACCTTTTTAATGTCATCTTCAGTAGCTTTTTTGAAGTCATGGTCAAATGGACTTGCAAGTTCGTTGAAGAGGCCGACCTCCTCGCAGTTCTTCAAAAAGCGGGTGGGTGTAGGGGTTTGGTCTGTGATGGAAGAAAACCTTCAGTCACTGTCAGGTAAAGTATCAATTACATCCAAATATCTCAACTTCAGGAGAACTTACCAGCGATGATGACACTGTCGTTCCTCGCTGGGCCAAACTTCAGGGTCATCTCATGTTTGTGTTTGTGGACAGCCAAGTGATCCTCATTTGTAAATCTCTATGGAAGGTCAAAGAAAGAAAACAGGACAGGAGGACAGTCAGACAGGACCTGTTTGGATAAAGTCCAGAGCATCTGTTTGAAGCATAAAGCGTTTAATCAAGTGCAGCAACTGACCTTGTGACAAACATTATGTCTTATATTAAACATCTTTGCTCTCATTTCTCAGATTAAGCCCAAAACATTAGTTACTGCACCGCTGCTTTAGCTTTGAATACAAATGTGCGCTCCAGGTTTAATATATTTCATCAACATTTACATATTCATAATGGCACCGTTTATGCTAGAAAGACTAAATCAGTTTAAACATTTAGTGAGAATTTGTTTTTTGGATTTCGGGGACCTGAGGTTCAGTTCATACTTTGGATATGCACACTTATATATACTGAGTTTTTCAAAAAGGATGACACAATTACTTTTAATACTCACTAGCTCTGAATTGGATTCCTTTAAGGCCAAGAAAAATTAACAAATACATACACTGCAAACCTGGCAGTGTGGGGGGAACTCTTTTTATACCACTATGCAGGAAAACTATGGGACATTCAATTGTTTTGAAATTAATAAAGAAAAATACAACAACATATGCGAGCAGATCAATTAGTTTAACATGGTAAATCATGCAAATTAAAATACATTATTTCTAGAATTTGTTCATTTTTTCTTCAAATCATTTAAGAGGGTCGAGGGTAAAGCCCTACTGATACAAGTTTTTTTGCACCAATGCTGATAGGGGAGTAAAACAATTCAGATATCAATATATCAGCTGATATTCACACGTTTTTTAAATGACCCCTTAAATGTGGTTATCAAACACTGATAAAACAAAGATTCGTACATAAAAGAGGCAGGATATTTTACAGTTTAACAATAAACTTTGTCATCCAAAAGTATATCAGTGCACTGACACAATACACTTCATAGGGAATTTTGTAATTATAAATTACCCCTTTTTCTGCATTATAATCTCTAAAAAAGTTTTCAAATCAGTACATTTAGACAACATGTAAACCATGTACACCATGATAGGCCAATATCAGCCAACTACTATACCGGTCAAGCTCTAGTGACTGGTTGGGTATATATGGGATATATTTTCAATTTCAATTTCAATTTTTCAATGATCAACTGGACATGGGTACTTTCCCAGAGCTTTCCTATTTCCAGCAGGGGCTCCGAAAGCCCCGGTTTCCCTGTATGCTAGTTGCTTTTTGGTAATCTTGCAAATTTGTTTGGGAATCTGCACCAGTAAAATTGTAAATCAACTGGGTCTGGCACTTTTACATAATCTTGTGGTCCTACTTTCTGATATGGCTCTGTTCTAAAGATGGATTAAAGATTAAAGATTAGATAAAACACCTGATTTATTTTGGCTCAACTTATGTTTTCAGCCACAAGCTAAGTGATGCACATATAACCTTTTTTAGTATTTCAGTTCAAGTCTAAGAGCACTGGATGATTTCTTGGTCTTTGAACAAAATATGATGAAGCTGCCGTATGTAGTGTCTGTGTGCACTGTGTTTATGTAGGTCTAAACACAAGGTAATTTGAAATAGTGGCACAAAGTGACATTTGTGATGACAGAGATGACTTACCTGTCCACACCCAGGAGCAGTACATTGGAAAGGTTTATCATCACTCATATTAAGGGATTCCTGTTGTGTCACCCTGAAATTAGACAGGAAAAGTGAATGTCAGCAGACAAAAAGATGTTTGTAAAGATTTTTGTAAAACAAACACTGTGGTTATAGAAAATATTATTTCAGCAAACGCACAGAGCTGATATCGAGTAATGTTTGAGCATCAGACGGTTGAAAGCTGGAAATATGGACAAAGCATATCGATGATGGGCGGCTGCTTTGGTTGTTTACACCTCGCTGTCATAAAAGACGCAAAATTCTCGGTCCAATTACTTTGGTACAAATACACGGCTGAGGAGGACATCTTAAGCTACCCTCGGCTGACAAATGTACCCTTTAAGGGTTGTAAATACCACTTCTCATCATGAGTAGGCGTCAAACAAAACATATAACGTTATGACAGAGAGATTATCTGCTCCAGTCGCTTCCATGGAAAGCCTGAGCCCTGCGTTAACATACAAGCGTCGCCATGTTTGGACCCTAATATCACAGTAAACAGAGGAGATGTCAACGTTTATTTCGAGGCCGTTTCGTTGTACCGGAGCACAAGTCCCTCCCGGTGACAGAAATTATGTCTTTTACAACCGCTTTGTAGCCATTCACTATGAGTTTATGTGATCACTTACCCCTCAGCCACAACCCTTGATGTCCAAAATCCCACGTCTGTTCCGAACTATCGCGAGAGCAGCTTGGGCTCTTCCGTAAACGTCACAGTCGGACACAGCCAAGATGTCAGTACCTTTTTTTTTACTATGTTTGACCCTCATCAAGTAGTTAAAGTGACAGCTATGTAGGACTTTCATTAAATATGCCCCCCAGACATGTTTTTAAACACATATACATGCTTTCAATAGTAATTTTCTGTGTATATATAAGAATATTATTTCGTTTAGTTACTGAACACAATGTACCCTTCTTCCATTCCCCGTTCATGTCCTGCAGGCTTCAAGTTTCCACACCACCTTTATAAGTTGCAAACTCGTTGGAAGGTACTTGAGGTTATGTGCACCACACATATCTGTTGATGTATCTCATTTACAAAAATGGATTGTGGTATCCTGTGTTAACTTTTAATGATGTATCTGGTAACTACTAACACAGCTATCGACAGAGGGATTTATCTTACTATTAGCTACTATTCAGTGATATTAAAAATATATCAGCAAACATGTTTGCCTTCCTTTTCATCCTAAGCGGTCAGCTACACAGGCATTTGTTTGGTCTTCAACTGTTGATTTTATCCTTTCTGATTGATCCGTCAATTTATTTTGATGAATCATTGGCTATAAAATGTAAAAGGTCCATCAACAGTTCCCAAGAGGACACATTCACCAAAACCCTAAGATATTTCATTTACAATGAAATAAAACCTGTAAAAATTGTAAAACCATACTCTTTAAAAGCTGAAACAAGCAAATGGTGGGTAGATGTGCTTGACCTGTGACAAATACTAAAATGTATCAATTTTAAATTGATTGACTCAGCTTTCATTAAATCTATTAAATTTTTTATTTGCTACTTTGTCTTTGTGCTGCTGCAACACTTTAATTTCCCCTTATTCTCTTAAATCCAGACCAATTTTCAGACAGGAAAGTCAAATGACTAGTTTTTAAGACAACCCAGCAGTAACTTCTCAGGACATTCAAAAAAGTCAAAATCCACTGTATAGCTCAATTAAATCATCTAGATTTATTTCATTTCATTTACAAAAGCAAGCACTCACTTGCTGCCTAATTACATAACCATTTAACTGCAGCTGAACCAAAAACCCATTAAGGTGGACCCCAAAAAGCTTGCATGTGATGTTGTGAGAAAACAAGGCTGAAAGTATAAGCAGCCGCTTCACAGAAAAGATGACATTCATGAAAGCTTGACTGCTTTCTGCTGCGTTAGCGAAGAATCCCAGACAAAAGTTACTGCCATTGTTAAATAGTCAAATACATGTACTTTAATCACGTAATTTCTTACATTTGTACAATACATGTTTTTCTTATTTCGACAGTGTCTGAAAGACTTGAAAATGTACATTTCCATGACACGAACACGGAACAATTTTGGTAGCCACAATAAAATATGTAGTCACATCTGTAATGAAAGTGTTTCTATGACAGCAGAGTTTTACATAGCGAACAGGATAAGGAAAGCGACCATCAAACAGAACAGTCCCATGGCTTCAGACAGGGCAAATCCCAGGATGGCATATGAGAACAGCTGCTGCTTCAGAGATGGGTTCCTGCAAATAAGAACAAACTATCAATACACCTGCAGAAAAACGAAGCACGCAGCAGAAAACTAATAATCCGAGTACATTTTTTTAATTTTTTGTGAAAACAAACCTAGCATAGCCGATGATGAGACTGCCGAACACTGTCCCAATACCAGCTCCGGATCCAGCGACTCCGACTGTGGCAGCTCCAGCTCCAATGAACTTGGCTGCGGTGTCAATGTCCCTGCTGATAGCGCTGGTCTGGAAGCCCCTCAGTGTGACCTGGCTGAGAGGGCTCTGTGGCATCACAGCAACACCGCTCTGGAGCACGAGAAGACAAAAACTGTAAGCTTTCATCTTTATAAATTAAAACCATGAGACATAACACTGCATTTTGTGGACAAAAAATATTGCTTAAACTATGAGCGAGAGGAGAAGCTGACTAATTACTCCCAACTTTTCATGACAACATTTAATCATTTTTTCAACCACTTTTGATGATAACCTTTGAAATGCAAGGACTTTGAACTGGGACTTTTTGTACTTTTCAGATTTTTAGCTTTTGTTCAGACTGATGTGAAACTCTTACACTATACATTTGTGATGAGCATTTTGCATAATTTCTGACATTTTAAACAATACATGACTAGAACGAATCTGCCAAAATTTGTTCTAGATAACCAAGTAAATGTGTAGTTAAATGACAGTTGCAGTTCTGGTGTATTTCTTCTTACCTCCGTTTTGGTCTCAGGCCTGGACAGCACAGAGGCAGACAGGGGTCTGTAAAGAGCCCGGGAACCAGCACGGACCTGCGGCAACAGCACACATTTAGTTACACAAGACACAAGCTCAGGAAGACATGAATCATATTGTTGGTCGCTATTCCTAGTCTGCAGGCACATGAGCAGGTGGAAGGCACCTTGAATGTCACTTTGTCAAACAGTGTCATTCACTGTAGTGTACACACTTGATGACCTGTGGCCTATAATATCTGTCAGTACAGACTGTGCTGTCAAAGTCAATCGACTGAGTTTTTGTTAATCTGTGGTGCCGGCAAACTGTACCGGACACTGACAGCAAGCATATGAACAAATATAACTATTGCAGCTTAAACTGGTTGGCCTACTAGCGCAACCAAGAACAAAAATATGACCTTGGTGGATGACTGTCAACCAAGACTACATCTATTTAGAAGCTAATGCCTAATTAGTCAAAGTGATCATATGTGTCAAATGCACAGTCCTGTCAATGGGGTTTCAGGTGAACCGTGCACTAAATTGGGCTAACAGAGGCTTGCAATGACCTTAGCTAACGGCCATTGCAGAAAATGTCCGCTGTGAGCTCAAACAGAGGTACCTTGGCAGTTTTTTTAAGCCAACTTACATGCACATTACTCATGAACACTAGAGCTATATCTGAACCATATAAAAAGCCCGTCTGTCATTCTTAAGCATTAGCTTGCTAGCTTGTTGGCCTAGTCTGCAGATACCCTTGCCAGCTAGCTGCAGTCAAGTTCAACCAGAGGCCCACCGGATTTATTAGCGACACCAAGAAAGCAGGACTCAAAATTCACAACACTGAAACAATCAAACTCACCAGAGCCGGCGTGGAGACGAACTTTGCACAGGCGTACATTTTCTACTTTAGGTCGTTTTAACCGGTTCGGTCAAATCTGGATGAAGCCCGGGTCTCTCTGAGGAGGGAAGACCGGAGAGAAGTAAGGTCAAACGACTGTAAAAATGCTCCACAGAGAAAATAAAGGCATTCATATGCACATTCACATCCATTCTGCATGCCATCCTCACTTTTGCGCTGCAATGTGAAGCTAGGAGAGAGGATGAAAAGGGATTTGTAAGGATACGCTTCTCATTCAAACTGCCATTACACACTTACCGACTGCAGAGGTCGAACCACAGTGGAAGAGTGCGCATGCGCGTTGTGATGTATGTAGAGTGCCCGGATGATGACAATGGAAGGTCATTTGACAGAAACTTTATTGACACGATCACAGCAACAACATTCATTGACAAAACCAACTGTTCCGTGTTAATTGATGGATGCATTTGAATTGTGTAAATACAATTAAGACGGATGATAAACATGTATTGTCATAAAAAATAAAGAGTTATTTTAATGGAGAGTGACAGCTCCTGTTGGTCTGGCTCTGCTGCAGTGTTGACCTGAAAACAGTGACAGTAAAAAGGAATGTGGGCCAAAAATATTTTAATATAAAGATAAAATGACTGGAGTAAAGGACAACACAGGCAGGCTCATGAGCAGTTTGCGGGCCCCTATTAAGTTATAAGATAACAGAGGAGAAATTCAGGTGTGACAGCCGCACAATGACAGAAATAAGCACATATGAGTAAAGGCACTTAAAAATGAATGATTGTAAGTATATATAATTAAAAATAACAATAGATTATATTGAATCTATACCAAACCAATCAATCTCAAAGTCAGCTAGCTTCAGGGAAGTACTGACAGATAGATGATACATTGTTGGCATTTGTTGAAATAACAACTAGAGACCATCTTGAGATTGTCATTACTACACTAACTCATGAGTACTCAATACTCATGGGTCGGACTATGTCCATCTTCAATCTCGGCCCTCATTCTGATCACAGATTATTGCCTGCCTCGTACTTTACGGCAATGATCATTTGATATTGTGCTTTCGTGGTGCATCTTTCCGAGCAAATTTGCAGTTAATCACATTACCACAAATCATCTGACACACAATGAAACTGTTACCCCTGGGGCTCATGAGTGTCTGGGGCCCTGGGGCAGGTTGGTAATCCAGCTGGTTTAGTTTTGCACCAAAGATTCAGATTTATTTGGAGTCCCAAAAGGCAATATAGTGTTTGGTTTGTGAGGCCGGGAACCAGGATGAATAGGGTGCCAGTTTTGGTTCAGCAACTATGTCTGTGTGTATTTTCTCCAAAAAACAAAACTTTATTTCAAATTCTAGTGGAGATCCCAGTGTCCAAGAATACCAGTTATGTCAGGCTAAATTTCTGGGTTTATAAAAAAATAATGTATACGATAACACGAGATCTGGAATATTTCAATTTGAGGGAATAGTCCAGCTATAACAAAAAACATGGAGCCTTTGGTCAGTCAGCGTCAATAAGCATCATATGCAATAGCTTCAATGTAGAGCGGGAACACTCAAATACACCATATGAATGTAATACCTACAGAAAGTGGGGTTTTTTTCTACATAAAGAGGAAGCCAGCAGTTTTAAGGGGATACTTTATTCATTTTAAGCTGCATTCACCATAATAAGTCAAAATGATAAAACACTGAGTTTTGAGTATGAATGGGTCATTCGTAAAAAATGTTATTCTTTGTGGGGCGACTGTAAAGCCACATGACTTGAACTTTATTCCATTACACAAATCACTCAACTCAAGAAAAGTGCAACAGACTTTTAGGGGAGCTTAAAAATATGTCTATTTATTAAGACATTAACATGTTTCGATAGGAAAGAAGGGATAAAATCTATATGTAAAGTGAGACACCTATTTTTAAATGTCCGTGCACATCTACAGTGGACCTTGACTCAACTGTGAGAACAAGGGTCCGTTCAATAGGTGTGAATTCTTGGCTGTAGAACCAGGAAACAGTGGTATTTTAGATGAGGTTAGCGTGATCTGAACTAGTTTACAAAAGACCATGTGCTTCCCTTTCCTGTGTATTTGAGTACAGGGAGAGTCAACAGCACAGTCACACCTTTTTCAGTGGATCAAAAATGTAGCTGGAAAAAGGAGAAATCCTTGTTCAAAAGCATTTTATATCATATTGTGATTAGCACTGCACCTGCAAAGAGAAGATCTAACATCTAAGATACAATATATTTTTTTAAATGGCCTTCATCTTGTAGCTGCAGGAGAAGCAGAATTTCAACTAGTTTTTCAAAATGAGTTTTTCCCTCATAACAAAACCTGCCTGCCGCTGTCCACTACTATCACCTGTTGTGGTGTGAATTTAACACTCTGCCCGGAGGGACTGATGGCTCGGGGCCCTGTCGGTGCATCTCACCGGCTGCTGGTGGAGCTTGTAGGCTACCAGCACCGGGCGGATTTGTAATCGTGATGAATGACTCCACAGCAGCTGGTCTGTGATGGAAAGGTAATGAGCACAGGGAGTCTGCCTTTGCTGCATGCTGGCTTTAAGAGAGGAATGTCCCAGTGACTCCTCAGGTATGATCGCTTCAGTTTTACAGGCTGCGAACATGAAGCAGCCACAGATTCTACGCTGACCTCACTGAGGAGGAACAGTCAGGAGATCATGAACCAGAGACACCGAAGAAGGCAGTGAAGGAGCTTATACGATTAAAAGCATAGAACAGCAATCCTACTTTATCCTTCTCTATTTCATAATTTTCTTTTCAGTTCTGTTCTATAATGTCTATAATCTGCTCTATTTTATGATAACCTGTTTTATTCTCTTCTATTAAATTAAGTTCTGTTCTATTCAAGTCTATTTTATTTTGTTCAATCTCTTCTATATTGTTTGTTCTATTTTCTGTTCTGTTCTACTCTAGTCTTTTCTGTTGTATTCCTGTTTGCTCCAGTCTCTTCTATTGCGTTGTGTACTGTGAGCAGAGTTTGTTCCTTCTCTTTATTTTGAGCTTGTTCACTTTGCAGTAGCCTGTAGCAGTTCCTCTCCATTTCAGTCTATTTCACTTCATTTATTACCAAAGCATATACAAAGGTCAAACCAAACATCTGTATCGTAACACCTGAAAACAACTTCAATATAATCTCATAAAACTAAGCCTCATGTCAAGTAGTTAGCGTATCATAAAGTCACAAAGCTGTCCATGCATCATTATATGTGAAGTCCGGCCTGAGGCTGAAAATAGCTTGAACATGCAAGAACACGGTAATTTCCATAAAGGTCCAGCAGAGGGTGCAATAGGGTCTAATGTGATCACAGCCTTTGTTGCCAGGTTCATGGTAACTACACAAAAGAGATGAGAAACATAGACTTCGCACAACAGCACTGCTCTAAAATGCCCTGGCAGATAAACCAGAACAGAACATTTTCTGCTCTTGATATACACCTTAATAACTATCCCATTGATAAAATACTTTTAACACATTGTTGTGAGACTGTAACCTCTTAATCTTCCTGTTAATGATTTGAGAAGAGAGAGCTTTGAAAGCGCTATGACATCTTTTTAATTGCACACTGCTGATATCGTGTTTCTGTTAATGCAAATGTAAAATGTAAGAATGTATTGTCGGCTGAGTGTAAGGCAGCCACTTATAGGTCAGAGCTAACCCTATGATAAAACAAGAAGATTTACAATATATTAATTGCAGGACGGCACATATCAAAGTGGCCGTTAACTACCTGAGGTCAATGTCATACTGTCTAATTAACCGGGCAGCGGCTGTGTGGTCCTACATGGCTGTGGAAGGTGGAGAGAGCAGCCGATCTCACGCACCCCCACCACCACCACCCTTTACCCACCTTTTACTTCCTCCCATTCAGAGGCACGCACGCACTCGCTGTCTGAGTTGCATAGAACACTGAGACATTCCATTTGCATGCCCGCCCCATCAAGCTGGATGCACTCAGACTGGTAATAAAAGGCATTGACCCCCTTAACCTTTATGAATTACAATTTGTGCCTGCAGCACGTCCTGTCAGAGGCCTCAGAAAAGCAGGCACCTCAGCCAGGGTGTGTGCGTGTTGTTTTGCAGTTGTTAAGGAGAGGGGAAAAGGTTTTTACAGCTCCTCGTCGGAGCTCCTGACAAGCAGGGAGGAGGCGGTCTGACAGGAGAAGCAGGGTAGGGAGGGACTGCAGCGCTGCTGATGGCTCCATGCTAATCTCCATTTCTGGATGCTGCACGAAACTACTGAGGCTCCTTTTCTTTGTCAAGACCAAGGATACACAGCCTGTAGGGCTGCAGTTCATCTGCGTTCTACATCTGACTTCTTACTCTGCCGCACATCACTCGAGGCAGTTCCCTCTCTTTAAAGAATGAACTAAAGCCGCTAATTAAAAATCAGATAAACATCTGTCTTGGCTTTCATTGCATGTTGTCTGTTTCAAAAATGAATTTAAGTCCAACACTTGTTGACTGTTTTGGCAGTATAACGAAGAGGAATGAACTACAGAAAAATACAAAAAAGCAACCTAGACTTACGTAAACTCAGTAAACAACTATTATCTTAACGTGCATTTGCATGACGGACTGATAAGCCCGCCTTACACTTATTTAATTACTGACTTGGTTGAGCTTTATCTATGTCTCACTGAGATCAAAATCTCTTTTGCAAGAAAAAAATATCTGAATAAATTACGTATATACAACATCACAACAAGAAAATTCATTCACACTAAACAGTCTAAACATTTTTTTCTGTATTTTTAACTGGTTCCATTTCTATTTTGCTAAATAAATCTTTGGCATAACTCGGCCCACAGGATATGATAAAAAAAACTATATGTATATATTATTGCAATTATGACTGTGATATGAATCACAGTTAGTGAGAATGATAATTTTTCTGCAGCACAGTTTTCTAGATGCTGACAGAGTTGTGGGGGACAATGTCGATTCCAATACTTGTGACATATATATGCAACAGAGTTATATATTATAATTTATTTATAATAAAGTTAAACATTAAACTTTGTTGTTTAAAATTCTTTCACTTCACTTGGAATTTGATAATTATAAATTACCCCAAGCATCTGTTTCTGCATTATAATCTTGAGAAAAAAGTTTTCATATCAGATGACATATCTGTGACAGGTCAATATCTGGTGAGGATTGTCATGAGGATGTGATACGTGTTGGGGTCTGTCCCAAACAAACCCGTTTTCTTACATCTGGAGAACAAGATTTGAACCCCAGGGGATTAATGCAGCATACATTATTTGATCATAACGCTGCTTTATCTTCAGATTGCTGTTTCTGCGTTTTGGATATTGCACTTTGCCATATCATGATTTCAATAAAACTTAAATAAACTGTGCAGCCCAACACGTAACCCCCCCTACCTTGAATGACATTGTGGTTATTCAGATAATCATAACAAATTAAACCTTTAAAGCACCAACATTAATAAATACCACTGTAGAAGCATAATTTTGATGACGGTAGACTCTCTGTTGTTTATGCCAGTGGGTTATGAAAGGACCTTTTCAAATGTATTTATTGCAATTAACAATCTACATTTTAGAGCAATTTAAGATTTATTCAAACTAGATGTTAAATAATTGATCAAAAGAAACCATTTCCAAAAAAATATGACCTGCCATTTCTCCTGGGTGGCACTGATGATAATTACAACAGTGATTATCATTCACCATGATAACACTTGCAGTTTTATTCCCCTGAACAGGTGGAAAATCAGGTGGAAAACTGAATCCAGGTCAGTCGTTTTTAAGACCTACACACAAACCGCAGCTCTGCAGAGACTCGGCTTGTGAAATCTGTTCAGAAAAACAAGTTTCTTTAACCTGCGTGGGTCACGCGGAGAACCTGAGAACCCTTTTCACTGAGAGTGTAGACAGCCTTCAAGCAGCTGGTCCAATAATCCACAGTAGGAGTAGACAGCCAGATCTCTGATACAGCTGGAAATCATCCCACAGAAATGCACCGAGCGTTCTTTATCTCTGAAAGATTTAAAGGACATTAGCATTCGCAAAATTGATTTTTCAGCAAATCCATAATAACACTGATCTTTGTACTGCTGGTGAGCAGAGCAGTTGGAAGTGGTCTAAGAAATGCTGAGGCTTGCAGTATCATTAGTGTTTATCCTGACTTTTTAGCTAAGTCTGTAACACCTCTGTATCCACTGGGCGCCCTCTGCTTAGGTATGTTCAACTCAGACAGAGAGATTTTGTTAAATAATTCCTCAACAGCCCCGCCATCATGTTGATATTGTCTGTATTCTAAATCAAGTTTAAAACTGACATTACGTTCTCACAAACACTGGCGTGAACTGAGCTTTATTCCTCTTTGCTTCCTCTGTTTAACATCAGGAAATTCAGGCGGTGACTGTGTGAACAGGAGCGTGGCTGACAGGGGCAGCCGTGCGATGATTGGTTTACGGATCTGCGCTTTTTCTTGTGACTTCAAGGTCACTGAGATTTACAATCAAATGGCTTATGACACTTTAGTAAAAAGCCACCCAGAGCTGATGACAGGAAAAGAAAACGAGCCGGCCACTTTCGAGGGATCTGCTTGACCTCACACTGTGGTCCATTACTAGGATGCACTGTTGTCTGTTTTTATTATAACATCTAACAAAGACATGCACGTTAGTTTTAGCAGACAGAAGGTTGTTAAGGACGGCATATGGAGGGTGGATTTGATAGACAGACACTATATGGTGCACACAGTATAGTAGATTAGAAGAACGGTGTGTTTGAGGCTCTAATCAAACCGCAGTTACAGACTACTACACAAAAGAGCAATTAAATATGATTTAAAGGCCAATCTGTAATGGCAGTGTGCTGCCCCCTGTTGAAATATTATTGCCCTACTACTTACTGTTTTAGATGGTGATTTAGGGTGCTGTTCTGTCTAGTTTGGTTTATTTCAGTCGTAGTTCTGAAATATAATGCTTGTGATTTACATATATGTGAATTTGGAGGCTATCAAAGCTTAAAATAAATCTATATTTTAAATTCACAATGCGTTCATAATATTCAACCCTTACACTTATTTTCCATCAAGATGCCACCCTTTAACTATCGTAAAAAGAAATTTTAAAAATCAACATACAAGCACAAAAATAAACACAAGCTTTGTTTCAATCATTAATGGAATTTCATTACTGGATGTGAGACTTGTTACACATAAGCTGAAATCCAAGGCATGTTTACTTTGCACTCATATGGAACGCTGTTGATTTTTATGGGGCGCATATGGCTGCGTTTTATTGTGCTCAATTAAACTGCTTTAAACTAGGATTAACTTTTTGGAGTTATATAACGTCCCCTTACTTCCAGCGGCTCGCCGCGCGCCTGCTGCAAACGTCTCCTAAGCGCCGCTCACAGATTCGGGGTGTCAAATATGAAGCTGTCACAACAATGTTAAGCGAACGAGCCCTTCCTGCTTTTAATGGCCTGACCTACATCCCAGTTCAGAGAGCTAATAAAGGCAGTCTGGTGTAGGTCCTGGTGCTGCACAATGTCACTCACAGATCCCCAACTCAGCAAGATCCGGAATGCTCAATTAGTTGCTTTTATAGGCCCCATTAATATGCATTAACTCGCTTTGCAATGTATGAGCAGAGACAAACAGTCGCTGGTATCAGCCAGGTAACAGATTTTTATTAACCCTTTATTAAACATCTTGGCATCATAAAAAACCTTTGTAGAAATAAAAAGCAACTGGAATATAATTAAGTTTAGGTCAAAATACAGTGCTGGAATGTAACTATAAAGTACTTCGGTACAAATTTGATGTACTTTACTTGAGTATTGATGCTACTTTGTACTTCTATTCCACTGCTTTCCAGGGTGAAATGTTGTGAAGCTGGATTAATTAATTGATTTTTTTGTAATTTTTCCACCAAACATGCCAAACTTTTACTTCCAGAGTATAAAATGTGACTATTTGATACTTAACTTCGATAATTGACTAAATATTTTGGGTTTTGGGCAAAAAATACATCTGAATATGTAAATGTATTCACTTGTTAAAGTTAGTTAGCATGTACTTTTTACTTGAGTAACATTTTCATTTGATTGCATTTGATATTTTTTTCTTTTACTGAGTATCTGGATGTGTTTTCAGACCTAAAATGAGAATGTAGACCTAGCACAAAAACAATACAACACAACAGCTATAGGAAACATTAACATTTACATATAATCACTCAGCCTGCCACAGCTCCACTAGAACCAAGACAACAGATAGCTCACCACAGAAACCTTCACAATCTGGTACCACTCCTCCCACACAATAAACCGATCTGGCACACAGCAAGCTGAATCAATCATGGCACTTTATTATCCTGTCACTAGTCTGCTTCCTGCAAGTGTGTTTACCCTGTCCATGGCCCTGCGATTGTGGCTGTTCAGTGTACATTAAGACAGACATAATTGAGATTGTGGGCGGCCGAAAGTGCAGGGCTCAACCTGTTGTCGTTAATCTGTCATATTGTCGAGAGTCACAGCAGCAGCGACCTATTGGAGGCTCCACCTTGGAGGCACGGCTGACGGCGCTTTGTTGTTCATGGCAGAGGGCCTCACCTATTTTAACTTTATTGGTTTGCCACCAACGGAGAACCATAGAAAGCGTAATCTATTGCCCAACCTCTGACTTCAATTTCTTCGCTCTGCTCCTAATCCATGTTAGGTACTTTATGATGAGGAGTGACTCTCTTAAAACTCATCACCTCGACATTATACGCTGGTATTCATGATTTGAGTGATTAAGGATCAGGCTAGGTCTCCAATTCTAGAGTGTTATGATGAAAAATAAGTCGAAAAACTCAACGGAGCAAACAGCCATGCCCAGCATAATGAAAGCTTAATACTACTCTTTGTAATATACAAAATTATACAGGCAATCAATTTGAATTAATTGGTAACCCTTCAGATAGCAGCAGACTCTTTTTAAATTAGATTACTGATGGCTGTGCTGAAAATTTGCCTTCACTTTGTATAAATTAAAGCTCTGGAAAAGCATTTACAAAATAACAAGATATAAATGAATGCAATCGTACTGTTGGAAAAGGTGCTTTTTACAATCACACAACATATTAGAAATAATAGCTAAATCTTGCCTCAGCGGTCTGTTATTAATTACCTGGCAAATAGGACCTGTCTGTTTTCAGACTGAGTTATAGTGGTGTTGAGAGATCACCAAAGAAAATTAAACAGCAATCAAAATACATTTCTATCATCATAATTCTGATTGTCAGGATCACCTTTCTCAAGAAGGCTCAGAGCAGCACTACAAATCCTGCATTTTATTAAGAAGCTCAATTTGAGGGCGTTCATATTTTATATTTATGTCGTATTACAGCGGCGTCATACATGTATCCTGCATTCTTGTTATTTCTGGTGCACATCACGATTTATTAGACACAGAAATATGAGAATGCTGCCATGAAAGTGAATTTAATTGATAGTTAGAGAAGAGCTGTAATCTGTGGCATCCTCTGTGCAGAGCAGAACGATATGTTTACGCCAACGACACAGAGCCTCCACGAGGTTTTTTATCACATCATGCATGCCTTTTAGCCAGCTTTGATTCTGCACTGCAAAAATTCAAAAAGCAACCGCTTAAATCTCAAAGAGGACATAAGTATCTGGCTCTGCGTCTTCAGAATGTGGCTGCTTTTATAGCGGGGAGGTTATATCAGCCTGGAGACCCATAAGTTATGAAATGTCAGGATCCTATGCATTCTAATTGAGTGTGGAATGGTTAATGGCTGTGGAAATTCAGCCACTTGACGTCTTATTCCCCTGTGTGCCGTTTCACAGCCAAGCCCATGAGCCTCAATTAAATGACAAAATGGGCCCATTCTTGAAAATAACAACAATAAAAACACAAGCCTATGTAGCAATAATATCAGGTCTCACCTTGAATCAACAATGGTCACAGCTTGCAAATGGCTAAACAGAGACACTGTGATTAGAGCGGAGACAGGGGGCCCCATGTGAGATGTTTCTTAGCAGCTTAACAGGGGAGTATACAGTAGTTGGGCTGCAGCTAACGATTATTTTCATTATAGATTAATCGTTAGGGCCATAAAATTTCTGAAAATAGTACAAAGAAATGCCCATTATACTGTAATAATAATATCTTACAATATCTGGTATTGCCTGACCGACAGAATGAAACAACAATATATTCAGTTTCAAATCAAAGAACACAAAGAAAACCTGCAAATATTTAAATTTGAATTGAATTATTGATTCACAAATCTACTTTTTTTTAATCAATTCCAATCAGACCTGCTAGTACTGACACTGATGCAAATACCAGAGTTCTTTATCCATGAATATTATCATTATTATTGCTATTATTATTATTATCACCGCCAAGATAGTTATGTTTCTAGCTGTGCCCGTTTGTTAATTGGTTGGTTTGTGTGCAGGATTACACAAAAACCAGACAACAGATTTCCATGAAATTTGAATGATGTGTCTTGGCCCAGAATAGGCTTCATAAACTTTTGGTGTGGATCCGAATACGGGAATGGATTGAGGATTTTTTCTCACTTTCTTTGAAGCAGCTCCATGTAAAAAGAAAAACAAGCACTTTACATGTATTAATCACTTTTTTATTATCCTTATGTGAGTGGATTGTCTTTTTTCATCTCATCTGCTCTGCTTATAGAAAGAAACAGTAGCTAACATTATTTGGAGAAATAGACCGGCTCCCAGCATAACACAGAGTGTCTATTTAACATTGCGATATAGGTGGGGGTTTTGACATTTTCGTCATGTTTGGAAATAATGCATGGATCTTGATGAAAAAAAATCAGGCATATTTAGATAGCTGGCATCTGTGAGTGAGAACAACTCAATGCAAATCCTAAAAAAAGTCTGTTATTCTTCCACAACACAATGGAGATTATTATTCCATCTGCATTGTTTTGTTGTTGTAGTGGTTGTCACAGATCTGGTGAGCTTAAATTATGGCAAGGCACTTACGGGTGGTCAAAAACTGAGAGTGATACATGTCTACCAAGCTTGATATTGGATTAGCCTTGAATGAATTAAAGGGGACTGTTGGACTTTGGCGGAGGTATGCACTCTACTCAGTGTCAGTGTCAGTTGGCGCTACCACACACCACTACTTATTAAAAGAAAAATGTAAACATACATTTACAACGCAATTGATTTAAACTGTAGGTTAATGAGGCTTCACATAGAAACAGGTGTACAGAGAAAATTGCGGCGGCAACTCCTTTAATATTTTGAAAAACTTGAACAAATCAAGTGCACAATAGTGTATTACCAACTACTAGTAAATACATATGTATATATGAGTTAAAAACTAATCAGTACATTTGAATGAGTGCAATGGGAAATGGACATTCAATCAATCGGACTATGGAATCTGGATCAGTACATGGATCTTTGACATCAGTGAATTACATCAGAACCCAACACTTACATTGGATTGTTCCCGATTCAAATTCAAATAGTTGCTGTCAATTGAATGATCAACTCATCCTTTCAGCTCTATGATATACTGTACATGTGATATATGTAAACATAATGTTGAAATATGTTTTTGAATGAATGAGAAAGGGATCTAATTACTTAAACTTCGAGCTGACAGACAGCAGGTAAAACTCGGACTGTACCCACAGGACTAGCAGAAGTTTCTGTCAGAATCAGGCCTACTTTTTCTACCAAACTAGATCATGTCCCAAAAATATATCCCCCCAAATACTTAAAGTTACCTAGGTGTTACTGAGTAAAACTTTTAAAATCCAGAATCAATAGTGCCTAAACCTTTTTCCCATTTCCAGCAGATGTCTGCAATCTATAAATACACATGGACCATGTCCTATTAAATCCTGTGATATGGTGAGGGGCTAAATATTGACCCAATCCTGATTGGAGTACATTTTTTTCACATCCTTGCTTATTGTTTTTATGACTCTTTGACTTTAACCCCTTTACTGCTTCACTGATTTCACGCAACAAACAATAGCTTTTCAATAATTCAATTTATAGCTCACCATAAATGGAATTCAAAGGACAATGCTGTTGCAAATGAACACGGACGATGCTTTTGGCTCCAGCGACGGCCCGTTTGCCAGAGGAAAGAGAGAATATTTATTTTACGGTTGCCTCACATTCCCATTAAAACGAGGAAGCTACATTTCCAAGCGCGTGGTATAAATGTAATATACAGAGTTAAAAGAGACAGATGGTGGAGTGAAACTCTCATGTGGCAACGCTGTGCGATGGTACCACTGCAGCCAGTGCCAATGAAGAAATCCTCCCAACACCATCCAAGGCCAGATTACATCTATTAATACATGTTCATGTGCCCACTCACATACATGTTCAATCGTGATACACATGTGGCCACAGCTCGTTCATCATTTATTGCTAACGTTGAAACACTGAGAAGTGATGCGCGGGAATGGATCTGAGACACAAGCACAGAAATGAATTACCCTCCTATTTATTCATTCAGGCCTTTCTGTCAATCACCGCAATAATCAGAACTAACTCATTCAAATTTTGAGAAAATGAAGGATGCATTCCTTCCAATTTTCAATTTGGAAGTGGCAACTATGGCCATGATGAATGTCTGAATAGTCCATCTTCTTTCTCTCATTTCTCCTAACCTTTCCTGACAGCTTAGATATTGCCTACCTGGTAATTTGCTCTACAATAATTGTTACTGTGAGATTTCCCCCCAGCCTTTAACAAGGATTCTTAACACCCTCTGTAGGTGACAAAATGCAATTACAAACACAAGTGCCCCATCGTGACTGGTCATCAGCAGCTGCCACCTCCATTCCCCAGCACCAACTGGTTCCATTAATGGAAAAAAAACAAAAGACATGCAGACAGATTCAGCGAACATTTGCAGCAAATAAAACTTTAATTAAAAGATATGGAGCTGTTTTATTGATTAACAACATCAGTGATTAAACTGAACGGCTAACATTTTTTTCCAGGCTTGCTGTTCTGTTCCCTCTCAGAGATCATTTATTTGTTGTTTATTGATAAGTGTGTTTGATGAATGCAGATGCGGCCTTTCGGAGAGCGGGCTTGCTGATGGAGCGATCATATTGTGCGAAACACCAGGCTCGGGCAAGAACAGCTGTTGCGGCTCCATCCGCTGGGACGCCATGTTTCACCACCAACCCGAGTGCACGTGCAGACGCGCTGCTGTAAAGCTGCAACCGACATACTCGCGGCGTCCTAACAACTCTATGAATTTTATGACACATCACCAGAGCTCTCTCATCTCTGTCCGGCACTAAAACCTTAATTATTGGACTAATTGCTATGGCTATATTCATCTCTCTGGTAATCCTTTGGTGATTACATTTTGTGTTCAATACCAGGCTTATCCTTTAATTAAGAGGATTATTAACCTTTAAAATAGAGCCGTGTGGGATTAAACCCTCGAATGTTAGTGTCAAAAGCATTTTTTTGCCTTCATTCCGAAACAAGCTGAGAACGAGGTGCATCATTTCAATCATAATCAGGAGACTGTGGGCTGGTCAGATGGCTCATTGCTGCACCACAGTGCATGTTAGCCTTTTTAAGGAGCTGACTTACAACAGCAATAAGCCATCATCCATATCTCCTTCCAATTAAAGTCTACAGAATGCTGACACATTACGCCTGGTGGGCTAACAGTCAGTGCAAAGAGATGGATAATGATGGAGATCTGACCAGAGAGACTCTAAACATGGTGAGAACAAGGTGAAAGGGTGAATGAGTCAATGAAAAAATAACATAATACAGATCTTTGTGATGGCGAGCCTTCAAGGTTTTCTCCTCCAGAGCAGGTGAGTTCAAAGTTCAAAGTCATCCTAAGTGGAGCGTGATTGAAAATCATTGGATATCTTGGAAATAAGAGCATGTTTTCAGACAATGAACAGGGTGGATTGATGTGGTTTGAGGACAAATCATTGATCTACACGAGGCCTCGTCGTGTACAAACTGTGAGGAGGAACACATGCTCTGATTAGTATACAAATCCATGAATATAAAAGATGTTAAGTTGATACCGTCGGTGCTGCCGCGGTCATCCATTGCGGCATCATTTTGTCTGATCAATATCAGCCCTCATCAATAATGTAACAGAACTATTTGGCACCAATGAGGCGAACATGAACCAAGAGACCATGATGCTGAACCTCCCCGAAGCTGAGTCAAGCAGTTAGAATCGAGAGCTGTTTGCCCATGCCAAAGCCACGCTGCATTATCCAGAGCAAGTCTTCATTTGAATGTCCTAATTAGTTAATTAGTTGGTGGTTAAGGATGATATGAGCATCTCATCAATCTCTCTATCTCTAAAAATAAACACCCTGGGACGGCGGTGGTGAGTCATTAGAATACTGATGACTGTGGGAAGTGTCTGTGAGGATTAGAGGTCTGCTTCTGACACTCCATATTTCCACAAACCACCCAGCTCCATAAAGAAGACTAAAGAGCCATTGCTGTGAGCATTGTATGGATGACAAACCAAGCATGACATAATGAGTTTACAGAGAGTCTGAGGAGCGCAATTAATGTTTTTTCATGCGTAGCTTTTGGGATCCATTTACTTGTTTATCACTGATGGAGGGAAAATGAGAATTAGACATGAGAATGAAAGTTGTTTTCGTACTCACAAATGATTAAAAGCGAGTTTATTTTAAGAAAGTGTGTGTTATGACTTTTAAAATTTCTGAAGGTTGTTTTTTTAAAGAGGCTACTCTTACCTTACCAATGTCCTTTGTTGTAGTCTTACTATAGTTAATCAACTAAACTATGACTATATATGTTAATAACCTTTTTTTCGTGACTAAATGCCTTTTCAAACCAAGTCAATGTTTTCTGTTCAAAATTGCAGCACGTTTAAAAATAAATACAACCTCATTTTGTGTCATTTGTGTTTACACACTGACTCGGAAACGTTTGTCCATCAGTCATTTTTTTGGGAGTCTTTCTGTCTTGCTTGCATCCTTTCTTGATCTCACATACTGCCAATTGTTGTTCAGATTCAACTGGTTGTCAAGCAGCATATCAAACTGGACCACTGACATCCTGAAATACATCTGGAAGTGATTGGGATAATCACACAACTGCTTTTTCAGCAGGTGAAACTCTCCTTGCTTTTGTCTTGTTTTCAGAATTGGACAGACCCGATATTTTAGTGTAAGTAAGAGGACCACAAAATTATCTTCACTGCTTAATGACTTTATTTTGTCTTGTTTTGTGAATTTGCGCTACAAATGGAATAATGAGGTCTCTGCATGTAACACTTATCATATGGAAAAAAATGGACTTGGTGTGAGAAGGCCTTAAGATGAGATAATGACAATGATCACCAGAGTTACTGCTGACTGCTGCTAATTGTAGCTGCCGTTAAGATGAGTTAACTGTGGAGGTAGCAGTAATATTCGCTGATTCTGCCCAACTGGAGCTCAGAGTGTTGGTGTTGTTTGAACAAAAGTTGCAAGGGGTTAGCTGGTTAGCATGTAAACACTTCCGTAGATATCTCTGCAAAACAATAGACAGATGTCTTAGAGATAACGTCAAAACTGTTATTTACTCACTTTTAGTTGATCATTTTAGTTAATTTTGGAATGTCTTAAACTACATTTTTTACATGTGGCACCCTTAAGAACTACTGTGACTATATCAAAAAAATATATTGTTGACAAAAAACTTGGAGTAAAATGTATGTAGTTTATGAAATAAAACTTTACCAAAATCTCTTTTTATTTGTGTTGCCAAAAAGAGGAGACAAGGTATTATAGACTGTTTTCACAGGAGCAGTTCCATTTCCTGTGCTTGAGGCACTACATCTGGAATGGAACACACAATGAACACAATCAAGACTCAGAGTATTATCTCTGAGGTTCCAAAGACAAGTTTGACATGTGTACTTTGAGCAACACAAAAGTGGTTTCAAAATGTTTTGTCTGTACAGCTACCATTGTTAGCCAGTTGATAGATCGCATTTATTCAAAATAAATATCCAAATCCATGACATGACGTTTCCATGAATTCAATTCAATTCAAAATACTTTGGTATGAATAGATGTTGTCCTTAAATTGATACCATTAGACATGGCGAGACACTTTCTGCAAAGCCACATTCTTAATCATTCAACCTGTGTTTTTCATCAGATAATGATTAGATACAATCTTAAGCCAAAATACAATTATAAGTTTGACTTAAATGACAAAAAATGATTGGTTTTGTCTTGATTTGTTTGACTGAAATGTTCAATATAATCTGATAACTCAAAAAGACTAATATGTCAACAGTGTTCATTGACTCAAACTATATGAAAATAGTAGCAGTTTTCTTTGACTAAGATTAGACCACAATGCCTAGACTTTTTGTAAATAAGCTGACAAAATTAGCACTTCTTCATTGTTATATGGATTTTTGGCAAAGGAACAGCAGTGTAGACATAGAGTTTGTTCTTTCTGCAGTGGACTATATGACGGGAAGAGGAGAAGAGAGTATAGAAGAGGAGGAAAGAACAGGTTAAAAATAGTTAGCATATGGCAGCAGATGATTGAGTTTCCAGGGCTCTGAAAATTCACTCTAATTATTCAACGGTATCCCTCTGTCATCCTTCCCTATATGCATTCCTTTGCGTGGAAGTACAAGTGACTCCAACTAATATACATAATTCTGCTACTTAATTGGCACGGATCGGGTGAAAGTGGGCTAGGAAAACTCCTTAGAGACTAATAGGGGCACATATCATTGGCTCCATCAGAACAGTAGTCCCATAGGTGATAGAAGTCAGCAAATATTTCATGAGCTGTACTATCAAAGTACCTCACCTCTGGAGTCCTGTGCACGATCCTGCGAAAGAACACTTCCGAAACAGTTCTGCTGTCAGGTGTATTTATAGCAGGCGGGCCGATGACTGATGCTAATGCCATGGAAATTATGCAGTGCACTATTGCTGTCATAACAATATGTTAAACCTAAACAGCAAGGTTAACTAAACTAGTCATTTAAGTTATAAGTGGGCCACTGGCGTTTGTCTGCGTCCACAGATATGCATTACACTGCAGTAACTCCAGTTGGTTTATAGTGCATGGTGTATATAGTTATATGGTCCTAGATTTAGCCTAGTATTGATTTAAATAATTTGGTGTTATAGGGTGAGGTTTGTTCAAGGGCTAAATGGGGAATGAAGTGATATTGCCATTGAGAAAGAGTCAAAGGTTGAGAAGCTAGGCAAATAATTAAAACTGTCCAAATCACAGATTAAAAATAATCTAAATGAATAAATACATAGCCTATTTTAAAAGTGTTGTCTGATGAACCTGATTCTGAAAAAAGATATGCATGGGTGGATCTATGATGGTAAGAGCTGCTATTCTGTTGTTTCATGTGTCTCTTACTTTATCCTCTTGAGATAGTTTAACAGAATAAGTTAGGGCTTGGATCTTTGACACTGACAGTGGATGGTTAAGTTCTACACCCAACCAAATGTGGTGTGTACAACATGATAGTAAAATTGCAGAATAAAAACCTTTTTTGTGGAATATATGTTTTCTTACCTAAAAGACATTTCAGGTACCTACCTGCTCCCAGAGTTCTCTCCCAGTATTAGCTACATGCTAACTCTCATATTGTTGGCATTGGTCGACTCTTCCCGAATAAGTAAGCAGTGTAGCATCTGAAAACATGTCAGTGTTTTAAATTATACAGCCAGGAATTCTTAAGTAACTTGTATGTTAGAAAAAATATTTGTATAATTATTTTTTGAGACTTAGTAGTTGGTGTTAGAGGGTAATTCTGTCCAAAAATGTCCAAAATTCTGAACTACTCACATGAGCATTTTAGTTCGGAGGCGTATTTTAATGCTAGTCATCAACCATAAGAGAGTATGCTAAAGCGCTATCATGAAGCACAAGAATGCATGGATGGTTTGATGAACCAACCAATCTCTCAAAAAACTCAGTGTATTCCTACAGGACGAGGCCCTTTAACCTTTGGGAAATGAATGTATGCTGCCACAAATATCAAAATGATTGGTCCCTTCCTCCTCTGATTGTACATGGTAATACGTGCTGTCAGCAGCCTTTTGGTTGAAACTAAAACCTTCAGAAAGACCCCGCTAAATAGTAAAACAGCACCACAATAAAAGGTTCACACTATATCAAAACAAATTGTTGCCACCAAAGGAATCAATTTTTGACATTTCACCTCTATCTATAGAGTTCACTGACCCTGGCTTTTAAATTTACAGCTCTGTACAGCCTCAATCAAAGTGTTTGTCAGCGACGCATTTTGTGGAAAGTTTTAGTGTAACACACTGCAGATCATGACATGTATGGATTTAACAGGCCCTTGAGCCAGCCTTATATATCTGTGTCATTCACACAGGATAAATATCTTAGCGCTCGGTGTAATAACACAGGAGGAGATTTGTGGATGAAACCCCCATTTCTAATGTTAGATCTATTAAAGTGCTTCTGAATGAATCATCAAAGCTATTGATGTCACTATGGGCTTGTTAGCTGGATCCTGGAGTCAATAACAATTTCTGATGGGGTTTGTAGGAAGGGTCACAAACGGTAATCTTTTATGAACAACTGCCATATTGTCTATTAAAACATATAAATATACGGCAAGAATATGCTATTTATATTTACATTTTGCTTATGAAAGATTAGACATTTGTAACATTTGTATTTAAAAAAATTTGCAGGATGGTAAAACTATTAAATGTGAAATATTCAAGGTTGACTTTCAAATGGTGTCACAGAAGTTTGTGAAACTGTCACTAAATATAATGTACAGGAGTCGTTTACGTGGACACTGATTTGAAATTGTTTACAAAACACAATGTTTATGAATTGCACTGGAATAGCAAGAAGGAAGCGGGATGAACAGCACACCAGCATCCAGGGTTTGCTCCCATCTTTGGTTAGGTTTAAGGCAACAAAAGCACTTTGGTTAAGGTTAGGAAAAAATATTTTCCATTTGTCAAACAGTCATGAAACGACTACTTTTGTTGAGGTTAGAGTAAGATTTAAAAAAAATTGGCAAATTACTGTCTAAATTTAATCTTTTGGTGACAAATTTTACATGTTAAACTCATGCTCAGTGACACAGAAAAATGAACAATTTGTGCCCATGTACATGAATCCTAAAGTCTAAATTTAATCTGCTGTTATACTCAGTTGTGGGTTCAATATCTTTTTGTGTTTCTGTGGAGTCAAGCACTTCATAGCACAAGGTTTAGCTGGCATATCAGCTGTCAGGATAAGATACCAGCAAAGAGGAAAAACAGCTAAATATAATCCCAAATCTTTCTTTTTCCAGGAACAAACACAACCCACGGACCAGGTTTCTTTTGAGAATCAAAGAGAGGAGAACTACTCAAGCTGAGGATTCCCTCTAAGCAGCAGAGATGACTTTCTCCAACACGGTGAGAGGCTGTTCGGTTAGCCCGGGGAGAGGGATCATGAGTACAATATTGACTTTAAATTACAGCAATAGCTACTGCTCATGCTGTCTCAGGACCATGCTGCGGATCAAACACAAAGATCAGGCCTGGATTAGGAGAAAGCCACTGACAAGCGCCGAGACACCTCTCTGCTGCGGCAGCACGCGTACTCGCACAGCACCTCCCAAATCTTACACTAAGCTCTCCCCCGCCTCTTAACATGTAACACACAGACCTACAGTCAGCTCATTTGGATTTCAAAGCCAAAATTGATTGCAAACAAAATTATCTAAACACAAAGGTTAAAGGCGGCTGGGTGTGTGTGTGTAGCTTTTGTCAGAACAGATCTATTCTGAGGACAGCAGCGTTTCCTCCCTGATCTTGAAGACTCTCACGTTTTTGCTTACAGGATACAGCCGTGCTCTTGCCACGCCTTGTAACTGGGCTTTTATTTTCCTTTTCCTGGCAGTTAAACACAAATAACAGCATGGATGATGGGCTGGGATTCATTGTCTGTGCTCAGGGAGGAGTGCAGGATATGACTGGTGTGATAAATGATCGTGCCTGGTGCCTGGCGTGACAAAGGAACTGCGGTACAATCTGCATGTGCTCCATCCTTTTGCCATCATTAGGTGTAATTGGGACTCATGGCGAGGCGTGTTCTTTTTCTGCTGTGGAAGTATCGGCGAATGAAGCCGCAACTCCTAATAGGACAAGCTAGAGAAGGGAGACACGTCCAGGCAACTGCTACAGCACTGAAAGCATGTCCCAGTATCACAGCGCTGGCCTAAATGGAAGCTCAACAGATATGTGCTTGTGTCAAATCGCCTTAACTCTAATGTCAGATCGACTCTATTGTCATGTCAAACTATGGTTTTTGATGTTGACCTTCAAGGGTGCACACACACGGGATGTTATTGGCACCTGTCTCAGGAAGGTGGAGCATGTTCTTTCACTCTTATGCAAAAAAAACCCACAACACCCAGTCAGGCACTGATTACACTGCTGCTCATTAGCTATAATGGGGATGCATGTGGAATTTACAGCATTGTGTAACGAGGTTAAAAACAGGCTCATGAATCCCAGCATTTTCAGCACGGCACTATTATTCATCATTAAGACAAGAATATCCAAACAACGCAGCTGAGCATATACAGTAAGTCGGGACTAAACTGGCAGAGTAATAATAAATGTGGAGAGGTAAATGAGCACGCAAGTTGGCCCTGTTTGTCAACCAAACACTCCAAAACCCCCACATGCACTCTTCAAGTTCTAGCAGGTACACAAAGTCTTTGTTTCATGACCTCAGTCTGTGTATCCTTTCCCCTCCTCTCGAATCAAAGCCCCCACACCATCTTTAGCATTTAGAATTAATTGCACAGTTATCCTCAAATTAATTCCTAACTGTTTTACAACACACAGAGAGAAAAGGGCAAACCAATTATTATTCTGTTTTCACCTTACAGAGGGGGATATTATGCAAATGATCTTCTCTACATGAGAAGGAAAAGGGGCTTTATTTTCCTCGGCAGATGCTGCCTAGACAGTCTAGCGTTCTGCGGGGGGACAGGAAGTGGGGATGCTGTGAAGACCTGATCGCTCCACCTGGCTTCCTACTGACTCCATATCCAAGCAATAATAGAAAACACACTGATTAATTATTTATTTGAAAGAATCATTTTTTTTCTCTATATTTCATGCTGGACAAGTAAGGTTAAAAGGAATGTTCCAAGTGCTGTCTGGAAGTATTTTACAACTTCTGCTCTTACGAGCTAGAGGTGTTTCTTGATGGAAGACAAAGTCCCTTGGCTGAGCAGCCCTGCAAAATGTTTTATTTGCTACTTTCCCAGGAAGAGAATACACACCAAGAGCGAGCCAGACATCAAGATGTGGCTGACAGGATGGCATTGCTGGGTTTCAGAGAGGACAGGGGGCATCTCACCTCCCTCAGCTGCTGCGCAATTCTGACCACAGCGAGTGTTTATTAATCTGAGACCTTGAGACCTCAGAGAAGTTGCTAAATGAAAACTAAAACACGAACATGCAGCATTTTCATACTTCTTAACAGTCAAGAGCCATAATGCTTTGCGAGGAGCTGATTTAAAACCAGCTTCTTCTTCTTCTTCTTCCAAGGTGGAACAAACAAAAGCTTTAATGAGCTGTAATGATGAGTTAAGGTCAAAGCGCTTATCATCTTTACAAATCAGGAGAAGATGTGCTCATGGAAATAAGCTCCCATGAGTATCCATCATCACCTCAAAAAACTGCATGCAGTGGCTCGGCTCCAGGTGCCGGAGCAAATTGGGCTTTCGATGTGGAATGGATCAAACGCCGGCTCAATATTCATTATTCTTCCTGACTGTGATCTGCTGCAGATCTGTGAGTGGGTGAGGGTAATTGTGTACCTCATTGTGCGCGTGTTTGGGCCAAACTTAATCATGATGTCAGGCTGTTAATAAAAGGTTATTAAAGGAACAAAGATCCAGGTTTTACATATGTTAGGCAGGGGAGGTCTCGGGAACTCCTGTCTCTGAGGTAAACACGGGCCTTCATGACAAATGATGCTCACGCTGAGATCAGATAGTTAACAAGAGATCCCCTTATTAACCAGGTCTGCATAGATAATTGGCACTTGAGCCTCACATTTTGAATCTGGCCTGAGCAGTGTCATTTATCAAGAACCCGAGCATGCTGTCAGGGCTCCATAATAAGCCGCAGTAACTGATGAATCAAGATTAAGCAGATAGATTGAGAATGAAGGAGGAGAAAATGGGCCACAGCCACATTGCAGGGGGCTTAGCTTGATATTCATAACATTAAAGCGGTGTTATTCCTTACAGCGAGGGATCCATCCTGCATTACAAGCTATAGTTGTAAAATAGCCCGACAGCATCATGATGAAGAGTCTCAATGTAGATTGCAACACTTTGCTCTAATCTGCATATGGTGTGTGCAAGCTGTTTGACCCGGAGAGGGAGAATTTGTGAATTGTTGGCTTGGGAGAACATTTTGTGCGCCATCTTTAGATACATTTAGTCTTCAGCGCTTTTAAAATGCATGATTATGTGTTGTGAAAAAAAGTGTGCACACGTCAACAATTAATCTATTGGTTAAAGTCCCAGATAGTTAAGCAGCGACAAATTTGATCTGAATCGATTAATGCAGAAACATTCTTTGGTTTTTCAAGTGTGAGGACTTGCTGCTTTTTTGTAATATATGAAAGTAAACTAAACATTTGGGTTTTTTTAATTGTTATTCTACAGAAAGGGATTAGGGCTATTGCAAACACAAAGATTTTTTTCAGTTTTTCCCTTTTCAGACAAAACTAGTCAAAAAAATTGAGAATGCAGATGAATCGCTAATGAAAAATATAAATATACAAACATAAATATGACTCATACAAGACAGTAACAGATCTTATTGTTGCCTTGGGTTCAGTAATAACTACTGTTTATAGTTGAGGCAAATTGTTGTTGTAATACAATATAATTAGCATTAGCAAAACAATGCAGGAGCACATTATGCCAATTACTGCTGTACAACTATATCAATCAAAATAATTATAGCAGATACAACTTCCTCATCAGAGGAACATAATTAGGTGCATTCATTTCAAACTCATTGGTTTTCCACTGGCCGGTCAATGGTTCTGTCTTCACGAGGGTCTTTAATGTGACTCTAAATGTGTATGTGTGTGTGCATGTGTGTGTCCACCACCCCTCTTTTTATCTCACTGGTATATAAGTGTAGATAATTACAGATGATGGGCCGGTGATCAGCTGCAGGTATGGGAGCCACCTCAGGCCTCGCCCAGCCTCGCACCTCCGGCACTCCCCTGCTCTGTCAGGCATGTTTGGCAGCGTCTCCTTTCCCTAAGTCTCCAGCTGTCCAGTGGGGTGCGCCAAGTCACAGCAGGAGCGCCTGCCTCTCCATCTATGGCCCATCTCTTTCGAGGAGTGTGAGGTGTGTGTGTGTGTGTGTTTGGAAAGGGGTGCGTGTGTGGGGGTGGAGGGGGTCGTCTCTGTACTCGCATTACTCACTAGCAGACGGAGCACGCTGCCAGCGCCCAGCATGTCCGCCCACACGCCCCTGCCCTGCCGGTTAGACCTCACGGTTGGAGGAGATGATGGAGAGAATCTGGGATCCAGGAGGGGGGTGGATCCAGAGGAATCTGAGAGACAGACAGAAGCCCAGAAGCTTACCTCCATCCCACAGGCCGATCCTTGGACAGCCCGACCTGATATGGTAGTCTGAAGTCTCCTTGTTGGGGTTTATTTTGGGGGGGAGCAGGAGGGGTGTTTCTGTGAGATGACAGCTAAATGATTTGTTTTCTTTTCTATTATCCCCTTATTACTGCACTGCAAATTCTACAGACATCTTTCTTTGTAAAGTAGCTTTTTTGTTGATTTTGATGTGAACGGTGCAATTTCAATTCATTATCATTTAGATTACCACTGAAGAATTTATATTTGGCAGCACGACTGACTTTCCAAGAGTAATTAATGGAACATATTTACAAAAGTATTTGAGAGTGATTGCAAAAAGTTGCACCACTTTTGCTTGATGTCTGTTTAGTGTAAAAACATGGGCAACATTAGAATTAGAATAAGTGACTTCTAGCATTTAAAGAAAAGAAAATGACTAAATAAAAAAAAAATTAAAATGTAGGGATTAATCATATAATAAGAAAGTAGACTGGTGAAAATTGCAGCTGATTATCATTAAAAACTGCTTAGAAACAATAAAAAAACCGCAGTCAGATAATGTTCATCATGAACATTGGGACAAATTCTCAACACCAAAATATAAGTAACTATGGCTCATTACTACCAGCCAGCATTACTTTCATGTGCCCACAGGGGGCTCTAGTGTACCACACATTTTACTGCCCAGACTCTTGTTAGCGGCTGCTCAGAGACCAAGGAGCTGATTGTGTTGAGGGTAGACCTTTTGAACCGCTGTGCTGTACGATTGATATAAACATTAACCAAGCTTATACGCAAATCAGAATATAAGCATGCTGTAATAGTGCAAATTAAAAAGAAAAAAGAGTAAAAATAGTTAAAACAAAACAGAGATGTGCTTTTAATGCATCAAAGTGATGCAAAGAGCTGAAAGCCGAAGTGAAAACACATCTTGATCCTGATATTTCTGACTATATATATATATATGTATGTGTGTGTGTGTGTGTGTGTGTGGGTGTGTGTATGTGTGTGTGTCTGTATGAAATTCCAAGGTGGTGAACAGTACTTGATGAGCTAGCTCTGGAGACCTCTGAATTTTAATGATGTTGGAGATGATATTGTGTGTCCTTCAGCTTGTTATACTGACACAAGCACTCCATAAATCATCATACCTAGCTATCGTAAAATCAATACCAAACTGCTACCTCAGCGCTAACCCGTAATAAGTTTTTCAGCCATCTAACAGCTTAAACTTTGCTGTAATGCCGTTCGACCTATAGGTTAAGATCAGAGCATGCTTAATTTGTTTTGTAATAGAGACTTTCTAATCCTTAATGAAGCGCCTATTAGGGAGGCTTTTG
Source organism: Pagrus pagrus (assembly GCF_965226575.1). NCBI lineage: Eukaryota > Metazoa > Chordata > Actinopteri > Spariformes > Sparidae > Pagrus > Pagrus pagrus. The sequence goes on from NC_140193.1 coordinate 17,370,163, forward strand.
TTGGCACATTGGTGATCAGTTGGTGGAACAGCCACTGCAATTAAGTTTGAATCTTTGTCCTGCAGCAAAAAAAAAGGAAAAAGAAAATAAAAAAAGGGAGGTGGAAAAAAAAGAAGGAAAGCTTGAACGGTCAATAAATGTTAATCCAGTCAGAACTCGTCTGTGCCTTTGAACAGGACTCACGCTGGGTTTTTTTTCACATGCACTTGTTTCATCCTTCCCCTAAGAGAGGCCATCCCTTAAGGATACTGCCACTGATCCTGAGACCAGACTACCACTCACTAATAAGAGACCATGTGTAAGCAATATTGTCCACATTAAACACATTATTACCAGGCTTTGTGTAAAACATAAGCCATAAATACAGTCGAAGAACTGGCTCTTAAAAAAATGGAAGAGGGTAGTTTTTCTATAAGAATGGAGAAATAATTGGACTGCGATTAGGTTAATAGTGAGAAAGTTCAAATAAATCATAACAAATAGTTTGTTTTATGGCAGACAGATGTGAGAATTCATTGCTTATTTCAACCTCCTCTTCTTTTTGCACCTAAATGATCTCTGCAAGCTTTTTCCAAACACCAAACAAGATGCAAATAACAAAAGAAAAGTGAAAATGACAAGCCTCATGTAACCTTGTGGGGCTGTTGTTATTTTTTTTATTTGTTTTTTTAGAATGATAGCTATAACTGGGGCAGCATTTCTGAGACACACAACATATGTAAAAGCCTTTGCACAAGAGAGAAGCCATTGCCACAATTTCTGAAGCGTAAACAGCTTATGAAAGTCAAATGGATATGTGGCATAATCTGACACGGCGAGTCGCCGCTTCAAAAACATCCCTAACAAACCACGATGCTAGACAACAGCGACAATAGTTGCATGTTTTTAAACGCTCCACAGGTGATGGAGCTACAGTATAAGATCAGTCAGTTCAACAAATTAAATTAGTCAGGTATTTAACATGAGTATGTCTTTCTTTTGGTGATAGACAAAAAGTGCTAATGAAGTGTATATCTATGAGATTTCAGTTGACACTCCAGTGGATGTAGAATTTTAAAAAACATTAAAAAAAAACATGGGACACAACTCCAAAATTTCAGGTTCAAACAATTAAGCATTTAAGTGGCATCACTATCAGCTTGTAACTCATGTCTTTTTGGCAAGGGGGAACACCCACATACCCATGGATTTAGGGGACGCTGACGTTGGCTGTGATTTACACGCAGTAAGAGGTGGTAACCAATTGTCAGAGGTCTTGCTGGCTGACCCTGAAACATCTGTGTTTAGGGTCTGTTGCTGATTACACAGCAGACAGGGCAGCTAAGAGGACAATATAACCCTGGCAGTGGTGTGGTCGGAAAAATATTTGACTTGAATGGCAGCAACATAAAATGCTGTGATTTTTTTAAAATGTTATATTCTAAAAAATATTCCCAGAGGTCCAGTAATACTAAAAAATATGCGAAAGACTCTAAAAAGACTTTTGAGGGTTACAGTCTGCTGTCTGGTGTTGGACCTGTGTTCTGTCTTGTCAAAAATTGTTTGTTCAAGAAGAATCAGTACCAATTCATCTTTATGCCTGAAGGTAAACTTCCATGTTAACTCTTTTGAGAGAAAATGAGCCGAATGAACAGACATATTATGTAACATTTTATTTTTGTTGGTTACATGTGGATTTGTGGAAAAATTTAAAGTGATTGATGAAGAGAAAAAAAATAATGTCATTGATTTCAACCAGGCAGCATTTTATAACTAATAAAAAAAAAAGTTTCAATTTAAGAGTTTCAGAGTTTGTGAAACTCAATTATTTATCATCAAAATCAGTCTGATAATGGTAGAAATATTAGCTCATTGAAATCCTTCTCCAATTGTGAATATGAAGCTGTATTTCTTATAATGAAAATATATAATACTGTTTTTAGAGTTCAGACTGTATTTGGCAGTGGTGACTGAGATTTCTTTTTTTTATTTGAGTAAAACGTATTCCCCATTAACCCACTTTCCAATTTTTAACTTACACAGGATGTTACTGTCATCCTTATCACCCAAAATCAGATTTATACGAGCATTCTTGTTTATTTATTTTCCTTAAAGACTAATAAAATAATTCATTATTTCTCAGATGATGATCTGTTGATTGTACCCACCATCCCACCACCTGTCTGCTATGCACAACGCAACCTATAGTTAGAGTTTTTTATAATTGTTATTATTTTTACGTCCAAAGAGAAAGGAAACCCAGCCAACGTATTTATATTCACCGAATAAACAAATGATGAGTGTAAATCAGCATCATTTCAAACAACTATCAATGGTGTTGTGTTTTAATCAGATTATAACTGATTATGAGCTTCATTGTATTTTCATGTGTCGTGCTTTTAATTTCACACATCTAAGATTGCCAGAACAAGATCAAATGAATGACTACTGAACATGATTTCATTCAGATACATGTTAGGCTTTATGTTTCTATGTTATTGCACAGACATTAAAAAATCCAGAGGATTGGTTCCACTGATATCTCCTCGCCATTAATTGTTAATCATTTGCAATTACAGTAAGTTTTCCAACATCAGTGTTGTTTTTGTTTTTGGCAATGGCCATGAAGTTACAAAAAGATGATGACATGGTGACTTTGCAGAGAAGTCTTTTATTTGAATACAGGGCTAAATTGGAACAGCCTGGTATCTTGCGTGTCTGTCACAGGCCTCCCATGTGGCTCTGATGGGGCTGTTAGGGACTGGCGAGGCCAAACCGGGGCAGGGAGCCACATTGGGGGGGAAGGGAGGCTTTACACTTAAGGCCAGAGCTGGGATCCGTCAGTGTGGGCGGGTTGGGTCATCTTCAGCGTGACCTGCCACCTCTGACGGAGCTCTGAAAAGTGCAATCTGACCCTAAATGCTGAGCAGTCGTCCCTCTCTGTCACGAGGCTGCGTCATCCGAATGAAGACCGCAACATGAAATTTGTAATCTCGATAATGTCTACATGAGTTTACATGAAAAATAAAAATAGGGAGCTATGAAAATGAAGGTACAAAATCTAGATATAAAATGCAGCAGAACAAAACAAGTCTGCATGAAAAATGCAGCAATGCCTCTCAATTAAACCCAACCAGCAGAAACCACCGCTTGAAGACACATGGATGTAGTTTTTCACAATTGTATGATCTGCCAAAAAGTCCAGTCTCGCCCTTTGTTGAGCATCTACAGAGCAAGAAACACGGATAATAAAGGTCTCTTTATGATGAGGCTCCTGCACACACAGCCACAAAAAACTTAAGAAAAAAGATCTATCAAGAGGTGGGAATTACACTGCCCTGTGCTGGGGTGGGGAAAAATGAAGCAGGCATTTCTGAGCTAGCTGGCAACATAACCTTCAGAAACATCCTATTTTTCATTAGAGTTGTGTCAGACAGCCATGCCTTTAATAACATTCATCCCCGTACCAAGGAGAGGATAACTCAAGCTTTAGGCACATAATGAATGGGAGAATAGGCCCTGGCGCTGTGAAGAACACGAAGGCTTGCCAAACAGGCAGAGCTGCACTGCTGCACTCGTGGCGAAGCCTTTCATTGCACGGCACCCTCCTGTATTAACGCCATGCAAATGAACAGTCAGATGCTTCCTGAGGTGGCTCTCTAATGTGGCCTTGTTAATTACTGTCATTAGAGCTGGGAGGGGGGAGTTGGGAGAGAGGACTAACAAGCCACCGTCCTCATGATCTCTGCATTTGAAAGTCATCTTCGGAGATAAAAACATGTCAGAACCCCCAGTAAGAAAATTGCAAATTGGCAAATTTGCTGACAGAGTGGAAAAAAAATTCTGCTGACTCTGAGAAGCTTGCCGGTGATGGATGCATTCTTGACACAGTCTTGGTGTTTAGACTTAAGAAATAATGAGTATCAATGTCCCAGCCGTGGAATATGCAAAGATGAAAGAGCGCTGTGCGGGTTTAATTAAGGGAAGCAGAGGCGGGAGCTGCTTTCAAACAGAGTGACCCAACATGATCAGGTTCTTATTGCTGTCATTTCTGTGCTGAAATATGGCCAGTGAGATACGGGGAGAGCTTTAATAAGACCGACATAATGTCACAGCGAGCGAGGCCGAGGCAGCTATTGTAGATGTAGCCTGGAGATATTTCTAGCTTCAGGTTAACATGTAGAACATTGCATTCAAACAAGGCGAGAGTGAGCTCTCTGAATCAGGGCCACTTTTGTTTTAAGAACAGTTGAATTGGTTTTCACTGCATCATTACAACCGCGGGGGGTGTGGGCGCTCATTGTTTCCACAGTCAAGTAAAGTATTTTGTTTTACAAATGCCCTCCGGCAGCAGTTCACACTCCCTACATCGGGGAGGGGGGGGGTCTCATACTTCAGAGAGCAAACCAAAATATCCCCTATTATGTCTGTGATGCATCAAATCCCCGGCGTGGCCTTGAATTTAGTTTCTCCCCAAAAACTGGAGGGTGACACGGTCAATATATTCAACACACGAGGCCACGTCCAGGCTAATACATAAGACTTTTCTCCCCTCTCTTCTCTTCCCCTTTCTTTGTTTCACTCCCTCGCTCTCATTCCCTGCTCTGTTTTTCAAACGTCTGTGCTGTTGAGGACAAATCAAAGGCTCTATTTTACTAATGTAACACTGAGCAGACTGTGAGGTGGCTGCGGGGATAATGAGGGACTGCAGAGATGTGAAACAGACAGGCTGAAATGGATAATTAGGACAGAAAAGTTTTTCTGCGATGCCAATGACACTCTACAGGAAATAGGATCATTAAGTTCTATATAAAATCTCTCTATGTACAGCATATCTATATAAAACTGCTCGTCCTCTTCATCCTTTTCATTACAACTTTTCATTCCGTTACAACCGAGCTGTGTTTAACTTGAGGTGCAGCCCTTACCTCTGTTTTAGAGATGTGTCAGAATGTAGCCACTTTAACTATCTCTATAACTACCTGTGAAGTATATTTTGCATAATTACTGCTGTGACCTGCCGGAGAAATACACGAACACTGCTTGTCCTGTCGCACGACTGCCCACATGTAGTTATTCTGCAGATTTCAAAAGTCTTGTTTTGAAAGTGCAGGTACCATGGATGAAAGTGTTTGATTGTTAGGCCTGCACATGTGATTGAAAAGGACACCCTCACAGGTCTGTTAGTGCTCAGGAGGATTTCACACCGTATCAGAGGCAAACTGGATAATGAGGCGCAATAGCTGTTAAAAGGCGTTTGAGGGAGATATCATGCTATGCTGCTCTATTATGATAAGATTTCTCCTTGACAATATGAAAAGATCAAATCAATATCTACTGAGATTTTGATGATCCACAAGCCACCCCCATCCTGCCCCCCCCCCTCCCCAGGCTCTATTGAGAGAGCATCATCTGACATCACCACAGTAACGTCAGGTTCCTCTCTGCTCCTGTGAAAATATGCAACGTCGATTAGCGAAACGCTGAACAAAATGACCCGTGTTTTGGATTCACTCCCAAACGTTGCTGTTTGGGGTACTGACGACAGGACCTATTGTGTTTCACTTTAAAGCAATTCAATTAGGAGTCATTAGTCCTCTGAGTGATTACCAGTGGCCTATCGATAGAGAGGAAGGACACTCTAATTAAAGGGCATTTAAATGTTTCTCGGCGCAGAGTAATGGGGAGAAACACAGCATTTAAAACGCAGTTTGGAGGAAAATATCCTTGCACAGCAAATGACCGACATAACATGTTCACTTTGCTCTCTGCAAATTCCCTTTATAGACACATATACGGGAATGGATCCCTGAGGAATACTAAAACATGGCCATACAACACCAAGATGCTACCCGTCCCGCTAAAAGGCAGGTAAATATTCAGATGTTATGGTTTTCCACTTTAGAAAAAATAAAAAAAGACAGGTAAATAGCAAAACTGATGTAAAATCATGGCAGGTATTTATAGCACATATATGAAATTGAATATAAGCGTTTCACTAAAAAGCAAGGAGTGGATTATCTTTCATTTTTAATTGACTGTCAGTGTTGTGCATCTTTGAATTCATTGTATCTGAGATGGATAGGTACTTTCACTGCCTATCATGAAGTTAATAACATTCTCAGATGAATGGTAGTGATTATGCTGAAGGAAGGTGACTTACTCTAAATCCGCTTCCCTTTCCTGTAATAGGTTGCTGCTTTTTTTTATGCAATCACACCATAAACTGTGGAAATCATCAGAAGTGAAATTAAAGATATTCTGCACATCAACAAGACAAATATAGAAAGGCTGATTGTTTAAATGCATACTAAAAACTAGATCATGTTCATCTGAAAAATATATACACACAAAAACAATTTTAAACTATATTTCACTTCCGCACGTATTTCCAGAGACTCATCATCCACAGCGCAAGGACACTACACCTCCACAGTGTTGAGAGGACTGCTTTGTGTTAACATAGTGAGCGAGGTATTGATTAAAGTATGATAAGAAGAAGCTCCAGTCCCAGAGCAGAGCCTTTACAGCTATGATTAAATACGCTGCACAGAGGTAGGACCTATATCTCAGACAGAGGTGTGTGCATCTATGGTATATACAGCAAATTATCTTTTCCACTTTCCACAGAATCAAAAAAGTAAAACAGCTCCAAAATCCTGATAACTGCTCATTTGATATCGAAGTAGATATAGTTACTGCACCCAGAATAATTGAGGATAACTGTTTGTCCCATTTCGGATGACACCACTACAACTTGTCTTTCTTCAAGATGACACTTTAAATAATGAAATAAGGCATCTCACAAATACTAGTACTAGTAGATAAAAAAAGAGTAGGTAAGAATGTAGAATGTACAATAGTGAATATGATGTGATAAGATAATTATATGATTAAAGCGCTGTACTTTAACAGCAGCTTATCTGCAGAATCATATTGTTGTGGATCCAATTGAAGTGACTTGAAATGAACCAGTACTCATACACAGAGACCAATAACTTCACCAACAGAAAGATGCCAAAATTAAATTTGTTTAGAAAAATAATAAGAGGAATTTAAAAAATACAACCGAAATATATTTAACTATCTAAATATTAGTCGATATAACTAATTAGTCCCATCAGTTAAGTTAAGGTGTCACATGTTGTCGGAAGCTCATTCAGTCAAAGTTATAAGGAGGGAAACAATCTTTCAATAGGGGGCGCCACAAAATTGTTCTGAACGGCACCTTTAATTTATTTAATCTTTAGGTTTGTATACATGTACAGACACTGAGCTACAAAGGTTTAAAGGTTTAAAAATTAATGATTTTAATTATATTATTTATGTGTTCAAAATAACCTTATGTGTTTTGTTCAGTAAAATCTTAGAATAAAGTTTTCGACGGATAAATTGATAAACAGGAACAAGATTTTGTGAAGGTTAAGTCATGTAAGCTGTTAAAAATCTATGGGGATCCTACAAAAGTGGCTTCGAATCAACTCTGATAACATACGATACAGTCAGTGCAATATTTCTTTACACTTTGAGGAGATGAAGCACCGTTGTGACAAGCAGTAAATTACTCATATTTTTATCCTCTGAAAGTGATTCAATTTTTCCCCACATTTTTATAAATTACATAAGTTCACGGTGGTCTGAAAAATTCAACATGTGGAGTAATTGTGGGCAGTGAAACATCTACACAGGTTTATGACCCTCACAACAGTCACAATACTAACTTTTACGTACAGTATTGTGTACAGAATGTGATTATTTTTTACGTATTTGTATTTGCAAAACCATATTTTGCTAGCATTAAAAATGTCATTAATGATTCATGCATACTAGCTGAAATACTGGGTTGATGAGGCTCCACCACTTGCATAAAGTATAAAGAAGAGGAGCGTTGTGCATACAACAAGTCTTTCTACAATCCAAATAAAGCGTTTGACGATGCCAATTTACTTAAATCTTCAAACCTGCTGTAATCTAAACACTGTGATTGTTTTCAACTGTCATTAAGTGAGTAAACAGAAGTTTCCAGATTTTTGCACCAAGACAGGAAGCTTTGTTGTTGTTTTTGTGTAAAACTCATTATACTTTTCTTTGAGAACTGGATGATCCAATTTTGCATGCCAACTGCATTCCTCAGTTTTAGCTACACGGCCGAAATAACTGTGAGAAATGTCCCCTTGGTCTGACTTTTATTCCTCACCTTATTCCCAATGTCATTCATTTGCCACTGAAGGTAACAAGCCTTTTCCACTCGGTGCTCTGTAACGGCAGACCTTTAATAGCCATTTCCCGGTGTGGCGAGGGGAGAGAGGGGGAACATGTTTATTTGTGTGTCTGCACATGCCTCTCCAGCGATTCTCTCTGCTCCACTCACCCAGCTGCTGGCTGGAGGAGTGATTCATGGGCCTGACAGATGCCTGGTGCAGCTGGATCTGTCCTTGATCATCCCAAAAGCCTGGACAGCACTGTCATTCACCATTGCCCAAATTATCTCTGTATTGACTGCAGAACCCTCTGTGACAGCGCCGTAATGGCTAATTACCCAGGATGCTTTGGGTACTTTTAAACCCCAGAGTGTTCTCTTGCTGTCTTGCTTTGCGGCTGCTGCTGCTGCTGCTGCCGCGTGTCGCTGTGAGGGCCACCGTTTTCTCAAGCCCCACCTGAGCACCACCACCGGAGGAACCCAGAACAAAACGTCAAGAGAAAAAAAGGGATAATGTCCCCGTTTCAGAATTTACACAGCAATGCCAAAGCACCACAACACTTCTCTTGTGGTCTCTTCGCTTGGTGACACCTTGTGACATCTCATAGGAGTGAACTAGTCATATGTACCTATTTAAGATGTTGTTTCTCTATCATTCTTTGTATATCAAGGGAATCACTATGTGCAACACACACACACAGTCAATCGTCAAAATCCATCTAATGATGTTAGAAAAATTGACTAATTGAAATCTTCTTCAATTTGTAAATATGAAACCATGTTTTATCAAGAAAACATGTTTCAGGCAGGGGGGAAATCAACACAAATAGCTGTTGAAAGTTTTGCATTTCACTCCAGAAGTCCATCACAAGCATACTCATCTACAATTCAAAAGCTGCAATGTTACCTTAGACTTTGAGATGCATTTCAGAAGCAAGGTGACAGAGGGAGGTGAAAGGAAATGAGAGGAGAGACAGAAAGAGGGAAGGAGAAGGTGAGGGAATAGAGGGTACAAAATCCCATCCTGACTGTTAGAGAAGATGATGAGGTCCCCTGAGAACGGACAGAGCAGAGAGGGAGCAGCTTTTCCTCACAAAGACTCCAGTAATTTGCCACATCCTGTCCGCGCACCCGGCATGGAAGCCACTCTGTCCTTAATTACCAGGATAACAAACCCATCCCCTCCCGACTCCTCATGGTGCCGTTCTCCTCATGTTACCCCCCACCCCCCACCCCGTCAGCCAACGCTGCCACCACCCAGGCTTCCTTGCGCTTCCCCCCTTCCCATCAGTGTCGGGGTAGAAATGGATGGCCTCTGCTGCTGTCTGCAGACAGTGGAAGGATGGACACCAAATAAAGTGATAAAAGCTGAGAGAATGGCCCTGCCTCGGTTAGCAGCTCTGATCTTGATGGACAGGGGCGCTATAATGACACGGAGGCCTCACCTGGGTAAGCTAGCAGTTCTGACAGCCCTGTTAGCCACGTACACAGGGGAAATCCTTAAGACAAGCCCACTGCTACTGATGGTCTCTCACAATTACAGGTAAAATATGTTCATTACTCGATTACATATTCTATCAATTAAATTCTCTAAAAGTAGAACACATTTGCGTCTAATCTATAACTTACAGTTTCCAGGGCTGAAGGATAGTAAACATTAAAATGTACATCAGAAGACACTGCAAACCTTGTGGCTTGTAATGACATCGCTGTCATGAGACGACCAGAGTATAGGGGCCGTGGCCTTTTCGTCTGGTCGGCGTCTGTCATCTCCAAGATGGCGCCGCGTCTGCCTCGGGTTTATTTGCATTGGCTTTTGCATACGTTGCTGCATGCATCCTGACTCCACAGATTCAAAACAAAAGGGAAGAGCCGGGAGTGACACCACAGCTCTGCCTCACCACAGCACATACAGATACATTCAGCTCAGGGGGGATGACGAGGCTGTATCAGTGCACTGTTTGGATGCCTTTTTTTCTTTTTTCAGCGAGCAGGCAGTGGGAGGATCTGATATTCCTGGGGGTGAAGGGGTTAGAGGGGTGTGTGTGTCTGTGTTACCAGTCACCTGCTGCTAAATCCTATTAGCAAGGCCTGGGGGTTAAACCAACCATCACCATTAAAGGCCTGTCAGGGGAAAGCCCACAAATAATAGGGCTGATCGCTACAACTCACAAATAATAAGGTGCTTTGATAGAGGATAATCAATTAGTGATAATAGGAAGAGGCTTGACATTCTGGAGATGCCTCTGAAAGGAAAAACATAGTGACATAAAGGCAAAAACACTACATTTGAGAGAAATGTAGACTTTAGACTTTATTTTTAGGGGAGCACTATGAAATCACAGAAAATACATTTTTGAAAAGAAGAATTTGGTTTCCTTTACTTTTTATTTGTCATTTTGACATTGACAGAGGGCTGTGGTAAATACTGAACATGTTTTTAAAATGTAATTTTTGTCAGTGTGTGCACACAGTGTCATGATCTGTAAAACATGCTTTGATCTTTACAAAGAGCGGTTCAGCTGTTAATGATGATGTATTAGTTATTGATGAGGTGCAAAATAAAGATAGCTTGAGGTCACATGTTTGCTCAACTGAAACCTCTGTGGCGAACCTTTGGATGTTAACTATGCAATGTTGACTGATCAGTTGTACTGTTGCATTTTTTCACATTAAATTACTCAAAACAGCTGTATTCAGACTGTGTACAAACAGTCAAGGTGTCTGTCTTGACTTCTCAGTGAACCCAAGGACAAACCAGTGCTCATTTTTTAGGCCTTATCGCCTTGAGGAAATAAACCACAACTTAAAGTCATAAAGCAGATAGTGTTATTCGAGGATTAGCGTGTCAGCCAAAACATTTCCATATGCTTTCTAAAGTGAGGAAAACGAGGTGAGAAAAAACTGGCAAAGCAAGTGTTAAATGAGATGAGAAGTGACAGTTTACATCTCCAGCCACAATTAACACGTTGATGGCGTTTTTCGCCGGGCCCCTCGCAGTGATAATGCCTGTTGTCAAATCTGTTTAGCACGCCAAATCTCCTGGAGCCTTCAGCTAGGCAGCAAGCTTTTGACAGATTGAAGGTTCAGAGATAGGCTATCATGACAGATGGAAGCTGGCATCGATGTTCAGCTCTCGCCAATCACAGGGGACCTGCCCCCCTTATTCTGCGGGGCGCAGCTCCGCAACCTTCCCCCCTCTGATGGGAGCAGGGGATGGCATTGTTAAGCAGTGCATCTGTGAGACTCAGTCTCCTCTGATGGAAGCATAAGGCAAAGAGCTCTCAAGCAAAAGACGGCCACTGCTGTAAGCGCATTTCAGATATGATGGGAGGCTAGCTCAAGGGAATTGTGGAAGAGAAAAAGTTTGAAACATTTTGAGGAGCAGAGGAAGGACGACTGCAGCAAGCCTCAGCTATTCAGTAATGCCATCATTAAATTTGATTATTACCTAAATGCTCTGCACAGTCACAGCACAGTGGACAGCAGACAGAAACGTTTACTTGATCAGTCTTTATATCTGATTAGCAGGATGACATTTTTCTTCTGAATCTCACCTGTTAAATACTCAATATTGAGAGGGAAAATCAATTTAGATAGCCATGGCTTGTGTATAAAGTCCTCCTTAGAACTCATACTACAGTATGATTACCCTTAATGAGATCCACCTGAAACAGCGGCACAGGAGAAACTCATTAAACTGAGCTTGTTCTAATCAGACAGGCTTTTATGGATTTTGCAGACATCAGAAATTGTTCTGAAAAAGAAAAATACACCAGGGCCTCTGAAACAGAAGAAGGGATCCAATAATTAAGTGTCTGCCATGCGCTGATGATATCACGAGTGTTAATGATCACTATAATGACAGTTCACGCTGCACCCAGTTGATTTACAATACACCTACTGCGAAGCACCACTGCGACAAACACTGCAGCAAACACACCCAAGCGAAAACAGTTTAGTATAGACTAAAAAGCTCTAAGTTAGAGCCAATAGGCACTTTTAGGGAAAGGAATTAAATGCTTACTCGCACAATAAAATTTCTGCAGGTAGATAACTTTGAGATGCAAGCCTTGTTGGTTTACTTGCTGGCAGACAGCCCTCTAAGTTGTTTGGTCTCTCCCTCCCTGTTTAGGCGAACACATTGTTGATTCAGACCCATCATGTTGAGGCTTGAGGTCACCCTGTCTCAGGCTTGGCTAGTTAGCAGCAGCCCACCTGATGGCCCAGAGGAAATCACAGCAGCCGCACTCACAGGAGAGGGCCTGACAGCCAGGCCCCGCACCAGAGAGAGGGGTCCAGCCAGGGGGGTGGAGAGAGGAGGGTCAGTATGGGGGGGCGGGGGGGTGGAGGAAAGGAGAGGGTTCTGGAACGGAGGGAGGGGGGTCCTTCAAACAGGGAGGGATGAGAGACGGCTAAAGAGGGCGCGATGGCGAGTTGTGCTGTGATCGCTGCTGTATTAAGTCGAGTAAAGAAAATGTAGGGAGGCCTCAATGATGAAAGAAGGATGTAAGAAGAGAAAGAGGGCGGATAAAGGGAGTAATGCTGACTGACTGGGTGGTATACTAGAGACGAAAAAGAGAGATGAGGAATGAGGAAGACAGTTCCTGGGTTAAGTCGTTCAAAAAGAGGAAGGTCCAGTCGGTGAGAGAGAGTGATGAGGATCCCTGATATTTGCACGGCGGGGGGGTATAATTCTGTTCAGTGGTGTATATGGATCTATATGGGGGGCTGGTCTAGTGGTCTAGTTGTCTACCTTTTCTTAACACCTAACAGCAGTTTCTGTTCGAGCGGAGGCAAAAACTGCACTGTGTAAATGAAGTGAGGCATCAGTGTAAGTTATCCTGGGGCAGTGATGCTGCTCTTGCAGAGAAAACGTTGGCTGTAAAATGCTGTGATGAACAGCAGACATTTCCAGTTCACAAGTCTCCCAGTCTCTCCTGAGAGTCTGCTTCATCCCTATTATAGCCAATAATAGCCCATTGTAGTCATATGCTCTTTCTCTGCACTGTGACTGAATGAGGACACGTTATTTACTGAGAGGAGACAACAGCTAATACGCGGCTGCAGAAAACTGCTGACGGGAAGAGGGCAAAAATCAGAGGTTTTTTACCTCCTGGAGGACGTTACACTTCTATATATTTATTTTTATGTTTAATATAATTCCGCAATCTGCCAATACAACCCCAGACAACCTCCACAGTTCCTCTCGCTGCAGGTTCAACTACATGGTGGTAAACTAAGGAGACAGAAATCAATGTTTTATTTCTACTTTTGTACTCATATTGACACTGATAGGGTCAGTGTGTGTTATACCTGATGAAAGAGACCTCTTCAAACTGGTAAGTATTGTAATAAAATTGTCTGGAACATAAGCAACATTATTTTTATAAACATATTGTGTATTAAAAGCAGGATATTACAAGCAAAATGCAAAAAAAATATGCTAACAGGATTTCAAATTTCACGCTTCTCAATATGCTCTATATGGAAAAAGCTTTAATTTACAGATCATGAGCAATGTGCAAATTAAAATGTAAAAAATGAGGTAATTAAATGAGTCCTTTAATACTCGTTAAAGCGTAATCTCAATGGATAAAGGCCCTCTCTTCTGGAGCATTTCAACAGGGCAATAACTGCAGAATGCAGATCAAAGCCTCACTGTATCCATGTGCCACTGAACACAGTTTCTTAAGGTTTCCATTTTGTGCTTATGTCCAAAGGCATCCAGAGACAAATGCCTCACCACAAAGTCATACACCATTAATGCAGTCAGCGGTGCTGTAGCCTCAGAATCTTATTATCTTAGTTGGTTCAGCCTCATTAGCTGTTCTATGCATATTAATGGATGGGAAATGGAAAACTATACCCCATTTAAGAACAAAACATGCTCAAAGTACTCGCTCCTTCGAGGTTATAGAACATAACTCACTCTGCAAATTGCTATCATCGGGCTCCTGGCAGAACCCTGCTGTTTTCTTTACCCAAAAGCCCCCGGTTCCCTCGCGGAGACAGAGTTTCATTAACCTGCACTGCATTCAGATGCCATTATGGCTCTAATTATGGCACATGCTCTTGTGAGGAACAGCCCAGGTTCTCCAAGACTTTTATGTCCAGCTGTCCTGTCACCAAGGCCGGGGTCGTCCCCGCAGTTCCAGATAGGGAAGATGTGCTAATCTCAGATGCATTGAAGCTGGCTTTGTAGACTTATGCAGGCTTATCTATCATGGTCACGACTGCATTAGACATAAGACCTTAAGTTTGCGGGCACTGAAGTAGAAAGGAGAGCAAATTAAATTCTTCTCATCTACCTCCTCAGCTGTGTCCAGATTGCATCAGTCAAAAAAAAAAAAAAAAAAAAAAAAACTTGTACTCTTGAGGATAATACTAGCACCTAGCAGTGCAGAGGTAAGTCTTCATGTTCTTCTCATTCGTCACAATAGAAAGCTGTTTTCTACTGTAGCATTCTGCACTTAATGATTAGAAAAGCAAGATAATGACTGTGTTTGCCGTTCTGGACTCACAGCACATCTGCCAACAGACCAATGGAGACCTTAGCTTGGGAAACAAATAAAACCTCTGTCCAGTGTCTCATTATCCATGAAAGTATCTCCTCGGCTTCCTCTGTCTAATCAAAGAGAAAGGAAACACAGGAACAAGCTGAGAAATTCCAGCATGAGGGAGACTGAAACAGTTCCCTTAGCGTTGAGCATTGCTCACTCACAGCAGATAGTGAAGGTAAGAAGATCCTTTGGCAGGTGCTGCGGGCTGTCAGGGCTGTAGATGAGCTCTGCTGCTGGATAACATCTTGCCAAATGCTCGAAGCTTGTCAGTTAACAGTCTGCCAGAAAGAGGTGGACAGCTACTAACCTCTTGGAGAAAAAACAAAGACCTACAGTAAGTTCCAAGGCAAGAAAAGAAAAGTTTAGAGTTCCTCAAGTGCAATCACTGCTGTTGTCACAGAGATAAAGGTTAGTCACTTCGAAATACAATGTGTTTTAATGCATTTTACGTGAAGACTGCAATGAGAGTACAACTAACAATTACTTTCATTGTCTATTGATCTGGTGATTTTTTATTTGCTTATGATTTATTTTCTTATATTAATCGATTAGTTCTTTGGTCCACGGAATGCCAGAAAATCGTGAAAAATGTCATTCAGTGTTTCCCAAAGGCCAAGATGACGTCCTCAAATGTCATCTTTCATCCTCAATCCAAAGATATTCACTTTACTGTCAAAGATGAGTGAAGAAACCAGAAAATATTCATATTTAAGTAGCTGGAAAAAGAAAAGTTTGACTTTTTTTCTGAAAAAATTACTTGTTTTTCAAAATAGTTTATGATTAATTGAATAGTTAACAACTACATAATCGATGAATCATTGCCGCTTGAAATGAGACTGCATTTCAATGGCCTGTCACACACTTGAACAGAAAAGAGAGAGACTATATGCTACATCATAGCCAAAGTTTTAAATGAATTTGTTTTATCACCAATTTAAACACCGATTCCACGATCAGAAAAATGCTGACTATCAGATCCAATAATCGGCAAGGCTGATAATCAGGTGCCCTATGGTACACAGTATACATACTGTACATGTAAATATATGTGTCATTTACTTCTACTAGTGCTTGGATATACTTTAATACATTATTGCCATTTGCATTTATTTATTTCTGATCATTGTTTGGAAAACATTATTTTCAACATGTCGAGTTTTTAAAGAATATTTTAAAGGTCATAAGATGAATTTAGCAGATGCTACTTATGTCTTCATTTAATCAAGTTGCATCTGTCATCTACAAGAAGTTTACTTTTCAAAAACTGTGTCTGTCTGCGTGTTTACACAGTCACAAGCCAGCACCATCAGGGGTCTTTGAAGACATTTAAGCATACAAATGTTCATTTTCATTGGTTTAATGTGCTCTTTGTGTTTACTAACTACTTAATTAATTCATAATGATTCACCAAACAACAACATGGTGTGAATCACAATTAATTTGAAAAGAAAACAACACTAGGCAAGGGTAGTTTAGTTCAAACATCCAACAACAATTCTGTTGGGCATACTTAAAATAATGATTGATGAGACAGTCAACACTACAAAACAGAGTATGTACAAATCGTGTAGACATACTGTTTGAACTAACATGAGTATTTTACACAAAAATAATCTGATGAGTATGTTATTACATTTGACATTTTTTGTTATATGTAAAATGTTATTTTTTACATTAAAAGCACAGTCAACAAGCCAAATGCAAACACACATGTTGCCCAACCAACCTAATTTTCCATCCAAAGAATAACTCAAGCTCTTCAGTTAAATATATGAATGTATCTCATTTTTTTCAAATGGTTAAAATAAATACTAATAAAGTGAACTGTTTTCTAGTAACAGTCAGTATTAGAAAGGCTTTCCAATACTGCAGGTCACACTGCTAATCTACATCTGTAGAGCCTCGAGATACTCTCAGCTCATTGTTTTGGTTTGCTGGTTCAGATGCTAGCTTTAGCCAACTTTATACTCCAAGCCCAGCATGAAGAGCAAAATCATATAGTAGGTTTCAAGTGGTTTAGCCTCTCATCCTGCTGTTGTGATGTACAGGTGTACTACAGGACCCCATGACATCACTACTCTGTGTGCTTACACATACAAAAAACATTTCAGGCCACACAAAACCTCCTCTGTAAATGATGCTGGTAGGTTCAAAGACTGCTCAGCCTTATGGTATGTTACTCTTTATACAGGGTTTGGTTGACAGTTAAATATGAAATAAAGTACAAATTGCTGAATGAAAATGAAAACCTGAATCTCAGCAGAAATATTTCATAAGACAAATGAACCCTGGTTTTTAAAGATTTTAAAGGGTAGGCTAAATGGACTTCTGTTATATTGGTGTATTCAAATTTAATATTATATCACAGAAGAAAGATGTGTGTGTCTAGAATATCTTTGTTTTCATAAGTTGACATATTTTTAGTTATGTATCCATACAGTTTGGGACTGAAAACATGCTAAACTATGACAGAGAGAAAAAAAAAAAGTCTTGAAAGTAACAAATAAGTAACAAATGTGAATGAAAACTACTCTAACGGCATACACGGTGGGGAGACATTAAAGTTGCAGTCTTCATCTAACTGTTTATATTACGAAACTGAAAGTCACAAAAACATTTGACCATTTACAGTCTTATTAGTATGAACAGTGTAATTTTGCTCAATAGTACTCATCCAGCAAAGGGTAAAACTGAAAAAATGTTCTACATTTCACCTGCAGTATACAGGTTCTCAAGGGAGGAGCTCAACAGCCTTTGAAGGTGCTAAACAGCACTTTTTATTTAGAGTATACAGGTAGGATTTTTTTTCAGCATCTTAACATCCAGCTGAAGGAGTCGCAAGAGATTACAAAGGTGACCTCACCTGTAACGGTAGAAGTATGATCAGTCACTCTTCTCAGGTAAGTCAACTCTCTCTCTCCCCTTACCTTCAATTAACCCTATCTATTACCATAATCAATAAATTGCTCAAGATTTATCCAGTCACTAGAAAACATATGCCGCTGTTTTCTTTCCTTATCGTCATGTCACTTATTGACTAATATTTGTCTTCTGATGAGTTATTCATATTAAATAAGTAATGCTAATGTGTCACTTTAACTGGTGTAGTTGTTATGACTAGTAGTTGTTTTTTTGCCATTTTTAAAGACAAAATAATGAATGATAATGGATAATGGATATAATCTTCTTTACATCCATACTTACAAACTGCATATAACTATGGACTAAGTCAACAATCTGACTCAAAGAGCTACTTTAATATGGCCACAGGAGTGGATAGACCTCAAAGGCTTAACATATAGAATATGACGAGTGTTATTGATCCTGCAGGATGAGTGATCTTCAGGTGACACTTCACATTTCTGAAAATTTAAGCAGAGTTTGAGAGAGCAGCAATAGTAAGAGGATGTCTTTCTGTTCATTTCCTCTCCTAATAGAAACAACTATTTGATTTAATGTGACCTAATGATTGAAAACACAGCTCAAGTGTACGCACTTGCACTGTGCAACACTAATTCCAATAAACCCTTCTCCTAAATAATCTAAATAATTTTGCTTTAATTATAACTGCGATAACAACGAGCCACAGTGAGATAAATAAATAACTTCACTGTCCTCCCTGGAATTGTGCTGATGCGGAGGCCTGCCTAGGCATTATAAACCTAATTAGCAGAAGATTACTATGCAGTGTGCAAGGCTGTGGTCCAGAAAGACATCATTAGGTCTTCTGATGGGGATATGCCTTCAGCACATTGATTCTTTTTCGCTCCAAGAACAATGCAGATTGCAGACTTTATAATTGGGCTTTCAGGTCACTTGTGACTTCACTTCCACCATGTGTGGCTGGTGATCTCCATTCAAACAAAAGAAGCCAATAACAAAAAGACATTCCCGCTGAGCTCGACGATGTTCATGGATTATGAGATGCACCAATGAGACTTGGATAAATAAAAATAATATAAGCAACATATATTGTAGGACTACATACCTATTCTATAGATGGAGATAATAAAGCTTGAGATTTGAACAGACACTCTGACAAACAAATAAACAAGCAGTACTGTTTGACTTAATTTAGCACAATGGATTTCAAAATAATGGATCTCTTATGACTATTACTTGTCAGTAATATTCCCAATGAAACCCATCAACAAATACTTTCTAATGCATTTTACGTTTAACAACAATAATACTAATAGGAATACTTATTTGTCTGAAACAACGATTTCATTTTGAGTTTTAACTACTCTTTCACTATTGAAAAAAAACACTATTTATTCCTGTTCGAGTCATTTTCTATGCTTTAAACTACAGTGTCACACCATCTGATGTAAATTGTTAAACCTTTTTTAAAATGAAAGTTTATATTTGTGACCTGTTTTCAAGGATGGTTACATCTCAAGCAGGTTCGAACATATTGAGGGACAGACTAACGCACTGTTAGTTTTGGTCTTTTTACGAGCATTATAGAAGTGGGGCATCTTGAATTCTTTAGCAAATGTTGTGTTGTTCTTTTTCCCTTGGTCTTTAGTTTTTCTCTCCATCCTCCTTTTTCTCACTTCAGCTTGAAATGTATATACCACAAGCAATAAATTACTCCTAAAAGAACACCTGCTGTTTTAAGCAGAAATTATGTCTTTGTCTCATTTTAAGTACACTACCTATTATTCTACAAAATTCTGACAAAGTTTAAACCAACAACAACAACAAAAAAAATTTACGTGAGTAAAAACGAGGTCAGTAACTATCAATAATTATGGGAATTTAAGTGCATTCACATTTAAAATTTACACTTCAGAGACGCAAGCTGGTCCAGCAAAATCAAAAATAGACACATCGTGTAAAGACAGCAGAGAAAAAAAGCTGCATGTGAGCAGCAACCAGAGGAAACTGAGGACATTGGACTACAGATGCAACGAAAAAAAAAGATTAATCAATCGTTGCTAATTAGATCATCTGCAACAATTTTTTCAATCACATATTAATCAATGATGAAGATAATCTTGCAAACCTGTATCGGACATCAAAGAGTAACTCTTCAAACACTTTCTGCCAGTAACTGAGCCGACATTGTTGGAACTGTACTTTAGCAAGACAGGCAAGTAAACTGATTCAACTAACCCTAAACTGTTGATTTTTATCAATGAAACACTTCAGGTTTCCAAAATACTTCAGTTGACCCAAGAGTTGTTTCCATGTCAGCTGGTATGAACATGCTTTTTAAACACCATAAAAACAACTTATCATCAGATACTTACCCCAAGTATACCATCCATTCATTTTTCCATTTTCAGCCCTGATTTTCTTCTTCACATCTACAATATGTCCTCCAGCTCCTCCTGAGGAATCGGAAGTGTTACTAGACCAGGTGGGATACGAATCTTTCTAGTGCTCTGGGTCTGTCTCTTATGTCCAAGCTCCTCAGTCTTTCCCAAAGAGACAGCCCACAGACCCTGTGAAGGAAAATGACTTTGCAACTTCTCATTCTTCCCATCTCTACAATGAGCATATCACCATTACTGAAAACTATGTCTAAAAGCCTAGCTCCTTTTTTTCACCACAATTGCCAGGCACAATGCCTGAGTCACTGCCAACACAGCCCCACCTGTCAATTTCACCCTCCATTTTACCCTTACTCATGAACAGGACTGCATGGTACTTGAACACCCTCACTTTGGGCAGCAACAGACTCCCAACTCAAATGAAAGCAACCATTTCTAAGAGAAAAACATGGCTTCAGACTAGGAGGTGATAGCTTACAGAATGAAGCAGTTGAATGTTGGAGGTCATGGTTGTGATGAAGAATCATCTGCAAAAAGCTGAGAACTAATCCTGAGGTCACTAAACTGGACAGTCGTACTTGGCAAAGCCTTACACCCACAAAGGTGGCAATGCCTGACTTGTTGGAAGAATTCACAAACAGTTTTCATTCCAGTTATTCAAGGAAACGGCTTGTTGCATTGACCATGGAACACTGTATAACCACAACATCAGAGAAGGGTATGGTCCTATATAAGTCATTAAAGAGTAAACAGCTGCCCCAATGTTACACAATAAGGCTAGAGTGCACATTGCTGCTAAATCTAAAAATTGATGGTCAGTCAGAGCCTCTTTTAGGGTAGCAAAATCTTTCCTGTGGAAATTTGAGTAATGTGATACGCAGACAGAAGCTCAGCCTCTGAGTTACCATATCATATCAACCATACCATATTGTGGAATCTGCCGGTCCACAAGTACTGTCCCAGACATCCATATGTTACAACAGAGGTTTGTCAACCAAGATATCCCGACAATATGATTGAGCATCTTGGTGCCCTGCCACTGCAGATTTTTGGTTGAGTTCAAGAGGTCCTCAAAGTGTTTCTTCGAAGACCCAACAATATTCCCAGTTGAGTTCAGCAGCTGAGAACAGCTCAAGCAAAGCCCTGCTTCTCTTTCCCAGCTTGTTTGATGGTTTACCAGGACCAATGAAAAGTCCTTTGCCATGGCTTCCCCTAACTTCTCCAACACTGAATTTTTGCTTACCAAATCTCGTAAGGTCTTCAGTTTGAGGGCTGTTTGCTCTTGGGGTGCCACCATGACAGGTACTGACAACCTTCAGCTCACAACGTAAAGCAGCTGCCTGTGCAAAGGAGGCTTAAGGCCCTGACACACCAGGCTGATGGTCGGTCAGGCTGTTTGTGAGCACCTGTGGCCCTAGTTTTTGTGGTGTGTCCTGAACCTGTGGCACTAGTAAACCCTTTGGACGACTGAGCATGTTGAATCAGTTGCAGAGTCTGTCGGTAAGAGAAATCACTCTGATTGGCTTTTCAGCTCAGCGCATCAGTGCACGTGAAGAAAAACGAAAATTAAAGGAAAGCCCCATGAGCATGCCACTGAAGTATCCATGATTTCACCCATTTGAGGGAGTTTCTCCTTATTTTTTGTGTCCGTCTCTTTGCCAGTGCCATTTGCAATTCAGACATTAAAAGTGGCTGTATTAGCATTAGTTGTGTGAAAATGATGTAAATGAAGAGTTTGTATATCCGCAGACCTGAGTCTTTCATTTTTTCTTTTGGAATGAGTATGGCTGTCAGCTGTAGTCTTTGCATTGCGTTCAAGCAACACAAGCAATGCGAGGCGATGAAACATTTGGCCTTCGTCGCTGCTTGAATGATTGATATCGGCCAGAGGGTCATTTGAATTCCATATGCTGACTCCTTCCAGGCCAATCCTCCCAATCACACCCCTCTAGGTCTCTCCATTGTTATCCACGTAAGAACTGAAGTCCCCCAGCAGAGTTACTGGGTCCCCAGGTGGCAACCTCTTCAGGTGCGTAGGACACAGTGCTAGAGAGCGAGAGTGAGATAATCATCCTGTTTTGATTTATGCACCTCCTCTCTGCTGTAGGTCAATAAGGCGCTTTTTGAATCAAATCATAACTGAGCCCAAGAAAATACACAAACAAGAACATCACTAGCTTTGTTCCCGATGCCTAATCTGTCCATCTTTAGAATCAATGTGAGAGTAACATAATAACACGCAGATTTTCACTGTGGGCTTTAAAGCTATACGAGTAAAAAAAAAAAAACCTATGATAACCATAAATATTCTAATGCTCTCTTCTGTCTCCTGCTTGGGTTGCGTTTTGTTTGCTTACTTTGCATTCCTCTATGTGTGTTCATAAGAGAGCTTTGTTAATAAGCTTTGCTTGCTGCCTTCCTATCTGGACTCGCCCGTCGTATGCCTGTCTCCTACACCTCGTTCTCTCTGGCTGGCTTTTGTAACAGAGCACTACAGCCCCATTTGAGGTATGATAATCAGCTGATTAGCCAGCGAAGTCCTTTTCCCAGAGGCTCCTTTGTGTGCAAAATCCTCACACTCATTTGACATGTGGACATCATCAAGCTGATGAAATGCAATTGTAATGAACAAGTGAGGCATAGCATCTGCAGTGGGACCCTGAACGAAAAGGACCCTTCCCTCCTGACATGCTAATGCTGAAAGCTGCTCTCTGCCTGTACTCCCGGTGGGTCCCTCATGGAAATGTGAAGAGATGCATATTCAAACCAGCGCCTTCTGAGGGGGCTAGATGTACGGAAGAGAGAGATGGGAGAAAAAACCCTGTGTGGACTTGGCCAAATGTTAATTCTGAGACAGATTATATTGCATCACGCGCAGTAATGATCTGACAGTTCATTTGTGAGGAGAGTTCAGGATCTGAGGTTTAATGCTTGGGTGGACGCAGGTGCTGAGCCCCAGCTCCTCAGAGCTGTCAGAGGAAGGCAGGGGGCTGCTGTCAAATTATCCCAGTTAAAAAGGCTGAGGCGCCTGCAAATATGAAAGACATTTAAGAAATTAATGCATTCGTATTCAACACATATTGCAACAGTGTTTCATTAGAGGTGCTCTAGTCATATTAAAACTGACATCTGACCTTTCACATTTCTCCGAGGCACTAAGGAACATTCTTATTACATACATGCTAAAGTCAAAGAGAAGGTAATTGTCATAACTAGCAATAATTAAACAAACTGACATTTTTGCACCACCATTTTCCCTATTATTTCTCTTCTTTGGCATTGCAGAGCAGAATGATAAGAGCCATATTTTTGTGAGTGAGTTCACTTTAGAGGGAAAGATATGAATTATGAAAAACCTAGAGGCTATGTGCCTATCACATACTGCCTAAGTATACCATCATTTCCTCTCTTAGTTGTTTTGCGTTATCAAGGAGACTTATTGTATTACCAGCGCTGCTTTGTTACTGCATAATCTTGCCGTGATTATGATAAGCATGCATAATGGAGACAAATTCCATACAATTTCCCTGATCAACATTTTCTGCTTTCATGCATAAAACATTCATCATAAACAGATACAAGGAGGGAAGTCATGGAGACTATCAAAGTCAGGATTTAATAAATTACAGCAAGACGATTTCTCAACACCATCCCTCCAGCTGTGTTGTCACACAGCAGCTTGCAAAGTTTATCTGAGAAAATCTTTTGGATATTCACGAGAACAGAGTGTGCAGTTGAGCTATGAAATGCGAGTACAGTTGGTAGAGGTCAAGCCAGATAAACAGCCTGATGATAACATACATATTGTTATATATGGATAGATGTAGGTCATTACACCTATGGCCTCCAGCTGAGCTGCTCTGTGATGACAGGACCTCTGGGCTTGGACCTCAGAGACAGAGCAAATGGGCAGTCAGCGGGCCCCCTGCTTTCTGAGCCTTTAGGGTCACTGAGGTGTCAGGGGCTGAGAGGGTCATGGACCCTGAAATCTAGCCACACACACCTCAAACACTATCCCTAACCCGGTGTAAGCACAACTAGACCCTAGGCTCTGAGGTGGGCTCCCTCCCACCAGGTGTTCGGGATGGCATACATGTCTTCAGGGTATGGAGTGCCGCTGGCCGCCCAGGACTACACATGGTGCTGAGGGTCAAACATGGAGCCATGCTGGACCAGCTGTCGCTTTGCTGTTCGCCTCAGCTCTGAGCCAGGCCCGCTGGAGACGACCAGATGCGCACACTCAGTCACTCTTCCACAGCTTACAGTAACATGGGTCTAACCATCTGACCTCAGTGCTTTGGCATTATTTTGCCAAGATCATTGCGGTAAAGTGAGCAACAGTAAAAAAAAACCAAAAAATATCCAACTTTGGTTCTCTGCACAACAGCACAGAAAGTGTGCAAACAGTTAGTATTCCCCCAATAATTGGCAGGGTCACTGTTCTGTGTTCCCATTCAGCATACAAGGGCATCCATTAATTTGAAAAGGCTAAGCTACCATGCTCACACATGTACGCACCCAGATCACAGACTTGGAGCTGCTTTGGAAGCAGCAGCACTCCATCTTCTGTCTAACTGCAGCTAAAAGCATGAAAGCAGCAGTGAGATTTCATTTGGCTAACTGACTGAAGGCACTGAGGGAGTAAAGCTCGCTGGAGAGATTTATACACCCAGCCTGATGTCTCCTGCTCCCTATAATAGAACAAAAGCTTGTTGTCTCTTCCAATTACAGATGTCAAAACGCTTATTTTGAGGGTTGTGATCTTTTCCCTTTTAATCTGCAAAGATAAAAGGTCTCAGCTTCATTAGCATGTGTTCTCTCCCCCCAGACTCAGATTCCCTGCAAGCAGCCAGCTCAGCCTTACAGCCTATTACCCACTCTTGGGGCCATTAAGGTCTAACATTAATGATGTGTAATTAGCATATGATGACAAATAATAACAATGCACTCCCATTCCATGTAATGGGGGGTAGGATAATAACATGGAATCCCACTGTTTCAACCCTACATAAAGCCCACAATATCTATGTTTTATTGCCCACTCCGTTGTTCAGAGGTATAATGGAGTAGGATGTTGCACGTGTGCATAAATTATTCAAATTAATATGTTTATCGAGAAAAATCACAATTACAATACATCAATAAGTCAAGGTGCTTAATATGCACAAAGCCTGACTGCAGTTTAATCATGCTCAATGACGACGGAGGTAATTTTTACATATTTCTGAGAGCTAGAGCTTTTTTATGTTTGTGTGAAAAACATATGAAAGTATTGTGAACTACCACCATTATGTTGTAGCCTTAAAGTCCAACGGTATGCAGAGAAATCTATATATCTACCTTATTAACCAAATGGGCTAATAATGAGGCTTCTTCAGCCCTCTTCAGATCTTACCTATATCCCTAATTTATAAATAAATCTATTAAAGTTAATGACAGCGAGAACTCGAGTTAAATGGAGGGGTATTAGTAGACAAGTGATATGCTTAGAAGAGAGGCAAAGCAATCAGAAGTGACAGACCGTCTTCAAACGGCTCTTCTCATCCATTAAACAGGCTGCCTGTTTGTGTCAGCTGTGGGTCTGGAAGAAAACCATACAATTAAAGAGACCCCGCATGTTTACGCACACACATTCATATGCAGCTCCAACATGGAGCATCTTGTATTGTGTTTGGTGTAATGCAACCCACACTATGTTTTTTTTTTATTTTTCACATCTGTCACAAAACAACCCATCACCAATTATACTGAAGCACAAACACGGCCGTTTTTCAAATTTGTTGGTTACCTCCTGTAAAGAGGATGGTGGGGCATCTCGGAATCAAACTAATCAAAGCACCTCAAAAGTAGAATCTGAATGAATGTATTGACAATCGCAAAAGTGAGGTGCTGTTGAAATAAACAAGTGTGAGGTGTTGTGAGACATCCTACTGTCTTTCTGTTTGTAAATGTGGGTAAAATTAGGCTTAAAAAAATTGGTATTCTTTTCTGAAGCATTTAAAAATTCAGCACTGAGGGGGCTTTCTGTTGGATTATTGGGGTATTCCTTTTGGAAATGCTAATAACAAGAACTGTAATTTAAGGTCAGTTCTATCCAAAGAATATCAAAGATCTAATTATAAGGGATTAAATATAAAAATGTAGAAACGTGTGATTTAAAAGTGCAAAAAGAAAACATCTCAGCTGTTTCAAATTGAATTTACTCCCTGAAAACACAGACATTCTCTGTTTTCAAGCGAGAAACGCAGGGCTATTCAAAGCCCTGTTTACACCACCCCAGATCTCAAATTGACTTGCTAATGTTAACTTTTATTCCGTTGCCATGGGTTACCATGTCGTGTGATTTGACACCGAGCTACAGACACTGCTGATTAGTAGCATCCAGTTCTGTCCATCTCTGTGCATCACTGAACCATCTGGTCATTTATTCACTAATAAGCCCCTAATGGCCCAAATATTCAGCGGCCTGTCATTGTGACATGGCAGAAAATGCCTACATCTTTCAACTCGCCTTGACATGTTGCTTGTTTCACATCAAAACTCGTCATTTACAGGAGAGAAACTCAGAGGGGTAAAAACTTGACCTAATCTGCAGTGTTAACACTGAGGCAGGGAGCTTTGTTATCTGCTAGACTGCCTGAAAGGATGTTAATGCATTCATCCTTCCCCACTTCAAGATCTTCTTTTCTGCCACAGGGAGAAGGATATGAGTGCTGTCAATAGGAATTTGATTATGCACACATTGATTCTGCGCTCAAAAATGAAAGATTATGCACAGCCCAGACTGTGAGCTGCTGTGAGAGAATGCAACATGCGGCTCGTGGTTGTGCAATGTGTTCACGTCCGACCTGTCATTTGTCGCCCAAAACATTGACTTTTTGCCATAAATATTTCCAGATGAACAAAGCCAGCTGGGATTGTAATTGGTGACACGCAACCATAAATTTAACCTTTCCTGGGACACTGGTGGCAACCAATTAACTAGCCATTGAATAAAAAATATCCTCAATTATCTATCTCATTATGGCTATGTTGGCCTGCATGTACAAAGAGCAGAGAGAAGAGAAGATGAGAAACAAAAACAAGTGTCCATTGATCTTTTTTTTTCATGTTGACATTTCATAGCTACATTTAAGTTGGGATGCACAATATGTACTGTATTGGGACGATAAACAATTATTATCATTATTTATTATTATTAGTTTATTTATATAGCACTTATCAAAACCAGTGTTACATTGTGCTTTGCAACAAGCACAAAAAACAAGACAATAAAATACATAGTAATGTAAGGATAAACAGGCCAGCGTGACGAATAAAAGAGGAATTTAACTTATGACAATGAATGAAACCATAGAAACACTGAGAATAAAAGGTAGAAACAACAGGTACATTAAAAAAGAGCACTTTATGACTTAAGTGCAACGTTCAGAATAAAGAATAGTGTCGCTCAAACAAGAATAAAATCAACGTAAAAATTAAACACCAGATAAAATAAGATATTGATGTAGCCAGCAGTAGGACCTCAGGCAGGTAATTCCATAGAAGGGGAAATTATAGCCAATAAACAGAGCCAATAATACAAAGCCAAATTACTTTCACTGGTTTAACAAGTGCAACTTCTACACTCCTACACTTACAATACCGCAGGTGGCAGTATGCACCTTTCATGTTGGTTTGCAATCTGCCCATTAACAGATGAAGAAGAAAAACAAGCACAGCACACATTTTTCGCGCTCATGTTGTCACCGGTGTGGATGTTTTCACAGTTTGAGAGATAGACAGCACGACTTGCAAAACTTGTTCCACAAGAGTTCCTAAAGGCGGTAAAAGTCGATGGATTTTAACGACAAATCTTATTAGAGCTGCTGAATATTAAATAATCCATCTTTGCTTATTACATCTTGGCCTCATACTGTCTGGTGTGCTTAAACTCCAGGTTATGAACTTCTTTATAAAATACAAAAATGTGAAATAATCGGTTATCTTATTGGTATCAGTCATGAGAAGCAGATAATTACTGGTTATTGGTATCCGCTGAAGGAAATCTATAAAGTGCATCCCTACGTTTGGCTTAAAGTTGATAGAAATCAACGGCTAATTTATTAAAGTCATGGCAAGATGCATAAATATGTAGCAAAGGAAATTTATCATGAGGCCGATCACTTTGATGGGCGAGAAAACATAAAGGCAACCAAAATCATTGTTAAAGAATCAAACACTTTAATACAAAATTCAAACGAGATCCTGAAACAGCCCTCTTCTCTATCATTGGTCTGATTGGAGTGCGAATGAGCTTCATGTTGACCGACTGGTTGCAGAACCTCTCTGTCAACTTAACTAGCAGCCCAAGATGGTGTGAATGTATACTTAACTCCCTGTCACTTAGCAAGGCATGCACCCTGAGTCTCCATCAAGACGAGCTAAGTAAGATGGAAGACGAGCAGGCTTTGGCTGGAAAGAAGACGGGAAATGCCACCTTTGGTGAACTCGCCTGGAACCAAAATCTCTCCGACTTATTTGAATGTTGTGCTAAGGGTGAGAGGATACAGAGCGTGTGGCTTTTACACACTTAATATAATTTCTATTGTAGGCATGTTAGGGTATGTGCTGTTTGAGGGATTTACTTCGCACTTGAAGCATTCACAGGAAAATCCCTATTCTAGCTCATCTTTTCCCTTTTTAAATCTCCTGCCATGCATTGGCATTGCAAACTACAACACAAGCGGAGGAAATCAAATCATCTATGTCTTAAACCATCAGGCTTCATACAAAAATAAAGTTGAATTCAAACGCATTTGATACAGGAAAGCGAGGGGAAAATGTTTTATGTATGCAGTACAGATTTAGGACTGAATTCAAAGCAGAGTATATATATTTCGAGTCCACTTTTTTTGCACTTCTAATTAGCCAAAGTATTCAAATACAAACAGTCAAGCCTGTCTGATGCCACTGCAGATCTGTGGTCTAATTTATGTAAACTTGTTCCATTATATAGGCTGCTGAGAGTATCATTAAGGTCTGGCTCAGTTTTGGGGAGCTCTTTTAAAGCAACCCCTAAAATAAAGCACAGCCAGCTCATCTCATTTGCTCCGTGTGTTGGATGTGTATTCTAATGAACGGCTTACAACAATGCGACCTGCCAGTGCAAATAATTAACCTTAAGTGAAACCAATTACATACTTTTCTGCCATCGTGAAACGCCTCCAAAAGCAATCATGTATAGCTTTCTCCAGTATGTTTTGCTGATAAAGAAACTAAGTGGAGGATTCTGGACTATTCTGTAGCAACAAATGAACACTGAGAAGTCTCTTTATGCTCAGAGAGATATCTAAAGAGGAAGAAGATAAACAACAATTATACTGCTCTCCCTGTCAGCACAGCATGCCTCGGGTCAGTCCATTAGAGATCACTGTTTGGTGCACTCTTGTGCTGGAATAAGAAGTGCACCCGTTTGCGGCCAGGCTTTTGACTGGCAGTTGGGACCTGGAGACTGTGTGTGTGTTGTGAGCTGCCTGCGAATGCAGACGGGGGAGGGGATGGGGGGGATATCCAGACATAAACTTCCGCTGTCAGCATGGGCAATCATGGCACTTCATTGTCCAGCAGCATCATTACAATATGGTTATCATCTGAGCTTGAGTCTGACACCTTCTCCAGGACCTCTCCAATCACCCCCTCCATAGTAGGCTTCAGTACCAGGCAGTCAGGGCAAATCTCTGCTTTGTGCTTGTCTGCCTTAATAGACTGGATGTCACTTCTGCCTGTGGAATGTGCCCGGTCTTCAGCTGTCAGTCAGAGGCGCGGGTGTCAGGCCGGAGCGTGGCTGGAGCCGTCTGGATTAGAGGGTAGTTACCATAGCTGTCAGATTACTGACAGCCTGACACCCCCTCTCCCAACTTCCTCTTATTGTTTCTTTGTTTCTCTCAAACATCCTCCAGATGGGAGAATTACCAACCAGAAGAGAGAGAGGAGAGGAGAGGGATGGAGGGAGAGGGGGTGAGGAAGATACAAAAGCCGAGGCGGGTTTTAAAAGTTCTATGCCACGTTAGCTTTGTGATGAAGTAAAGCGTGCTCGGTAGATTCCCATAGAGAGAGAAGGAAGCGGAGAGAGAGGATGAAAGAGAGAGCATTACACCTATTCCCACCTCTCCTTGTTATCTTTGGTATTCATGTCAAGATAGGTGATTGTGTTGGTCATTAGTGTTCCTATACCCAACAGAGTGTCTTAGTTAGTACCTTTGAGCAAAGCTCCATCTTCGCTGAATATTCACCTCTATGACTGCACCTGTCTCATTCATCTGGAGAAATGTTGGAAATGTTCCTTAATTTCTCTTTCTTTTTAAGACAAATGAACCACCCTAATGTGGAGATGTAGACAGGCATGATAAGAAAAATCACTTAGATACTAGAACCTATAATGAATTATGGAATCATCCATGGTTTCTGGAAGTATTTTAATGATTGAGGAAGCTGTGGGCAGGCTACGGGTCAGCACTTGTCTTTACATTTCTCATCTCTCTCATTTCAGTGACCCCGTGCGGGTGACACCGGCATTCTGCCATTTTTAAATGAGCACTGGACTAACTGGAAACTCTACATGAGAGCCCACGGACATGGAAATCCCCATCCCATTGTTTGCTCAGCTTTCCAGCTAAAAGACGGCATGAAAGGCAGATTTAGGTTCATATTAAATAAGATTTAATTTGACCAATATCTACAAAAACGTATAGAAAACAATCTTGATATTAAAATAATAGATTCTTAACCTGATCCAAATTCCAGCCGCCCTGAGCAGCCAACTTCAGAAACAATTACACGGATGTAAAATGAAAGGAAATGAGGTGTTATGTTTGTAAAATACACTGATACACCACCTCAGCCCCTGGCCGTCGGATTCTACCATAAAAATAACCAAAGGCAGATTACAGTTTGCCCTGACCTCCAATCTCCTCTAACAAGCCCGGCTACTAAAAATCAGCTGCACCGTCATGTACGGGTAAAGATAATGAGGGCGGCTGCCTGAGGAGAGACCGAATGCAAAACAATTATAGTTAGTTACAGGAGCACAGGTTAATATTCTCTCATGTCCCTCTTCTCGCGCATTCCCTTTTGTCCTACATCAATCTTAATGAAAGTTATGAGACCTGTCCGCAATGATAAGCAGCCACTCAGGCGTACTCTGTGTCAAGGCTCCCACATTATGCCTCCCCTTCAGCCTATGTTTTGCATAGCCTAAAGCATCTATTAAAATCCCCTTGTAAAATTCATAAAACAAAAATGTGGTGGGTCAAGTCTAGAGGGAGCCAAAGTAAGCTGCTTATTAGCAGGGAGTCGAAAACACAGATCCAATTACAGATCCTGAACAAGGAGCACTAAGAATCAGCATTGGGGAATAAGTATTTTCCTTTTCTCTCCCCTTCAATTGGCCTAGGTACAGAGGAGAGAGAGAGAGGTATCAGAGAGCAGGATCCAGGAATGGTAATTACAGTGGGAGTGTTTAGTGCATGAAGCTAGAGTTGGAGCCATTCAAGTACAAACTCATGTAAATCTTCACTTTGCTTCAGATAGTAAATTGGTCGGGTTTAAGAGGAATCCCAGAAGGAGAGGAGGAGAGGGGCTGCGCCGAGAGGAGCCATGAGCTCCAGAGATATGTAAAGAATCTCTGTCTGGAATTTAAAGGGCTACAAATTAGACCAGACATTAGCCTTTTTTCTTTTACAGAGCCAGCAGAATGTGAATGAAACAGAATAAATAACTATAAGACGGCTTTTCCCCCCTTCTTATAAGATGACATTAATCCTTTCATGTGCAATGACAGCTTACAGGGTCTGACCCTCTCCCCAGACAGCCATATAAAAGCCAGGAGATTTCTTAAGATCCCACCAAGAACATGCTTCTGTTAATAAGAGGTCCTGATAGAGGTCTCCACCTCACATTTAATACTCTAGTTTACACCAACTTACCCTGCTCAACATGCTCAACAGATGGCTCTCATTAAACCAGTCAACAATATTGGGAGATTCAATTCCATTTAGACGTTTTACTTTTAATTTAAATTGTTCCGTGTCTGTAACAAGCGGACAGCACTTTTACATTTTTTTCTTCCTGGGTAGTGAAGGCTGAAGTGTCTCTCAAGCGTACAAAAGCGTGAGCATTTGAGCCCTTTGAAAGAAAAAAGATCAAAGGCGGCAAGTCCTCCTGCTGCTGCTGGGTTTAAGCTGTAACCAGCGCAGACCCTGCTCTCCACATCTCGGATAGCGCATAGTGGTGGGTGGCGAGCTGACTGATTGCCAGGAGTGTACTGTCAGCATCACTCTCTCCACAGAGAACCATGATGGGGGACAGTGTTCGGCCAGTCCACGTGGACCCCCACCCCCACAACACACACCAAAACCCTCCACTCTGCAGAGGTGGAGGCAGCCTGCATCTCACATAATGACCTCAGTGGGTAATGTGCTACACTAATATCTAGACAGGGTAATTCATTTGCACAAATGGACAATCCATCACATTTTTGCAGACAATGAATTCTGCACCGAGCTGAATGGTTTGTTTTCAATACATTCCTGAAAAATAATTGGGTATTTTCAAAAAGAAATCAATAGCAATGCACACTAATTTCTATAAGTGATATTTAGTAAGAGGCAACGTTAATGCATTCCTTTAATAGTTTCATCTGAAGGTAGGTGCAAAATCTAATATAAATGATTATAAATGGAAGATTCATTTGTCCATAAATTAACATATAATTCATTGAAAGAGCAAGTGGTAAATTGTATTTGAATAATTAGTCAATGGTAATGGCTACAGATTACATTACATAGTCATCTCCAGTGTTTACTTACATGTAACAGCGTTACGTTATACAAAAGACATGTAATTGTAATCTGTTACAGTTACTGAGAAAAAAAAATGTGTAATTAAATTAGAGTTACTAACTAAATGTTGGGAATTAAAATGGGATTATATATGAATATATTCTTTTCAGCAACATTCTGTTGCTTTGCATCTCTTCACTGTGCAGGAATGCCTACTTTTAGCATATTTACGGACATCGCGGGTAAGCAAAGCAGTTGAAACAAATGTGAGTGCAACACCATCAAGGGTAGGATGGCTTAAAACAAGCTGTCTCTAGGTCTAGTCAAGATATATCCATTGGGCAGTATGCGCTATTTTTTTTTTACATTGTTTTTGATTGGCTCTCTTGAACTGTCCAGCTTCATTGTCCAGTTTTTAAGAATTGTAAGAAAAGTAATCATAACGCACAAAATGTTAGAAATTACATTACGAAGCAATTCAAATGATTGCATTATTTATATGACAAACAGGTTGATTAATAATTTGTAACTTTTACTCGGCCTGTCACAATTAGATATCTACCTTATAGTACATATACTATTGTCCATATCATATATTATCAACTTATCGATAGATTTACATGACCTCAATAGTATTTGCAGACCTAACTGCTCATCTGTTTCCATGCAATATTTATTTAATTTTTTAAAAATAAAATGGCCTGACGACAGTAATATTGTTTATCACAATTATTTCGGGGACAATCTACTGTCCAAGTTGGACTCCAACTATTTGTCATTGTCGATTAATTTAATAATTTTTACTGTCATGATTAATCTATTAGTTGTTTGGTTTACACAATGTCAGAAAATTATGAAAAATGTTGATCAGTGTCTCCAAAAAGCCCAAGATGGTGTCCTCAAATGTCTTGTTTTGTCTACAACCCAAAGGTATTTGATTCAGTACCATAGAGGAGTGAAGAAACTAAAATATTCATTTTTAAGAAGCTGGAATCAGAGAATTTATGACTTTTTTCTTTACAAAAAAGCAGTTACTGTGACAGACCTACCTATTACATTTCTAAAGATACCACACTGGTCACCACAAAAGACGCCAGAAATACTGGAGGATGTTAATAGTGAAATTATTTAAACAAACATTTGCATGGCTCAGTGGACTATTAGGGGACACACCATGTGCTTTGTGATGTTGTGGTTTCAGGTCTGGCTTGTGGCCCATGTTGTGTGTCGTTCCTCCTTTCTCTCTGTCTAACCTCAGTATCCTGTGATATTCTGCTACACTGATAAAATGACATAAATTACATTATCTCCAGTGTCCTTACTGTGTAACATTCATTACAACCGGACACATTGGAGTCATGTCAGAGGCTAAACTAAGTGCAAGGTCTTCACACCCTTAAATAAATGTTAACACAGTGGTATGAGTTAACAGACATCCCTGTACAATTACCAGCCAGTGTTACACCGCTGACATTATCAGGAGGGGAACCTACGTTACAAATGGTCCTCCTTTTGAAAACAGCAGCAAAGTGGCCACTTTATATTCCATCACCTTAGATTTTTTTTCCCCCCGCCGCCTCTTATTTCCCCTCTTTCCAATCAATTTCATCTGCTGCCAATGCACTGATACAAACACAATTTCCATTTACGCAACAGGATCAGACACAAAGCAAATAAAATCTGCGAGATATACAGTCCAAAACAACATCTGCTAGTCAGTGCATGCAGATTAATTGAAAGTCTTTGTGCTGTCATTTCAGTTGAGTGCAGTTTGACTAACATCTTAACCTACTTAGTGCAATTAGTGCTTCATTAGAGAGGCTAACTAACTATTGCTTCTCTCCATAATGATGTGCAAGAGTGTAGACATAAAAGTACATAATCAATGGTTTCCAATTACTCCACAAGTGCAACCACTATTTCAAATAAACTGGATAATAATATAGAGCCATTACAAAGTCTAAGGTAGCAGAACCATTTAATTGCAGTGCAGTTCTTCTCAGCTCCAAGATTTTTTCACACTAATGAAGTGTCATACAAAAAAAGGCTGTATTGATTTTTTCACCACACAGCCTCCACCACAAATATGTAATTATCCTTTTTATATCTGGCAGGGGATTAAAGTAATCTATAGTATCTAGCCTTTGCGCTTCCCTGACAGGGTTGTGTGGGGCTTTTACCCTTTTCAAAATATGCAGCTTTTTGATGAATGAACTTTAGACAAAATGCTGTTCTGTTCTATATTGTTTTGTCTAAAAACCTGTATTCTGAAGACATCATGCAGCATGTACAGCTGCCTGAGCTTTCAGTACACAATCATGGCATTTCAAGCCCTGTCATCTGTGAGCCAAGGCAGTTAGAGCTAACCATCAGCCAACGCACACACACACACACACACACACACTCACAGACAGACACAGACAGATAAGCTCCACAATCAAACACAAACGCACAAAAATAGAAACAGCCGGCACGCTTTCACACACTCGCACAATTTCTTTGGAGATGTGTGTGAAGCAGTGAGCTCAATAGAATTCATCACAGCTGGTTAATAAGGTTAATTTAATCCAATAATGTGTCCATGAAAATCACTACTTCCTCTGGAGCAGCACACAAAAGCTCCCTGCTGTTCACTGTCAAACACACAACACATCCACACTCATCCTCAGGCTTCACATAATAACATCCCAGTCCATTTAAACTTTAGGCCAGCTACTCTTCTCCTCTCGCTCTCTCTCTCTTTCTCTCCCTCTCTGTCTGTCTTTGTGTCTCCGGACCTGAGATGGACGAGCAACCTTAAGACTACCCCACGCTGGGCTGCCCTTCACGATAATAAAAAGCCATTACCTTGACCGCTGACACGAGGCCAAGTGTGAGGGTCAGAGTGATATTTATTGATGAAACTCTGAGCTCCCAATCTGCTGCACTCAGTGCGCATCATACAGCTGTCAGCACAGACAGGGATCAGGCAGCATGATGGCCCTCGACATGGCCCATCTATAATTTATGAACTACACAGAAAACAACCAGGAGACAACAGAGAAGCCCCGGCTGCCCAGGGATTACCCTCCAGCCCAGCTAAAGAGATCTGAACGAGAACCATCTAAGGGCCACTGTGGGCCACGCTGATATGGGGCAGCAGGTAAGCACAATAGCTGGTGTTCCATATTCAGAGGAGCCTCACCGGGATCCATCTCTCTAG
Organism: Pagrus pagrus; assembly: GCF_965226575.1. Lineage (NCBI taxonomy): Eukaryota > Metazoa > Chordata > Actinopteri > Spariformes > Sparidae > Pagrus > Pagrus pagrus. Next base: position 17,406,210 of record NC_140193.1, read on the forward strand.
AGGACACTGTTGTGAATAATATAATAGACAGTGTTTACAGTGGGGATGTAAAGTGAGTGCGCTGGTGCATCACACACCCCAGCACACTTCAGCTGAGCCCTGTAAATGAGCTAACAGAGGGCCAGAAGATGTAAAGTTTCACACTTTATTCTTCAAAAAGCTCTGAGACGGTCCAAAGACAGTCAAAGATGACCACCACAGGGGAGAAGACATTTTGTTACTTTTTTGTATTTATTATTAGAATTATTATTATTTCTTGAATTTTGACATTCAATTCTCATTATTGATTAATCTGCCATTTATTTTCTTGATGAACTGATGGATCGTTTGGTCTGTAAAATCAGTCAAAAATTTCCTAATTTGAACAAGCAAAAGATGACAACTTCAAATAGCGTTGATTAATTGCCTGTCTGTTGTTGTTTAAACTCCAGTTAAATGTTGGCTAACTTGTGCCTGTGGTGCATATAGACAGGAGAACTTTTTTTGCTATTAGCAAAACAAATGGTTGTATTATCACAAGTTTCAAAGCAACGAGTTACAAAACTGATGTCACATTGAAGTGTGAAAAAAAAAAAAAAACCTACCCAACTTGAGAAATATTTAACTTTAGTTAGACAGTGGTGGAAGAAGTACACACAACTCTTACAAAAGTAAACATTGCAATGCCAAAGTGAAGAAATACTCTGTTACAAATACCCCAGTATAAGCACAGAGGAGTAGAAAGTACAAAAAAATTTCAGATCATAATTATTATTAATTATTCTGTTGCTTCTGGTCTTAACAAGACAAACATGGGTTACAGTAAATAGGTTGGGTTTTTTCTAACTTTTATTAGAAACATATTTTTTCCCACCGGTTTATTTCAGTATTGTTATGCTTTTTTTTTCTCTTCTCATTTGAAATCCCACTTGACAGTTCTTTGTGGAAAACCTTAATTGCAAATACACTTCTGGCCCATTTTTTAACACAAGGGTATTCTGTCTCCATTCTTGAATTCCCACCCAGATCAAATGCAATCCTTCATCGGCCAATTTCCCTGACACTTTCTTTTTATCCTCTGAATTCATCTTTACATGCCGCAGACAGACATATATTGTTTCTGATCAATAAATAACCATATAATTGAATACTGCTGCATCCCAAATGAAGCCCTCATTTACCAAGCTTCAGTAAACAGGCTGGGCTCTTTGCCTATCTAACGCTGACATTTCAGAATTCAAACACATTCAGGGCAGTGTCAGTGCACAGAGCTTCTGTATCCCACTTAGGCTCTCTTTTCAATATGGAACTATCTCCACCCAATAAATTATTCTGGGCATCTCCAAAGTCATTACACATTTATTTTGATCTCGCATCATAATTCACAGCTTGGCGCACAATGCATTTTCTCAAAATGCATGGTAATTCCTTGGTGCAGAGCAAAGTTATGATTCATTTATACTGGAGTGACAGCATAATGCAGAGACGTCAAAATCCATTAAACTGTTCAATGTCTTGGGGTTTATTTTTAGATCCAATTGAGATTTAACTGATGGTGAAAAATATACAGTCAGGTGTGTTTACTTCACCTTTAGAGAGAATGTGTTATGGTTCCAATTAATTTGTTATTCCTGTCACTAAAGCCATTGTCTATGTCAAACCTGTCACCGCGCTCTGGGTTTTGTTTTCTGGAGAATGGCATTTAATTTCACCGTATACTTTCATAACTATACTCATTTAAAAGGTGTGCATTTCATTTAGCGCCGCTTAAGCTAAATACATGCTGATTTGATTGCTCATCACAATGGCAGATTGCAAAATTGCTGCCTGTTGCCTTGACCACTGAGCTAGTTAAATGATCATCCGCAGTTTAAAAGACATTCAATTATCTTATGGGCGCCTCCTGAGATGGGTGTTGAGAGGAGGGTTCTGCAGTCTGAGTGGATGCTAAATTGCATTACTGTGGACATAATGCTATCATTTAACATTGTTACCTTTGTGAATACTTTCCAATTTAAAACAGTGTATAGGCTTATACTGTGCTTTGGAACTGTAAACCTGCAGTTTCCAGTAAAATGGAATATTTGGGAGGAAAAAGAAATATTTGGGTAATAAAACATTGTCAAAATATTTAGTAAAAGTGTCGTTTCGAATTATTATTATTGCAGTAATATACTGTTTTACTGTGTATTTGTGAATTATTTTTTCATGGGTTAAACCACTAAATAAGGATGAACATTTAAAAAATTGCCTACCTGTGCATACCTGTCTGTAAGATTTAAATTGAGTAGTGATTGTAAACCCCACAGTGTTATGGTTTCTCTGTATGAACACCCACATGTGCACTGAGTATGGCTAGCTGCTCACTGTCTGAGATGTGGAAAGGCAGGCAGGAGGGATTTTTTTCCCTTTCTTCTACAAGGATTTTTTTGTGTGCAGTTATGGTCCATCATTATTAAATGTCTCTTGTTGGATGGGAGAGGCGCTTTATCAAAAACAGCCATTCATCAGGCGCCGTGCAAGACAGCTCACATCTGACCTCTGCGGCAATAATGCCGCATCAAGTAGGCCAACTACCTAGTTTAGCGGCAGAGCAGGGAGCAGGGGCCGGCTCCAAGATTAAGTGCGCTGTTTCAGGTTTTCATTCCCAGGGGCTCTGCTGGCTGATGTTGTATTGATTGCAAAAGTTTACCAGTAAGTATCACAAACAACAATAGCCAGGTCAACGATCGGTGATGCCTGAACCGCTATTCCCCGGCGGGGGGCTACACGTTCAGGGCTAAAGCACTGCCATCATCATAGCTGTGTGCAGGGTGCAGCAGGGGCTCTGCTGAGCTGGGGGAAGAGAAGTGCACTGGCTGTTCCTACTGACATTTAGGAAAGCGATATGTCAGTGTGAAATGAGCGAGTGTGAGATAATTATAAGCCTTTGCATTATAAAAGGCTGCATCGACAAACTGTCGGATTGGCCTTCCACAGAGGCCCTGTTAGGTACGGCTGTGTGGGCTACTCCTTATTCCATTTAATGGTTTGGTAATTTTTTCTAACATCCACTGTAAAGACCCCTGTCTTTCTACCCACACATATGTGACAGATCCGAACTCCAAGAGTGAGGCAAATGATCCGCAGCACAGCCCATTTCCAAACAACTCACTTCCCATGTTTATGATAGCATGTCCAAGAAAGAAAGCGTTTTCAATAAGCAATATTTTCTCAAAGGAAACTGCAGTGCTACACTCTAACATCTGAGCAGTAAAGAACACGATTCACCCTAAGGCCATCTCCGGCAGGCTGAATGATGGTGCATCCTTGGCCCTGCATGGAGGACAGCACACAACCCTCCATCACAGTGCCACCGGACCATTACCCAGGGACTGCAACGGCCAGCCGCACCAAAGCAGGCCTCCTCCACTGCCCCATGAAGCTAATCATGTGATTTGATGCAATGACAGAGTAATGACACAGATTGGTGGTGTGTTCAGCTTCCCCCTGCTGGAGACAACAGAGGAGGTGGTGAACACACAAGACTGCCCCGCGCCAGAGCCAGAGATACCACATCAGAGAGCGAGTTGCAGAAGATATCCAAGTACTCTCACAAGTGAAATCAAGATTAATGGTGCTGCTGAGGGATTCTTTTATGTCCTTGAGTAACTATATTTCACTTAATGAGGGACATTAGCCGTAATAAAACTACTCAGAAGTACAAGCCGTTAATTAATGCCTCCACATTACCAGTGAATGAGACTAACTGAGTTGTAGGACCCATTGGACCAAATATTAAAGGTGCAATCTGTGGGCTCATAATTTCCACTGCTCTGTGCCAATTCATCATTTCAGATATAGCAGTATTGTGAAACTTTGATTACTGCACTGCACATCATTCCTTATTAGTCTGTCTCCAGCAAGGATTTAAATTACTGTATTTGTTTACCTCTTATTATTATGTATGGTGGAAGTGAATGTAATTAGGCTGCTTTTAAGATACTGAAGACTTATGTGTGAACTTGCCTGTAAATAATCTACACAGTTAAATGAAACACCAGTTTCAAGTTCCCGTTTCACTATAGTTTGGTCTTATTGTGCCTGCTCCTGCATCAGCCGTTCTAAAAATGACTTCCAGATCTTCGCCTATAGCTCAACACCACAGAAATACATCTCACTAACCTCCCTCTAAGAGCACCTTTATCTGGGCTATAATCCTGGCTGTAATGTGCCCTCGTTAGGAGAGCACTGCTGGCCCACACCAGTAGCAACACGGGGAAGGCCTCAGGCACCACTGGAATTAATTACAGACAAAAGCGATGGTGTTTGCAATTGTCATGCCAAATTTATCACTAGCCACTTAATGTGCCTCATCTGAACTGATCCACACTAGCTGAATTGCCCCAGGGCATCTATTCTTCCTCTTCCAGGGGTGGGGTGGTGCTAGTAAGGGAGCATGTCTGTGTGTGTGTACAGAGCTGTCTGCATCTGCTGGGGGCCCTGCCTAAGTCCTGGGCTGGAGGCGGTGTGTGCTAACAATGCCCCCAGCAAATACAGAGTGTAGAGATCTATAACAAATGTTAACACCGCCTCCCCACCCCCTCGTTCTCCACCCACCCAGCCACGTCTCCAGAGAGGGGTTCAAAGCCAATCTTGACATCTTTAATTCTGTCATTTTTGTGATGATAATCCTTGATGTGCTTGGATGTGGTGTCAGTAGTCATTTGTACCGTGCCGAAGTACATCTCTACACAGGCTTGTGGCACTCAAAAGTCCTTTGAAGAAGACATTTTGCTTCACTTTATCAATTAATACAAATAGAACATAGTTGAAAGCAGGGCTGCAAATGACGAGTATTTTCATTATCCAATAATTTGCTGTTTTTTTCTCAATTAATCATTTACTATTATAGAAGATGAAGAAAACTAGCAAATATTCCCATTTGAGAAGCTGGAACTAGAATTTTTTTTTTTAAATGGTGTGAATAATTAAATGCATCGATAAATAGATTTATCAATTACTTGCCAACTATTCAATTAATCTCCAATTATTTTAATAATCGATTAATGGTTTTAGGTTGCTAATCAATTAATCAACTAATCGCTGCAGCTCTACAATCAACTAATCGGTGACCAGATTAATCATTTCAGCTCTAGATGGAAGTTTCAAAATAGTGTCTGCCATTTCAGCATACTATAAAGATGAGTTACAACACTTTTAGTAGTCAAGGTGAAATACACTTCTCATCATTTAGCTTTTGTCTTTAATCCTGTCATTTATATGGCTGTTTATATCAAAAGGACAGAGGCTGTCCCAAATGCACACTTACACATAAGCCACCATTATCTTTCTGCTTGTGCAGCTGAAAACCTAATACCTTAGTTCAATAATAATGCAGAGGGGACAGCTCATTGGTAGCCCAGTGGTACAACAGAATAATAGCTCCAGAGGAGTCCTGCCTCTCTTAAACAAATATGCAGGTGCTTCAGTTCAACTTCGGAAAAAATGCAACAAAATATCGTATCCACAAGTGCATAATGTCTCATCAACACCGATCGGTTATCAATTAAAGCAAAAAACCATCTCATTATATTAATGAATGGCCTCAGCTAGTAATAGCCTGTCTTATTGATGTTTGAACAAGGTAGGCACAAACCCCCTTACACAGCACAGAGATCTACGGTATCAGCAGCTGAGAACAGATTTGCAAGGAAGAAGAAAACAAGAAAAAAAAAGGAAAAAGCAAAGAGGAACTGAAGGACACAACAGGCTACTCTCTGAGGGACTGCATTTTTTCCAGCAATTGTCATGCAAGCCTTGTTGTAAGTAATAATGTGGCCTTTAATGACGGAATGATGGACCTGCCAAACACTGCCTCTGCCATATACTGTCTGCATGTCCCCGCCGTCCGCTTCTCACATAGCCATCTGGGACGTATTAGCATATCCTCGTCAATTCACAGCCCATTTTAACATAATCCATATTTGTTGGGTAAAGTCCAACAGCAAGCCTCCCGTACAGCGGTCATATGATGCTATGACACACTTCAAGAGCCTGGCCCACATAAAGCATGCTTGGGCAGCTAAGCAATTCAGAAAATGCAAAATAGCAGGGCATACCGTTCCCTACCTTGTACCTAGAGGGACAAATCCCTTTTGGCCAGACATCTCCAGACTGTTACCTTGGTATTTCTCCACAACAGTACTTGTGATTTTTATTCTAAGTGTTCAGGAAAAAGAGGAGAAAAGGAACAAAAAGGACTCTGCTGTCATGGCTGGCAGTGAGTGTGTAGAATACATTGAGTTGCTGAGGCATGTCAAAGTATGTATGCTTCACCTATCAGAGAATAATGCCATATTTTGATACACATTTGCTTGGTAAATATTCTTGCGCTTTAAAATATGGGTGGACTGCAGAAGCTGAAAATACACTGAAACTAATCTGTCATCTAAAAGTGAATGTAAATAATGGCAATTTTCTGTGTAAATGCAATATTGCTCATTACTGTATTACCTAATGGATGCATATTTATGTACTGACTGCTAATATAAGTGGCAGGAGATAAACAGTCATGGTAAACAAGGTCACTGTGATATCCTTTCTTGCACATGGATAATCCCTTAACAATCAATCATTGACAATCATTATTTCAGAGAAAGGAAAATGTATTTCTAATGTCCTGACATTTATTGATACTGTAATTTAAGTGTAGATGTTATTGAGTACAGTCTGGAAACAGTTTACACGAAAATAAACCTCAATTTGAATCAATCAGTGAATCCAATCAAAGAAATAAAAACTATTTGTTTTTAATTGTCCATATTTTTATGTCCTTGGTGTAATTCTCTGAAGTTCTCCGCAGGAAAGACATTCAGCAGAATTCCTTCACCCACTTGAAAGCAATACCTGTCATGAACCATCATCACAAAAGCCTTCTGAGATATCATCTCAGAGAACTTTTAACCCAGGAATTTCAAACCCTCCTGTCAAAGAGAAAGCAGAGATCTTGGGATCATGACACTCAGTCAGCAGCAGTCACACAGCTCTGGGCCGGGTGCTTCTCAAGTGCTGGACTGTCTGGCAGCCAGCAGGGCCAGAGGCTGAATTTCACATAGTATAGTTAAATATGAGTCCAATGGAATCCGCCCACTGTACTGCGGCGTACATGAAACTATGTACGAATACATCAAGGCCTCGCTGCGTGCTATTTTTCATCGAATTCAGAAAAAGAAGAAAAAATCTACCGCCACTGTTGGGAGGTAAACAGAGTGAAGCAAATCGTAAACATCGAGGCTATAAATATTTCAGCCGTGTCAGTTGTCAGACCCACCTAGTGTTCAGACCCGAGACATCTAGTTATGGCTGAATTCTAACTGAGGTTGACTTATGATAATGAGATTCATTCACAGCGAGATCTACTGTATGTATACAGGAAGCCTCCTTCATTTCGCTATGTTGAGAGTAAGTTTCTGGTTTGGTTGCTTCCTACCTTCAAAGAAGAAAATCTGCTACGCATGACTTCAGTTTTATGAAAATTACACAAAGCAAGCACACCCCTCTTGAATCACAGGCCAATTTGATTTGTGCTCCAGAGAGGTCACTAAGGGATCCTGCAGTTCACACATCCCCCCTGTCCAAACCCCCCCAATGAGGCTGTGAGCGGGACACTTCTCCGAGGGATGTCATGCTGCATGTCATCAGCCTGGTTAAATTGCACTGCCAGTGGGTAAGCAGCAGGGGTCACATGAGGCTCAGTGTGGACTGCAACATGTAACGCATGGCAGACCACAGTCTGAAGGCTGGCCAGTAATGACTCCAAAACATCCCGATAAAGATTGAGGGGCAGCTGTTTTCATCTCAAACACAGACGTGCACATGCAGTGGATAAAAGGCCATGTGAAGCTCTGCAGCAAAAACCTTTAAAAAAATAGATAAAGGGGGCCGTAAGGTTTTAGCTGTTAGCACGACGGAAATCAATATACATCAATATCGTGTCAATAAAATCCATCTATAATTGGGCAATTGTTTGGGGGATGGTTCCCATTCTAGGACGATTAAACAAATCAGCGTATCAAGTTAAAGCAAAATGTCTGTTTTGGGAGCGAGTCCAAGCATTTGCCCTTGTAAACACAAAGCCCACATGTGACTGGGCCTCAGTTGGGCAGACAGCAGAGGGAGTTAACAAAGCTAATTAGGGGAGGCTGACATGTTAAAGTGAGCTGCGGCTCGGGAGTCAGCTCTATCACATATGTTTCCTTTGTGGCGGGTGAAGTGGCTCCTTTGTTTGTGAATTGATGGCGTTTCGCTCCGCCGTCCCTTTGGGTAGAAGCACTGACCTGCGGAGGCCCCGACAGTGAGAGGAGGCTCTTTCTCTGTCTCCCCAATGCCTGCTGCTCCAGCTGTCCCACTCCCTCCCAAACCTAAACCTTCCCAGAGCCGCGAAGGCACAGTGAGATGGGCAACACCTGTAAAAGAGCGAGTACCCCCTCAGCCCAGGCACCTCAAAGCAGCCTGCCCACCTGCTACTGAGCTCTCTGGGCCCTGCAGCTTAAACGCTCATTTTGTGCCTCTCAGCACGGGACTTATTGATATAAATAGCTGTGCACAAAGTGCACACTCTGTTTTCTCTTGGTCTGATGCAGTAGGTGTGTATGTGATTATATTCAATGGCAGCCTCTTTCAGGTGGGGATGAAATATGAGCAGTTTGGACACTGGGTAAATGACAATCTCTGCTAGATTCACTGAAAATGATTATAACACAATTGACATATATCGAAATGGACAACATGATTCTGGCAGCAGTCTTAAACAAGGATTCAATATCTAATATGTAGACACAATATACTCTGTATTAAACATTACAGATACTGCGATAGATTTAATGATGACCTTACCATTTGTCTTGATATAGCTTGTCCTTCCTCAGTAGTGAAACGTAAGGTATGTCCTTGAACAAGACACTCTATGGGTGTAATGAAAAAGGGAACGTGTAAAGTCTATATAGTGCAAGCCTGTGACTTATGATTACATGTTAATTATAATTGAATACATAAGTAGCCGATGTATGATTTACACAGTGAGATTTACTTTGTATTTTAATCATACAGACATGATACAGTGGAACAAATCTGAGTGTATAGCATCTCAAAGCATGAACTTTATAGTGTTAACTCACCCTTTGGGGCGCCAAACAAAGTTTGGAAAAAGTCAATCTCTTTCGTTCACCTTAGCCTGCATGGCAACAGATTAATCCTCAACCATTAAGATGACAAGACAATTTGTGGAGTAGTTGAGTGTAAATAAATACGTTGAGGAGGAGATAATACATTAGGCTGCTGACCGGGCTATTCCATTACAGCAGCACATTTGTTTCCATACACGGAGGAAGCCATTCAGCGGATGGTGTCTTTCCTTCATGAGGTGAAAGTGGGATCTTGCCTCTGAGAGGAAAATAAGGACATCAGGACTCCCCGACATTAACTTTCATCACAAAAGTCATCTCACCCACCAGGAATAGAGGCTCCTCTCCAGCTCGCTCATAAAAAGGAAAAAGATATAATACACAGCCTTCAGTTTAAGAGGTAACAATAGTTTTGTCTCCATTAGGTGTTATAAAACAACAGCAACAAGAGGTGCATCTGGTGCCTTGCTATCTCAGAAACATGACTGTAAAACGCTACCCTGCAATGATTCTCCAGCAACACAAAGCAACCCTAAAAAACTTCATATTTTAGCTGTTTTATATGCATCTTTAGATTTACAAGCTTTGTTTACCACTCCAGGTGGTAGTTCTGCTGGAAGAAAAGAGGCAGTACAAGCCAAGTGGCACTGCATTGATTTTGTAGTAATTGATCTGATGGTTCCTTGTGATAATTGACAATTATCCCTGATTACCAGACAGGGGTTTAAAATCAGTCTAAGAAAATGACCGGCATTATGGGATGTTGTACAAAGGCTGAACAAAGATAAATCAATACACCTCAGAAAACTGCTTAGAAAACAAGACAAAAGAGTGTCACACTAGGCCACATGCTGCTCTGCTAACAGCATACTACTGCATATACTACTCCATGCTACCGTATACTTACACTACAAGGAGCTAAAATAATCATTTGTGTGAGTGAGAAATAAACTAATATAATTAGTGTCTGCATGTGTGCACATGCTGCAAACCTGCACACGTTTGCATCTTTGTGTGAATGTGTATGTGTGTGGGTGTGGGTGTGGGTGCCCATATTAAGCACATGTTTGTGTGTCGCTATATGTCTATATTTCTCTGTTACTATGTGTCTGACCTCAGCTGATTGGCCCTCTTGATTCAACCAGACAGATGCAACTCATTGCAGCTTAATAAATATAGGGGCCCAGGGGATCTCCGCTAAACAGTTCTATTAAGTTGGAAACATGTCAGCCAATATAAAAGCAGTCTGACCCCGGGAAAGGTCAACTGTGACACGCATGTTTACTCAGGAAAACAACCCGAGGCTGGAAGGTCTTGTTTTATCGGATGTCTTCAAAAGAGAGAGAGGGAGAGAGTGTGTCTGGCTGGCCAATTGCTGGTTTTACGTGATTTTGGGTCTTTGAACCCACACAGGAAAGCTGCTGTGTTGTCACTGAGATTTTTTCTGCATGAGTAAAAACGACAGGTACACAAGGCTGCACTAGTAAAAAAGTAGATAGATAGATAGATAGATAGATAGATAGATAGATAGATAGATAGATAGATAATTTCCGAAAATTAATTGACTAATTGCACAAGTAAAGGTTGCACACACAAGGTTGCACTAGCAGAAAAGGAAACCGCTAAAAAAAAGAGATAGATAGATTTGACTATTACAAGTCAGACTTGTACACACTTTGAAACCCAAACATACAGAACCAATCACAGTGTTTGTTTACAATAACGTCTGGGACAAAAAACCCTGTGAAATGTACTTTATATGCAATTAAATGTTCTTATTTCCATTATGTTATTTCATAGTGTATACGTCTCATCCATCTAAAATGCTTGTCGATTGTTTTCATATTTCATTGCTAACAGGACTTTCACGAACATAAGTTTGGAAACCTAATTTACCTGCTGGGCCACAGACTAAAGAAAATGACAACTTTAGTTGACCTAAAAGTAGCAGTTAGTCTGACCGGTGGTGAGATGTTGCTGTTGGGTGGATTAGGTTTATCAAAGAAGCTAGCAAAGCAACACAGTAAAATAATCATAGCAGAAACATCAGGCAGGTCAGACTATCGTGTTTAACGATATACTGTCAAACTTACAGTTACGGCTGAAAATGACCACAGAAAACAAACAATTTTCTTGTTTTTCTACTTAATATCGATATCAAACAATGGATGTTGATACCGATATTAGGTAGAAAAACAAATTCCGATGTCAATATATCAGCTGGTATAAATATACACATACTTCTTACGGTGAAACCCTCAAATCAAACACTGACGAAAGATACGTAATGGAGGCAGGATATTTTGCAGTTTAACAATAAACCAAAAACTGAAGCAGAAAAATTCCCTGGGAATTTAATAATTTTAAATGACCTCAAGCATGTTTGTTCAGTAAAATAAAAAAGCTTTACTTTCATGGCACATACGGCAATACAGATACATCTCTGACATATATCTGACACTTCCCATAATGCATGTAAAATCAGTAGAGTGCCCCTTGAAAATAGACAGACAGACAGACAGACAGAAGGTGGTGTTGGATTGCATACTATATTATTATTTTGTAAGGTGTTCCTGTTATTTTGTCCACCCTGTCCACTCATGCAGTACATAGTGTGCAAAACAAGAATGTGAGAATGTAAGAAAAGACATATTGTGTTTCAAGACTTGAAAATGTTTCTAGTGAGGGAGGGGGGACAAAAAAAGGGACGTGACAGTCAGTCATGCTACCTGTGACATGACTGTAGAATGGACTTGGCTGCACTGAAACAACCTTCCTCGTCATTTTTGGCGCTTAAAGAGCAGTCGGGCAAGAATACGTCCCCCCACACCCCCGCACACCCTCCCCCCACCCCCCTGCTGCGACAACACACTGAACCCTGTCGCTCAGGAACAGCGGAGGTGAGAGGGCCCTGCTTCTTTTCTTCACTAATCTGCCTCTACAATGTTTAATCAGCACATCAAAACATTGAGGGAGAGGAATTTCCGTGCTCGGTGAGCATATTAGGGATGCAGTCACAGCGTTAACTAGCATTGATGAACTGTTTGCTTATGCAGTAATAATTAACTTCCATTACATTACTTTGTGTGATTACTTTCTTAATTGCCTGAATTATGCATCAATTTAATATCTAATAACCAGTCTCAGACATTAGACACTGTTCAGACACAAATTGCATGTAGTTTCCGAGCTTTAATTAAACACACTAGAATAAATGAAACGATGCAGGATGGATGTCTTGCAGTGATTTCCTGGGTGCTTAAATATGCTATTTATTATAAAAGCATATAAAATTCACTTTCTCCTCAGGAAAGCAAACCACAAGATGCCAATTATAGTACGCAAGTTGCTTTGCCATGGCTTTTTCAGAATCCAGACTAATAAATTTGTTGAGTGGGACTCATTGTTATATTATGCAAATACATTACTATGCCATTTTTTAAGTTTCAAATTTTGTGTGCAGAGCAAAGCATGTCCCCAAAGATGATTTTAATTATATAGCAGAATGGGCTCTTGTTTTGCATTGTTATTGTCCTCTGGTAAGGAACGGGTGAGCTGGGACGATAAATGAGAGTCTATGCGGATATTCAAATTATTTTTCATATCACTTAAATGCAACATATCTCGTACATAGTCTCTGCATGAAATATGTGCATGTGCTTACTGGTTGAAGCAAGAAATGAATGACCTAATCAGAAATATGAAAACACTATAAAGGTATTACAGCCATAAAGCAATTATAGGAATGTTATTTCAGACGTGTCTTGGGTCGGAGCATCAGTGTGAAGAAAAGCCTTCTGCCCAAACTAAATGACTTTGCTCATCTCTTGCAATGCAATGCAAAAATAAACATTTTAGAATTAGGCCCATCTTTCTCAATTGCACCCTTCGTGGTACCTGATTTAAATTTGATTTACAGGTAGTAAAGCAGCTGTATGTCATATGAGCAGAATATAATTAAAAAGCCAAACCATGGAGGTACCAGGTCATTCAATGAATTGATATTAACTTTTAGTCCTCTTGTATCATCATTTTAGCCTCACTCAAAAAGTGACATATCCACTTAAAGAGAAAAATGAACCCTATTTTCCTCATCAGCAGTAGTTTGGCAAACATACATGTAACTGAAAAGCAGCACGGACACACATCTCGTTAAAAACAGCGACAGGAAATCCCTTTAAAATTATGTGATTAAAAAATATATTTTGCATGAATTATTGAAAATGATATATGAATTTAAAAGATGGCAAATGTCGCTATGTGGGCATCATCACCTTTAGCTGAAATAAAAATCTATTTAGCTGATCTAAACGCATGCAAATCCTTGTGACTGGTGTTAGGTCTGGCAGCATCGTTAGTCCGCTTTTTAAATGATCTCTGGAGCTGGTGAGCTGCTGGCAATGCAAGGTTAGACATAAAATGATGGCAGCACGCGGATGCTTCACAGACCTCATGATAGTTTCCGTCTGTCATTATTTACGTCTGACTAGTCGCGTCATGTCAGCTACCTAGAGAGACAATTTTAATGTGAACCCCCCTCCGTTCTCCTATTGCTTTTCACAAGCAGTGTAGTATACCATTATTTCTTTGCTTCAGTACCTTTAGGTGAAGCTCGCCCTCCCATCAGCTCGAATCAAAGACAGATCCTCCGCTTGATATTATACATGCCCGTGTTCTTACAGAGCTGGCACAGAGGCTACATACCTCAATGAGAAAGGCAATTCTGTATCTCATTTGACTAATTCAATAGAAATGGGAGGAAACAAAACATTGGGTGATGTGCTGCTTGGGGAATTAAAATCTGGATCTCAAAAGATTTTGGAAGGCACAGCTGCAGTTCCATTATGAATATCTGAAATGTTTCATTGTTACCTTTAAACTCTATGCTGCTCTGTAATCTGTAGTCATTAGCTAACACCAGAGATGTGCGCTATTAGCTGACTAGTCGATTAGACATTGCTTGGCACCAAAAATATTAGTTGGCAAAGTTTTTATTAATTTTAATATTATTTATTTTATTAATCCACACATTTAGATTACAGGTTGACATACTATTTCCATTAAAATGTCATGTTTTCCTAGTCAAATGTTGTTTTCTAAAAAAACTACTGTAAGCAACACCACTCTACTGTTGCTAACTGTTGTGTTCACCCAATGAAATGCTGTTGTAAGCACACATGTTTACATTTTTAAGAATGGTTTTCAACGGGTCCTTTACACAATATTTCTTTAGACAGTGTTTGAGATGATAGATTAAATTGTGATCAAATATAACTACTTTCTCATTCTTACTTTTAGACTAGTCGACTAGTCTGTGTTTGAACTTTAAATGTCAGTATTTCCTTAGCTAACGCACTACGTTCTTGAACAGTAGTGATGTTAAAAGATATTAAGACTTGTCAACTAATGAAAAACCGAAGCCAAAAGCATTTCTTATGAGTTCTCTCTCACAACATACAAATTTATTTCACAACAGTTACCCTCAAGCTCGATAAGATGGCCATTTATCACAGCACTGCCCATGAATCAAGTCACATTGTAAAATCGATCATTGATTCACCTTATTCCCTTGTTTTTCCATCTGAGCCACATAATGATCATTAAACTGACCACGGCATGTCCAAAAAATGGATTTATAATACACTGGGCTCAGCCTGAAACATCACAAGAATGGTATCATGAGGAAAAGATGACACAGATATAGAATACAGAGAAGAGCATTAATTTATTGTATCTTACGACTGTAACACTCCCTCCTGCAGCATTAAGTACAGTACACTCGGGCTGAGGAGCTAGAAACCATGGGCCCGAGACCTCTTGGCTAGAGTCCATCTCTACGCTTTGTGCACGTGATCCCAGCCTAGATGAGCATGCTGTAATGGGGCTGCTTAGCCCCATCATGACCCAATGAGTGCCGGCTGTGGAGTGGATGTGCTTGGTGAGAGTGTGTGTGTGTGTTCCCAGCAGGGAGACAGTGCCTTATGAAGGTCACAACTGCAGCAGTCTGGGGCTCTCTAAGTGAACCCTGGAGAGGATAACAAGCCACATCTAACGCTCACTCTTTGTGTTCTCACAGCCACTAATCCACCTGAGAATAGTTGAAGCAAAAATACAGTTAGCACAAAGCAAAATTCTATCTCGGAGTGCCTCAAAAAACATATTGGGTTGCTCGTGACAATGCCGTTTCCTATCACTTCGGAGAATTATTATCTCGGCATCTAAAACATCAGTCTTGACCCAAATTGAGAAATGTGGTGTTTTGCAAAGCAATTCTTGTATAGCCCGTATACAAAAATGGAAAAATGAAGAATACCATTTGCCTCAAGGGAATTTCAGTTCAACCACAGTGTGTGACAGCATTGCCCTGTGTTATGGCCGCCTAATGGACAATGTAGCATTAATTCAGCTTCAGATGAACAGGCAGGACAGCAGAATCAAAAATGAGGAGGGGGCCCAAGGTGTATGAATTATGCATATTACATTACCATAACCCTACAATACACTGTGCGACAAAACAATGCAGTGAAAATTGGGCTTCGACTGAGATATTGAACAATTTCCTACATGGTTCTTGCCCACCTTAGAAGTGAAATTGTATTAAGCTTCCTCAATAACAGCCGAACCCATATGAGATTTGTATGTTAACATTGAGTCCAGTGAACAAAACACTATGTAAACAAGTCAGGGATAATTGAAAAGAAAAGTCTCCTGACTGCTTTCCCAGGGACCTATCATTCAGGTAGATGGGAATTTGGTTAAATGGCAGGAGAGAAATTACTTTTCTCATTGATTTTCCTTTAGACATCAAAGGCAGACAAATGAAATGGAGCAATTTACTTTGTCGAGCTCTGAGATGGTATTCAAGCAAAACATGTCAGAAACTATTATTTGCAATCATGTTGCTCTTATTAATCCAGAGGAAAAATGGATAAATGAAGGCGCACAAAGGGATTTACTGGGCTGCAGCACATTTTCAGTTTGTATTAGGCCACAAAGGTGGCCAGAGACACACACAGTC
Source organism: Pagrus pagrus (assembly GCF_965226575.1). Classification (NCBI taxonomy): domain Eukaryota; kingdom Metazoa; phylum Chordata; class Actinopteri; order Spariformes; family Sparidae; genus Pagrus; species Pagrus pagrus. The sequence goes on from NC_140193.1 coordinate 17,422,371, forward strand.
ACACATTGTAAATAAAATGAAGAATTAAAGTCTTACTTTTAAACAATGTTTTTCACAAACATCATTTGAGAATTGGGTTCGACTCATTATTTTAAATGCTTCAAGAAATAAGTTGTTACCGATATATATTTTAGCACGCTGTGGTACAGAATGATTCCTCTATTTTACGAGAAGGAGATTGACACTGCAGATTTTTGGAGGGGAAGAAAAAACACAAAACGGTAATCACACAACAATCCGGATTTTAAACATACAGTAGAAGTAGCGTAGAGTTGTTGTCTTCATTGTAAAACAAACCACACACTACCAATGAAAATCTATCTCATGTGACACAGGCAGAAATGTTCAAAAAACAAGGTACAGTTTTAAAGTTCTATTTAAGTTAGGAGTAGTCTTGATCGTCAACTCACGTATCATCTGATGTTTCCGCGCAATTTATAGTGACAGGAGATCAAATTAAACAGACTGTTACCCTGAATAAAATTAAATATTTCTCTGGGTTTTAACATTGTTGAAAACATCTGGTATAAGCACACAACTCACCAAAATATATTACATAGTTCTAGTCCTTTAAGACATTTTAATGCAAAAATGTTACTTCTATATTATATCTTAAACCATTTTCTGTCATCAAGATCCCAGTGTAAAAAAACTACAACCTTACTTTTAATTTCCAATCATTTCATGTTGTGACTACATCTCGGATTTGTTCATGACTCCTGTAAAGGAGACAGCCTTTAGCTTAAGCACACACTTTCAGTGTGCTTTGTAAAACAGCATGTGGTATTGGTAACTGCTTCTGGTCAAGCCTTGTAATCATTACCTGGCATCTTATTGCCTCTGTGGCTTTTAAAGCTCTTGTCTCACCCCCAGAAAACAGCGAGTTATAGCTGATCTTTTATTAAAACTTTAGGAGAGCGTCCCCCTCCGGAGGGGGCGGAGGAGGAGTGGGACAAATTAGTGTTGACAGTAGACACTTAAAGCAGGAAAATCACAGGCCCACAGGGAGGCAGGAGCCACATGGGGCTCCCCGCCTGTGTAAAGAACACTCCAGATTTCACTTGAGATGCAGTCGCCTTTTAACAGGGCAGGGGGAATGTCAACAGACCCTCTTGAATGAACCAATAAAGCCACTAAAAGGAGAGGATTAACCAGCTGATATCAAGGACAGCGATTTGTTTTGAATGCAGCCACCCCCCCTCTGGAAAATGGCCTGAGCACACTGGGCGGAACATTTCCTTTGCTGAGCATGCTGCTACACAGCCAAAATTGTGTCGTTAATTGTGTTAATACTTGATTGTGATCACAGTAATGTAATTCTATTCGCACTTGACTTTTAATGGATTGGATGGAGTATGAAAATATTACTTTGTATTCATTTCTAAATGACGCCAGTATAATTTTTCTTTTCTTATATAAACTTTTGACGTTTCCCTCTTAATGTATGGTAGTTGCTCTATTATTGCTTTTACTGCCAATTTATCAGAGAGCGCTGCTGTTCGTAAGTGAGGCTACACAACATGAAACAGTAATTACAAGACATCAGGGGCTTTCAATCTCCTCTTAATTTCCCAACAGCTGTGATGAAAAGCCCTTAGTCCAATTAATGTGTCAAAATATGACCCAACAATGTCATGGCCTTCTCACAACCCCATAAACATCACATAAAAGACAAGGCTTAAAATAGACGTACTTGAACCACAATGACAGCGTTTTAATTTCTATAAAACCACCAAACAAACAAGCAAAATCATCCGGTTAGTTGTTTTTCTCAGGTGTTGAGCTTCTTTTAACAACTGCAGCTAAAAAACGAGGCAGGTTAAAAGGAGGGGAGCTGTGTTAGTGACATTTGATATGAGGATAAATATATCTCAGAGAGTGTGTGAGGTTTTAAAGTTAAGGTCTGTAAATGGAGGGTCTGATGTATAGGCTGCAACATGAGATGAGGACTGTGATAAATATAGATTGGGCTACAAGGCTTACAATGCACAAAACATGTTTAACAGCAAAGCCTCATCTATAGAGAGAATATGTTTAACGTCAGTACAATAAAACGAAAAACATTATGAATTAAATCTGATGAGATCGGATCCTCATCTGTGCCTCTTTATAGGCAATCCACATGAGGCAAATGATCTGTGATTTTTTTTCATTAATGATACTTGATGCTATCATTAGCAGTTAACTCACTGGTTAATATCCAAGCTACAGAACTTTCTGTCATGCACCAAGAACTTGTAAACACACGATCCAGTGCATGTCAGCAATGGAGAAATTGTGTCTTCTTCTTTTCAAGTGTGAGTGCAACTGAGCTCCTGTTGTAACCCTTGGCCCATTTGCCTCAGTAGATAATTAGTTGAGATGCTCACTGCTATGATATATAATTAAAGTCCTATAATCTTATTTCAAACACTGGTAGGTTATGTGGCAAAGAATATATATAGCCTTTAACAAATACTAGAGATTTACAATATATATAATATACAGTATAGTATATGATGTATATTATCGGCTATATATCAGTAAAGCTGAAGTTATAGCCCATAATTATAGAAGATAATATGAAACCAAATAGCATCTACACACTCGGATACAGTAGGTGGTGGTATGTACCTTAAAGTTGGTTTGGGATCCACCAATCAACAAAGAAGAAGCAGAACGCAATCCGCGATTCAGAGAGGACGAAAAAGGTCTGCTCGCTACATATTAGCCTTTTCTTATCTTCAGGTGTGCAGAATCTACAGGTTAGGGTTAAAAAATTTGAAATTTGAAATATTGTTTGTGTCGGGTAATTATCAGTTATCATGATCAAATCCAAAGCCTGCACTCCAGTAAACACTTCAAATACACTCCACTTGAAACATCATATGAATGTGACCTATGAGAAGTCGTTCTTTCGACACACATAATGTAGAAACAATTTCTTGGATGCCACGAACGATGACAACCAAATACCATGGAAAAAATTACACGTGAACAAAAAATGATAAGCAATACATGAATTAATAAAAAGTTTACCATCAGACAAATATTTACTTTCATTCGCCATGTTTCTGCATATAGGACATCAAAGACAGCAAGTTATGCAACAAAATTTTCGCCGACTTTCTGAGTTGTTGTTCGACCTGAAGGGCTTTTCACATGGATTTTTCCAGTTGGGAAACTGTTCTTCCGACTTTGGTGTGTTCACGAGCTTTTAAGTTGTAATGAAGAAAACAACATTGGCGCTAACTTTTCTAACTAATCTAGGTCACTCTTTGTGGACAACTAATGATTACAAGCTAATACAATATTCTGAGCAAAAAAATTATATGCAATGCATGAAATAATAAAAAAGTTTCTTACCATTAAACAAATATTCACTTTCATCCACCATGTTAGTGCATATACGTATGACGTAAAAGTCAGCACATCGTTGTACTTTCGACTTTCCAAGTTGTTCCAACTTTTACGGAGTTTTCCCAGTCCAGAACTAATTTTTCCAAATATTCCGACACCATGTAAATGCCAAAAAAACGTTGCTAAAATGGCTCTCACCTTTAAAAAAGGTGCCTTTTCTTGTGTCAAGAAGACATCTACAATATTCAGACTAAGGACTGCAGATGGTATTAAATAATAGCTGAACAAATGTCAGGTTTTATTTCCAGTTACACAAAAAATTGTTGCATGTGAGATTTTTCAAAAAGGGCAAAGCACCATTAGTATTTTTGAGCATCTATCCCCTTCACTGGAAACTTGTTCTCTCCTATGTCAACGAAGGCAGTGTGAGATGAATTTAGGCATTTGCAATGTGCATCTGATTTATTATGGAGAAGGTGAGGGTAAAACATTGAGGGATTTCCCTTTAATCAGATCTCTTAGGAGTCCATGTAGTGGACCAATACCCCAATGAGTTCTCTTCTAAAAAGCCGGGAATATTAGATTGGCTGCACGCTGCCTCAGTTTTAGCTTCAATCAGAGGGAATTGTGGAGGATTTTGTTAAATCTAAGAGCCTTTCACATGTCTGAAAAGTTCATTTCTCTTCATCTATTAACTCTGAATAAAAACCTACCATCACTTATGCATTTGTCCATTTAGAAATCCTCAAGCTCGTGAGCTGCAGATCTGAGCCCAAATTTTGAGCTTACGGATGACCAATCACAGAGGTGCGTGCCTCAGAGCTGAACCACAAATGGGTCCTTCACAGCATTGTAAATCAGGACCTCAAAGAGTATTATTTAGCCTCAAGCAAAGAGTGCTTGTTTATCAGATGGTGCCTGAGTCTAGGATAAAAACCTCCCCATAAATCTGGGTACCTTTTATGTGTTCATGGAGACTGGCTGGCTCATTCTGAGTTTAAGGCACTGAGGAATGCAGAGGTAAGCATGGCATTGATGTCAAAGAGCGCCCGTTGTACGATGAGTACCTGAAGACTAGTTCTAATGGATGTGGTTTATGAGATATTCTAATTGGGCTATCTGGTAATGCGCTCTCAGTGAGACCAGCACGGCCGTAACTTAACTGTTTGATTCAAGTGCATACAAACAAACCATAAACCACAAATCAGTGACAAATCATAACACTTAAAGGGTGAATTCAAGGTGAATCTTTGGCTTGGCAAAAGGCTTTGCATTCATGATTTAGTATGTGTTGTCACTACACAGATTCAATAAGCATTGTCAATTTTTCACATGAAGTGTCAGCGGCTGCCGCACTACATCCGACAGTGCGCTACACGTAAGTTATCACGACTATAGCGCTCCGGCGGGTAATTTTCTGAACATTTTATTTTGTTGTCTGATATATTGCCGCACAGATATGGCAATGCGAAACCCCAGATGATAAATCAAACGTGCAGTGGCTGCCTCTGATAACTCAATAAGCACCTGGACTCCTCCTAACATGTCACACCTGCACTTCTACGTATACCGCTCTCATTCTCGGGCCTCACTGGGGGGCTCAATACACCTGCCAAGTGCATTTCAGAAGCCTAGCAGCTGGGAGAGAAACATCATGCATGCTTAATTAGGAGGTTCAGGAACCATGGGAAGTGGTTGGCAATTTTTAATACACAGTATATATTCCTGGCTGTATGACAATCCATTCAGTTGTATAGCATCAGCAAGTAAAAACAGTATGATTTAATTTCTGTAACTAATTTATAAACAAAGAGGATTTATTAAAAGAAAAATTATAAATGATCTCTTCCACCATAAATTAAAATGCCTCTGTTAAAATATACAGTATGTATTATGCTTTTCTCAAACAGCACTGAGTCTATTCTAAGATGGAAATTATTCTCACAGTATATTAAACAAAGAACATGAACAATTAAAGCTTAGTCTACTTTCACACTGCAGAGTATTAAATAGACTTGATTTAATGAGCATATTTAACAAGAGAACACCAAGGGGAGACTCTGTTGATCAATATTATTGTATACTTTCTATCCAATCAATTTAGTGTCTCCTTAGCGGCTATTACCAAGTGTAATAAATAGGGGTTTGTTTAAGAAAATAATAATATACTGATTCACAAACCCCCGAGGCATTTATTAAATTGCATGACGAAATGTTCGATGTCATATAGGGCCAAAACACAAAAAGGCCATTCAATGGATAGATTGTGTCCTCCCAGACTGTCAACAAGTATTTAAGCCAGACATCGACTTTCAAATCCTCCAGTTGAATATAATTTAAGCAAAAGTATGATCAAGTATCATGAATGCTTAAAGCCAAATCAGTTCTTTATATGTTGATTATTCCAATTTTTAGAAAATCCTTGGTCCACTGCTTGGGTATGGGTGGAATATTTATTAGTATTTTATTTAAAATCCTGCATGTTATTCTATAGCTGTCTTAAATCTCTCACATGTCTGCATGTGTTAAAAGATGGTTGTGGTCTGCATTGCTTAGCTGATGTTTAGCTGTTTCTGCATGGCTTGTGTTCTGCCTTAAGTATTCTTGTTTTGTTGCTGTCTTTATGGTGTCTTGTTATCTTAGTTGTGTAGATGTTATCACTTTATAGGCCATAGCATTTAACCAAAGGACCGCTTTTGAATATTAGTCAGCTGGCTAACATCGACACAGAAATTTTTAAATAATGTGTATTGTCCCATATAAATACATTTCCGCACTTCCTAAACACAGCAAGTGGTTGAAAATTGAAATGATAACTGATTGATAATTGCTTAAGTTTATAGTAAAAACTAACCAGTAAGAATAGCGGCCAGTAAAAACTATTCTGAATTCAGAGATAAATGTTTCCTTGAGCTTTGATATGATGCCCAGTAGAAACCGACTTACTACAGTAGTGTTATGGCCCCATGCACAGAGGCAGAAGTGTCTAAGAAGGCATTTCAGACAGGAGGTTACATTTCCAATGAATTTCTTTAGTGTTTTACGGGGGCCAATCTTCTCAGCAGTCTGAGAGTATTGCTTATAAGGTGCAACTCTTATCAACACTCCAAGAGCTATGTGTTTATCACAGACTTTGAGTCATACACCCAATTCTGATATGAGCTCCAGCGTTGCTACAGAGGCTGTAAACCCTATAAGGGAGTGAGGAGGGGAGAAGCAGTATGATAACTCAGAGCGTCCTGCTGTAATTATGGTATTCATGAAAAGATGAAATAGAGTGCAGACTAAATCTGTAGCTCCAGGCAAAATCAACAGCTTGGCATTACGCCGTGACCCCTGCCTATCTCGAGGATACGGCGAACATACCAAAACTTTGCTGCTTTTTTTCATCAGTCAAGAGTGAGGGAATGAAGTGCATCGATTGCTTGTGATTATTAACTAGACTGAGATAAGCCCTCTCCTTATTATGCAGATTACTGAGGCTCCCCGCTCCAGCATATTGTACAGATGCAAGGGAGCAGCTGCTCTTACAGATGGTGGGTACACGGATCTATCATTATGCCTCCATTGTCTCCACTTCAATTGTTTGGGGGACAACAGAACTGCATCAAAGAGGAATCCGACTGCAATGAATTAAGAAAGAGAAACGAAAACCATCAACTAAATTTATACACCGGAGGCCCTGGGATGGAGAGGAGCGTAAAGCTGAAGCTATTTCATATATACAACCATGGAGTCGCCCAGTCATGTATACTGTACCCAAATCTGTTGGATGCAGCACTGTGCACCAAACATATGTTGTTTTTTTTATTAGCTAACTGATAATAATTCAGGACGCAGATATTAATTCAAACAAGAGGCAAAACAGTTAAAGCAAGAAGTCTACAGCCAAATGAATTAATAAGTAATCTGCTCAGAAAAATAAAGCGGCTGATTCTAGGCGGTTGCTTTTTTTATCCTCCAAACACTAACTTAAATTTTGATTTCAGGAGGACCCCCTCCTTGTCAGTATAAATGAAAGAATCAGCCATTATTATGGCACTTATTTACATTCAAATAACACACTGTTGACAGCTCCAAAATTCAAAACATTAAATATCAGCCAACCACACTGAGAGGTGAATATGCAAACAGCGTCAATTTTGCCCTTAAGGAGAACCTCTGGTTGTCCATTTGACTCGCCACACCTCCCGCTGTGCACTGCAGAGATCAGGACACTGGTAGCTCCTCTGATCAAACATGACATTACACTAGAGGGAATTACATGCTCAGATTATAACAGAGAAGGTCACGCCGAGTTGTAAGTCATGACAGCAGTCTCGCACTACTCTGCAGATAGTGAGGGCTAATATTACTTTAAGAATTAATGCAGTGACATTAAACCGAGCACAATACAAGTTTCCGACCCTCGTCAGGCAGGCTGGGAATTTAAGATTGGATGGAAATATCCCTAGAGTATACAGAAAGTATCTTTACTAGGGCTGCAAATAATGATTATTTTCATTGGCCATTAATCTGTCAATTATCTGTCTAGAAAATGTGTGGAAATAGTGAAAAATGTCAATAAATGTTTCCCAAAGCCCAAGGTGATGTCAAAAGATATTCAGTCTCCCAAAGAGGAGTAAAGAAACCAGAAAATATTCACAATTAAGAAGCTGAAAAAACTGGATTTTTACATTTTTTTCTTAAAAATATTACTCAAACCAATTGACCAGTTATGAAAATTGTTGCAGATTAATTCAATAGTTAAAAATATTTTTTTACATGAATTGGGTAGTTGACAAGGACAACAAACAAATGACAGAACACATACTTTATGTTAAGCTACATAAGAGCATATTAATGAGAAGCAAACAAACTAGAAAGGACAGTAGGTTAACCAAGATATATTTCGGTCTCGAAATATTTGAAGTGTTTTTGGTTCTTTATTATTTATTGAATAGTAAGGGAAACTGAGTAACTAATGCGTGCTTACAGTGAACAGTGACCTTGCAGTGAACAGTGTGCACATTGTAACATTTCCTAGAATATAACATTCGAAATGTAGTTAGATGTGTTAATAATGTTCAAAAACCTAATAATGCTATTAAATTGTATTATTGAGGTCTTGAACTGAAGAAAAGGATCATAAAAATGTCCAGCCCTCGTTATCCCATCATTTTCCTGCTTAACAGTGTCAGTATAGAAAGTCATGATCAGCCAAGCAGCCTGGATTTCATTTTTATTTATGTCACTGTATACAAATATCAAGGATGGATCTCGGATGTTGATGATTTTTGTCTTTGAGTGCATTTATTCTGCATAACAGCAGCCATTGATTACTTAGATAGTTCAACAACAAATGCGAGATGCCCGCTAGCATCCATAGTGTGCAGTAATTCCCACAAGGCACAGAAAAATAACATTACTGGCTCCAAATAGAAAATCAATTCCATAGCAGAATATTTTCTGTCTTCAATATCCAAAAGGAGCTGCTATCTTCAGATGACCTCAGTATAAATTAATAAATCTTCTTTGGTGCTATATTTATTCAGAATTGAACAAGAATCCATGGCATAAATACAACTTGCAAACAATTTAGTGCCTCCAAATACACTTTGCATGTGAGTCAAAAGCACAAAAGGCGCAGGGGAATAAATAGCTGCATCCCAGCAAGTCAGAAAGCTATATTTCTACATTAATTCCTTAACTGGTATCTGCTGTATTTAAATAAATAACAGTTTTCCTTTCTTCAGTCATGTGTCATGGGTGGATAGATTGAGCTCCTGTCAGAGCACAAAGCTCCCCTCACGAGTCCACACTGCCTCGTCTGTTGTTAGGACCTCGTCCACATGGGGCCAGATTTGATTGGAAAGCCCAAAGGGAGGAGTTCCACCAGTCACAGGGGCATTGTTAGTGCCTCAAAAATGGCCGGAGAAGAATGACTGATTATGCAACCACAGCGAGGGTTACTAATAGGAATTCTATTTGAATTTCTAACATAACAGATGTTTGCTGGGCACCTCCATGGAGTGCGCATACACAGTTATGCTAATTCGCCAGTGTTTCCCTTCAAGTTAGCTCAGAGTCATTAGAGCACACAGCTAGCTTGGATCCCTCTGTCAAACTAATAATTGGCCATTATTGATATTAATTAACATTTTTGCTCTCTATGTCCTTTTTGACCCACTATCTGTTAGTAAATCCAGTTACGGAGTCCTATTAGGGCAATAAAATCCACGGGACTCTATAGTAGCTGCGAGCCATTTATCAGAAAGAGAACATAAAGCCAATTAGGAATGGGTGCAGACAGTTGTCTTCATTCTCCACTGACTACTTCTTGATCTCCATTATAAATTGCTAATAGGGCAGATACTGGTTAGCCAAAGGGAGAAGGAATGGAGGGGGTAACCATTGCTCACTCCCACCCGTGATGACAGGTGAAAAGGACCAGTAGTACTCTTTCTTGATGAGGCTACACCATCATCAGCTGCTGGATTTCTTTTTTTTTTGTTGAGGGGTATCATGGTGCACCTTCCTCTCTACTGCTGGTCAATCATGTTAATTGGCCTCAAAGCAGAATATCAAAGAAAGCCATTAAATTGTTAATCGTTCACCCTCCAAAGTAATAGCTTTTGGTCTCTGTGCTATTATGATGCGATGAGCATCGGAAACACTGTGCACCATAGGTTTATGGGCTCAGATCAAGAAATCCTAATAGGTGTATATTGACTGGTTTATTTTCCACAGAACTCCAAAGGGACTGGTGGTTGCAAGAAAATATATCAAAAAGGCTATCAACAATGGTTGGGTCTTCTGTGTAAAATCAATAGTGAGCCATAGATGGCTTGAGTTTTCACAGTTCTCTCTCGTCACTTAAAAAGACTGTAGGCTATATGATGCTTGGAAGGACCCATGAGATTTTTGTAATGTAGCAACCACGCTATATGTTTGAAAGGACACAGATTAGTAATAGCCTAATCTGTTTTGTTGTTTTGAACTAAGCAGGTTATTGCTGCTCCAACCTGGCGCTTTGGGAATGAATGCTTTACTTTTCATGAACAAAAGAGCTCCGCAGCATAAAGGATCATGAGTTGTTGTTGAAGCAGGTAGTCTAACAAAACCTATGTGTATAACAACTTATGTTCCCGCTCCTCGTGTCCAGATGTGCCAGCCCAGGTTTATGACAAGAGGTATAGCGGTCCCTTAAATGAGCAGTATTTAATAGCCTGGTTCCAAGTGTAAAGGCTTTCTCCCCTGTGCATTACTCCAAGAACCTAATTACAAGTTTCATCATCAATCATGAGCATTATTTATTCAGTGAAATGAATTTCTAATTAATAACTGATGAGCATTATGGCCTCGAAGACTGTAAAGCAATTAATTATGGTTGGCAACAGGGAATATCCCTGTAAAAGACTATCTGGCGCACAGTCACGGCACAGCGGTGCCAACAGGCTAATGTCCACAAAGAAGAGTCATGGATTGTTTTTGTACCTAGGCTTTATTGAGATAATTACTTTCATGAATGTTGTCTGGGGGCTGTCATACTGTTGGCGATGTAATAAACACTGCAAAACTGTATTTAAATTTTGTTAAAAACTGTTTTGAACTGCCATCTTCACACTCTGTTCTGCCACCCTCGATCCTCACAGATGTTTTGTTTTGTTTTTTTTATTTTCCTCTGACTCCAAGAGGGCCCAGAGAGCATTTTTAGAAAATATGCTCTATTATCACTCTATAATGTACAGACTCTTAAGACTTTCTTATGGTGAACATTCACAAGTTAAAACATCAAGGGGACAATCACTGTTGGCATTGCTGTGGTTTCTAAAGAAATTTCTCCTTAAAGATTAAAAACCTGCAAAGAGTTGATCGGCTGCTACTGTACATGTTCAGAGTTGCAGTCCTATCGTACAGCTACAATCTAAACCTGAACTAGAACGGCACTCAATAGAGTGCATACCTCCGCAAAGGCCCAACAATTCCCTTTAATTCAATCAAGCCTTATCCAATATCAAATTTGAAAGCCCTGTATCAATCATTTTAAACCACCCATAACTGCGTAACCACAATCAAAGATCAACACATCTAGGATCTGCGTCAAATTGTATTCACTCATAGATACCAGCTACCTAAATATGCATGATTCTTTTCATCAACCATGCATTTTTCCCTGAGAAATTAACATAAATGTCGATAAAACACCCTATCTCGCAATGTTAAAGAAACTGTGAAAAAAAATCCTGGATCCGTCCTTTTATCCGGAGCTACACAGAGAAGTCAATGGCTAAGAACGAGGATAACAACAACTAAACAAATAAGTTAAGGGAAAGAATCAACAATAGTGAATGGTAGATTACAGACGTGTAAATGTATGTGTTTGTATGTATTTTGACTCTGTTAAACACTGCAAAAACTCAAGTACATTTGTCTAATTTCTAAGTCAAAATATCTCCTTACACTAAATGCAAGACACTAACACCTGGAGAGTGAGATATAGGATACACTTGTTTTTAGACAATTTCCACTTATTCCACTGGCAGATTGTATTACTGATTACAACCAAGGAGCACCTTGTTTTTTTTAACTTAGCATTATTAAGTGGCCATTTTTGGAGTGTAATTGCTTGTTGATCATACAAGTATTACTCAATTGTTTGCCTATGCTAAAGTTTTTGCTTTGCTTTTTCTAATCTTTTGTACAGCTGTTCACTAGACTTAATCTAAATATTAATCAGTCTATGAACAGAGAAAAAAGTTAGATATTTTGCATTTAGAATAAAGAATAGGGCAGAGAGTCTTTACGTCTTACCTATGATATTTAATGCAAATACTACATATTTATTACGAGTCCACAACAAGAACTGATGCAATAGACTTAATGTTTTAGTCTGTAAGTTTCAACTATAAAATTTCAGCAAACTTTGAGCGTTAAAATCTAAGGCTGAGATTTGTGTTTTGTTCATCAAAACTTATCTCTGAATCATCAATGACAGCTGAATAATGAAAATAGTAAAGAATGACTAACAGCTTTGCTTATTTAATACTTGTGTCATTCCAAACTGTCAAATTTTTAGTTATGTGATGTTTTGCTGTAGTTGAAGTTAAATCATTAATTCATAACTTTTGGGACTTATCTTTCTGTGTTAACTGTTGAATTTGTGTCAGGGTCACATAAGAAAATCAGATCATAGCAAGAGGCACAGAAACACTGGTGGGAAGAGAGACATAATTACATAAGACCACGACTGTAGCGATACTACAGTATATCTCATAAGAAGAGGTTTAAAAGTCAGCACAGATTCTGCTGGCCTTGACCTTGTTTAGGAGGGTTTTACAGAGAGTGGGTCACATGATGGCAAATGACCACTCTCGTTTCTGAGTTACAATTATGTACAGTACACAGAAACTAAACCCTGTGTACTGTCACCTGCAACTCACTGGTGACTGTTTTGGTGACATTTTTGATGCATATTATCAAATTTCTCACAGCCATATATATCCCTTAAACAAAGCACTCAACATTTGCTCCATTACTTTAATTTAGCCTAATTTACATATATATAGTTTTTGGTGCAGAGGCTTAAATCTTCACATCACTGCCGTTGTGCTGTTTTGACCTAATTCTTGTAAAGGTTTATTTCAGTTTTAATATCTTTGCAATAACCAAAGGTCAAACACAGATTGGTTCAAACAAAGGTAAATTACTGTACATCTTTAATGAGACATCACACTGAAATAGACACATTATGAGATGCAGAGATAGTCAAAATGATGATAAAGAACCATGAGAGGCTGTAATTCTTTCATTTAGAAAATGGAAATCAGCGAAGCAGCTCTTTAATCCGTTGTTTCAACATTGTTTGCACATTTGTGGCAGCTTTTGCATATATTCATCTCACACAAAACTCTATCGGTACAAAACAGAGATGGATTGAGTCATGCTTGGCTGTTCGAGCTATACAGAGCAAATGTAATAAATGTGCATGACTATAATGCTGAATTGCAGCAGATTCTTAATGTATGTGACTGTTTCCTTATGGGTAGAAAGACAAAACAGGGTCGTACAGGTCTTTTAATTAAGTATAAAGTTACTTGTTTTGAGCACACAGCACGTCCCTATGTGTGATACGGCTTGTGTCAGGTTACATGTCATTGAGATTGAGACATATGTCAGTTTGAAAAGTTTCTAGTCAGGCTTAAGGCAATTCAGTGTGTGCAATTTGGGTGTGCCTCTGTGTGCACACTGGTTTATTTAAATTCTATAATTTTAATTTTAAATTTAGATTTGTTAAGGACAGCGGCACACAAAAATTGAAATGGCTACATGTCCTTTGGGAATTTTTGTAATTGTTTCATTAGTTTTCTTTACGCAACCCTTTTTTCATCAGGGTCACAGGTCAGGCAATTTTTTCAAACTATAGTACAAACTATAAAGAGCATATATTAAACACTATTTTTTGCCAACACGAAAAAAAAAACTATGTATTCAACAACAGATATCAGTAAAACCTCTGTCAAAAATGCTGCCAACTGTTATTAAAAAGTTATCACATGAATCCAGGAAAATAAAATCATTTTATTTCTTCATTTTGTGAACTGTGTAAAGAACTGTATTTGGGATTTTGTGTATAACTGTATTTGGGATTTTTAAAAATATATCTAATTTGTTATTTGCATTGCCTATAATAACTATACATTCTGTTGTAGCTACTCATAATGACTTTTTCATATCTGGAGGCTCTGCAGATAACAGCAAAGAAGGCGGAATACTTGCGGACCTACATCACGATTTTCACACAGAATTTGCATTTGTCATTGAAAATATGGCCAAATGTCCATTAAACAATGTTTTTTTCAGAAACTGTAGCCCATTTGCAAAGCTTGATTGCTGTCTTCATACTGGTGGTATGGTATGGTTTCTTTGGTCAAAAATCATGTATGGTTTGGCTCAAACACGATCTCTAAAAAAAAATTAAAATGAGGAATTCGTCTTAAATCTTCTCCGGCCATTTTTGAGTTAATTTGGTTTTACTCCATATGTCATAAGACTTGTGAACTGCCAAGGTAAAAGGGAAAGTCAATTTACTATATTGATTGATGCACTTAAGATTTTTTGACATGTGTGTGTAGTATTGAAAACTGTCAGTCAGCGGTGGATCAGCCACTGGTTTTGAATATTTTGTCTTTGAACTTTCCTTTTATTATACTTCTATCATTACATGATTATATTTTGTTTTCTTGCATTGTTTTTAGTTGTGTGCATGAATTATTTTGTCTGTCTTTTGTTTGCAAACCAGCTTGCCTCAAATTGCCACCCAGGGGACGGACAAAGAATCTGAATTGAATTGTGAACTGAATGGAACGCACAAGTGCACAAACAAAACATCTGAAATAAACAAACCAAAATCTACTTTATTTGGTCTGCATTTCAGTTTCTTATTTGCTAAGACTGGTAAAATTAGCAGCTACAATTAAATGAGCATGCATGATTATATTTATCTCTTGTACACAACTGAAATAGTATTGTATACAGGGACACAGTCAGCGAAGCAAACACTGAGCATGTTTGATATTGAGGGTACTCGCTCAATACACAGTTGCAGTTCTCAGGAAGAGTGGGACCAAGTACACTAACTGAACCTATCAGGGACTTCCTCTTCTCTTTAGGCCAGCAAGATTCAGCAAGCATTCACACCAATCTCAGCACTGCATTAAAAATTGCTAAATGTTCTCTTGTGTTGCTTCGGGTACAGGAAAGGAGATTAAATTTGATTGGCCAACACAGCACGTTGCTGAATGACAACACCTTGTGTTGTAACACTGCAACTAACTTATTATTTTCATTTCCAATCAATCTGCTAATTAATTTTGCAGTTAACCTTTAATCCTTTAGCCTATAAAATGTAAAAGAAGATATGAAAAATGCACATTACAATTTCCCGGACCCCACAGTGACATCCTTACATTAAGGACACAGGAACCTGCGAATGTTTACCAGTTTAGTGTGAAAAACAATGCCATTATCAACATAGTTTCCCAATCATTTTCTTCCGATCGACTAATCATTGCAGCGCTATTGTGTTGGCACATCTGCAGCATCAATCCAGTGGCCTTATTACAATGAATGAGGAGCTGTATGTTTTTTCCCACATGTTTCTAGTCTACAATCTGAACACAGTTGTAGTATGGTGCCTCTTCTTCTTAACAACCTCTGCATGTACATTGTTTACAGAACTACAGGCTACATTTGTTTTGCACAGATAGCATGATGATAACTTTGGCAACACACAAGCTACTGCTTTTAGAAATCTATGTTTACTTACTTCTTCCCCTGACCTTGATGGAGGCACCTGCCTCAGATCTGGAGATGGTCCCCTGGCACAGTGCTGTGGCTGCTTGCTGCTATCACAAATGTTAATACATTCATGGGTGCTCCTAAAGGGACAAATGAAAAGGCAGTGTTCACCCACAGTAAGTACAACTTAAGTTTCCTTCACAAATATTAAGTCAAGTTACCATTTAAGTTGTTTCCAGGAGGTGAAAGGCACTGTAGAATCTCCTCTACCTGTTAAGCTAGCTAGCTAGCGTTAGCAATTTCTAGCAAGTTAGCTACTAGCTAATTTAAAAACACGGTTGTTTTCCTCCAGTACAACCTTATTTTCTCTTCAACCACATCACAAAGTGTAGCTGTCAGGTTTTTTAAATTCCACTGTGGTATATTATATCACATTTAAGACATGTTAGCACGCTAAATTCTCCACTGAAATTAAGATTAAGACATGACCATAGCACATTCATTGACATTAGCGTTAGCGCGTATTTGCGTGATTGCGGAGAAAGTCGAGCGCTGATTGGATGTAATGCTGGCTGAAATCCAGCGTTCCCATTGGCTGATACTAAATGTAGCATCGTTTGTATCTATGTAGATGCTGAGGTACTGTAGACAAATAAAGTAGCACATGTAGCTTAAAATATGCTTGTTTAACTAGATGTCAAAGTTGTTTAAAGCATTTTAGCTCAGTTATATTTCCACCTGCCATATTGAGTTTGATGTAGAAAAAAAAGGAAAAACCTCATTTTTAGGCTTCTTTTATGTAACTACCTGGATCCATCTTATGCATATTATTGTGTTACAAAACAATATTATAAGGTAGTATTTAACTCTGAATACAGATTGAGTACATGGCCTACTTTTTATCGTAGTAGTGTGTCGCCTCTCGTGTATATAATTGTATTTCCCCTTTAATTTGAATGGACATTTACACATGATTGGTTGAATGAAGCAGTTGTTGAACTAGCCAGAAGTCAGCGGGTCAGTTCATTATACATTATTCCACTTTTACAGCACTGCCAGCTCACCGCTGAAAGTACATACTCTGTGTCATCCTTCAAGATGAGTGAGACACATAGCAGAGACAGGACTGAGCACATCCTATAACTGTCCTTCTCTGCAGGTCTTCAACACACACGCACACTCACACACGCACGCACACACTGAAAGCTCTCGTCTTTCCATCTGGTAAAGTGGGCTGTTGTGATTGATTTGTGGATTTGCTCCCTCTTTTTTTCCCTCCATTTAAGTGAAATAATGTATGGAAGCAATCTGGCGACAGACATTTTGGAAAATCTATTTGAAATCATTTCAGCTGAAGCCATGGCAGTTTGTCTTCTTAGGGGAGAGGAGCAAAGTATAATTGTCTGCAGTCTAGTAAAACACAGTATAACTGCCATCACACTTGACTGAGCTTATAGCCAGCTAGTCCCATGGCCTCTAGAAGATAGAGCAGTTAATGTTCCCTTTTATTTTAGAGGATATGTCACTTGTATCGCAGATTTATACCATGATACAGCAATTTTGTCCAAACAGATGGATAATGGTGTCACCAGCAAAAAGCCCTGTTTTTATTGAGTTTAGAGCATATTGTTTAGATAGGGGACTGTGTTGAACAGCTCTGCCAGCGCTTTCTCTCTTTATCTCTCTAATCTTGCCAGTATTAGATTTGATCATTTTTGTTTGAAGGAGGAAAATGTGGCTGTAATGGCTTCCTAATAGCAAACACAGGGGATACAAATCCAGAGACCCTGTTCTGTAGTGCTTCCATAAGCACCACTGATTTATAGAGGTCTTTATGACAGAAAGGAAAATGATCTGCTGCAGGTATAAATCAGGTGAGGAGTAGGAAATTGAACTTAGATATCATCTTGTCAGATGCTTAATGCTCTTCCTCCTGTCACATTCGATAGGACCAATTTGGAGAATCCTGCAGAGGTAAAAAGAAGACAATTAACAATGACAGTGCGGTAATAGATGAAGCTATAAAATGAACCTGCTGCCTGCAGGATGCTTTGTATGATTTCCACATGAGGTAGTGGCAGGGGTGTGTTGTCTCTGCCCTCCATTTCTTCCCTTTTCTGTTTTTTGGTGGTTTCTTGAACATTTCCAACACAGAAACATGTGATAAAACAGTAAGAACAAAAGAACAAAGAAGTCATTTTTGTGCTTTAACTCTGCTCTGTAATTGAATTATTATCCTGCATATGACAGGACTTGTAAATTTAGGTTAACCTTGTTTTTATGTTATCGATTTCGAGGGCACGCTCTATCCTAAGTCTACATAAAATTAATCAATATATCAATTGTCAAGCACGGAAATTATGCACATACAGGAGCATTAAAAGTACAAACAGCCAAAATAAATTACATGACTGTGTTGGAAGCTAAATCAGTAGCCTATATGCTAACACTTCAATTTTAAGGGAGACATATTATGTTCAAGTTTTCTTTTGGGTGACTACTACAATAGGTTTACATGCTTTTATCTTCAAATAACGCAGCAGTACTGTCTTGCACTGGAGAACTGTATTCCCCCTCAGTCTGAGATGCTCTGTTTAAGCTCCTGTCTCTTTAAGGCCCCCCTCCCAAATACCCAGTCTCCTCTGATTGGTCAGCTCACACAAGCCTGAACCACCACGATCACCATGTGTCTGGTCAGCTCTGTTGTGTATTCCAGTTAGCTTCACCGCTATCTTGAATATAGACAAAAAATATGCAAATGTGTGATATTGTGACGCAGTGATGTCAAGAAGTCACGTAATTTAAGGCGGGCCTATTGATGAGGCATTTCAGGAGCAGTGTTTTCTGTGGGAGGGAGGAGCTCCCGTTGGAGTTTGGGCTTTTTAACTTTCAAGACCTTTTTAAATGCACAAAAACCAACACAACACCCTTATAGACAGGAAAAAACAAAAAGCATAATAGGTCTCCTATAAGTTTGGCACCATTATGTAGGATTTAGTGACATCTAGCAGTGAGGTTGCAGATTGCAACCAGCTGAACACCCCTCGTCTACCCTCCCCTACGGTGGCCGCTAAAAATGTGTCCATTGTCCATTCTAGGCTACTGTAGAAAATGGCTGTGCAACATGGCGGACTTCACCAAAGATGCCTGCTTGTAGTATAGATATTAAAGGCTCATTCTAAGGTAACAAAAACAGCGATTCTTAGTTTCTTGTGATTATACTTAAATGAAAAAATGATTATAATCATTGTAGTACATTTCTGCCAATAGAGCCCTCTAAATCCTACACACTGGACCTTTAATACTACAAAGGAAAATGCATTTTCATGTGTATGTTGTCTTTCTAAAAGTATGTCCTCCTCCTCTAGTTTAGTATTTAATTTGGGTACCACAGTTGATTGTTTGGAGTGATAATTGTCAGACTGCATGAGAGCTCGAACAGATGTCATCGCTCAGTGGCCTGATGAGTTCAGGATAGGACAGGGAATGACAATGCTCTCTGATCCCTGAATGTCACTCTGGTATAAACTACAGCACAGTGCTTTATTGCCGGCATCATGTATTCAGCGGCATGCATTCGCGATGTGACAGATAGAACGTGTGGGAAAAAAAATGGAAAGCCATCCATCTGGGTGTGTGTGGCTTTCAAATGACTTGAATTTTAAAAACTAATTTCTCGGAAGCTGATGACCTTTTGTGGGAAGCTGCTCAACTTTGTCGAGTGGCAATTCAAGCCCGAGCAGCTAAAGAGCTCTGGTAATAAGCAGAGATCCACCCCCTCGCAGCTCATCAAGCCAAGCTCTTGTATAATCTAATTTGATTTTAATGCTCCTCTGAAGGAGATTGTGCTCTTATTACTGTGTAATGATGCCGTTGTCAAGAGCCAGTGCTGATGTCTGGTATCACAACCATGTTAACTGCTTCTGTGACACTCATCTCAGCATTTTCCACATCGTCTCCAATGCACAATGGCTTGTGCTGTCTATTTATGACTTTGTTGTTGTTCTTGTTGCATTCTTCTCCATGATCGACAGAAACATGGTAAATCTTTAAAACTCCCTCCTTTATTACCCCTGTCTGATATGGTACTTTTTTCGTATTCAGTACAGTAGATAGAGCATAACGATGAAGGTCTTCGCTGAGATGAGGAGAATTTTGAAGTGCTCACACCCGGGGGCAGCAAATGGAAAAGTGACAAGCCTGGTGCACTTGTCTATTTTACTTATTCTGTGCCTCTGTTTCATATTCTGCCTCGCACCGTAGGGTTATTTTCCTCCAGGGTTCAGGAGGGCACGCTCTTTCATTTCTTCAGAAAATTGTTTCGCAGGATTTCAATCTTTGGCTGCTAGATATGACAAAACACAATATCAAGAACACTTATGTTTCTTATCTGCCATTTTTTCTGGGTATAAATAAAAGATCAGTATAAATTTGTGTCAAGTGGCCTCGAATGCACATGTGAGAGATGAGTATGAAAAGAACTATGAACCTTGGGACAGCCCCACTGTACATTTTCATCGCTTGCTCAAAATTACCTTGGCACTGGGGCTTTGTATGTCATTTGTCACCCTTGAAAATCAATTAGTGTTTCCATGATAGCACTCCAGATGTAATCCTCTGAGTGTTTGGACAATTGCACACAAAAACCAGAGTGTATCTTTTGTTTTCACATTATACAAACAGCATTTCTTTGAATTGCTCATGTTGTAGGTTGAGATGAAGGTCAATTAGGTGCAGACTCGGATCACTGCAGTATAAATATCCTGATTGGAGAGTTGAAGGGCCATCCCAAATATTGATTGTGCCTAAATAGGCCTTCTGTTTGCCACTCAATAGAAATCATCTGTATCAGAGTAACACTTTAAAATGCTCATATTTAACTACGGCCGAGATTACATTTTTACTTCGGCAGCGGTTTCTCCTCATCCTCCAGATCTCTCTGTGATCCCTCACCTCTGAAACTCTTCATGCATTATATATAGATTCAAAAAACTGAATGTTGTTACACTGAGTTGAAATAATAATTCAGCTATGAAGAACAAACTGTCAAGAAATGATTCAGTGCTGTGGAATCTAAAACTTAACTCAAACATACATTTTCAAACCACATCGCACAGAGATCTTTTTGTGATATATCACTTATGATGATGCACATATGTGCAGGCTATGTATACTGGACAACCTCCCAGTGGTGAGAAAACATCCAAACATTGTCCTATTGATGTCCCATTTTTTTCCCCTGTTCGGCTCTTGTCAGAGGTCAACCTCAAACAGCATGCGGTGGAATCAGGCGTTACTGTCGATGTCACATTGATGCATTACAAGGCCTGGGAGGTCACGTCTCTGTAAACATACATTATCAAAACCCATAGAAGACGCGGGGTGTTGACCTCTTCGATAGTTTACGGTTTATCTTCAGGGGAAAAGGGTCGCGTGATGGCAGAGAGCAACTTTGTAGCCGCAATGACTTTCTTGTTGCAAATGAAGAGGGTCAAGCAATCAAGACTGGTCGGGCCCCGTGTCAGTGCCATTATCTTACGCTGTCTGAAATGATCAATGAGCTAAAATAAAATGATCACAAGCTAAAATTGGCCTGCTAATGAAAAGGGACTGTTTAAACATGCTCCTTGGTGAGCGGCTGGCCGGAGAAGAAATGGCAATTTAAAATACAAGACACAGTACAGGTAGGAGGAATACATGAGAGATTACATGTTTAGTTTGACCTTTCCTTTTCATGTTTTGATGTTAAAGCAGAATCATATTTAAAATCCAGCAATAATCAATTAATTAAATAGAAACATTCCTCAAATATCTCTAGCTATATAAAAACCACATGGATCTATCGCAGATATTCTCAAGTTTATTTAGTATTTTTATACAGAAGAGGGATTTAGACATTCAGCAAACACATACAGTCTGTAAACAGCTAAATGACTTTTTTCTCTATATGCGAGTACATTTTTATCGACAATACTCTGAGGCAGAGACTTATAATATAAAAGGCACTTAGGGGCAGGTGCACAGTACTGACAGAAATCTCCTTTCCTCCCTTTTAGCAATAAATACATAGTGTATGTGCATTCCTATTACGGTACCAGGGTTGTGTAAACATGTTAGCACTACCGTGCTGCAGAGGACCTCAGTCAACACCGTCATGAAAGGCACAGCATTGTAGAAAAATATTTATAAATAATTTCCCATAAATAGAAATGTATTTTACCCCCACAAAATATTTCATGTTTTGTTTCCGCGGTGTCCAATTAAGTCAGAATAATGTCAGGCAAAACAAATAAAATATGGAACATAAAGAAAACATGGAAAAAGACTTTTCCTATACAACAACAAAAACAGCAAAATTCACAAACGTAATCCCTATCGCTCTCAATATGATGTAATGACAATGGGCTGGACATGGCATCATACTGGTATGGTTGTTTGTTTGGCTACCAAATACTACTGCTTTACAACTTAATATTCAATTCATTACTAACGCTAGAGCTATAAAAGCAATTCTCAAAAGAAAGGACATTCTGTACTGTAAGTTGAAAATCACACCGGCTGCTGACTTGTTTACTGTGTAATTCCAACTCAAGGCATTTACTTACAACTTAAATGTTATCACATTTACTCAAAGAGGAAATAAAAGAGGAAATAAAAGTTCCAGCCTGACTGTTGAAATCACTACTCCACTGTTTTATTCCACTTCCATGGCGGACACATCCTGCTCTCCGTCAGATTTCTCTGAGGGCAGATCTTGTGACTCCGGGGTGGTTTGGCCATCTGACGCAGAGCTTGGCTCTGTGGTTGTTGGTGTGCCTGGCTCTTGGGTGTCTGTTTCAGCAGACACATCAGCAAGCTTGGTTTTCCCTGATAATTAGAGATCAGTTTTCAGTTTATTTACACACAAAGAAAACAAGTATAAAATGAAGTATATAAAAAAGAAACTATAAAAAGTAGAAAGACTAACACGACCATATATGTATATATGTATGTATTTTAACTTTTATTTCTAAATGTACTGAGATTGGGAAAATTTGACTACATGGATGACCACAACCAGCTTGAGTGTCACTGTCACCTAAAACAGATTGGTCACCCTCTTCGTCAGTTCCAGGTGATGGTGAGAGTCCCTCAGATGACAGCTTCAGTTCACTGGTGACCTCAGGGAGTCTGGGTGCCTGAGGCCTCATCTTTCTTGCCGGGTTCAAGAAATAACAATACGCACATCTGAAAGCTGAAACAACACAAATAAAAAACAACATACATATAGTTTATGTCACCTCACTAATAGACTTGCAAACAGACACAGATTAATATACATGAATATGAACCAATGACAAAAAATGCCTGAGATGCATAAACACTTCAGATTGATGTGTAGCACTAGTTTGCATATTCAATCTTGTTGCGTTTTTGCTTACAAGGGTCGCTAGTGGCAGAGGCATTTAAGAGCCCTATGATATACTACACTGCCAAATGCTAGAGGGCAAATGAAGGCGCAGTGTTTGATGGAGACTGACACAGAGTGTTGTGTTTCTCCAAGTCTTACCAACGTATTCAAATTCCTCTTTTAATGCCATGCCGTTATGAGACAGACACTGCTGACAGATGAGAGCGTATCTACGGAGGAAGGAAAGACAATCCAGTTAAGACAGAATACAGTAAATGGACTGGCATTATTGAATCAAAGTCATTTTGTTGACACATTGATACAAAGTTTTAGCAATTCAGTGTGAATCTTGGCAGATTATCAGGACTTTAACATTGATTTCCACAACAAGAGGGAGATAAATGCCATTAAAAGGATCAGATTACATTATTTTTGGCGTCAGCACTAGGGCAGCAACTAAGCAATATTGTCATCATCGATTAATCTAAATTAAGTCTATGAAATGCCAAAAAATTGTGAAAAATGCTCATCACAATTTCCAAGAGACTAAAAAACATGTTTAAATTGCTTCCAACAAAACAACTCCTCAATTACTATCATAAATGATCAAGAAAAACAGTAAATCCTAACAATTAAGAAGCTGGATCCAGCAAATGTTTGACATTTGTGATTGAAAAAAAAGGAAAAATACTTAAACGATTAATCGATTGTCAAAATACTTGGCTTCTTATTTTCTTTAAATCTACTAATAAATTAATCAACTAATCATCGCCGCTCTAAGTACGAACACATTTTCTAAAGTTGGATAAGAACCTGCTTAGTACACCAACTACACTAGCCAAAGAAATAATCCAGGATGAGAAACTGTATATACAATATATGAGTGTATTTCTGAAAACAGATCGTCTCCATTCAGAAGCAGAGGTTGTTTACCTGTTCTGCGGGCCATCTCCAACAAGATACTCTATGACTCTGTCCATTGCGCCCCTTTCCCTGGGGAGCACAGGTCTGGCCAGGGGCGGACCTGGGGGGTGAATCCCTGTTAAAGCACAACATCAATGCCTGTTAGACACAGTCTGCAGTCCTGCATACAAACTGCAATAAAATGTGGCTGCTTACAGTAAAAACTCAGTGAGACCGTGAGGCTGAGACTCACAATTTACTGCACAAACCGTGATGAATTTCACAAAGATCTACCTCGTTTCCTTAATAGCTTAACAACAGATCTCACTTGCAAAGCACGTCCAGAATCCCTGCTGTGTTGGTGAGTAGTAATTAATATAATCTAACATCAAGAGCAATCATAGGAAGATGACTGGTCATTTCTGTGAGACTTGGCAGAGTCTCAGTATCCTGCTGGTTATTAATTTACCAACATATGGAAACTCTGTGGTGACTCTTTGTATCAAATTGCTTTTCACTTTCAATTTTCCACTGAAGCAGGTGATAACATCAAGTCATGTAAACCATTTGTGAGGTGTTCCCAATGCCAAAGGCAATTTCGCCAAGCATTAAAAGACATTTAGTGAGATTCCACCACCATTGCCCAGAGAACAAACGCAGGTCTGGCTAATTAATCATAGTTAATGTAATCCTGATTCGTGCATACCTCACAGTTGGCATTCCACATGGCAATTACAGCGTGCAGCTTCCTCTAGGAACACATTTCCTTTACTGTTTGCACCTATTTGCATCTTCTATTGAGTGTTCATAGTCCAGAAATAATTTATATTGAATATTCAATATCTCTACACTCCACACATGTATCCCATATACAACAACTGCTCTATGGAAAGTTTTTTCACCGTGTTGGCTGCATGGCTTTTGAAAGCTTTGAAAGCAACCAAAGATTTATGGCACAAGTATCATTCTTGACTAAGGAAGTTCCTAATTACTTACTTCTATGATGTTTTAACAGAAATTTAAACTTGAGACTTGAGACTAGTAAGAAAACACTGACAGAACAGTTAACTGCTTGTTGCTTGTTTTTTATAAAGTACATTAATAAAATAATAATATGTTTAACTGCCGAGTAGTTCTGGTGCCGACTAAAGAAGGTAGCAATGTTTAACCAACGACTCGACTACCCACACATATCCCTATTCTCGACCATCATATTCTGACTGTATCAAAAGTTATCGCCTATATCTAATCTTAGTTCAAAACATGCACTTGTTAGAGAAAGGTTGGACCTTTAAGTAAGATATTTGAAAACTACATTGATATAATTATCCATTACAACTACTGTATAAATTACAGCACCTTTGCTGACAACACACACCACAGAGCCTTGAGCAACTGGGGACACAGAGCCAGGGAAGAGTAAATCACACCTTAATCGACCACATTATGATGGGGTCCCCCTGTGTGCAGGTAACTCACCGATTCCTGGAACAGGTGTTCCAGGGGTCACAGGCTTCCTCATCAAGCTCTGCTGAGCAGCTATAGCCGACAGGTTCCTCTCTGGGGGTCCACCTGGAGCAGAGTGGGAAGATCGTCCAGGATAGGTGGGCCCAGAGGCAAGAGGAGGGCGGGCAGCAGCAGGATTCACCACCACTGAGGGGGTCTTTGGCATGACATTGCGCTGGCGGAGCTCTAACACAGAAAACATTGCAGGTTTGTTCAACAATAGTAGGAAAAAGCAGGGAAAATAGTGCAGTCTTATTCAGATCACAGTGCTACCTTGTCCTGGTTTTGGAGTCATCTGCAGTCCAATAGGAGTGGATTCAAGCTCCTTTACACAGACAACAAGAGAGTGCAAGGACATGATTTAATGTTCAATTACAGGATGTTTTATGCTTCTAGGTAAAAACAAAACAACTCACCATTTTCCTCTTTGAATCTGGATCAAATCTCTCCAGAATCAATTTAGCATTTTTATACGTCTCAGTTTCCATAACTTCTTCAAGCTGGAAAAGAACAAGACATTAAAAGGTATTGTAGGACAAATGCTTCTATCATCACTCCTAGAATAATTGCTCTAGTCCCATGTAATTATCTAATGATCATCTGATGTAATTAATAGGTGTTTTATAAGCACACATTAATATCTTAAAAATCACCTACCATAGCATTACAAGTAAACGTGACTGAGAAATGGCACCAGGAAGTTACTTCACAAAATTGTACATCTTCATTTAAAATAAGTACCAAACATTTCTAAATGTTTACATATAATATGAAGAATAATTACATTCACTACTTCGATAATGGAGAGTGTGAAAATCCATCAGGCCTAATTATTGAAAGTTATTAGACTTGACAGAGGATGACAAGCAATTTCTCAGATTTATTTCTTCCCTGCACTAAATGCTATTAATTAAAGTGACATTAGCAGAGTGGTTTACTGGGTTAAGTCACTGTCAAACGCTGTCTGTACGGATCCGAGATTAGCAAGTATCGTACTGCAAAATGCTGAGAGGATCAACAAGAGGAACAATACAAGGAAGCGTAAGTGTTCACTTCACTGGAGACCACTAGACATCAAAATATAATACATCCTACAGAGATTATGAGTTCTATGTTTCTCTCACTTATCTGACCACTCTGAGATAATTTCAGTGATGTCAGAGAGAAAATGTGTAGGGTGCTTGTGGTGCTGAAAATCACCACTAGCTTTTTTGTAATGGCTTTATAACTAATACTTCAGCATTGACATGTTGAGTGTAAACAGTAAAATGTACAGTATAGAAGTGAATGTAACACACTCTTACTAAGTGTGGTTTTCTATAAAGCATCTAGCAGCAGCTCCACCTGACTAACAGTTTCATTTTTACTATGCAAATATGCCTCATTAAGCAGAGAGAAAAAGGTTATTTAGGGGGAAAAAAATAATAATTCTTGTCTTTTTTTTCTGTCTTTTGTCTTTCAATTTGACTCAGTCTTATATTTAGTTTTCAAATAGTTGTTTATGTTGAATGATTTTCACAAACGTGGTTGCCCAGGTTGGCCCAAAATGAGAGAAAAAAAACCCTTAAATGTGCTGATTACTTTGAAATGATATGTTCCCATCTCTAGTGTACCCCTTGAAATGTGAAAGGAACCACGTAAACTGACATGTCAGATATGCTCTTTGAGCATTTTAGCATAAAAATTATATTTTATAACTGCAAAATTTTTATGTGCTTCATCCTCGATTTTATATCATGATGCATGAAAGTGATTTTAATGTAACTGACAAGAAATGTGACATTATTTTCAATGCTTATGTCATTTTGCTTATGTCATTTTGGGACAACATGTTTTGTTTTGTTAACAGCACAATGCTAAGCCATATTAAACCAAATTGTAAAAAGGAAAACTATCCATCAAAATGAGAAATTAATCAACAACATATGAGAAAGCCACTTACTATTTTCCTTTTTTGTGCTTTCAGATCCTCTAATTTCTCATCTGAAAATAGAAAAAATTAAGCTCAATACCAGTTTGAACATTAAAAAAAATCAAAAGTGTTGGCAAGTTATGCATAAATAGGAAAACAGATCTTACTATTTTTTTCAGTTCTTCGTGAAAAAATAATTATAAGCATTTTTCGAAGTAACCAGACTCTAAAGGGGAAACGGAAAAATAGTTGATTAATAACATTGTTGTTATAGTTTAGAGAAAATGTAGCCATCTGTAACTACTATGTGTCGACTATCTTGTGTACTTACAATAATGGAAATATTAGGAAGGGGAGACACAATATGAGCCGCCCCATCACCTGTTCAGGCAGGTACCAGGAATACACAACTGCACATGCGATCAGGTAGAGAAGAGACGAATACAGAAGCAGTCGCCAAACCCATGTCTTCAACTGCTTCTGATACTTCTCACTGTATTCTTCAAGAACCTGTATATCCTGTGAGACAAATGAAAGGAGCATTATTTAATACACAAATGTGATCTTATTACAGCTTTGTAGAATTGATCAAGATTGAACTGATAAGATTATGTTCAAATGCTAACATAAACAAAACTGAAAATATAAAACAGGCTTTTTTGATTTTCCCCTAAAAATTGAAATCCAATGTAATATATATGTAGTACAAGCCTCTGGGGAAAATAATCATTAGTTGCAGCATTAGGATATCCTACATACAGTTTAATCCAAACTTGGCATTAACTAGTGGGAGCATACAAAGTAATGAAATGACCTGTAGACTTTAGCCAGACTTGAAATAGCCTAACCATTTGCACTGTTAAAACATAATATTACCTTAAACACAACTCTTTCTGGTGCTATGTTGCTGGCCATAACTCATACTGAATAATTCAAAGTTGAATTATTCAACAAAAGTAAGAGACATATTGGTTTGTTGACATAGCACTGATCTGCTAGTCAATTAGGTTATGTGAAGTTTGGAAACAGATGTAAGAGGACATTAAATACCGTAATCTTTATGATTCGCCTGAAACGTTGATTGTAGACACCCTCAAAATCGATCACTATCTATAATCACCAGATCACTCAACCTTAGATCATGATCTAGTTTCCCTTCAGGCAGAAAAGCCAAACTACTTGTGCAATTCATCATCATTTTGCAATTCATTTTACTAATGGCTCATCCACCTTTTGTTTTGTTTTTTTACACATTGAAAGGTTACACCATTGCCTTCAAGTGCTCATTGCCCCATCCATAAATAGCTGGTCGACAGAATGGGAACAACTCTGGACACTATGGTTTCTACTGTAACATGTGTGTCTGTCACTCTAAGCACCGCTTAAAATGACCTTACATTAAGCCTTACAGCATATAATGCATGTGTGCATGTAATTATGCACATGAAAAATATATTATTGCCGAAATATACTTCCATAATAGATTGCAGGATTTTTCTAGAAGAAATTAACAGGCCCGACACTCTTATCTTCACAACTTCAATAGAACCTGACCTCTTCAGTGTATGTGACGGGTCTCTGGCTCCAAGGACAGGTGCTGAAAATAGCCTAACACTAGCTTAGCAGGGGAAGAACAGCAAAGCCCCATCACTCAGCAAACAAGGAGCTGATTTGACATTCATTGACACATGTGTTGACTTGTTATCTGCATGTTTAATTAAGGAAAAGAACAGTTTATTACAACTAGTTGTTTTTATTTTCAGAGCTCTGGCCATTGGCTCCATTGCTTATGAAAATACTGTACTCGCTAAAATAACTGGCGATGGGAATGCGAAGACATCGCTATAAAGAAATTGTTAATATTCTGTAGGCTGAAAGAAAGTTTTGCCGGGGAAGATGTTACACATGAGCCACCAGTTGATGATCTCTGGTTTAGATAAACTGGCACAATTTTTGGCCTGTTTACAAATGGAAAATGGTAAATGTTAGTTGCCCCTTTCAGCCTATTTTGACAATGTCACTGCCTCCCAGATGTCTGCAATTACTTTGGTGAGTATGTTACCATAACCAAGTTAACTAATTTCCAGCGCTACAAAAATAAAATCCAAGTTATAAAGAGCTGCGTGAGTTTACGTGACTTTAAGTACTGTATATAAAAATAAGCAATTTACCAGTAACTTTTCCTTGAAATGTCCCACTGACTGTCATTCCACAGTGTGAATAGTTGAAATCACTAATCTTAGAAAGCAATTGCAGAGCATGTGGGCGTTTCTGGATTGTGTAGCTTCATATACATCATTGGGCATAATTACACCAACAGATGCCTTTGGTACATTTTACACATAATGCTTCATTTGTGTTTTACTCATTTGACTGACAGCGGGCACCTTCTGCAAGCTTGGACGCACCAAACGCCAAGGGATCTACTGTAAAAAACTTCTGTTTCAATTTCTCACGAGGCACTTTCTCTCTCTTTTTTCTTTTTATCTTCAATTAAAGGACCATAATGGTAGAAAGTTTTACTGTCTTATCTCCTCTTGGTGATTGTGATTGTGAAGATGTTTCGTGTTTATGTCTGTTTTTTCTACCGATCCACAGTGCGTGCACAGTGAGTTAGACCATAAATACTGCAAAATATTTTAAGCATGGATTTGTCTTGCTTTAGTAAAGCATTTTCTCTCACCCCGTGAAACTGTAAAAAAGGAAAAACTTTAAATGTGTTTAGTGAATTCAAAACAGCACTACTGGCACACTATTTGACATGTATTTTAGGTTATGCATACCTCGTCGATTCCTTCCAAAATCTCCACAGTGGATGGTTTAGCCTGTAAGAAAAACATTTCATAATCCTGGTCAGAGAGAACAAATGATGACATTTGCCAAAACAACAGTGCTCTTTGTGCAAGCAACTTCTTGAAATCCTCTAGAAACTTCCTGTTCCATCTTCCCTCTTCAGCAAATTTTGTGTATTTATCATGTGTGGGTTCTGCTGTTGGAAGTATTTTGTTAGCCTGTGCATGCCAATATGCCATAGAATGGTGCAATAATAAGCATACATATCTTAATTGTTATCATTTATGTAGATCTATCTTAGCATATGAACAGTATTTGTGCCTAAATGGTGTGGTAAAATTATTTGCAGAAGACCATCCATTACATCTAAAGTTCAAAAGTCACAACTAAACTTTCAATTAGACAAAATACAATATGGCCAACTAATGTGCAATAATTTAATTTGCCAAGCAGCATGAAGTGGAAAGACATAATAAGCAAAATTTTGAAAACAAACCTTCCACCGTGAGATGACAGCCCCCATGTTGATAATGAGGGTGTGCAGGATATTTTGTTTCTGGTACCCTCCTCTGATTTTCTCTCACAGAT
The DNA here is from genome assembly GCF_965226575.1 of Pagrus pagrus. Lineage (NCBI taxonomy): Eukaryota > Metazoa > Chordata > Actinopteri > Spariformes > Sparidae > Pagrus > Pagrus pagrus. The sequence continues at coordinate 17,453,081 of NC_140193.1, forward strand.
AATCTCTCCACCTGTTGACAACAGTAACTGGCTTGAATAGACACTCAATTTGCACTTTATTTTAGGTATATGATGACGATGATTTGATAAAACTATTTTAAGAGGTTTTTTGTTTGTGAGGCTGATAAATTACAATAAACTATACTGATATCCTTAATATTATATTCTTGCATTTTTAATATGTAATCTACTATTATTTAAAGATGGCAAATGAGGGACAAAATAGCTGAAATATCTTTCAGTATAGACTGAGCTAATTTTAACTACTTTATATTCTGTTAAGTAGTTTAATCTACAGCAATGCATCATATTCTATAAGGTCATCACATGTTTGTAGCATCGCTGTCCTGTGAGAAGCATGGATCTCTGAAAAGTAAACTTTTCATGAGCTCAGAAAAACAGCCTGTTTTCAGCTTTGTGGCGATGAATTTACCAGCTAATCCAAGAGGGCTTTAAATAGTTTATTTAGCTTAAGAAGCCGGAGAATTTTCTTCACCCATAAAAGAACATTTGATCCTTTAGTTCATCACAAACATTCAAAATCAACACATTTGAGATACCTGGTTTTGGGGTGGACCAATTGTCGGCCCTGGCTGATTACATTATTATGATAATACGATATTCAGCATTTTCCAATTGTCTGTATCAATGATTTTTTTCTGTTAAAACTAATTTAAAATGAGCTATTTTTGCTCTAATTCAACATCTTCTCACACAATGTTCCACACTCAACAATATCTGATTGGTAACAGATCACAATTAATAGCCCATAAACAACAAAATAATTTGAGTCTGTAAAGTAACTAACCTTATGAAATAAATGTAGTGGGGAGGAACTATAAAGTAGCAGAAAATGGATATACTCAAGTAAAGTACCTCAAAATTTTACTTAAGAGTACAGCACTTGAGTAAATTGTATTGAGGTTCAAGATTTTCGTTATTAATGCAAATAAATATCGGTCCCAAATATCGGTTTTCAGTCTCCTTGATTCCTAATAATCGGTATAGGCACTGCAAAAGCCACATCAGTCGACTCCTGGTTTTCACTGCACAGGAAGAGTATAAAACCTGTATTCTGAGGTAACTAGTAACTAAAGCTGTCAGACAAATGTAGTGGAGTAAAAAGTGCAACAACTGCCTCTGAGATGTAAGGGAATAGAAGAATTCATTTGAACATAATGGAAATACTCAAGTTAAGTACAAGTACCTCGAATGTGTACTGAGATACAGTACTCGAGTAAATGTACTTCGTTACATTCCACCACTGTAGTAGAAAGACGTATTTCAGACACGTTTGCGTACAACATACATCAGTAATTTAAACATTAGAGAAGGTTGCCACATGCTACGTAAGTTACACAACTTCAGCTGCACTCTTTGAGGACTGCACATGATAGCTCACCTAATTTAACTGAATATCACAGATGACACATGGACACCAGAGTTAAAAACCATCTCTAAAACTCTAACGGTGAACTCACGTCACTGTTGCTAACTTATAACTTCACTATGTTTTCGGAGTCAATGCCACTTAATGAAAACGTTGCCTGAAGTCAGCGGTAACCTCACAGTAAAGGCTAAATCGCAGGGGAGGTGTGCCGTGTCGCTATTTGCAGCTAACGTTTCCTAAATAACTTCTTAACCCAGTTAATACATCAGAGGAGTAAATCATTAGCGTTAGCATCGCCGCACAACTAGCTTATCATGGCTAGCCACCCCCCGCTAGCTGTTAATGCTAATGCAGCCCGCAGTTCATCACGATAACAAACAGCAGCCGTTGCTAACTTATTAAACATTCACCGCGGCTTTGCGTTTGCAAGATAGGCCGAATAATGTGGCTGTAAAGTGAATGAACAACTGCCAAGTGTTGTGAAATAGCCTACAGGGGTGTATTTACCTTGGCGGCGGAGTTGTCCCAGTTTCAGCAGCCTGTGGCAGGACTGCAGTCAGCTTGTCTTTAGACGGAGGGTGTGTGAGCCAAGATGGGGGAGTGTCCACTGACAGAGCAGCGTGGAGCATGAGCGGTGCTGGGCCTTCAACAGGTATCTGCCTGTCTGTGCCTGAGGGGACCGACTGCATGTGTGTGCTATCATGTTTCATGCACACTAAGTCAACAGCAACTTATCCCAAGGACAACGTGATAGTGTCAGAGTGACAACTTTGTGATTCACTTGTTTTGATGATGTCTGCCACTGTTGTTGCTGATGGTTATGAAACACTTAGCTGGGCCACTGTTGGTGGTGGAACAAGTGGAAGTGGTTGTTGTTGTTGCTGTAGGTGTATTAATAGAATAGCAGCAGAGCAGAAGTGGCAGAAGTACCCAGATCTTTTAGTTTAGTAAAACTAGTAAAACCACAGTTGTTGCATTCAAGTTTTTACTTAATCAAAAATAGGTATAAGAATCGACCATAAATGAAAACGTAGTCATTATCTCCTCGCCCTCACTTGTTTCGTACTCCTCGAAAAAACTGAACTGAACATTGAACTGAAGTAGATGGTTTAAAAATGTAAAAAAAAAAAAAAAAAGAAAAGAAAAGGAAAAAAGAAAGGCATTGTCGCTCTTGACATGCGCTCAAGTTCGTGCACCCACCTCTGACGGGATAGGCTTTAAACTAAGCAGCTACAGTGAAGGTTTCCACTGAAAAACGGGTGTAAATAAAAGTTTTTTCAAACCTATTTGGGATCTCGGGGCTTTTAGAAACTTGGATTATGCCGGACGAGCTGTATGGAGCCATTTAAGTTTGTTTTTTGTTGTTGTTGTTGTTGTTTTATTATTTTTACATTTTAAAACAAGTCCCCATCTACTTCGGTTGATTAGAAAAATGCTTTAACGCTGTTTTGCTGTGAAGCTCCAAAAATGTTTGTGGATTACGAAACTTGGGTGAGTAGATACTGACTGGATTTTTTTGGGGGGGTGAATTTATCCTTTAAGGTATCAAAAGTAAACCAAGGTAAGTATTACAGTTGAGCAACTTGCCAAAGTACATGAAAAATTATATTTGTGATTTTTCCCAAAGTGACTGTTTAAGTTACAGCTGGGAGGTCTAGTTGGACTTGATTCACATGGTGCAGATCAATGAAATGAGCTAATCTGACATGCAATAACAGATAGTGAGAAATATTATTGATATTGAATGGAAGTCTGCTGTTATTGTGATAATATTATTTTCTTTATATAAGCCAATCATGTCAGTACTGGCTGTAGCACCATTGGTTGACCATTGATTGGCCATTTTCTGGATCATTGCTTAAGCCACTGAACCTCAAATTGCTCTCATAGCATAGAATTGCTGAAAATGTAAATTACGTTGGATGAAAGTGCCAAATGAATGTAATATGACTTTTGTCTCCAGTTTGTTCTGTGATCCAGAACCTGAAGTTTTTTGGAGTGGCACACACTCTTTTCAAACACTATCTATTCTAGTCCAAGCCAGCACATTTTTTTGTATTACTGTAAAATGCCAGGAGGCATAATTTCCCAGTTGATGTTTAGATTTGTGGGTTTAATACATAAAATTTCAAATATAACTTAAACAGTGAGATTCATTAGTGAGTATGAGAGCACAGCGCTGGCCGGAGGGTACTCATAAGAGCTTGAGAGGATCACAAGAAGCCCATTATTTGGTGAAAACATATGAGCAAAAATGGACTGAAATATGGAAACAGAAAAGAGAACATGTTCCAACATCTTCACTGAGAATTAAATGATTTGCTTTAACAACAGTTTAACATACTTTTTCTATTCAAGAAAAAATACTTGGATATCACTTTGTATTAGTTCACTGCAGACAGAAAAAAACTATCCTAAGGACTTCTTACATTTGGATAAACATTAAAAAACTCTTTGGTTTCAAGAATTACAGAGGAAATCAGCACCTTTGGAAGATAAACCAGATAAACTACCATTTTTGACTCGATCCCCCCCCCCCCCCTTTTTTTTCCCGTGTGTGGACAATGATAAATAAAATGAATCCTGTCAATAATAACTTAATTGTCTTGCTGGCAGCCATTGGTCATCATTGACAAACAACAGCAATCTGAAGTTAAAGGACAGGTTCACATTTTCTGTCTTAAAATAATACCCTCATGCCTATGTCGACTGAAAGTGAACATTTATGTTTAATACACACATTTTGGCACTAAACAGACTGTAAAACAATTGTATTCGACTACCTCAGACTGCTGAATCCTCATTTTTGTCATTATGTCTGGACCCAATTTGATGGCAATCCATCCAAAAGTCAAAAACACATCTGTCAACCTCATGTTGGTGCTAAAGGAAGAGGCTCAATGTGCGGTTGAAATTTCCTATTTGAAATTCCTAACTTGTGACCTCCCCAGTCCCAGATGCATGACGCCAAAAGTTAACAAAAAACTTGGCTGACAGTAACAAAATGATGTCTCTTTGGCAATGTCAAAGCCTGGACTAGGAAATACGTGCGGAGATCTGTCAGTAATGGCAGTCTGTCTTGATCATGAAAAAACGATCTGGCCTGTGTTCACATACACTGCAGGATTGAAACTTTTAGTTGGCTATCTAGGTCAGTCATGACAGTTGGGCATTTTCTACTGCTATTTGTTTTTCCCTGTCTGATATTATCAGACAGGAAGCATTGCATGAGAGGGCTATGACATGCAACAACTGTGGGATCAAAGCAGGGACATTTCAATTACATGGTATCTCTCTCAGTAAGCCACCATCAAGCCCAGATTTATATATAGCCTTTATTTAATCAGGTAATCTTATTGAGATCAAGATCTTTTATGCAAGAGACACAAGTACAACAAGGGAAATTCATACAACATATCCATTCACACAAAAGCACTAACATACAATCAGCTTACAGATTTCAAACATGTATTTGAATGAACACCCCAGTATTCTTCAACACTGATACAGTATACTTCTACCGTATAACTTTGTGTTAATGCAACCAGGATCGGACACATGTTAACAGCACAATTCAACCACTTAGATTCTCTGTGGACTCCATATGATGTACATGCCCCCCAATACAGAATATAGCCTTGTACATGGTCTCTGTATCACCCTGACATGCAAAGTAAAAATCAATCTTAAAGCAACTTGATGACCTTACAGAGTGTAAGAGGTGTTGAATATACACAGTTCATGGCTAAAACACAGTGAAGCACTGCAGGCGAGTGGTTGAGTCAGTTGGCATGCAAAGCAGTAAAACTTGCAGGGCATCAGTGGGCAGGAGTGGCATCTCGGTGTGGACTTGTTTCCATGTGAAACAATTGTTTCTGGTTGCACCTCTTGGCAGCCATGGCAGTCAGTCCTACAAACAGTATTTAACAAGAGCAGTTGAGCCTGTTACCATAAGCAGGCTCAACTGCTGTGCTGCAATATCAAAGTATTGTCTTACCTTGTCTTACCTCACTGACTCTCTGGTCCTCATGCATAAAGGTCAGCAGAGGATCTAAGGTCTGTTTATACTTCCTGGTTATACCATGTTTGAGCAGCAGCTAGATTTGTAGTTTTTCCTGAAGCTAGTGGTTACAGAGATGTTTGTTTGTGTAATTTTCGGCAATATTTGAACATAATTGGCTGTGATACTCATGGCTATTCTGACCCAGGCTATAAGATAAGCTCTGAGATATTGTATACTGTAGAGAGGCTAGCAAGCTAGTCATATTCTATAGCCTCACTGATGTCATAGCAAGTAGCTGTAGCTAAACACTATTAACTTATTGGACCTCCATTGCTAACTACACTGTCAGTCCTTTTAATACACATTTTTGTGTGTTTGCTTTAAGGAATCCATGCTTTCATCTGCTCAAACTGAAGGTACTTCCTTTCATTGGCTGTGCAGGCTGGTTGATTTTGTCGTTGGTCGACCCCTTGCCCTGGTTTCCTTGCCGAGGACAAGAAAGGGTTCACTACTTCTACTATGTGAAGTTCATCACTCGGGCACTCACTGAAGAGTGGATGTCAAGGAAGGACGATGTGCTGATGTGGAACCAAATGCACCCACGTCTGAAATGGCAGCATAAAGGTGAGTACACAAAGAGAACCAGCAGTGTCCTGGTTTAGGTGCCGTTACCTTTGAACTATGCATTTCAAGATGGGTCATAACTGGTCAACAAAGGTGTCTTTTTCCTATGAGTCCTGTGAAATACAGCTTTCTTTTGCCTAAGCTTAAAAAACCCAACTGATATATTCTTAGTATTCATTTGTGCATTTGTGTAGTCCTCATTACCTTGTGAATTCAGAAGAAATTACTTGCCAGGTATTTGTGTTCAGGTGGTTATCATTCACCGGTATGTAAATCCATCAAATGAACAGGACTAATGAGGAAGTCACAACAAGTGGTGAGTAATGACAGCGAGGCATAAACTCGGGGTGTTACAGGTAGGTGGATTCATTCTTCATAAACATGGTACATTATTGTTCATCATCTGTTAAAGCTGAATATGCCAACTATGGAACTTAGTCAACATGGTGTAGATGCATCCACACACCTAACCCATCTACACATACACGCACATATACAACATAAATAAGCAAAAAGCTGTGTGTCCTTGTCATCAGTGTTGTAGAGTATTAAGAGCTGCTTAAACAGGAGAGACATGACTCAAACCTAAATGTACTTCTGCATGCGATGGCTCTGTTGTTGAGATCTGAGAGGTCGGAGGTAAGCAGGCCAGTGATTTTCGAGGTAGTGTGTAAAAGACAAAGCAGTGTGTCCCCGATGAAGATGGATTAAATGTTAAGGATACATGGTGAACAGTAGAGTATTAGGGGCTGAATGATGGTTTTATTGAGCAGAAATAGATGTTGGAAAGCAACAGAGAGAGCTTTGAGTTTACCAATGACAGAGTCTGGCAGTGTTTGTGAATATGGGTGGTGTGTTGGTCAAAACCTTTATAGTTTATTGCTGAAAATGATTACAACGTACTTCAAATACTGCTTGCAGGACATCTGGTTTATATATAACATAGCCACAGTGTTCTTGATTCGGGTCAGCCTGTTGAGCTTTATTGAAATAAATAAATGACCTAACTCATTCTTCAGATATGTTGCTATACTGGTTCAACAAAGTTCAATAATGAAGTCCAGTTCATGAATATTATATTAAATCACATTTTTTCTACTTGTAGTGGGCCATTGTGAGCAATGTTGCAAATTGGACTATGTGATGTTTAACAGTGTGATCAGTTACAGTGATTTTCTTTTTAGTTTTCAGTATTTCATTCAAATATTTATTCCAATATGGTTATATTTTATTCAACAATATATCTGGCAATATAACACTACATGTGTATAATTGTATAAACTTGCCCAGATAAAGCTAATTTGTTGACTCATATCATCACAAAAAATAACAATGCAAGAATTGGGCAATTGACATTTTTATTTAACAAAACCTGTTCAGGACAGACATCAATGTGTGGCCTTGATCACTGTTTAGCCTCACTTGTTTAGGCATTGACATAATTTATCTGACCAAAGACATCACAGACAGAGGGATGGCTACAAGTACATCAGGATGTTATGCTCATTTAGATTTTTTAACAGTGTGCAAAGTGCAAGACACAATTTTCTGATTTCCTAATTGAAGGCATGTTCATTAGTATAGCATGTTAGCATGCTAACATTTATCAATTAGCACTACACACAATGTACCGCTGAGATTGATGTGAAAGTCGGATGTTTTGCAACCATTTGGTCCTAAACTACATTACATTTTTTACTTGTTGATGGCACTAGATAGCCTGGGAACAAATCTGTTCTGGCAAATGTATTTGATCCCCCATCTCATTCATACAAAATTCCAGCTGGCCTGGTTTCTTTCAGGCCAATCACAATCATTTATCTAATATGGGGTGGGTTAAATACATTGACTTTTTACAGCCAATGGCTATGTATGCTCCATGAGCCCATGTGGCTTCAAGGGGTCCTTAAAGTTTTCTGTCGCTGTTTGGTCAGGTTTAGGCAACTAAAATACTCAGTAAGGTTTAGTTAACATGGTTTATGTTAAACAGGTGTTTGAATGGATAACTTCTCCCATGTTTTTATTTTCCATGTCTTTTTTTCTGCAAGTTTCTAAGCTATGACATTACAAACACATGATTGGTCAGTTTCAATGATGGTCCTGGAGCAACATTAATTTGATGCTCCAGGAAAAACAAACAACGCAATGATATCAGACAGTGAAACTTGAATACAGTCACTGTCTGTTATGAAGGGGAGAACAACCAATTTTTAAGAGCTACCTTTCAAACATATGGGAATGATTTGACAGTTAAAAACTTTAGCTGAGTGTCACATAAGAGCACTATCTCTGATCTCCCTCCATCCCAACCGGTTCTTCTCTTTGGCTTTATTCAAATGACACTTTAACTTTCTGCTTTGCCACTGAACACAACTTCGATCATTTCAGTCTGTTTGTACTAACAACCAGTGATGATATTTAGGAGATGACAGCATGGCAATCTTTCATCATCACTCAAATCTTTTTTACTTAGTATATTAATCCTTCATGGGGAAGGCATAAATGGTCATGGATCAAACATATTATTTCCTACATTTTCCCGTGATGACAAGCAAAATTTTCTTTGATTTCCCGATATAAAGAGATAAATAACCCGTTATCATGAAAAAACAAAAGGTCATTCCCTCTTAATGCTTATACCTTAATGCTTTTTAGATCAACAGGGACATGCCAGCATGCATACTGTAGATGGTGTCCTGACAAGTGTAGCCGCTGACTTAAGCTGAAAATGTCAGATTTGTTAGTCCGAGATAATGACATAGATAACTTGTGATTTTCGAGGATAATAAATAAGATTTAACTGGTTATCAATAATTTGTTTGACACATGACCGTTTAGGGCTTCCGTAGAAAACGAAATAGGATGGCCCCTACTCTGTGCACATATTGTGGTCATGTACTACAGTATGATCCTGTGTGACTGGTTTTAGGAAACTCTTGATAGGGACCAATGATATAAATAGGATTTTAAGATATTTATGATACACTTAAACTTATGAAAGGTTCAATACATGGAAACAGTGAAGCTGATACAAAGTAATTATACACAATGGTCATTTTTTGTATTCATCATATGATATACAAACTTGACAGTCAAAGCCCTTCTCTGCTCACCTCAAAACACTTTTTTAATGTTTAATTATTAAAACTTTTTTTTTGTTGCTTGTTTGCTTTGTGGTTCTGTACTCACGGTAGTTGTAGGGACAGATCAGTTACAGTCAAAACGTAAGAAATGATATTAGACATGCAACAGGAGATCACTTTGTAACTGTTTGTCACTTTGAAGCACTCTCTCCATTTTAACTTCAAAATCTTCAGATAACAGGGAAGTCGAAACGTTGAAGTGAAGTGGTCACTGGGGAGAGGTATCCTTACAGCATCTTGTGAAAAAAAAAAGAGTAACTGCACACTTGTTTGAGCCTATCCGCCTCTATAAATGTGTTCACTGTTGAGAACATTGATTTAGACAAACGTCTAGCCACGCACTTCAACGAGGTCAGGATCCCTTCTTATTTTAGTCTGGAGAAATAATCTTACTTGTCTTTTACATGAGCCTTAAATAATTCAAGGCTTCACTTCTACATATTGTGTCAAACTAAAAAATGTAAAATAAGAAACCTCTTGGGAGCCAGACTCATTAAAGAATTACACCAGAGACGGGTCCACAACATAATGACTGTAATGAAACGAACCATAGAAGTGACATTTATTTGTACTGGCAAACGCTGTCTGAAAATAAGAGTATAGTGGAAAAACAGTGATGATGATTCTGAAATTAAAATGAATTAAAACCAAAAATCACTCTGAGGCAACCAATAATGGTATGTTTAGATTTTAGGAATTTCCAGTGGGATTTGGGATTTTGTCAGGAATTCCCATAGAGCACCGTGTCATTTAAAGGTGCATTATGTAGTTTTTGGGTAGACATTTTTATCAGAAGAGAAAGATCTTCATTGACTGATTTTCACGCTTAAACAAACTAGATACATAAACTGTCTTTGTTTTCATGAATGAATAAACTGAATAAACAAACTGACCTTAAAGGACAACACAGTTTCATACTGTTTTACTTTGTTTATATGTGGCGGACCCTGCCACCAATCTAGCTTCAAACAGTGTTCTGTTGACCTTATTTTCCTCTGAACACAGCTTGTTTATTCAGTTGTGGAAATAATAGATATTTCTAAGTTGGTATTATTACCTTATCGATATTGTAAATATTACCTTTCTGAGTGTCTGAATTTCTTTTCCAAAACTACATAGTGCGCCTTTAATTCCAATGACAATAGGGCACAGTGAATATCAATGACACTAAAAATAAACCTGGGACCTGGAAAATATGGTTTTACAATTGATCAGGCATGTGAAACAACATATACAGTATGGAAGATATGACATCCAAATTAAGATTACAGACAGAAAAGGGAGAAGAGTATTGGTCTTAATGGGTTACAAACCTGGCTAACGAAGAGTCTGACAACTGATATGGTAAGTGTAATTGTGAAACAGGAATGGATGTCATGGAAAGTGTAACACTGTATGACTAACATCTCCTGTGTGTATCTTCCAATGTAATTATGTAAAAAATAAAGTATAATTAGGGGTCGACCGATACATCTTTTCCAGGGCTGATAAAGTCAAATCAAGGAAACAGGTAACTAATATTAGGAAACGATATTCACTTGCAGTAAAAATGTATGTCAAGTATTATTCTTTAGTACAATTTTGATGTACTTTCCTTTTTCTGCTACTTTATACTTCCTCTCCACTACATTGATTGATACATTTAGTTACTAGTTACTTTGCAGATTCATATTATCTTATTGTTTATAGGCTGTTCATTGTGATGTGTTCATCAACAATCAGATAGTGTTGTGTGAGAGGATGTTGCATCAGAGCCAAAGCAGCACATTTTTAAATTAGTGTACTTTATTGACAATCTAACAGAAAAATCCCTGATACCGATAATCGGAAAAATACTAAATATTGGTCCCGATAATCAGCCAAGCCGAAAATGGGTCCATCCGTAAAATACACATGTATCAAAGCGGCATGTAAAACCATATTATTGTGATTTTTACATTAAGCACAGATTCTGTATGTGTACAGTTTTACTGCCATTTGAAACTTGATGACAACTTGATGATTTTATTTTTTTTACAGCTGCTCTTTCAGCTTTTTTTTGTACGTTCAAGTGTAGCCGCCCTTTAAGTGACACTCCAGTTGCCCCAGTGACTGCACATTTTCCCAGTTCAAACGCATTATTCACAAAAAATAACAAACTGTATGTAATGTTGACGTGAGATGTAACTAGAAACAGTTAAAATGAGCTAAAATAATATTATATTTCAAATGTACTTCTCTCAAATATATTTTACTCTCAAGATTTCTCAAACATGATGTGAAACAATAGCTTTTGTTTATAATAAAGGTGTCTCAGGCTGTGTTTCAAGAACAAGTCAGAAGAATAGCAGTTTATTGTACCACCTTAACCGCATCCAGAGCTTAGGACTGCTGGAAAGAATTAGTCTTTACACCAATAAAAGCAATTTCCAAGGATAATTGGTAACACATTTCAATACATATGCATGAAAAAAGGATTTTCCATACGACCGACTCATACGCTCATGTAATTGATTGAGGGGATGACCCGTTCTATTAAATGTTATTTGAGAACCATCAAAACGCGCAAAATTGCAAATTGCCCAGCTTGTATCTGAATTAATACCTCATTCATCATCATTATGGGTTGATAAGTTAATTTAACCATTTCATTCTGTCTTAATGAGCTATAGTTGAATTAATGTCATGTAATATATGAAAGTAACATTTGAACAGAGGCAATGATTTGAGACAAACAGAGCAGAGCCTGCTTTAGAAGCATAATGGTGGCATAAATCTCATCAGGCTGCAGTTCATGTCTTACATTTCGGACAAGAAAAACACTCGCTGAACAGATAACAAAAATCCTACAATGAGGAGGATTTGAAGATGTGGAGTGCTGGTATGTTTTCTTATTTGATGAGATTTGATTGATATGAATGTTTTGATGTAACAGCTGGTATGTCAGTTGTAAATACTGAGCTGCACCAGATTTAAATGTGGGGACAATATGTTTTAAGAACAAGCCTGGGCTGTGTTGGAGCGTAATCTCACAGTTGTGGCTTTAAGTTCCTGCTTTAAACCATTAGGAGGAACAAAAGGACTTACATATTGTGATTTTAGTCACAATAATGTTGTATTTTAGCTCTCACTTGGCTCACTGAAGGCCCCACTGAGCTGCCAGCCCTTCATCTGGCGCTGAGTGACTGCATTTGACCATTAGGGGTCTGCGCTGTCTTCTAGTTCCACCTTAAATGCGTTTTGGCCCCGCTTGCTCCCTGTAGTTTAGGTTTTTTGTCCTCCCGCAGCAGCTGTCACCCTGCATTACTCGCAGTCAGCTAAATGAAACATTATTCTAAACATATGCATCGTAATCAGTCCGGTCACACTTACAAGAACACGCGTTAATAAGGCAATCAATCACTCTGGAACAAGCAAGTTGTTCTGTAACAGCTCATAAACAGTGTGTAATGAAGAATTGGAGGTTAGCATGACACGGCGCTGATCAGATAATCAATGTCAAAGATGCGATGAATGTCAGTAAATGTAGTTTTCATGTCGTTTCTATAAAATCCTCAATTTACAACAAGCAGTTCAATTACCCTGAAAATACAGTCAATTAAATAGGGGTGATTGGACAGTAGGGGCAGGATCATCGATCTTTGCATTTCTATCTCGCTGCTGGACATTTAATTTGGTTTTTCTATTAGCACCGAAATAAAGAAAATATAAAATATATTAAACAACCCAAAGATTTATTTTCTTGTCAAAAACCATTCAGCGAAGGTGACAGACAGTCCTCTCTGCATTATGATGAATTCTTTTTTCAGTCCTGCACATTGGATACAAAACTAATCGTGTTATTGTGGCCAGTGTTTTTCTGGCCTCTTGTCTTTTCCCTTTTACACCTCCATCTATCTCAATGCTTTTGTTGTATGGGTTGCAACCCCTCGCTTTAGTAAAGAGCAAGGAAACATGGTGATATATCACGCCCATATTTGCTGCTCTAATCCTATTTCTTTTAATGGGGACGTTCAAAAAAGCAACCTATCTTAAAGTCCCTCGGGGCCATTCTGGTGGAGGCTATATTTTAACCAAGTGCAATTAACGACAGTATCAGCTTGTATCATTTAGAGGTAATGTAAAAATAATGGTAAATTATAGGGCCGGAATGACCCGTGATGGCAGGCCTCATATTCCCTGTAGCTTTACGCGTCCTTTTAATTAATATTACACCGTGTTTCCTATAAGAATGGTGTCACAGCACCTAAATAAAGAGATGTCTTCATTCTCGGAATATATCATATAACATAATATACACATGTTCCCAATGTGTAGCGTTCAGATTCTGTTGAGAAATGAGAGTTGAAGCTGCTGTAACGAAATCCAATTTTAAAAGTCAACCTCTCGTGTCATTAATGTGAAGAAGCAGAAATGTGTAAAGATGTTTTTTTTTATTTTATTTTCCAAGAACAAACACGATCAATAAATAACATGATTTACATTTCATATTGCACAATTTTTTTTCAAGTTAAAATATTTAAATTCATACAGTCATTGATATTTTAAATACAGAGATATAGAGTTATAACAGAGACCCCAGGGACGATTTTTTTTTTCCATTGTTTAATTTCAGTGCTCGTTTTTGTCAGCCCTTTTTTTTAAAGCCTCTTTCCTTTGACTGAAATGTTCTCCATCTCCATCTCCATCATTTAATTTTCGCACGAAGTACAAATCGTGAATTTTGGACTACTGGGTCGAGCTTTACAGGCCAATTTTGTCAGGCTACGTGATGCTCCCATTGGCGTTGTACATCCAGTGTTTTGACATTAAAAAATTTAAATCATAGAAAATAAAAAAACATTCAGCAAGTCACACAAAATAAATAACAAAAACAAAACAAACAAAAAAGTTTGAAAAATAGCCTACAACCCAACAAATTTCGTGAAGCAATTTTTTTTCCAGGGCGATCAATAATTCAGTTCTCAACTATCAGTAGGACTATCCATAATAATATTTGCAAAATATTTCACGATTTACAGTTTCACATGTTTTATAATTAACATATCGGTGATGTCCCAACAGGAACGAATAAAATAGCACATAGCCATTTTTACAGGCGCAGACAGATTGTAAAAGCCAGGCTATTTTGTCTGAACCTTGCTCAGTCCCGTCACTGTGTGTACAGTATGTGTGTGTGTGTTGAGTGAGGAGGTCCTGAAGGGATTACACACTTATGAAAATACTGGATTTGATATAATGAGGTTCAGCAAATGTAGGTAAATAAAAGGAGATGCTCGAGGTATTTCCCATGATCAGCTAAAAAAAATAATAATAACAACGAGGAAGTCTTTGTATGCTGCTCTTAATGCGATATTTTAAACCCTACATCTGTCAAATATCACCATCCTTCTGCAGTGCATCCTGTGTACCAGCACTGTCGCTTTGTTCCAGCTCTTTTGTATGTCTAATGACTTCCCTCCGCGGGTTGTTAGCACTTGACAGCGGGTCTCAAAACGAGGAACTTTCTTACAGCCATGTATTCAAAGGAGCTCCATCTAGGTACATGATTGGCAATTTTTGTCATGATCCTCTCATTATTAACATAAAAATTGACACGAAAGACGCGCTGCAAAAATTATATGCACCTTCTAAGCTGATTAGGGGTGTCCCCACAGAGCAGAGGCTGGGTGCTGGAGAAGCTGCTCCTGCCAAAATCTGAGTCTATTAGGCCTATAGTGAAGAAAGATATGCTGCTGGGCTTGAGAAGCAGGACCTTGTGCTATCTAAATTTAGATAGCATAATTAGCTTTGGATCTTTAAAAAACCAAAGGAGTCAAGGTAGCCAGGCTGGGGTGTTGGACATTTGAGCCGCAGGAATATGAGTATTGCAAATTTGTGGGGTTTGTAGGTAATAATAATCTGAATGGGAGAGAGTGGATAGTCTGCGTGATCTGTTATTTTTCCCCCAATATGTATAATCCAGCACAGTCCATAAAAATCGGTCTACTTGCACAACACAAGGGCACAAGCTTTTAGAAAAAAGTTTTTTTTTTGTGAGCTGCAAAATTTTCGGTGCTTAGCTGTTCGTGTGTTTTTTTTTGTTATAAAGAGTCTTTTGGACTTTAAGAAATTAATCTCCGTGTATGTGTGTTTACAATGCTGCCTAACAAACGACTGCTTTAACCCAGGTGTGATTTTTTTTTCTTTTTCTTTTAAAGTAGGCCTATCCCCTAAAGTAGGACTAGAGCAAAATAGGAAATGTGGTCTGAATGACGAGTTATCTGTTAAGTGAGGTTTCTTCTCGTTGGTCTGGTGACGGGACTGAGGTCTTGCTGAGAACAGCAGCAGAATACGGCAGAAATCCACTCTCGGATCTTTGCCCCGAGGCTGTGCAGGTAAAGTCAGCGCTGGCGCTCCTGGAGCCCAGCGCGCTGGCCGCCTGGCTGCTGTGGCAGCTCAGACACGAACAAGGCCCGGTGGTTGACGGGGCGCTGACCGCCGCCGCCGCTGCCGCAGCCGCCGCGGCCGCCGACGCCGCCGCTGAAGGATTCAGGCCTGCGGGTGACTGGTAGAGTCCCGGGTGCCTGAAGCTGCACAGGAGCTCCGGCCGCGAGTAGGGGTGTGAGAGCGCCCGGAAGGTGTCGAGGGGCCGGATGGAAGTGGCGAAAGGTGACGAGGCGGCGCCGGTGGCGGCGGCGGCCGCTGCTGCTGCCGTGACACCGACGTGCGGGTAGTAGTGTAGAGGCATGTGCGAGTGGAAAGGGTAAGGTAGACTTCCTGTAGCTGCCGCATGCGTCATCATGTAAGTGTAGAAGCTGGGGTCTGCTGGATGGGGCCAGGACATCGCCAAGCGCTGCCTTTTATCCTTCATCCGCCTGTTCTGGAACCACACCTGCACACAGAGTCAAAACAAGGCCCATATTGAAGCTGCCATGTTGTTTCCAAGCGCTAAATTTACACCTGTGAGGAGTGTGTGTGTTTGTGTGTGTGTGTGTGCGCTCAGCACAGACACTCATCTCTGCACTGAGATTACAATTTCCTACAAAGCTCCTGTCATTGAACGTGAAAGCGATCAATTATCGCACGTTGAAGGAGTTAAAATCTAACCAATTAACTAAAATATATCACTTAAAGTATTTTATTTAAAGCGGTATAAATTCATTGTAGCAACACATGAAGGCTGAATCTGTTAGCATCCAGTGAGTCGGTAAATAAAAGCGTTATTTTGCGTGCAGCTTAAAGGGAGAGGAGAAATAATGTCACTGCAGAGCATCTTAATAATTATTCTTTTTTTCCCTCCTTTACGCACATGTACTCACACACACACAGTGCACAGGAATAATGAAGATTAATCGGTACCTTAATCGTAGTTTCGGGCAGATTGAGCGCTGCGGCTAGTTCACATCTTCTCGGCCTGGAAACGTAATTTTCCCTGTAAAACTCCTTCTCCAGCCGGCCGATCTGCTCCCTGGTGAAGGCGGTCCGGTACCTCCTCACTTGGTCGCTGTTTGAATTGTTTGATCCTCCCGAGCCATTGCCGTTCATATTCGCGAGGGAGTTTGAGCCCGAGGAGCCAGAATTACTGTCCGAGAAACCTATGAAAAATAAAAAGAGGCACGTTTTTTTATTAATATCAACAATATTCAGATTATCCACAGAGAGTGTGGGCCTACAATGTGCGTGACAGCTGGAGGATAATAACAATAAAACTGGATGATGTAGCCTCAAGATTTGTGTCGAGGCAAAATGCTAAACATTTTTTTTTTGTTCATATTTCTTTATAATAATACATTTATCCGTTGTAGTAAGGCTACGGTGATAATAATAATCATATAAATATTCATAATGATAGAAATAATAATAATAGAAATAACAATTTAATTTATTTTTATTTCGTTTTTTGGGAAAAGGGAGAGAATAATAATGATACAAGCAGGTCAACACCAGCCACATCAGCATTAATCTACAGCAGCAGAATTTAGAAACGAGATAAAAATGAAGAATGCAAAATAAAACCTCACCTTTGTTGTTTTCCTTGTGCTGGCTCGGGGAGCGATGCGAAGGGCACCCCACCTCCACATCACTGTTAATGTCTGAATCTGGCGAAACTTCGGAGTAAAGGCTCATTTTCTTCCTGCTTTCTGACGAGGAAATCTCCGCCGAAGAGGTATTTTCGCTGTTGTGGTGCGTGCCGAAAAGACTGTCAATCTCAAATTTGCCTTTCGTCGGGATGTCCCCAAGATTTCCATGGAGGGAAGCCGAAGTTATTCTCGGGCTGAGCCGTCCGCTGTGCTGAGAGTTTTCCAGGGCCTCCAGCACTGAATTTCCAGGCGTGTCTGCGAGCCTCTTCCCTGCGACGGGACTGTGCAGACCTCTCTCCATCAATATCATCTCTTTTCTTATCCTCTCCATCATTAAGCCGTGCAGGACGACGACGAGGAAGAGGAGAAAAAAAAAAAGAAAAAAAAAAAAAAACACACTCACACTCACTCACACACACACGCACGCACACACACACACGCTCACTCACACCCCACGCAGCACTTGTCCAGGGGGCTGGAGCACCAATGAGTTGTGTCGGGAGCTAAATCCGCATGCAACTCAGCAACTGTCTCTAAATAACTGTCTCTAAACCTTTTTATAAGCGAGACGCAAAAAAATGAAAGAATCTGAATGCAATCGACGAGCGACTGCTGCTTCAAAACGAGCCGTGCATCCTCCCCGCGGCAGCAGCGGCAAAAAAAATGTCATTCATCAAAAAGTGGTCGCTGTTCGTTGTTAAAATGCTCGGCTGACGTTGCTCCAATGATCATTTATTGTAACAGGTTTATAAGCAAATAAATAGGAGAGGGCTGTCACTTGATGATGGAGGCGGCCTTCGGTCAGACGAATAATATCCAAGTGGAGAGGAGGAGAGGAGTGAGGAGCGAGGTGCTTGTCCCTGGGTTGATCTCTGAGTCTGTTTTAGATTGCTCTTGGGTTTGGCCTCTTGGGTGAAATTGACAGTCTGATTAATAAAATGAGCGGTGCAACATTTCCCTCTTCATTTAGGAATATTATTATGCTTTGATTCTCTATTGTTTCCCCTCCTCTCCGTCCGCCCTCCCTCTCTCTCTCTCTAATTCTTTTTATTTATTCTACTTGTTTCTTTCTTTCTTTTTTTTTTGTTGTTGTTACCATATCTGCGACTTAATCAGTATGTGAGGTGCGTTACAGGATTAAGGTGCGAGTTTGTGCTACCACATTAACAATGTTATTTTTTTTCCTCTCCAGTTTTTCTTTTTCTTTTCGTGCTGTTTCTATTTTTCTCTCTTTTCCCCGGATTTGCTCCTCCACACAGCTCTTTCTGTATTCGTCAAAGACACATTGTGATGTGGTGATAATGCGCGCATTATTACGCATTTACCCACAACACCACACACTTACATGCTCATTAATGCACTCAGGAGTGTTATATATTTATGTTCAGATGAGCTACTTTTAAAGTAACTAAAACGTGCTTGTAATCTTTTATAATTAAACGACCAGTAGTCACTTATTTTAACTACAAGTTCGTTACAGCTGATTGTTTACACTCTTATTTGTTCATTTTGATCGTCTCTTATGTCGAATTTAAACGAAATGCGCAGATTTTAGAGCTGATACTTGAATGTTTTCGTTTTTTTAAACAGTCTTTCGTCTGTTTGGAGTCATTTCCTCCCACTTTCCGCCCCTCTGCTGCCTGGTGGTTCGGGTGTTTCTAGGAAAATAACTGGCACATGCATGCATCATATCAACTCCAACGGAGACTCGATATGTAAAGACATAACACCCATGCATGGACTCCTGGTTCCTCGATGTGAAATGACTATAAAGGCACCATCAGATTATACTCTGCGCGTCCTCTGGCGCCTCCTGCAGGCGTTAATATTAATTGCTGTCGCTGATGTGAGGTGTTGAGTGGAAGGTGTGGGCTGCAGTTCACCTGACTTGTGTCTGTCCAGCTAATATTAGTGTATAAGGCAATGAATAGATAGATAATATAAATATTTATTTTAATTGGGCATCTGCAAAGCCATTTTGGAGGAGCTGGAAGCGGCTGCAGCACCAGAGATTTGTATCCCTAACACTTTCTCCCCACATTTTTATAATAGTGGTGAGAAATATAATAAGATTCAAATCAGAACAAAATCTGCTGTCTGCCTTTCCCTCTGGGAAAACACAGAATATGAGACTGAATATTGACAAATATGAAGCTTCAGAACCAGGATAAGGACCTACTGAAGCTTGAATTTCTCTCTCTGCATGCAGCTAATTTAAATATATTTCAGCCCACTTAGTCGTTTGTTCAAAAATCTGTGTTTATGTAAAGTGATCGTCTAATCTTATTTTGGGGACTCGTGTTTTACACCTTGCAGGATAATAAGACCAATTAATGCAATGTTTACTGACTGATACCGAAGTTCAATGAATACAATATTGTCGTTTGAGTGAATAAAATGACTTCATGTGAAGGCACTGGTGTGCAGTCTCCTCTTAAAGCTTCCAGAGTTTACATTAAATATAATGAGGTAATTTGCATACATGTACTGGATTAATTGTGCAGTTGATGAATCTTTCTATGACGTTAGTTTCACCTTAAGAGATATTTGCACATCTCAGACAACTGTATAATCTTATAGTCTCAGACTTTTAAAATGTACTTGAGTTAAGCTATAGACTAAACTTTACTTTAGTTGACATTTTTGAGTAGGATAGATCAAATTAAATTCTTCTGCTCAGCTTTTCTATTGGTCAACAAAAAAACAAAAAAAATTGTAAATTAGAGCCCGACAGATATATGGGTTGGCCCATATTTCCAGCCGATATTGGCCTATCCAGATATATCAGTATTGGAGTATATGTTGTTGATATCGGCTGATATGAAAACATTTATGTTTTTAAGAACACAGTGCAGAAAACGATGCTTGGGGTGATTTAAAATTATTACGTTTTGATTGGAGTTTACTGATTTAGTTCACAGATGTCATTTTGGATGATAATTTTTATTGTTTAACTGTAAAATATCCTGACTCCATTAAATATTTGATCGATAACCACATCTGAGGGATCATATGTCAGCCATTTTATATCAAAATCTGATTTTTTTCTAAAAAAACTCCCTAATATCGGTATCAGCCCCAAATTGGTCAGGCTCTATTGTAAATCATGCCTTTTATTGCACATTGTTTGCATTCACGTGGCAAAGTCATCTCGCCAGTATTAGCATCATATTTTCTGAATATTGGTTCAAAATATACAGATAACTAAGTTCCTTAAGCTACAGTATACTAAATATTCACTTATCAACATTTAACAGTGTAACAGTGAAAGTGCATATTTACAGATTTCAGTGAAGGGGTCTCATTGATGAACAGTAGCACAACAGTAGCTCAATGTGCCTTTGTCTAAACAGGAACAGTTGGTGTCTATGGATATTAAACTTAAAGGGCAACTCCACTAATTTTATGCATTAACGTGTGTTCACAGGTCTTGGGGAGTACTACTGCATTCGTGAAAAAAGTAGAATAAAGCCTTTTGTGGCTCCAGAGGAAGCTGCATGTAACCTGATAAATCGCCTCCAGTGATGTCACTCTCTGGCTGAGTTGAATTGTGGGTAATATAGGCGCCTGGTTTTGAAAAGAAAGGGGAAAAAAAGGTGACATCTCTGGTTCTGCTTTATCGATTTTGATCATTTATTTTTAAACTGTCCATAATGAGGCCAGCAGTGTTACAGGAGTGCAATGCTAGACCAGAAACCTGGCCTCTGCATTACTCACATCGCAACTTGGCGACTGGGCGACATCACAAGAGGCAATTTATCAGACTGCATGCAGCTTCCTCTGGAGCCGCAAAAGGCTTTATACTACTTTTTTAAATCACATTTGCAGTAGTACTCCTGTACTAGGTCCTGTAGACCTGTAAACACATTTCAATGTGTAAAACTGGTGGAGTTACCCTTAAAGTTTGAGAATTCATACAGAATCAGCCTGAATCACAAAATGAGCAGAAATATTGAATAGTGAAAAAGTTTGGGTCGCTCAGTTTCTAACTTAGCAGTTTTCAGTTCTTGTACTTCAGTTACCTCCCATCTGCCACATGGAGTCAAAAGTATGAAAAGCTTCATATTAAACTTTAATGACATGCTGAGAATTTGGGTTTATAGGGAGTAGATTCATGATAGGAGCAGCAGGGTTTTCTCTCTTCACTCACACTGTAGGTGATCACACATTTCAGCCTCCATGCTGGAGCAGGCTGGGAGGAAAGAGCAGAAGTGAAACATTTTGGGGCAGAATTTGTTAAATCTCACTATTACATTTAGCCTGTTTTCTGTGGTAACAACTCTGATTTGTCCATGTTTGGAATTAAATAACCATGAAGAAATGTAATGTACGTGTCATGTGAAAAATGATCAACACTAGTGGAAAATGTGTATAGAAAATACACTTATTCTTTACTAGAGGTATAAATCTATAAAGTTGGCCAGATTTCACAAGGAGGTGAGATCATAAAAGATAGTCATACATTTAATTATTTTATTCCAATTGATCATAAAGACAATGCACATTAATCAGCATTTCTAAAACTGTAGCAGTGTCTCATTTTTCGATTGCGATCCTTTGGTAAGATGTTCTAAACCTGACGAAGTGACGGGCTCAGAAACACAAACAAAGCACATTAAGACGTAAACAACAAAAGCAGTATCTTCAAGACAGGAAGCAGAAAACATGGATGCAATAATATGTTGATACTATCCACTATTCATTATATTTGTCAACAATGAACAGTAGGCTACTGTTAATGTTGCACACAGTAGCTTACAGCAGTTAGCAACAGTTACATTGAATTAAAGTAAAAAGCAGCAGTCTTTGACTGACTAACTACTAGACGGCTACTGTAAATCCATAGAAATCAGCATGATAGTGAGCTAGCCAAGCCCTCAAGCAGATAAATGCTGCAGCAAGGCACACAGCTGAGCTTAAAGAAGCTGTTGTTACAAATTAAAGTATAAAAGCTATAACACAAAATAACATTTTCTTAAATGAACATCTTTGCATTGTGGGTAATGTAGGCACCAGATGTTAAAAAGCAGTCCACTGGTCTAGCATTGCACTCCTGTAACACTGTTGGACAGTTTCAAAACAAATGATCACAATCGATACAGCAGAATCAGAGATATCGCCTCTTTTATTCCATGCGTTCTTCTTCCTTTTCAAAACCTGCCGCCTACATTACCCACAACGCAACTTAGCCACTGAGTGACATCACTGGAGGCAGTTTATCAGATGACATGCAGCTTCCTCTGGAGCCACAAAAGGGTTTATACTACTTTTTCCACATATGCGAAATTGGTGGAGTTACCCTTTAAGGCTGAAAGGCACCGCACACCCACGCAGATGTTCTCTGTTACTCTGCTGATTGGACCTCTGCTCAGATTGAAGGTGGGCGAGCTGATGTCATATTTCGATCTACCTGTGAGAATGATGAAGGTGCAACAAAGCTAACAGGAGAAATAATGGGGATGTCAGTCGAGCTCAGTCTGAACACGTATACACAATAATTAAACTCATGACTGTGTGTGTAGAAAAGGCTGTGTACGGCCATTTTAATATTTACAACAAAACCCTTTAAAGCGGATCAATAAGCCTTTTTACTACAGACATTTTGACTTGTCATAGTAGGAAAAGCACAAGGTGTTACTAAAAATATTAAAGATGGCTCTTTTCTATTCAAGTTGCCCATTAATGACAGTGTGACAGTGATCCAATCTGCACATCACCAGGACCCTGCAGCTGAAGGAGCTAAATTGAATGCAACCATCTTTAATTTCATTATTCACACATCTACTGTATGGTTTCTCAGCCACTTCAACACAGTCAGGGTGGTTGGACGCAGCATCTAGTGGCCATTAGAGGGACTGCAACTGATGGCACTTGGTTCAACTTTGAAGCATGGTGGCTGCCACTTTGTCTGTTCAGGGGTGAGTTCAAGGCTTCTTATCTCTGTGAGGGGCTCCTTTCAGCCTCAAAACCATACCAGCTCCCTGATATGTATTTGCATTGAGTGTAACAACTACTTAGAGAGGTGATATTCTTCAACAGTATTTGTATACTTATTTGTTAGTATAGACACACAACTGTCTTTCCAATGATAAAGTAATGTTTATTTTGAGCAGGAATATGTAAACAAGCAGCAATTCATTGTGCTTTTTGCAAGTTTTGTGACATTTTACTAAATAAAACATACTTATTATTACCACATGTTTCCACATAATTTCCCGCACTGGAGTTGTGTATCACTGGAGTCTGTGTGCCACGCTGTCCGTTTGCATGTCTTTACTCTAAACAGTGGCCACTAGTCTCTTGATGACTTCTGTTTGGACTATAGATGAGCAATTACAGTCTACCTGTCAAGAGGACATTAAATGTGTAGGGTAGATATGGAGATCAGTCACTTCACAAACAACTTCATGAACTCCTTCAAAATTAGAGTCAAATAACTACTGAACCACAATTTGCATCTCTCTTTACATGTGTGTCTAATAAGCTGTGGTTCATATCAGTATGTAAAACTATGTGCAACTGTTGAATACACAGTATGTGGCTGCAAAATAATTCCACGTTCTGCATTCATCCCCATACAGTCCTACTCATTACAGGATGCATAACATATCTGTCTACTGCTGTCAGCCAGTGAGAGATATGTGCTATGTATGTGTGGACAACTGCTGAAGTAAGGGCACATCATTATATACATGCTGAATATTTTAGTTTCAACACAGCGGCTGAAACAAAAACAAACCTGTGATCACTGATCTCGCACGTGGACGAGTACAAACAGATAAAAGAACAGATACACAGATAAACGACACACACATAAACACACACATATATTATGCACATACACACATATTGGGATGAATTAGGTAACGTACACACATACACAAACACAACACGTGAAATGATTGTAATGTGATGTAAGTATTGACCCCTTCACATATGTGAGAATGACCTTACACTAATGTATTCTGGGTAATGATGATATGTTATGACCTTTTTTTAAAGTAGAAACGGCGATGTAATTTAACTAAGTACAGCTACTTGAGTACTATACTTAAGTACAATTTTGAGGTGCTTGTACTTTACTTGAGTATTTCCTTTTTCAGCTACTTCCACTCTACTTCTGCAACAACATTGCACCATGTTGGGTTGGATGCCAGTTAACACCACTCCACAAACCCTCAGCAGACTGTACATGTCTTAACAGCTGAAACCACCCAGTCATCTAGTTTCAGCTTGCGACTACTGTGCCTCTTTATCAGTGCAGATAGTGTTTGTGTGTCTGTCTGTGTTTGGAAAATGGAGTCACAGAGGAAAACATAACCACAGGGTTAAGATCCTTTAAAAGCCAGATTTAAAAAGTGTGTTTTTAAGAGTTTTTTGAAACAAACAAGGGATTCAGCTGATCTAATTGTTCATAGTCTGGGTGCTAAGACTTCAGAAGAGCAGTTCTGTATGTGGTATAGCCAAGAGATTCTGGTTGGATGATCTAAGAGGTGGTGTAAGCGGTGAGTAGCTATGTAGAGTAGAGTTAAGATATGCAGTGCCTTAAAAGTAATTAAAAGTATCTTAATCCTTGTCTCCAGGAGCCCCGAGGTCCCAAATTGATTTGAAAAGACGTTATTTCCCCCCGTTTAAAGCCAAAATCTTCACTGTAGCTGCTATGCTAAAAGCATTAACGCACACCATGTGGGTGCACTACACTATTTTGAACTTATGATGAGGTTGTTAATATTAGCTTTTCAAATCAATTTGGCCTCTCATCATCACAAAATAGCTCCATGTAGCTCATCAAAAGACAATATTGACAACCTCAACACACGGTCCATGTATCCACTTGGTGTGCGCAAATGCTTTTAGCTTAGCAGCTTCAGTGACGATTTTGGCTTTAAAAAGAGTTTAAAAAACGTACTTTCAAATCAACTGTGGGTCTCTGGGCTTTTGAAGACTTGGATTACACCGGACGAGCTGTAATGAGCCACTTATGTTTTTTCTCCGGTAATATTTCAACGTTTTAAAACAAGTCCCCATATAGTTCAGTTGTTTAAGCAAGCTACACTTAAAAAAAATAATAAAAAAATAAGAATTGGTTACAAATTCAAAACAGAAAACAACACAAAAGCACATCATCCCAGTCACTCAGGCCACACTGAGAGCTGTGGTTTCACACAGGTAGTGCCGTTCGCCAGCACAAATGATATCATCCCAGGAGTTCAACCAATCCTGCGTCTCGGTGCTTGTTGGTGGGACAATTGCAACACAGTCCTGTCCCATTCCGCTGTTGTCCCAGGAGGCCACGATATTGTTTGGCTCACCACTCATCCAATAAGTCATATTTGGATGGATTCTTTGCCCATTGACCCAGAAGAAGTCGTTCTCCATCACCATGTCCTGCAACCCAATCCACGCTGAATGGAACCGCTTTCCAGGGTGCTGCTGTACAAACTGAAATGTCATGTTGGTCAAGAATGCCTGGTCATCGGCATTCAGAACCACGGCCATGTCAGCCCCCATGTTGAGACAATCCCTGCGAGCCTTTTCCCACTTCTTTGTGTCTTTGGAAAGCAAGAAGCAGCGTGAAGCGTGCTCGACCCAGCCAGGCAGGCAGCGTGAACACTGCAGTGTGTTCCTGTCGCAGAGTCGCCAGAGGAAGGACAGCTTGCTGGAGAACAGGATTGATTGCTGCCGTTTATTGACTTCTTGTTCAATTGTTGCATTGAGAAACAGTTCTCTGCTCTCCTCTTCCAACTGTGTCTTGTCTTGCAACGTGTTCTTCAGGTCCAGGCTCAACTGAGCTTTTTCTTGCGATATGTTCTTCAGGAGCAGGCTCAGCTTGGTCTTTTCAGCAGACAACGAGGTGAAGTTGTACAGCATTGCGTCAATGAGCAGTGTCATATGGCCACACTCGCTGGAGTTTTGATTAGTGGAGTTCAGGAGTGGCTTCAGGTGGCTGTTCTTTATTTGAAGCTCTTGAATGAAGAGGTAGCTGGTCACAACACAGAGGAGCGTCATCAGAACCCCGATCAGAATGGCATGCCAGCTGGATCGCAGTCTCTTCATGCAGTTGTGTTGTGTCTCATCTTCTGTGACAGCTTCTGAGGCAGTTTCACCTACAAAACTATGACAAAAAAAGGCTTATGCTTAATAGTTTCCCCTCACAAACACAAAAAGTGCATCTGTTGTTTACAGTTGGAAATGAATTAGATATTAGCTTTAACAGGGGTAATAATACCTGTGTACAATTTTAAATAGAAACTCTTAACTCGCTAACCTAACTCTACATGACATACTTATGTGGTTGGTCAATATTTTTTCTTCCTCCAGCCACATTTTTAAATAAGAAACAATATCTATGAATTGTATAAACACTCCTGATTACATTACCTCAAGCGGACATGTTCTGGGTAAGTCATGTCTTGTCTGTTGTCGTGTCTCGACTTCTTCTTCTTTGTTTGTTCGAAAAGGTTTTTCAGTTTCAAAAAAGGTCCAATAAAAAAATAAAAAAGGAAGTACTCAACGGGAGTCCTCAAAAGCTGAGTGCAGTTGAGCTTTTATTGCCAGCAGTAAGCTGAGATCATACACAGACAATGTCCATAAACAACTGATCTGATCTAATACATTTGATGTCTTCCTTTAAGCCTTAAAACTGGGCAACGTCTTTTGGTCTCAACCACTCTTTACTCTTCCTGCTAATGTGGGTATTTTCCCTGGGAAAGTCCTGAGCTTTCCAATGAACCTGCCCATGTCCTGCCGTTGGTTATTGTTTGGTTATCAGTCACCATACAATGCTTGTTATTTTACATTTTGAAGGCAAATCAGAATTAGTGTCAGAATTAAGTCACTGGTTACTTTGCAGATTACATGTGGCTTCAGAGCCAAAGCTGCTGACGCGGGTATTTTCCCTTGGAAAGTCCTGAGTTTTGCAATGGACCTGCCCATGTCCTGCCATTGATTATTAGAAATAACTTTCCTCAGAAAGGCAGAAAGGCACTTTCCTCAGAATACACCATTAGTTGTTAGTGACTCTGGCCTTAGCTTTTTATACAAGTTTCCCTCTGAATATATCCCATTAGCTTTGATCACTCTTTGTACTGCATTTAAAAAAATAATAAAAGTGTGGTGTATCTGGTTACATGATTTCACTCTTACATTTGTGGCTACATTTTATTCCAAGTTAACGCAATACGGTAGTTTAATCATCAATCGATCAATAGGTGCATGTTTAATCAACTAGTGCAGAGCAGTATATGTTTTAACCATTCATGTATGATTCCTTCACATTTTGATTAGAGTCTTCAACATCTCAGTACTTATTACCAGCTGTCATTAACCACTAACTACTTACATATGGTTATATTACACTACACTGTAGAAGAAGAAGAAAGGGGGAAAGAAATGTTACTTTAAATCATACTGTCAGTAAAATGCCGCATTTAAGTATCAAATTGGTCTATAAATTCAAATGACAATAATTTCAACTGCCAATATACAACTTTTTTGTTTTAACTTATAATTCTGGAGTAAATACTGGTTGCACAGTGTAATGGCTGTAGAAAAAATGTATCCGCATATAGATTGGTTCTCTATAAACCTCACTTTCACTATGCTTTTCGGTCTGCCACTGGGCTGGATTTTTCGTTATTGATTGTTAGTCCCATTGAGCCATCAGGCGAGCCACATGTGACACATTCATCACCTGCAGACCTGGCAGAATTTAATACATGTTATATTTGCATATTAAAATGGTATATAAGTCACCATTCAATGCTTGTTATTTTACATTTTGAAGGCAAATAATGTACATTTCATATCAGATACTTACTTTTACTCAGGTACTATTTGTATGAGTGACATACTTTTACTTAAGTAATATTTCAACACGATATCTTCAACACAATGTCAACTCTGAGTAGAAAAGCCCGACCGTGGACAGGGGTCGCAGGCTACAAATCCTAAATGCAACACATCTGGGACAGAGGTTTCAACAGGTTACTTGTTATTGTAACTTGTTACACTGTTTGTTTTTTCTCCAACTGACCCTGATAAGAATAAATAAATAAATAAAATAAAAATGTGCAAATGTACATCTGGTAGAAACATTTCTGAGATTCTTAATACCACTTATTAATAACACTTGAGCTGCCAGTCAGCCTTGAGAGCTCATTGAATGATGTTGATACAGTTTTTATATAAAAAAACAACTGTCATTAAAGCACATTGGCACAAGGCTGTATTAGTAATAAGGGACATGAAAGCATATTGTGTCTGTGCAGAAGAGAAGGTTCCCCTTGCTTTGGCTTGTCAGCCCCCACAGACAGTGAACCTGCTCACTCACCACATGTTTCAGTGCTGAGTGCTAAATGAAGCTGCTGCTTCGTTAAGACACTTCTGGCTCTGCTGGCCTGCAGACTTCTTTCCTTGAGTGAGAGGGCCATCTAGTGGCGTCACGTTGTGAATGCACACAAACCAAATAAAAGGACAGGGACCAAACTAATTGCTGCCCTGGGCACGATGCAGTATTACATCTGATAATTACAATATAGAGTTAGATTTACAACATCTCAGTTAGCAGTTATCTGGACTGATGTCGTTGCTTATTGTATATTTTCGTCTTACATGTTCAGTTATTGGTGCTTTGTTGTTTGGCTGACTATCTTTATGATGTAAGGTGACCTTGAGTGGCAATGCGCCTTTTAAGTTGTATATTGTGTGAATAAATTGTATGTATTATTAGTGTGATTGCCATAACAGTGGAAATAAGTAGTCAGTGTTTGCATCTGTAATCTAACTGCTTTATATTTGATCTCAGGTAGACTTCAGTGGGCTACATTTCCCCATTTTCGGTAAAATGAGCTGCACATAGTTCACTAATGAGTCGCTGAGTGTCATTATTCTCGGGATAGCTGTTCAACACATTTGACTGCTGCATAGTGATAAACGATAGTCAGGTGTGTTCAAGTGTTTGAACATTAACTCATGTTTCTTTACAGTGAACATTCACTGACGAAATGTCGCCGATCGTTTTCCTGTTTCCTCAGTTTTGCTATCAAGAAACCAAATGTGGATCCATTCGGTGTAAAAACGCTACTCGTTACTTTTTTAAACGCTATTTAAAAAACGTGTACCTGGACCTTACTTTCTGCTTTGTGAGACACTGATGGGTAAGTGACGACAAAGTAACTAACTACTCAGTAAGCCTGTGTGTACACTTGAGCAAGCTCAACAATAGCTAGAGATACAGAATAATCTTTATTGTGTGTAAATAATTATAAATAAATGTGGATAATTGAGTTGTGTGCAGTTCATTATAAAGTTCTCTTAGTACAGATTTTGACTATTTTAGCGTTTAATCTCGATTTATTACAGTGACAGTGTCTCCAGATGTCGAGCACACTATCATCACCGTGTTTTTGCTGCTGTTTCACATACAACGCAAAAGAAGTACTAAATGTTTATGTCGACAGGCCGATATTTCTTTATTAATAAGTGCATGTATGTGTTTGTGTAGCTGGAATGACGTTAAGAAGTCTCATTTCGTTATGTAAGCCCCGTGTTATTTAATAAATGACCCTGTGCCTCGTATTAGTATCTTTAGTCCTGGAGTCAGACTTATTGTGGAGCGACTTGTTGTTGATTCATTCAAGTTGTCTTTATTTCCTGGTCCCTTAAAAAAACAACTTCTCTCCACTAATTTTAAATCTTAAAATCGTGGTTATTTTTAAGAAATACTTCCTTAATTAAACACGACATGTTGTGTTGTGGTTTTTCGCTGGTGCAAACATGTTAAAAGTGTAACCGATGGTTACTTTGCTTTGAATTTCTATAATAAATTCAGACTATTTCACCGACACTTTCCATGCAAGTGCCGAGGAGAATAACTTCGTCCCAAAGTGTGATGAGTCGGCTTCACAGTTTAATTTCGGATCTTCACTCTGAAAGTTGCGCAGACTCCTGAAGCTCGTGTGAAATATTTAAACCGAGGGATTTAATTAATATGTCACAGTTCAGATGCCTCCAGGTGAAATCATCACTCGTCGCTTTTTCTAAATTTTTGTAAAGAGTGATGTCGTTTCGATGCTGTCATTTCTATGGCACATTTCTCGTATCCTCAACCAAACAACAAAAAAATGTTCGTTTCGAAAAGTAGACCTGAAAGAACTGAATATACTCGACAAACAGGTAAATCCGAAAATGTTACACACATCTGTAAACCTGCTCTGTAAAACCCTCTGAGGGCCTGCAGCCTCCGGTCTGTTACTTTTTGATAAGTTTGTACCTGAAAGACGAAGAGACCTTTCAGATTTCTCTTACAAAAGGACAAAATTATGACATAAAATAATTTGCCAGACTGTGTTTTCATGCTTGTTATCACCCGATCGTTTGTATTTAACATTTTTAGGAGACAGGAAATAAGATGAGCCTACCCTCTGTGTCAATTATATCGAATGAAATTTCACTATGAGCCCACTTTGACTTCTGCTGACTCCAAACGCTGTTGAGATTTCAACACTTGGGAGATTCAAGGCAACATTTCTCAGCCCAGAGAACTTGAACGAGGGAAGCAGCAAGTTTATTACCAAGGACAATAGACGGCGGATAGCTTCCTTCAAAGGGCCTGGAAAACAACCAGACCGAAGCTCCGCAATTTGGCTCCTGACACCCTAAACATGAAGGACGAAGAGCAGTAAATGACACTAAAACTGAACACTAAAACTTCTCCTAATTTTCTAATTGTGTGAACCCGTCTACCTCTGTGACATCAGGCTTCATACAGCGTGCAGGCTCAACTTTACGCAGCGACACTTTAAGCCTGCACGTCCCAAATACAAACTTCTTCTGATTTTGATGTATGTGAATAGAAATGATTTTGTCTTTAAACATCTCTCGCTCATAATTAAATGTCCGCTCGGCCTCCAGGAGATCTGCACAGTGTGTGATCAAACGTCACGTTTTGAGAAGAAGATACAGATTAAAGTGACGCACACCGGCCAGTTGTGACTAACAGTAAGTTTCTGTTAAGATTAACCATTATTTTATCTGCATTTACTTAATTATGAATGAGTCTGTTCACAGGTATTCTGATGTGATACACTTCTTTTATTCAATTCATATCGCTGTTGATTTTCTTTTATTTTGAAGGGTCACAAGCGATTCAGACACGTTTTATACGTCAGTTAGTTAAACTTAAATATTATAAAACATTATATTAACTTTTGCATACAGACTGAATATTTAAAAGCTCAGTTTTCTAAACAAATCGGACGCAGCAGATTCAAAAAAGCTTTTAAATGATTTGCTTGTATTTGCTCCTAGTTGCAGTTATGTGTGTTTCTTTTCCCCCTCTCGTGTTTAAGTAGCATAAGTAGACTCAGCCTGTCTGTTCTATTCAAATATTTCCGTTTTAAACACTTGTTGTATTGGTATTATTTCATTTTTTAAAAACCTTTTCATTAGTTTCTTTTTCATCTCTAATATAAGTGTCGATATTACTGCACACGTTTCTTGTTTTCTTTATTTAAACGTACTCGGCGCATTCATTCTCAACAGGCATATTTAGAGGACTGATTTGCAGCAGATGTAATTTTCATACTTTGTTTCACCCTTGACGGTTATTTTCCTGCGGTGGTTTTATCACGTAGCAGTAAATCCCCACAGCTCCACTGATGACTGAGAAGGCTGCTGATGTTTAATTGCAGAATTAAGCCACTGACAAACAATGAAAGGAGCACAGACAGCACTGCAGGATGGAGGCCATATATGAACTTGTAGTGCCACCTATTGGACTGCAGCTGCAATTGCTCATATTTTAAGGATTACCTAATAATGCGACTTTGAGACTGTTGGCCTGTTTCAACCAGTCTAACATCACTTGAGTCTGTTTGGGGTGATGACTCTGATAAATATAAATAAACATGGACACACTTTTATCATAAGGAATCCAAACTGTCTGTATTTTAGTGTCTCTGAAGTGATCAGGGACCCCCTGTCAATGTATTTGAACACACACGCGCACACACACACACACACACACACACACACACACACACACACACACACACACACACACACTGAGAAAGAGAGAGAGAGACAGATACACAAATGGAAAAAAGAAAAAAAAACTCCAGTACGACAACAAAATGTCAAAATGTAGGTTTGCTTAGGTTTATTCTCGGTAGGCTCTGAGATGTATTATTGTATATTATCGCGATACCCAGTTGATCAGATACAGGCTGATTATGTGGATATATGTGAATATATTTCCTGAAGACAGCACTGACGACATGTGGTAGTAATCGCTGTTGGTAAAGTGCACTTGGACTTGGATACATTTACGCAGTACTTTAAAAATTCAAAATCCCGCCTCTGTATGTATTTACAGAACTAGAATACTTTGTTTGGGGCAAGAAAAGTACTTGGTTATTTTTAGGTAAACATGGTTTGGGTTAAAATAGATCATTTCACCACTTTACGCACGTGTTTGAGAGAATAACTTCTCCCGTGTGCGTATTTTTTCCGCTCTTTCCTCCCTGCGAGTCTCAAAACTTACAATCACAAAAACGTGGTTCGTCAGATTCAATGACGGACCTGGAGCAACATTAACTATGATGTACTGACAGCCCCAACAAAGCGATATCAGATTGTGCTGCGCGTTGGTTAGATATGGATGTGCGTAATTTGTATCCTTTTATTCGTCTCGAGTAGGCCATATTTAAAACAAGTTAATTGACGCCACTGTTTAGAGACAGTGAAGTAAGAATTATATTGTATTGATGTATTGGTTTATTTCTTGCATATGACAGTAAAGCATTTGAATCCTTCAAATTTGATTGTGTTTTAAATAAAAACGATAGTCTAATCATTTCGAGGTTTCTAACATCTCACTTGAGAGATTCACGGTCGTTACTGTACAGTAGGGGAGCAATACAGAAGCTTTTATTGCCTAAAGGTCCCTTTCTTCACTCCGGATAATAGTAAAGTTCCTGTTTTTTTTAATATATAAGCTATTATCAACCTAAAACGCTCTGGTAGGTTTAGCTGATTTTAGATATGGCCTTAGAAGTACAAGACAATGATGTCTATAAAGAAAGCTGCAGGTGGTAAACAGCCAGTTTTCAAACTAAATAAAGGCGAGTTATGGGCTATTTTTAAGCGGGTTATGGAGTTACTTCAAAGAAACAAGAAGAGGAGACAAACTGTATGTTTCAGTATGTGCTGCTCATATGTTGTTTCCAGCCCATAGCTCCGAGGCTGCACAAATAAAGGCTGCACTGTTTACAACGGAGTGACAACACGAGAGGCAACACCTCCAGGGCACCAATAATATATTGAATACAATGAATGGTATTTGTGTGAGGGTTATAATGCTGCATTGTTTTTGAGATTGCATGTGAGATAAGGGGATTTTTCGTTTGATTTATTGATGTCATGGATATCCATCTATCTATCTATCTATCTATCTATCTATCTATCTATCTATCTATCTATCTATCTATCTATCTGTCTGTCTGTCTGTCTGTCTGTCTATGTATCTATCAAGTGTGTATTTTCTTTTACTAACGTTATATCTCCAAATTATTCTGTATAATTATTAGATTTGTCCACCCAAAGTGTTTAATGAAGCCCATGAACGCGGCCGTGCTTTGCCTCGTGTCTCCTGTGGTGCGTTTAAGGCCCTTCATTTACCCTCATAGACTGTGTGGGCCGGTCCTCAGCGGTGTCACCTTGCTGTTCTTCTTGCCACAGCACAATGACACCAAAAAGAAAAAAAAGCCTGCACGAAAGCCAAATCTTCCTGAGGTATTCCTGTCTACGGACAGATGTGTAGAATGTATACCCTCGCCCCCCTCACCCCACCCAATAACAAAATATTTCCTCATGGAGTATTTTTTGCTTTGCAGTATTGAGAGCAAGGGTGGGGCGGAACAACATATTTTGCATATCACGTGACGGTGTATTAACAAATCAACAATTACCTACCCTTTATTCTTCAGGAGTTGCTAAAGGGCTTGCAAGAAGCGCTTGAGGAAAGCTCCATGGAAATGTGTGAGCGGAATCCTTTAAATCCCGGCTATGTTGGTTCTCTCTTGAATTTTGCGCCCCCTGACTCGCTCTATTTCTCCAACTTGCGGGGTAATGGAGCCCACATACCCGGGCTGCATCAGCTCCCCTACAACAGGAGAGAGGTGTGCACGCTCCCGTGGACTTCCTCAAGTTCGTGCACGTCTGGACCGGCGGCAGCAGCGCCGCCGCCACCACAGAGCCGCGCCTTCGGAGGCTACTGTCCGCCGTTTCTGTCCAACTCGCTGTCTATAAACTCCAACTCCCCCGGCGGCCACGCCAAGGCGCATTTGGAGGAGTCAGCTCGGTGCTTCCAGAGCGCGAAGGCGGAGGAGTCTAGCAGCAGGCAGGATGAAGTTTACGCCGGGGAGCACGGGGCCGCCAGTGAGCGCGGTGGTTACTCAGATTTGGGGAGCCGGTCTCACGGTTCTGCGGCCCAGCAGCTCGATCCGGATTCGGCAGGATCGCTGAGTGTGAACGCCACCAAACAGGAGCACCCATCATCGAGTCACACATGCTCCAGGACGAGTTTTGCAGAAGGTTATGTATCTTATTTTACACAACAACTCCTCTGTGTCACTTCAGTGATTCCCTGTTTGTATTGCTTTTACAAACCCACTCTAACACTGAATATTTATCATCTACCAGGCATATACACATATTTTATTTCTTGTTTTCATCTAATTTCACGCTGAGTCTCTTTTTATCACGTCGTTATAAAAGACTAACCAGTTTCCACAAGCGAATATTATTATATTGGAGTTGAATGGAGAGCTGGCAGTTTGTGTGTGACATCATGTGAGTTCTTATGACTGTCGGACTATTTTATGATCAGTTTATATCTCCTGTGGTGTCATTACTATTTTAACATTCCCATAATGTCCTAACAGAGGCTACTGTGTGTGGGGTTCATGGTCATATCTGCCCTACTTCTCTCTTATTCGAGCGCTTTGAGCTTCTATAAATGCAGCATTAAACCGTTTCTAGCTTTGTAAAATATGAGCAGCGATTCTTGGTAAAGGGAGCAGCTCTTTGCCTTCTGCTTTCCACCACTGTGGCTGAAGTCGGTGTTAATTTAAAGTATAAAACCTGCTTCTCCCTCCGCTCCCTCCAGGTGCCCCGTGGTGCTCGTCACAAGCCAAAACCAGAAAGAAGAGAAAGCCCTACTCGAAGTCACAGCTGGCTGAACTTGAGAATGAATTCCTGATGAATGAATTCATCAACAGACAGAAACGAAAGGAGCTGTCGGACAGACTGGACCTGAGCGACCAACAGGTGAAAATCTGGTTTCAGAACCGCAGGATGAAGAAGAAGCGACTGATGATGCGCGACCAGGCCTTCTCTACGTACTGATGACCTTTGGACTTGATCGTGACCAGCAGCAGCAGCAGCAGCAGCAGCAGCGCACAGATGATATGTTGTAGCTATACTATGAATGTTGCAGCACACACTCCACACGCCCCTTTCGGTTTGTGGCTCGGACTTGTATTTATGAATATGTGTAAAATGTTTATATTCCTGTCAGATAATAGGCTACATTTTTATCCAGAGACAAACCTTCAGTCATATTCATATTAATAAAGGAATGTCTGCAGGTCGAGATGCAGTAAATTCTACTTATCTGGTCTCCAAATGCGCAGCAGGCCCTGGCTCCTTGTTGGCCTGCAGCCGCCGGATAAAGACAAACCTTTAAACCTTACTATTTCATATGCAGCTCAGATTTCAGGCCTATTTAAACAGGAATGTGATTCTATATGTTTTTTGTGTATTCTGTATGATGGCCTGCGCATGTGGTGCAGGCCTAATGTGGAGGCAAACAGTCAAGTTCATGTTTACGGACGAACAGAAGTCAGTATCGCAAAAATATATTCTAACTGCATGTCTATTTCCTAATTACTGTCGTTCAATAAATGCCTGATTTCCCCCAAATTGATTGTGAATCCAGTTAAATACGAAAAGTGGCGTTTCTTTTGTTCGGTGCGGCCGCGTCGTGCCGAGGAAAACCAACCGCGCCGCATTTATTGTCGGAGGCTTTGACTTCAGATGTCTGCAGGACAAGAGTTTGCGATGTTAAATATTCATCTGGCGTTGGTTCAAACTACATTCTAATTGTATTAAATGTTGTTGTCAGCTGTGGGTTTGTGTTGCCATGCAAACGTGAATGTAATACTGAACAGTCACAGATCTGATGCGTCAGAATCAGTCCTGCTCTGCGGATCCAGTCTTTATAAATACATAATTCATTAAAGAATATTCCACTTTATACTTTGGATGGAACTGATTTATAAAAATTTCCAGAACGCATGATGGACGGAATCGGACCATGGACCACCAGCCTCACTTTTACGCACGGATAAGAGTTTTTTGTAAATGTAAATGCAACCTCCAGATTAATACATGTGTAAATAAAGATCATTTTTAAATGACATGCGCATCATTTCACTCATTTTGTGTCTTTTGGTCGTATACAGGCACCAAGTTTGAAGTACACTGCGGTTGTATTATCACGATTGTTCAGTCCGTCGCTCACAAATCGATCATGAATTGTTGGAATATGTGAAGGCGTCAGAACTCTGCATCTTTTCTACTAAATTTAGGGAATGATTTAAAAATACAAGTCGAGAGGGTTTACTGAAAATACCTGTTTTTATTCTTCGTAGTGTTGTTACCTTTCACTTGAGGTAGAACAGAAAATTCGCCATTTTTTAAATCGATCAATGCATGGAAGGAGAATATTTGTTGCCTTTATGCACACTCTGTCTGAGGGAGCGATCCTCGCCTAATTGTGAGATGAAATGTGCTGCAGTCGTTCAGCAACATCTGTAGTTAACATCTGTATTTATCTCTGTCGAGCAGCTTCAAAACTACATCATCCTAATATTTTCACAATCAGAAAAATAAAAATCACCTAAATTATCGCACAATTTAACAGATTCACGTCACAAACATCCATTTTTACTTTTAGTTGTACATTTGTACAAAATACATGATAAATATTCAGCCAAAGCGCGATGAGTGGACTTTATCATCACATTTACGCACCAACAAACAGCTGGTTAAAAATTCACCCAGTGTGAGGTTAATATAACACCGGCGCAGTACTGGGTTAACTTGACCCATTACCAGTGGGATGGAACGACACAGTGTTGGTTTCATGTAAAGACGTTGTTGTTTGGTTACTGGAACAAAACAACACGTTACTACTGCGTAAAATAAACCCTGTATTGCATTGGTGCCACATTGACACATTGTTTTTAAGTGTTGAGTGCGTACTTTCTATTCTTTACATGTTCTAGTGTGCCTACTTTTTAAGATTTTCCCTACCCGGCGCAGATGCGTAATTCCTTCTTATGGTGACTATACAACACAGCAGCAGCTCCTACCAACAGGCAAAGCCTCCACTCGTCAGTGGGAGGTTACTGTGGCCAAATGGATCTGGTGTAATTCAAAAGTCATGTATGCATCCTTTTTAATTCCATCAGTGATATTTAAAGCAGTGTATAAGACAGAAACAGAATCAGCTGTGCGCGTTATTCAGTTTATTTCTCAGGAACAGTTCAAATCGATAAACAATCCTGGAAATAGCGTCGGATTAGTCAGGAGGCTGGATCTGTTGGTGCATGTGTTCTGCGCACATCTACCTGCGTCATTCTTTAAACATTATTATCATCATATTGATTTCACATTGTGGTTGTTATTTGAGTCGAAGGCTGCAGGTCACAAGTGGTTCCGGAGATGGACCTACCGACCACAGACAGAGCAGCACACGTGAAACATCAAGAGAGTGGATCTAATAATGGGCCCTCCCATTACGTCATCATCGCGTCATCACCACTGCAACTGTCTGCAGCACATAACACTGCAGCCATATTAAAGGTTCATGAAAGTCAGAGATACATTTCAAACCCAGTAATTCGTAATGAAACGTGAAGAGATGTTTCTTCCATCAGTGGCTGCTGCAGGTCTCCGTTGTTTTTTTAAAATTCCACTTTTGCTCTTTTATTTTGTGGAGCAGTTTAGGCTAAATGTGTCCCTTTTTTTATTGGCGCAACTCTGCTGCGTTTTCTGCGTATCACTTTGCACACAATCTACACACATGTCGCTCATATAACGCGCCGCGGGCCTGTTGTGCTCCCAACTCGAGGTGTGCCTGTCCTTCTCAGTTTCCAATCCTCCCCACACAACAAGTTTCACCCACTAGCTGTTAGATTTTATTACTCGGACTATTTTGAATGGTTGCAGCGAGTTTTTCTGAGACGTTTTCTTCCACTTTTTGTTGCTTTATTGCTTTACTGCCAAACGCAGCCAGACAGCGTCATACAGCTCAGCCTACTTAAAAAAAGTGGGGGCGCCAAAACAAAGTTAAGGTCAAGTTAGTAGGCTGTGCATTTGCTACTTGCCCCACAAAAGCTACTTCTATTTCAGCATATAGGAATTGGTTTGACTTAATGTCTAATTATATAACCAATAAGTGGAATTTAGAGGTGTTTTCTCTTATATAATTATTAAAACTGTGACATTATAAGGACGATTCTTTGTCTGGAGTTGTGGCTGGACTTCATCACTGTGTTTTATTCCTCGTATTCATGTTTCTAGTCTTATATTCCTATTTCTATTTTTATCCTTACATCCTTGCGTGCATCGTGTTAAGCTACTGGATGCCCAGATTTCCCTCAGGATGGATAAAGTGCGTGTCCATCTATTATTGCGCACGAAAAAAAAAAAAAAAATTGGCACAGCAGCAGCGACAGTTAAAGTTAAATTCAAGTTTGGTGACTCAGGACTTCAGTGCCATTTGAAATGTGAAATATCGAAATGTAAAACGCGAGTGAGTTAAAGTGCGTCTGCCGAGCGCATGAATTAGTGATTGTTACAGTTAAAGCTCGGGAGATTATTTTATTTCCATTTTATATCCATTTTATTCTTGTTGTATTTTAAACGTCTGATTTTATTTCATTGCTTTACTGACATTTTTTTGTGTTCCTGGCTCAACTACGCAAAGCAACTCTTGTTTTGTTTTATGTTTTGAATAGTGCCGCAAAAATAAAATGCATTATTGTTTATTATTATTATTATGAGTGTTAAAATTAAACATTACACAATATTTTAATGGAAAAGTGCAGTAAAAATAAAATAACAAGGACAATCATAATAAAGAATTCCAACTTTAAAAACGCCTCACACCAAAAGTTCAGTCGAGACGATAAAAGAAGTCACAGCAACAGGTCGCTTCAACTTTTCCTTCTTGTCTGTTTGATAACAAACTAATAACGTCTCGTACGAGCCTCACACTCTAACATTTCACCACAACACTGCTGACTGTGGGTGATGCGTAAATATGCGTTTTTGTGTTCTGTGGGTTGTTGCGTTTCAAAGAAATATCCACTTTTCCTTCTTAAATTTGTGAATAAATCCACATTTTTGTTCTAAACGTTGCACATGTTGTCGGCTGCCCGAGGAGGGGGTTTAAACGTGAAGTGTGGGAAAGAGCTGAGCACAGAGAGCCCGACCACAGAGGTGATTTTACCCCCAATAACAATAAACCCAGTCGCTTTTAAGCTACTTCCACATTGCGTGTGACCTTCAGGCTTTTAAAGCTGTGAAGAATCCACTGTGTGTCCTCTGAACGCAACACTGGCCTTCAAGTCTGAGCTGCATTCCTACTTTGGCTGCACAGTTTGACTGATAATACTGTGATCCGGATTTTCTCTAAATATTTAACTTCGCCTCCTCTACTTCCCCGCGAGCTGCACAAAAAACATAAAACATCATACTCACAGAAGGCAAACAAAAATATTGATGGAGGCTTGAAGAAATATCCGCTCACCAGTGTTTTAACTCCGCGTTTGGAGCACCGAGAGGAGGCCCTGAACGCTGCAGGCACGGCTGCTGCAGCCTTCGTGCAATAAAATGATTTGGGCGCAGAGGCTTGTTGGTGAATGCTTGGTGGACATCACCTAGACCACAGACGGTCAAAGCCAGTTGTTTTGGACTTGGCCATGCTTGAATGTGCTCAGTGATGGACTGCTTGGTTTTTTTGTGGCATCCAAAATCAACTTATAGCAAACACCGTGGGCTGCTTTATCTGGCCGTGTGCATCTGCATTTATTATTATTATTATTATTAAATAAACAGCAGCAGAACATGTTTGAATATTCTGATTGTGGCGCTGACGCACACATGGGCTCTGTTTGTAATGGGATGTATAATTCAATGAGTTATAGCAGAGTAGTTTTGTGATTTTCTATCTTCCACGTGCTGCAGGGTGGAGGAGGATGACTGTATCTCATAATGAATTCTCACATTTCCCCCGCTGCGTTTGTTTGTGTGTGTTTAAACCTCCTCCATCCGACACCCCGCGCACTGATCGCGCGCAGTGAACCCTCAAATTTATCTGCGTAAAAACTAATTTAATGAGCCGCTTGTGAATATAATAACTGTGCGGCCTTCTCGTGCTCAACGGTGCAGCGGAAGTGCAGCAGCCGCGGTGGCCTCGGTGCCATTCTCCTGGAGCTTTGCGTTAAACGCCGAGGTCAACTTCAATGTTCCCCCACCTAACTGTTGCTACAGCCGCCGCGATGATTGCTCCAAAGCGCGCAGATTTATCGACGGGTACGCGCGTGTGCGGCTGTCATTACGCGTCAATACGCGGCGAAGATGATGCTGCTGTAAAGCTTTCAATTAAATATTCCAGCGGTGGTTCACAAATGTCTTCTCTTTTTTTTTTCTTTCTGTGAGCTATAGGGCAAGAAGGCTGGAGAGGAGTTTCCTCTGCAGCCAGGCAGCCAATGAAGTCTCTTGCATGCGCTCACATGAGTTTCTCCGGACAGTTTTTAATGACTGATATTGATGTATGGTAATTTCTTGGCCGGATCACATGACACAATTACCTCAAGAATCGATCAAGATGTATTGCAGGTCTGCCTACGTTTCCGATTTTTTCTCCCTGGCGGGGTCTTTCCACACGCCTGTGGTGCTATAGATGGACAAAGTTTAACACAGCCAAGCTGCCAATTCCTTTCCTCTGTTGCAAAGAGGAAAAGGGAAGAAGAGATATGACGGAATACGAGGATCGCAGCTGTGCGTCAAATATGTATTTACCGAGCTGCACTTATTACGTTTCGACGCCTGATTTTACATCAGTCTCCTCCTTTTTACCGCAGACTACTTCGTGTCAGATTAATTTCCCCTATTCTCCCAACATAGCCCAAGTCCAACCTGTTCGAGAGGTCGCTTTCAGGGATTATGGACTGGACCATCCCAGCAAATGGCACTACAGGGGCAATTACGCGTCTTACTACTCCACGGACACGGAGATAATGCACCGGGACTTGATCCAGTCCTCCGGCAGCAGGGCGGACGTGATATTCAAAAACGAGTCCCTGTACGGGCACCACGGAGGGACGAGCTCGCCGTGCGGCTTCTTCGCCGGCGTCGGCCGAAACGGGGTTCTTCCCCAGGGCTTCGACCAGTTTCTTGACACTCCCAACTCGGACAAGCCCGGCGCGGAGCCCCCCAAACAAAAGACAGACTCTGCTGCTGCTGCTGCTGCTGCTGCTGCTCCCGGAGATGCTGCGAATAACAATCAGGCTTTAACCAAACTGGAGCAGCACAAAGCTGACCCGAGCGGGAGCGCCGACGAGGATGAGTCCTCCAACTGCGGCGACAAGAGCAACCAACAGAGTAAGTCCCTGTTTTCCTCTTTGTTCTGGATATAAGGTGTGCAATTTAGACAATAGAGCGTCTGGACCGCTCTGTGTCCACCGGCGTGGCCGTCCAGGGTTATGTGTCTCTTTATAAGCATGCAAAAGCTTTTATATCCCTATAAGATCTGCTTTACGGTTGTAAAGGTATTTACAATGGGAAACGGTTAAGTAAGCGTACTTTAAAGGTTACCTTGTGTCTAATAACAATGCTGCGCTGCCGGAGCTGATTTGTCCTGATAGGGGATGCAAGAAAGTTAAAGATTAAAGTTTATTTTATCCCTTTATAAGCAATATTGTGCAGTTGTGACGCTAGTGTTAGAGGAGTGTGTGGTGTAATGTCACGATCCGCTTCTGTAGATCAATTCAAGCGTAAAATCAGAGTTAAAGTTCATTTTAATGCACATTTACACTGTTGTTGTTGTCTCTCAGTGTGTGTGTGTGTGTGTGTGTGTGTGTGTGTGTGTGTGTGTGTGTGTGTGTGTGTGTGT
This sequence comes from Pagrus pagrus, assembly GCF_965226575.1. Taxonomy (NCBI): domain Eukaryota; kingdom Metazoa; phylum Chordata; class Actinopteri; order Spariformes; family Sparidae; genus Pagrus; species Pagrus pagrus. The sequence continues at coordinate 17,495,532 of NC_140193.1, forward strand.
CAGACAGAGAGGGCCTTTGTCCAGAGATAAATAAATAAATAACTGTATTTGCCAACCTGTTAACACTACTACACTCCAGATTTGTATTATATTATCTTCACATTCGTCATTTTTCTACGTTTTCTTTCTCCCTTTTTGTTTTGTTTTTTTTCTCTCTCGCAGGTTCATCAACCAAGTCCAGGAAGAAGAGGTGCCCTTACTCCAAATACCAGATCCGAGAACTTGAACGAGAGTTTTTCTTCAACGTGTACATTAACAAAGAGAAGCGGCTCCAGCTCTCCAGGATGTTGAACCTGTCCGATCGGCAGGTGAAGATCTGGTTTCAGAACAGAAGAATGAAAGAGAAAAAGCTGAACCGCGACCGCCTACAGTACTTCACTGGGAATCCTTTATTCTGATACACACACACACACACACACACACACACACACACACACACGGGAGTGAAATATCAGCTACACACACATATGTTTTAAAGACTGGTCCCCCCTCACCATCCTGTGTTAACAGATTAATTCACAGAATAACTCATATTTCTGTGAACGACTCCTGCATTTATTTATTTGTGTTCACATATTTTTCGCTTTACCGGCAGCCGATATTTCCGCAGAGCGCGCGCCGTGCTTTGAAATTATTTATATAAAATGTGTGTAGGCTTCCTCTTTGTGTGATGTCCATGTATGAGACGCATGTATAGACCTAATGCACGTTGTTGGTGTGAGACAAATGTCGTATCATAGTCACGATTGCGAAACTTGTCACATGAACTTAACCAAGTCGTACAAAAATAACCCAGGAAAACTGTTATTTTCTTTCTTTTTTTTCCTCTTTTCTTTTTTATTTCCTGGAAAATTCATCGTTGGAGAAATGTGGCGCTCGCAGGCCTCTGTAGTCTTTTTTTATTTCCTTTGCTTTCAAACGCCGGGTTGTTTACTAAACCTTGAACCGTCTAGACAGTATAATAAACGCAGCTGTAAATGTCTAAATAGGGGGCTATTGGACTTTGGTGTCCCAACCCCCAGACCACAAGAGGACTGACTCTCCTTCCTGCCTCATAGTTTCACTCCAGGCTACAAATGTTTGGAGATTTCTGCGCATCCAGTCCACATGTAGCTCCGTTTTGACGCCACATCACATCTCGTGGCACTTCACGGGGGGAACAATGGAGGAATAATCTGACAAGGAACGCCATGGGAAGGGTATGAAGCGATTTTTCAAGTTTATCTACGTTTTTTTAAAGCCAAACGTGTAAATGTGACGCATCTAAATCTGCTGCAAATGAGAGAGACTGTCCAATTTGTTGGCGACAAAACGCGCGTTTACGTCTTTAATTAACGCAGGTTTCCATCCTTGTGGGTGCCAGCCTCACCTCACGCTGGGTTTATCTCTGTGCTATTTTTGAGGGCAGAGTAAATAAATGCATTGATCCCACCACACAAACAGTCGCTTCATTGATAATTCATGTGATACCAGTAGGTGAATTTTTCACACTGCAGCAACAGTAAGAGCCATTGTTTCAGCCTCCTTTATGACGGAGAGAGAAGTTTAACGTTTATTTCATTTGTATGACGTCTCCAGTTATTTCCCAGAAAGGCTATTAGAAAAGCGAGGTTTCATTAAGCGTTTAATTGGGTTGTCATCGCGTCCTACAGTGAAATTACATTACCAACTGTGTGGGGTGCTTCGCCTCGCTTTGCTTCTCCGTGTATCCACATGAGGGCACACTTGCAGCTTTTGGCTGCCAGAGGAAACGCAGGGTTGAGCCAAATTTAACATCTAAGATGCATGGAGATCCTTCAGAGGAGGAAAATCCGTCTACCACAGGGTTTGTTTGGATTCTTATTTTAATCCAAGCCTGATTTATGTCGTGTTTTTAACAGGATTTAAACATTTAAACACATTATTCTCTCAAGTAAATGTCCCAAACCACCTTTTTTTTTTGTCTGTATATCAAACGATTCAACATGTTGGCTGCAGTTTCTCTGAAGGAAATAAAAACATAGTGAATCCTAAATAAATTGATGCCATAATTCTTCTTTTTTTGGGAGGATTTTCCTGCCTGGAGGCTGCTGATAAATAAAATGTAGCTATCTGGCTAAATCTGGGTTGGTTAACGAGTTTTTCCGCTTTAAAATAAACAAATAAAATAAAATAAAACAATAAATATGCTAAAATGTGATTTTTAGTTGATGTGTCTTCCAGAAGGCAATTACATTTACGAGTCACGTTCAAGTGTTTTGTGAAGTCAAACACAATTCAAATAATTCTGCTGCGTCTTTTTTTTTGTGTCTTTTGTCATCCGAAGCTTTAAAATACAGACGTCGATCTTCACCTGAAGGCAGCAGAAACCTGTCTGCACAGACTCAAGTATTAAAGCATTGTGGAGAATTAATGATGGGTATATATATATATATATATATATATATATATAAATATATATATATATATATATATATATATATATATATGTATGTATATATAAAATAAAACCTCAACATTTCCTTTCATTTAAATTCATTTGCAGCTGTTTAACTGCGTCTGGATATCTGATTTTAAAAAATAATATAAAGTTGACAATTACTCCAAAAGAAAGGACGCAAGAGTTTTTTTTTTTTTCATATTTCATTTCATTGTATTTTATTTTATATTTTGATTTATTTAAATCAGGCAGAAGAAGAGAAAAATACAGAGAGACGAAAATAAATGGAGAGCATTAAAGGTACAAACCAGATGACGCAGATCCGCACGTACTTGTACACATATATACACACAGCCATGCTTACACACATATGAGCACATGTACAATTACTGCATGACACAAGTGTTGTTGTGGTTTCAAGAAGCTTTCGGCTGCTTGAAGCTACAACAGTTTTATATTTTATATTTTATATTCAGCATCAGCGGATTTCCTTGTAATTGCATTAAATTATTATTATTATTATTATAATTATTATTATTATTATTATTATGCTTCATAACCCGAGGTCCAATGTGTTTCCCACTCTTACGGTACTTGTGTATATGTTGTGCATATATTGACTGATCATACCTGAAGAATAGCTCCAACTATTCCGACATGAAAGACTTTTGTTTTTGTTTGTGTGCGTCACAGGATATACGTGAAATAATCCCAGTGTCATTATTAGGAACCTGACTCTTCAAACAGAGCTGATGTCTCAGTCAAATGTTTTGTTCTCTTCTTTCTTTTTCTTTAACAATAACCGAAGATGAGGAATGTATTTTCTACACGTGTGTGCTCCGCGACGAGATCAGCCTGTATTCTGTTGTCTGTGATGTTGAGATGATTTGCATACCACAAACTGTAAATATCTAGACACGTGCGTTGTGTGATTATTTCGAGCTTGGTGCATAAATACCAAAGATTTAATTATTTCAAGCTGCATTTATCGTGTTCTGTTGACTTGTGAACATCTGCAGGATCGTTGCAGTTATTCTGGCCTGGCTTCTGGTTTTTTTTATTTTGTGGATGGATATTTTCAGTTTCTCTTCCCCCTCCTTTACCCTTTTACTTTTAACAGGCGCACTGTTTATCTCGCACACATTCGCCTCCCTTGCAGACAAAAACAATGGAGCCCTGAGCAAAATAATCCCCAGCCTGTGAACACCGTCACCTCCCGCAGGATTTTTATTTACAACTTTTGACCATCAGATAAACATGTGACGAAATGCAAATGAAGAAATTCGTGCTTAATAATATGTGCAAATAATAAAGAACAGTTTTCTATCCGTCTGAAGTGGGATTTATTTGAAAAGTGCAGCCTTATCGTTGACCTTCAGGTGTGTGGGGCTTCTTGGAGCCACGTTTCACCTCATAGATTCCTTATTCTGATGCTGAAATGCGAGAAATCCAAATGGCCGACACTCATCCATTGAATGATTTGGTCCTGTTTTAAATACAAAACATCAAAAAGGGGACAAAATCCTTTCAAAATAAACCTCAAACCCTGGATTGAAAAGAAAGACAATATCAGAGCAGACAGCATATTTACAATTATTCATCTTTATTCTTTTGCTTTCCATTTTTATTTTACTTCACAGATCCTACACGAGGTATTTAAAGTAAGTGCAAACACAGTGGGTGCTGACTCTGTCGTTGGTGGTCCTGGGAGTCGTGGAAATGGTTAATATGAACAGAAACACGTTGGATTCAGCAGAGGTGCTTACATTCTTTCAAATAGTCTGCAGTTGTCGCCTGTGCGTCATGTAGGCAACATTTTACGCACACACACTCACACACACACACACACACACACACACACACACACGCACACACACACACTCTCTCTCACACACACACACAAAAACACACACATCCTCTGAATCATTTTGCACATTGAAAAAAAAAACCCAAATAATAACAATCATAGAGCTTCTGTTGCTGAGCAGCTAACATCCAAACAAAGTTGGACTATGTCCTGGTGTCAGTCCAAACCGTCTTTTTTTATTTTTTAAAACATGTCATTGTTTCAGTTGGGTTGCCTCTCGCCTGCACGAGTCACGAGCAAAAACCAATTTCAAGTCCGCGTCGTAGGTGTCGCTGTTGACCACGTCTGCATCCGCAGTGCGAGCGCGTGCAGGGGTGAGGGTGGGTGGAGGGGGGTGACGGGGGGGAGAGGAGGCTGCGTCTCAAGGCCATTTTCAAATCTCATTGGTGGGCTCGTCATGTGGTCGGGAGGCATCCTGACTTACACGGAGATTGTTTTTCCTAGATATGTCAGCTTCCAGAGGACATCTCTCTCCTCTTTAAAAAACGTTACCCCCCCAAAATGTCCTTCCCCAGTAGCTCTCCTGCGGCCAACACATTTTTAGTGGACTCTTTAATTGGGGCGTGCAGGACGGACAGCTTTTACTCCAGCAGCAACATGTACATGCCGTCCGCCGGCTCTGAAATGGGAACTTACGGAATGCAAACCTGTGGACTCCTGCCGTCTTTCGGCAAAAGAGGGGAGGTCAACCACCAAAATATGGGCATGAATGTCCACTCTTACATACCTCAAATAGATAACTGGACTGATCCGAGCAGACCCTGCAGGATAGAGTCGTCCAGTCAGATGTCAAACTGCACATTTTCACAGAGCATAAAGGAAGAGAGTAACTGCTGCATGTACTCGGATAAGAGAGTGCAAAAAGTCAGCTCGTCAGACGTCCCCGCATATTCTGACGTTATTCCCGAGTCGTGTCCGGCCGATGGCGGTCCAGAGATCCCGGTTCCGGGCTATTTCAGACTGAGCCAAACGTACGCGAACGGGAAACATCAGGAAAACTACTGCCATGATCCGCCGAGTCCAAACCCAACACTGATGCAACTCAGCCGGGTCACTCCGAAACCGCAACCCTCCTCCTCCTCCTCCTCCTCTTCTTCTTCTTCCTCTTCGGCGTCTTCGAATTTCGCAGAGGTGGAAAAGAAAAGCGAGGACGTCCCGCAAAAACCCGACACCTCGAGGACGCCGGTCCCCGCAGCGGAAAGCCCGAAGTCCAGCAGCAGCTCCGGGGAGAAGAGCTGCCCCATGGAGGCGCCTGTGTCCAGTCCTGAGCTGCTCCACGAGGAAGGGAAAGGTGGGTTGGCTACACAATGAAAGCTTTTATCTCGCGGCGCTGCGGTGCTGAGAAGGCTCCAGCATCATAAAACCAAGTATAAAACACAAACAACCCTAAAGTCGTAATGTTTAATGAGAGTCTTTCTCAGGTTGCAGTAACAGGCAACGGAGAACGGTTTTACCATGCAGCACGCACACTGTGTGTCGCTCTCTGCTCGCACATTTAAAGTCAAATAAGCTGCAGTTTTTAAAAAAAATATTTTCTCAACGTGTTGTGTGATATTTTGGGGCACATGCCACGGTCTGCAGACACTGGAAGTGTAACGCGAGGCGCTGTAATGAGAGCCATATTTGTTGTACAACTGCAAAAAAATGTAATCGCTCCAACATCTCCAGGATAAATAGTTTTGCATCTTTAACTAAATCAGAAGTTACAAGTTAAATTAAAAGCTGACGAATTTAACAATTTAATCAATCGTCACCTGCTAATTCATTTGAAGCTTTTATGAAATTAATAGATTTTTTTATTATTATTTATTTATTATTTTTCTGGCTAATGTTTCCAGCTGTACAAAGATCGTAGGGTGCGGTCTGATCAGCTGGGTTTTAATTTCATTTCTACTTCATTAGTGTTGGCATGTACGTGACTAATAACATCCCCTGCTTTTTTATTTGATCTATTCTGGGAAAACATTTATAATTGTGTGTTATTTCCCAGAGGTGAAATCCAAATCAGCAGGTGAGGAGTTTGCAGCAGCAGCGTTAAAACACTGTGTGTGTGTGTGTGTGTGTGTGTGTGTGTGTGTGTGTGTGTGTGTGTGTGTGTCATCTGTTACAGGCTGCAAGAGTGACCCGCCGACGAGCAACTGGTTAACAGCAAAAAGTGGCAGAAAGAAAAGATGCCCCTACACGAAGCACCAGACCTTGGAGTTGGAGAAGGAGTTTCTGTTCAATATGTACCTGACCCGAGAGCGCCGCCTAGAGATCAGCCGGTGCGTCAACCTGACCGACAGGCAGGTCAAGATCTGGTTTCAGAACCGCAGGATGAAGCTGAAGAAAATGAGCAGAGAAAACCGCATCCGTGAACTGACCTCAAATCTCACCTTTTCGTGAGCTCGCATGTATTTGTGGTTAAAGCTGTCTTTTATTATTTTTCTTCTTCTTCCTCCTCCTCTCATACTCAGTTTGATGCTTCAGCGGCATTGGACGTTTATCTTCAATTTCAACGAAACTGTGACTATATATATATATAAATATAAATATATGTATATGCCAATTTAGTACTTTGTGTGACGTCGTGTTGTTTGTTTTGTCTCATCACAGGGTAACTCACTTTTTGGTCTTAAATTATTGCCAGTAGACACTGATCCTCTGTTGGGTCTCGCTGTTTGAAAAAAAAAGAAAAAAAAGAGAAGAAAAGTTACTCTATTTCAGTCATGAAAGCACATTTTATTGTGGTGTAATAGTGCAACGTTTGTTTTGTTTGTTTTCTTCCAGTAAGTGCAAGCCATTTGCTCAATAGTGAAATGTATGAGCCTTTAAAGTGACAAGAAACGATGTTAATCTGTGAATTTACTGCATGTTTGTGGCATGTTATCTTGCAATAAATTGTCAAATAATCTTCGCTCTTGCATTTGTTTGTGGCTATCAAAGCCTGTGGTCTGCAAATACCTGGGTCAGTGCCAGACCAGCCTCATCAGATCTGCGGTACCAGGCGCTCTGACGCAGGAACTATTTTGCTTAAAAATGTGTAAAATCAGGAGGGAAAACGCGAGAAAAAGACGTGTTTTCAAAGCGCCTGTCGCACTTTGCTGCAAGAGAAGGAACGCTGCTCCAAAGTGGATCCTGACATGTGTTTCTAATTGAACTAAATCTACAATTATGCTCTAAAGTCATCACGCGATGAGCCTTAAAAATGTGAAAATATTTTGTTTGCGGGCTGCCGCAGTTTAGACGTACGCGGGTTTCATACGACACCTAACCTGCTATTAAAGATGATCCAGCTCGCTGAAGAAAAATTAAGTTACATTTGTGAAATTAAGCCCTAAAAATAGTCCAAAGCAAACAAAAAAAAAATGCCGCAGCCTCCTCTGCTGTCTGCCAAAGGTCTACTTCTGTGCGTGCGCAAAGACGCGCGACGCTTTCATCAAATAAAGACGCTCTTGTTTGTGTCTAAACTAATTCTCAGTCAGGACTATCAGGACGGGGCCGGATTATACGTCCACGCACAAATTCACGGGCGAGAATCAGCTCTTCCTTCCTTCCGAGGCCTCAGCAGCCACGTCGCGTCTCTCCTCACAGTCCAGAATAACTTCATGTGATGGGATTATATGCGACAAATGACGCGCAGCTGTCAGTGTGATCCTGTGTGGAGGTCCGACCTAAATATTGAGAATATCTTCCTGGAAATTCTTCCTTTAATTCTGGACTGAAGGTCAAGAAACTATAAAAACAAACACCTTAAAGTGCACTTCTTAAAAAATAAAAATATAACATCTATATTAGGTTTAAAGTGCGCCTTTCAGATGGCAACACGCAGATGGACTCCTGCTCCTCCAAGTCTTTTCTTTTTATTTTATTGACGGCATGTATAATCACACGCACCTCATAAAACATTTATTGATACATAAAGACATTATTGCCCTCCTTTGAATGAGCACAATCATTTCACAACTGCCGTTTCCGGCTTAGCTTTAAAAATTAAAACCCAGCCCAGAAAATATGTTTCCTCGCCGAATATTAACAATGGATAAAGCCCGTACGCCGCATTGTGAGCGGAAATGGCGTCTGTTATTTTACAACATGTTATTACATCTATTTTACGAGGACTCCGTAAGTCTATAAACCATTTTACTAGCATTGAGGGTATCAGGACGATATTATAAGAGTTGTTCTCAAACATTAAGATGCAGTGAATCCGTTTTGATCTGGATTATGTGTGACTTTTCCTTTTTTTCTTTCTTTTCTTTTCTTTTTTTTTGTTGAAGTTGCTTGTATTGTTGCAGCGTCCCGCACGAAAAACAACAAAAAACATTTGAATCCAATTTGAGCGAATGTTTTCTCCCCCCAGTCACATCTGATGGGGCTTTTTATTATTTGTGAAATGAAAAGCTAAATTAAAGCTGACGACCAAAAGAAAAAAGAAAAAAAAAAAAAAAAAAAAGGAGAGAGCAGCAGGGCAGGATTGATTTACTCGCTGTATTGGTAAATATGACCACGTGATCCATGTAACCAATCCCTGTAGATGCAGGCCAGCAAAAATACTATGATTGTTCATAGAGGGAAGCTTCCCGTAACAGTGCAACCCTTATTATATGAGTAGGAAGGGATCAAAAATGTCTTCCAGTGGCACTCTCAGTAACTGCTATGTGGACGCTATAATGGGGCAGGAGCCGGAGGATGTGTACGGTGCTCGCTTTATTCAGGCTCCACACATGGTGACCCCGAGGCCGGCAGGTGCTGGGGCGGACAACGCAGACTTCTCCTCTTGCAATTTTGCACCAAAGTCCGCCGTTTTCTCGTCGTCTTGGTCCTCGGTTCACCCGCAGGGGATTTATCATCCGTACGTGCACCACCACCACCACCACCAGTCCCATCTCCCCGCCTCGGACGGCAGATATGTCGGCGTCCGCTCCTGGATGGACCCCATCTCCAACCACGTTTCGTTCGCCGGATTTCACTCCGGCGGTCGGCCGTACGGGACCAAGCCGGAGGTTTTGCCGCCGAAAGCTGCGGAGTGCGACGCCTTGGAGGCAGAGGCTCGGCCGCTCGCCGGTGAGTTCGCGTGTGGAGCGTCGGAGTGTCCAGAGAAGGCGAGCAGGGAGCTCAGTGGAAGTGAGCTTTCGAGCCACAGCGAGCCCAAAGAGGAGAAACAACAACAACTTGACCCAAGTAAGTAAACGAAATAGCCGGTGCTGATTTACAACCCTGAAGAACTGTACGAGCTGGGTGTGTAAAACTGGAGGTTTTACTAACCTATAAAAGTGTCTCGTACTATACCGCGGCTCGGGCAGGGGAAAAAACCCGCCCTGCACGGGTTGTTACAGGGGGATCCGGAGGCTCTGCATGTCACAGGACACCCAAAACAGACACACAACGCTCAGAGTCGATGAGATTTTACCTGATGTGATTTATTTTGATGTGTGCGTAAAAAACAAGGACACATTTCACCTAAACACTCCTTCAAATTAAACTATTTCCTCCTTTTTTTTTTGGATTCCCTGTAACCACACCAGTGTCCTCACAGGTCCCCGAGCCCCAATCTGGCAACCATTTACTGAAGCCATTAAAGTTTCAAATCCAAAACCCCCTCATCACATGTATCTTATTATATATCTTTCCCCCCCTCTGTTGTTGTTTGTTTGTTTTTTTGCAGGCAACCCTGCGGCAAACTGGATTCACGCCCGCTCGACGAGAAAGAAGCGGTGCCCGTACACAAAATATCAGACTTTGGAGCTGGAGAAGGAGTTCCTCTACAACATGTATTTGACAAGAGACCGACGCTACGAGGTGGCCCGCATACTCAGTTTAACCGAGAGACAAGTGAAGATCTGGTTCCAGAACAGGAGGATGAAAATGAAGAAGATGAACAGAGAGAGGAGCGGAAAGGATCACCTATGAACCACCCCCGCTGCTGCTGCTGCTGCTGCTGCTGCTGCTGCCGACTCACACAGTTTCATGTTTGTACCAAGGAAGCCATCTGAACTATTTACATTTATTTTGGTAGGAGCCCCGGTAGCCATTTTATTATTATTAATATTATTATTGTTATTTTTCTAGCGTGTCGGTGTCAAAACGTGTTTGGCCGAATATGCATCAAAACGTGCAGGAGTTTGTCCGGATATACAGACACGGATTCTTTAAAAAAAAACAAAAAAACACAGTTTCAGTTCATCTGAAATGATCTGTCTGATTTCACAAACACACACTGGGGTGTTCAAGCAGCCTCTCAGACGAGTCCCACAGTAAACGTGCCTATGTGTATTGCTTTTATAGTTGTTAAGAATGTGGAGTTGTATATAAAAACATTTTCACAGCTTGAACTACTTTGACTTCTGTCTCTGTCAGTATACACACTGCGTCAGGAAAGCGTGCGTTCAACCCCTATTTTCTTTATTAGTTAAAAAAAAAAACATGGACTGAAAAATAGTGGTGCGTTTTGCTTGGAGAATTGGAAATGATCCACTTCACGTCGACGTTGATAAATATAATACATTTCTCTGCATGTTCCGGCCGGCTTTAGCCTTTTTTATTTGAGTTTTTAATTTTTAAAAAAATCAGGAAATCCTCCTGGAGGCCTGTTTGGTTTTTTAAACGTGACGACTACCAGAAAAATACAACACAAAATGTAACACAACAGTTTTCTTTTGTTTTGTTTTTTGAGCGTTGGACGCCTACATTTTCTTAATGCAGACTACAAATGCATCTGCACAAAATATATGAATTTAAAATCCCCTTTAAATCGGAGTAGTAGAAGTAGAAGTTACATTATTGGCTGATTTCACTCGTTTCCAACGCTGGATTTTGTAAACGCAGAAGAAACGAGTAATAAAGTGTTTACGATTGGGAGAGGTGTTGCGGCGGATTTCCAATTTATTGTCCAACTTGTACGAATGATTACTTTAAAGCAGGAAGAAACGCGGTCCAATAAAGCTATAGAAATGGCTAGACGTCTGGCCTAAATGACTTTATGGCCCTGGCCAGTAATTACACTCTCCTTTGAAACCCCCTTTTTCTCGGGCGTTTGCGTCTGTTGCTGACAAACAGAATGTAGACACTTTTCCACAGGGTGTCTGGTCGATGAATTGTTTCAGAGGAAATCACCCCCCGACCTTAATGGTCAGGTTTATTCATCAACTGCACTTCCCACTGATGGGAAAAAAAAACCTTCACGTTGACTGGTGTCCGATGCAGCCCTGCAGTCAGATGCTTTTATTTTATTTTGAAATGTTAAACCAGGCCGTGTGTGCTGGTTTTGACCCCGTGAAGGCAAAATGAGAGGAAACCAAGTGTTTTTTACTGAAGCAGACGTCAATCTTTTTTTTTATTGATCTATTGCCTATAAATCAGTTAAACAATTTTAAAGTCAAGAGTCAGATCAAAATGGGGAAAACCCTGAATCGTGCCAAAACAGATACAATCGCTTTATCTCTGCTGGAGCTTCAGGGGGGAAGTGACGAGAGCGCTAGAGGGCGATGTTGTCCTTTTAGTCTCAGCTACTGCAGTTCATTCACAGCTGGAACCTGAAGGCAACACATGCAGCAAACCCTTCAGCATGCACTCATGGATTCACTGGGTTGTATGTAAATCAGAGAAGAAAGTGTAGGAAACATACTGTGGGCTGTATCTCTGAACATCCTTTGTAATAGTCGAGGTTTTTGGATCGTGAACGTCTCAAAAGTCCAGAGTGTGAGGAGTGAGGAGAGTGGGGGTCGATTTTACAGCATTGTAAACAATTATGGTACAATTTTACGTCCTGAGTCGACAGCTGTTGTTTTGTGGGAGAGGAAAAAAAACAAGAATATCACGTTGATTTAAACAATTAAAAGTCCAAATTTATGTTTTTTAATCGCCCATTGCAGTTTTAAAAAAGATGTTTTATTTTCAAATAAAATTAACGATCCATTAATGTTGTTAAAACCCCAAATCTGAGCAATCAAAAAATAAATAATAATGTTATTTGTTTATGGGATAGGCACAGAGCACGTTATTAAATACACGATGTAAACATAATTGCTCATTTACATCCTTCAAACAACAATCCAGTAATATACACGTTCACAGAAGAGCAGCCTCTTTTCATCGACACAGAAAAGTAAAGAAGTCCTCAGCCTCACCTCATCATCCTGCACACATGGAAACAACTGAGACAATTGTAGTCAACTTCAGAAAATGTATTTCTCTAAATCTCCCCTTAAAACACCATCAATTTTCTTCAAAACTTTATTAAATCGATTTATTCTAAATGTATTTTATTGTCCCTGTACTTGTGTCCTTTGATGGAAGACTAATATTTACATGTGAGCTCTGTTTTGGCTCTGGAGCTTCTGAACATGCCTTGTGTTATTTTTGTTTTTTTCCCCCCACAATGCTAAAAATACTTCAAATTCAAATGTTTATGTTTAAGTGACTTACATCAGCAGTGCTACACTGGGCCTGTGGAAGAAAATAGCTATATGTTTCCCCTCTTTAAAAGCCAGGTCAGTGAAACAAACAATTAAAATAACACAACACAGCACAGAAACAATTTGAAAAGTTACGATAAGACGAATTAGAACAATTAAAATAGGCCCCTAATTTCCATTATCTGATGCCAAACCCCTCTGACCATCCAGCTCAGGGCCTGAGGCATCTGATAAACCCTCACAGTCGTTAACTTGCAGTTGAAAGCAGATTCTCGGAGCTTTAAACACCGCAGGACTCCAGTTTGACACATAGCAAGCAGCAGTGTGTTTTTCTTAATTCAGTCTGCAGAGGAAGAGTAAGAGGCGCCTCCCTCGCTGCGTCCTGAGGAGTTGGTGTGAACATTACTTCACTCATCGCCATTAAAATTATGATTGTCATGAGGTTTGCAGTTGTGTGAAGCATCCAAACACTGTGCAGCCAATGGCGGCGCGCAGAGAGCACAAGATGGATGCGAAAATATTGAAGCAATTAGAGAAAATGCTGGATTGATTATTTGCATCTTAAGAGATGCGACGTCCTGATGTCTCGAGCTGTGTACGTGTTAAAGACAGTAGACTGCAGAGGAGACGGAGACGATCAGGGCCGAATAACTTCAGGCCTCAGAGTGACAGTGTTCAGCTCGACATGTATGACGATTACACGCGCGCAATAACCAGATGAAACATTTTCTTTGATAACGAGGGGATTTCTGTCAATATGTCCACGCAGTCATAATCGATGTACAGTTATGGGCAGTCATGTGCCTCTTTCTTCAGAGGCCATGGGGTCAACTATTTCACTCTGGCCATTAGCTGCAGTCACATTACGCACGCCAACATAACAGTTTACGTCACCGGTTTTGGAACAACTTGGGCTGGTTTCAGGAGAATTGCGCTCTCTCTCTCTCCCTCCCTCTCTCTCTCTCTCTCTCTCTGTGTTGAGTTGAACCTATGACTGGAAACCTTGCTTCAGTAAACCCTTTTGTCCAGCCTATAGGCTCTCTAGACGTTAAACCAACCTCGCCTTATTGTGACATTTTAAAATCTCGCGGTGTTTTCCTGCTCGTCGTTTTTTTTTTTGTTCACAACCAAAACCACAGCAGCTCTGAAATACTTGAGCTCTATGACGCAATTTGACAAGCAGAGTCCAGAGTGAACTGTGACGTCTCACGTTCTGCAGAACCCCGGAGGTTCTACAGTGTGGTCCTATGCGCGAGACTGAGGAACCCAGAATGAAATGGCGTCACTCCAACGAAGTTGTGAAGTAATATGGTGCACATGTGAAATGATGAGGTGGATGTCTACACTGGATCTGGGGCCGTTGCTATAACAACGGATTTGTAGTAGGCTAATTAAATCATCATAACTGATCAGTCAGTTCATGATCTTGGCCATAATGGCACTCTTTATTCCTCAGGCTTGTGAGGCTCCTGAACGCACCACTCCACCATGAAACTTTTATTTTTGTGAGTTGATTATTGATTGATTGATTGATTGTTTGTGTGTGTGTGTGTGTGTGTGTGTGTGTGTGTGTTTATTAACTGGATGTTGTGTTATGACATCATCACAATCACGTGCAAACTTGAATCAGTCGTTGGCTACTTCCATGGCAACAGACTTTTGAAATGATGGCTCCAAGTTCTGATTCAGGTAAAATCCAAATAGTCAGTGCGACCAACATGGTGTAAAAACAAAACAAAAACAACAATAATAATTATTATAATTATGAAATCCACCAACTGGCCTTCTTCTATCGCGCAGCCAGGCTATATAACGGCCTCTGCGTGTTTGGGTTAGGCCTAATTTCAGGAGAATCAGGCGGTGCGGAAACCACAATCAGAGCTCTGTGATCAAAGTGAACCACACCATTTGAGCCTAAGATGATAATATCACATTACCACAATGCATAGGCCTACTTTCCTGTTGGACTTAAGGTTTTAAAGTCAAAATTTAAGCTTATTTGAATTTTCTCCACTAAAAATAATGATGTTTTTTTATTTTTTTAAATCACGTCTAGATGTCAGCAGTCAACTCAAAGCGACGCAAGCGCACACAGGCTACAACTGCAACTAATTTACTGTGCTGAGCCGTTAATTTGGATGTGTGGCTTTATTCCTTTCGCCGGGATTGAAAGTAAGCCAAATTGGCTTTATGGCCTGTTTTTAAACCGAGGTAGTTGGAGAGAACAGGAAGACAGACAGAAAAGCCCACCAGACTCACGATGAGACGTGGTGTACTGGTTGTTGCCACCATTTTTTATTGGTCTTCTAGGTGTCTAACAGTGGTGCAGCTGTGTGTGTAGCCTACCAACCCCACCCACCAGTGCCATGTCTTTTTTATAGGCCTGTGTCTTTTTTTATCCCAATATCAGTCAGGAATTCTGGACTCAAACACTGTGAGCTGATGCTGGCAAAGTCTAGTTTCCTTTTGTTATCACAAACCAAGGACATCTATCTATTTGGCTATTTAGCTACCAAGCTAACTATCTATTAGCCCTTGACAGATATATTGAGATATTTGCAGATATTATGGAGCAATACTGGCCTATCGCAGATACATCTTTATCGGCCTCTGATATTTTTTTTAATAATATATCGTATTATAAGCAAAAAAAAAAAAGTTTAAGTTTACTGTTTTAGCGCACTGATATCATTTTAGACAATAACATAGTCTGCGTCCATTACATATCTTTATCACGAGTGTTTGATAACCATTTGAAGGATCACTGCAACAAATAAATTAAAAATAAAGAAATAAAATGTGCATGTGTGTAGCCTATATGCATGTATCGGCCAATATGCCGATATCAAGACTATCCAACTAATTTATGAGTCAGGTTTGTTAAAAGTGCACAGTGTAAATATTTGATTCGCACCAGCGGACCTGTAGCAGACGCCATTTGTTCCCCCTAATCAAAGGAAATGACCAGTGCGAGCTTCATAGATTTGCCTTTGCCTCTCCATCACTCATACTGTGCACTACTCCTCCACCACATCACACACTGGAGCTACTACCGACCGACCAGTGCAACGTGGCTGCTCTCTGACCATCAGTGACCTCAAACATCGGACGAGAGCATCATGTAAGAAGAATGCGCGGACAAATGGTCCTCTATCTTCATCTCTTTACACCGCGACTAAAGCGACGTTAATCCAGATTTTTTTTCTAACCCCTCCAACAGAAGAATGGCCTCTCCCCACTGGACGAAAGTGGACTAGAGTTACTTACAACAATGTCACAGCAATGCAACAAATCCTGATCTCCTGCAACACACACACACACACACACACACACACACACACACACACACATGCACAAAGCTATAAGACAGGAAACCAGAGAGCGAGCCATAGCCTGACTATAAATCGCCCAGTGCTGACTCTGGCATGCAACCAGATGAACGAGAATGAAATGAAAGAAATTCCTTTTGTGCTGCTGCAGAAGTGTACACACGGAGGAGAGCTGCAGCTGCAATATTTAGCCTTTAAATCTCGAGGGTCAATAGTGTGAAACGTTTTCATATATCATCATTTATTTCTCTCTAATTTCGTCCTCACGTGTATGAATAACAGCAGGCCTGTAGCGGTCATGCGTTCATACACAGGAGCAGGAAACACTCAGATCGATTTAAAAACATATTTTGTCGTCTCGAGCAACAGTGGAGCAACAGCTCGGAGAAGGCCAATGTCACAGTTTTAGGCTGTTTTTGATTATACGCTTTTTACGCACATTTTTACGCACCAGTTTTAGTCGTAATAAATCCGAATAAAATAGCTGGTTGTGTCATGTGGCGTTTTGTTAACAGTCGGTGTAAGGGCCGCTCCCTGAAAAACAAGAAAAATAAAAGAAAGTAATTCATTTCGTCGCCCTAAAAGCTTCAATTCGACGCAAAAACCGCTCAGATAAAAAGAAATCTAATGAATTCTTATTTTTTATTAAATAAAATATGTCGACTTTCATTCTGAGCGAAGCAAAAACGTTGCGTCATCGTGATTGTGCCATATGTTGAAGAAAAAGTGGCACATTTTACATTTTAAAATCTTCTATTTTCTGTTCTGCTAAAGAATGTGCGTTATAATGAAGCTGGAACATTTCAAGGCTAAAATCTAAGGGCTCTAAGATTTAACATTTCATAGTTGTGTGACAGAAACAAAACAAAAAAAAACAGGGGGGAAAGCCCCTCTTGTTTTCCTCCAGAGGACATGGAGGGGCTTCTGCCATTATGCAGCAAAGATGGGGAGAACTGCTGCAGTCGAAATTCCTTTTTGTGCGGGGACAATTTACAACTTGGTAATAGACCTTTTTATGTGCCTCCATCGCCTGTCATTGGATGCCACTGGTCATGTGTGAGAGGCAAACGTCTTCATGGCTCTTTTCCTGATTTCCCAGGCGATTTTTTTCCCACTGCATTCTGAGTCTATGGCGTTCAAACCGATGCGCCACGGTCGGCTTTCTTAAAAATCGCATTCGTCTCATAAAGCGATCGGCGCATATTTGCGGCACTGAGATGCTCGTTCTGCTGGATGACAAGAGGAGCGTTTCAACTTTTCTACAGATCTGACATCTTCATGCAAGTAGCAGCAGCAGCAGCAGCTGAAACAGAGGCAGATCTGGCTCTTCACAGCTTTATCAAAACTGTTCCGCAGAGGTAAACCTCAGAGAATGAACATGGATTACCTCCCGGCTATAGGTAAGCTTTCTGTGTCATAATGGACTTTATTTACGCGCGTGTGTCTGCATGTGAAGTTTGACAGCTTCCTGTTTCATTAGTCATGTAAATTAGCAGCAGGGTAAGGGCTTTCGGGTAATTTCACACGTTGCTGGATGTGTTGAAATACAAAGCTTTTGTAGTTTAAACGCAGAAAAGGCTAAAAATTATGTTGGTATTAGTGAAAATGTGCCTTTATGTGGCAAGAATCAAAGAGAAATATATATATTTTTTAGTAATAATCAACTTTATTATGACATGTTTTCATGTTTCTTCCCTGTGGCTCTCACCTTCTGTTTCTAGATTATTCTGCAGAGATGTTTCTTGTGTTTGGACTCTGTGATGGTGTCTGAGCTGTATTTTTCTGATGCAGTTATTTAGAAGAGAGCTCCATGTATTGAACCAAATAGTTCCCCTTTCGTTTCCACTTTGAAGCTCCTCATTGCACGTCGACAAACCTTTTATTATCCTCTAGCTTCTAAGATGGCAGTGATCCCACTTTTTTTTTTTATCTTTATCTTTTAGCATTTCTTTAGCTTCCAGAAAACCTGCCCTGGTCTCATGAAGACACTGTATTCCCCCCACACACTTGCTCACTTGCTAAAATGCTGCACAGAATTTCACACAGAAGAATGTTTGCCTCGCTTTATTCCACATATGCGAGTCTGGCAGAAGAAGTTGAGTTTTCATAGCAGTGTTCAGCTGCCTGGAGATGGGGCCAACTAGACAAAGACAGTATTTCACTGTGGCCTGACAGGCAGCTGCGAAAGTATTTACAGCCTTACTGCAATGCGGCAAAATGGACCCTGAGAGAGGAGAGAGGCGCAAGAAGGAGCCTGAGCAAATTAGACATGGCTTTACACTGTTGTGTAATCTGACAATGTGGATATCCCGCACGATATCTGCGTGTTTTTCTAACTTCTTATTATGTAGAACAATGTCTGACCGCAGGCCCTGCTCACATTAGAACAGATAGTTTGCATGAATGGACGTGGTTTCCCCTCTCCACCCTCTTTAACCCCCTGCAGACTTGTTGTAGTCCAGAATTAGACTCTTTTGGATTATTGTGAAACAGAGTAAACAAACATTTCTTCCTGTTAGCTTACATTAAACCTCAAAGGTGTTTTTACAAAGCTGCTATTTGCGTTATTTCTTCCTTTTTTTCGTTTTGCAGTGAGACGAAATGACTCGGTCATTGACAAGTTTCTGTGTTCACATCAAAATCATCACGAGACACGAGTTTATTTCGCTTCATCGGCACAATCACAAGCAATAAAAACATCTACACTGCAAAACATTTGCACGACACTGTTGAATTCTGTTTTTTCGACATATTACAAAAAGAAAAAACAAGGAAAATAATTTTGCGAAAAGGCTGAGATGATTTCTCTTGAGTCACGTGCAGTTTCATTCGTTTAAATGAACCCAATTTGCCTTCGGGGATTAATAAAGTTATTGATCTATCCATCTAAAGAGTTTAATCAAACCCAGTCTCATCCAGACTCATCAGCCCTCTTGAATTAAGACACCTAATAATATTAAAATGAACTAACTCGCATGCAGAATTTGCAGTTTCTTCTTCCTTCCTGCACATTTTTTCCATATTTCCATCAAACCCGTGATGAAGTGAAAGTATTTGTCAGTGTTGTTGGACATTTTTTGCAGCGGCACAGAGGGGAGGTCGTTAAAGTGCCAGCAGAAGGCGCTGTTGCCCAACAGTCTGCCTCTCTGGACACGTCCAGCAGGCTTTTCCTGAGCACGGTGATTGGCTGAGACACGTGGTCACGTGACGTGCTTCACTTTTGAAAGTGGTTTTTGGAGATGTGTGTGTAAGAAAGATCACCAAGTTCAGCATTTGCGTGTGATCCATCTGCCTTTTTATTGCCGCATTTGGTGTTTTGTGGGATCTTTAAGTGTTCTCGTGCTCCACAAACCTCATTAGTTGTTCTGCAGCTAGAAGCAAACAGCTGTTTATTGGCATTAATTAATCAGAGGAGACTTTATTAGCAGAGACCACTTCAGTTAAAGATGCCAAACAAGCTGTAGCTTCACCGACTTCAGCTGTTTGAACATCTTCACACAGAGTTTGCATGACATCCTCCTCGTGCTGGTGTCAAAGGAGATGGTTTTTATGAACGCTGCTGAGGCTGAAAGCAAAATGACTGCATTTAAACCTGCACAGGCCTCTGTTATAGAGCGGGAGCAATGTGAGCTCAGCTACTTATAAAACACCCAGGAGGCCACTAATTACCTGCAAGGGAAATCTCTTCTTTTTACGAGTACATGCATGTAAAAAGTGACAGGCCTCTGATCTGATGCCTTTCCATTTATCATACCTGCCCCACATCATCACATCAGCTCTGCAGTAGGAGAGGAGAGGAGAGGAGAGGAGAGGAGGGGAGGGGCAGCGGTGCTGTGCGCTCTGGGATTGGCCCGGATGAATGAATGACATCAGTCTTATTGTGTCAGGTTCACTGGGGAGAGAAATAATGTATTTGAGCACAGATCATGCATGCGTGTTTGTGTTCGCACCGTTAGAGGTCAACAGGCTTCAGTGAGATGATAGAATCAGATCTGGAGCGAAAAAATTTATTAAAAAAAAAAGAAATCCTCGACATAAATAAATGGACAACAGGTCATAAAATGATAAATATTACCAGTCAGAGACACAGCTGTCTAAGTAGGAGACTTTGTTTTGAGTTAAAGCATTTTATTAGTTGTATATAAGTATAACGTGCAAATAAACAGACTACCAAAATAAAATACTTTCTTTTTCATCCAAGTGCACTAACATCCTGACAGATACGACCTTCCTACACACTCCCAGCTTCCTCTCTTCCTCTCCACGACTTTTCCTCAGTGCACATCAGTGTAATCGGCGTTATTGAGTAAGTGCAACTTTGAGGGTTATTTATGGGCCTGCGCGGTGTTGTGAGTGGCTGCGAGGAAACACGTGATGCCATTAAAGTTTGTTTTATGGCCCGGGACTTGACAAGCCAAAATATAATTCTCATTGTGTATTAGTAAGACGGTCCAGATGGGTTGGAATAGAGCGTCAATTGGCAGCGGACCGGACCGGGCGGACTCTCCCCGCGACGGGCTCGCTCCTCGGTGCTGTGCCATGTGTTGCGGGCTCGGCGGTAAGCTGCGTTTTATCATTATGCTCGTGCTATGGGCGTGTGATGTCACACTGCACTGTTTCCTGCCTCTAAAAGCGGCCACAGTGCGTGTCCAGGACGAAGAGAGATGCTTTAGATGATGCGCCGCTGTAAGGAAATGGTGTTTAATCTCATTACGGCGCTCGGTTTGGGTTTGAACCTTTTAAGACTCAATCGATGCTTCGTTGGATGTGTGTTGTTCAAGTTGTTGCTCTGCTCCTCTGCTACATGATGTCGTTAGATCATAGCTTTGTGGTTCTTGTTCGCTTGGAGGCGGAGAAATCAACCTGTTGTCCCCCAGACTGCTGCTGTTTGAGATTTTCTGAAGGATTTGTTGAAATATCTGGAAGGCCTGATTATGTGTGTGCATATAAAACACGTGCCAATTCTGCTTCTGTTGCAATTTTCCTAGCTCACAATTCGTTTTTGTGACAATCTGAGCTTCAGCTTTAATTACATCGAAATTAATAAGCAGCTAAAAACAGCACCGAGGTTACAAGAATATTTTATTTGTATTTGTCGCGTTGTGTGGCTGTTGCTCGCTGCAGGCCTGGCGCATTTCTTCTGCAGGGCTTTTAAAACATTTATTCCACCACACACTGATGGAAAACACGTCTAATAATGGGTAAATAATATTTAATTCAAAGTAGAGGGAGAGTTTACGCCCTATTTTCCATTCCTGTGAGTCAGAAACGCTCCCTCACTTCGCCCGCAAATTAGATTAAATAGGCCTCGTGTTTTCTGTCGCTCCCAAACTCTCAATTTGCAGCTTTTTTCACGGTAAAATCCAGGAGTCGTAGTGAAAAAAGACTCGAGCTGGACTAGCTGGTCTTTGGTTGAACACAAGCTGCCAGGAAACGCTGACTTTATCATTCTTTTGTTGTGTTTCTCGGCTTTGACCCGTCTGAAGGGCTGGCAGGGGAAGGTGAACGACAGGTCAGGCTGTCTCACAAATATTGAAATGTGAAGATCAAGAGCGAGTTTTTACGCATTCTCTCATTTGTGTTTTGACTGTGGGGGAAACGAATATTTTACGTTTTTTTGTTCAAACTTGTGCGTAAAGCAGAAAAAAAAGACACGCACGCGTCCTGACCGCGCTCACATCGACCACTTCTGTTTTATTTATCAATTTATTGTATTTTTTTATTTATAACTTTCAACTTGACCAGATGAATCACGCTCAAATATAACTGGAGCCAAAACGTCACGTTAAATTAAGCGACTTGGTGCGTCATCCTGAATATAATCAGCTGGTTAAGATCTTTATTTCTCATTAGAAGAGGAAGAAAACACGTCTGACTCAACCTTTATTAAAGCTTTTCCCACAGTGATGGAAACCCAGTGCCTCAAATCAAAAGGAGCTAAATTCAAACCTGACATCACAATTAAATCATTTAATTTGAACAGTGGCTGAGTCAAAGCGCCATGTAGCTGCCATGAAAATGTAACATATCAGACTGTAAACTCTCCCACTGAGGCTGATATACAACATGAACGAAATTACATTATTATATTAAAAAAATCTACTCGTCCTGGTTATTTTGTAAAATATCTGAACTCGTCCCAGCTTGATTTAACTCGTGAGGATGTGTCAGAGGGAGCTGCAGTGGCCGTCATGGAGCTTAAGTTAATGGCTGACGGGGAACTGGTAAACTTTTGCACCCTTTGAGCTGTCACCAGGCCCCGAAATAATTGAACTTCTGGATAAGTTTGTAAATGATTTAGTTTGACCTCGGCGGCCTCCAGCCTCATCTCTCGAGGAGGGCAGTGGTGATAAGCTCCTCTGAATTAGCAGCAAGTATCAGTTCTCTGGGTTCATTTCGTTATTGGAGGCTATCTTTGATTATGAGGTGACAGCTCACACCAGTGGAAAGTTGTTTTGATCATTTAAAGAAGGTGTTTTTCTTCCTCTTGTGAACTTGATGGAGGGAAGATGACCCACTGGAGTGAAACCTCGGCTGACCTGAGACACTGGCTGATGGTTTCTGTCTTCTTTTTCTCATTTTTCTGCTTGAAGGTGCCTCATGTAGCTCTGGAGAGGAAAGAGACTGATAGACTGATTTTATTATGCCTAAACAAACTCTCTTTATTTCCATTATCCATGACTGTATTAACAAACTGATCTTAAATGACAGCACTGTTTGACTTTGTTTATATTTGGCGGACCCTGCCACCTTTCTAGCTCCAAACCTTATTTTCCTCCGAGAACAGCTCGTTTAATCACTTATGGAAAAGATAAACCTTTCTGAGTTTGTATCACTGCCTTATTAATATTGTAAATATTACACTTCTGAGTTTGAATCTCTTCTCCAAAACAACATAGTGCCCCTTTAAATTTGCAGAGGATCGCAAACGGAGCCTGTGGCCCACTGACATGACTTTTAAAGCTACTGTGCAGCCAACTTTGGTTCAAACCAACAACATAAAGATCACAAAAGCCTCTAAACTCAAGGAGATGCTTGTGTCAGAGACAGGAAACCATCAAAAAGTGTTAAAAGACATTATTACAGCCTGTAATAAGACTTCCCCAGAGCGCCTTTTCGCCCTCTCCTTTCCTCATGTAACCTTGCTCCTCTGATGTGTCTGTTTATCCTGACTCTGAGCCACTTTGTGAATGTTGCCCGGCCCACAAATAAAGCTCCTGCGGTCGTGTTGCCAAAGAGTGGCCGGTGTCGCTTGCCGTCGTCTATATATACCCTGTAGAACCGAATTTGTGTGATGAAACCACAGTCACAGATTCGATCCTAGGGGAGTATATGGTCGATGAAAAAACTTCGATTTATTGACTTTTATTGCCATTTATCAGGTGCCTGGTGCGCATGTGCTGTCAGAAAGCTACAGTGACAGTTTATGAATGAGGGCGTAAATCTGACAGCAGCACATGTTTCAGAATAAGAGCTCAGGGGCGTGTTTAAACTCTTAAATCTGCAGAGTGCTTCACGTGAAACAAACATAATCAAGAGGGGGCTTTTATTTCCTGTTTATTTCTCTGTGTTTGGATGAAATACCAGAGTGGTATTTGGTAAAAAAAGAAAGCCACAACAACACTCCAGCTGTAGCTTCTCCCTCCTGTGAGTCGTTTGTGTCTCTACATTATTGATTCCCAGAGGCTGCTGCTGCTGCTGGCCAATAGGCTCCTGAGACACTCTTTTTTTTTTCAAAGGGATGGGAGCAGATGAAGTGATGAGATTCGTGTAACTTTTGGATGACCCCTTCTTGACAAAGACAGTGTCCATCAATTGTCCTCAGTCATTATTCGCTGCTTTTATGCCACGGGGCTTTTTGTAGCTTTTGTTGCTGTCTCTGTTCAACTCCATGCCTTCAAGTTAGAGCTGAGAAACTGAGATATGTTTCTTTTTTTTCTCTCCGCTCGGATAAAAACACCTTCTGCTTCTTATTCCCCATGTTTATTTGTTTTTATCATTTTTAAAGTTAAATATTAAAGTGAATCGGAGCTACGTGTGTTTTTAATTATTTTTCCAGGACGCGATTTTTATGATCCAAAATGCGCACGCAGACGCTTCGGGTCGATATTTGTTTGTTTTTTTCCACCGGGGTCTAATTCTGGTTCCTCCTAAGTTAGACGGAATTGCTTTTAGTTGTATGTTTACCCGTTTATGGACCAGCATCACCTCGATTGGCCGATCTGGTCACATGGTTCGCTAACTTTATTCAGTTGACACCAAGTAGGAGGGCTTTATGGAGGGAGGAAAAAAAGACAACTCGAGAAAAATTAGTATTTTCTACCTTCAGAAATTAATGGCCATGAGTTCGTATATGGTGAACTCCAAGTATGTGGATCCCAAATTTCCTCCGTGCGAGGAATATTCACAAAATAACTATATACCTGAGCAGGGCTCGGACTACTTCAGTCCAACGCAGGACACAGACTTTCACCATGCAGGGATCTACCCACGGTCAAACTACACGGAGCAGCCCTTCAGCTGCAACACTGTGCAGGACTCCAGCACAGTGCAGCCACGGGGTCATGTGCAAGAGAGATCCGGCCAGTCGAGCCCTTTTAACGCACAGACTGAGCCAGGGCCCCCGGTCCAAGTGTCCGGACCTCGGACTTGTGGACAGCAACAAAACACAAAGAGCCAAAATGGGATACAAGCCAAGCAGCCTGCAGTAGTTTACCCCTGGATGAAGAAAGTCCACGTAACTACCGGTAAGATTTCTACTACTACTACTACTACTACTACTACTACTACTAGGCTACTTCTCTTATGGAGCAGCTGAGACCTGTACTTCAGGAATCATTCAGTGTAATATTTACGAGAGTCTTTGAAAGGCCTCGCCAATTACACAAGTCATAAATTTTTATAGCTCAGGAAATAGGCCGCTAGGTGAGCGCCTGCAAGCTCCTGAAAACACATATTGACCGCTCGTAATGGAGCTTAAATCTGCAGCAGATCTGCTTAAATTCAGCTGAAATCCTTCGTTATTTCCTCGCCTCTCTTCCTTGTGCGTTTCCTTAAAGTTTGAGCGCCCCGGGTGCAGAGAGAGAGACTCCTCACGTTGTATTGTTTTTTGCCTGCATGCTGCTTTGGCCACATTTGGTGACTGTCTTTTTTTTTTCCTTCCTCCTCTTCTGTATTTCTGTCTCCCAGTGAACCCGGACTACACAGGACCCGAGCCCAAACGGTCCAGAACAGCTTACACCCGGCAGCAGGTTCTGGAGCTTGAGAAGGAGTTTCATTTTAACAGGTACCTGACCAGGCGGCGGCGGATTGAGATTGCCCACACTCTTTGTCTCTCCGAGAGGCAGATCAAAATCTGGTTTCAGAACAGACGGATGAAATGGAAGAAAGATCACAAACTGCCCAACACCAAGGGCAGATCTGCACCAGCCTCCAGCCATCTGCAGAGCATTCAGAAGGACAGCCAGACTGATATCACGTCATTATAAGACGAGGAGAGAGGTGGCTTTCAGAAATGAACTGTACATAAAAAAAAGAGACTTGGGTTGCATCTGACTTTTGCATGGACTGATGTCGTTTTTAGCCTTTTTTTTATTTAACAAAAATGACCCCAGCAGTGTTTTTTTTTTGACTCAAGACAGAGTCAGAAAAAAAAAAAATCAATCAGCCTTGAGTTTGAAAGTTGAGCCTCTTTTTCTTGAGAGACTCAAAAACATCGAAACAAGCCTTTGATTTTTTTTGTATTTTTTATTTTTTGTGGGTATTTAATTTGTTTTGGACGCTTCCCTCCCCTCTGTGGACGTTTAACGAGCAACCCTCGGCTGATTTCATGGGTTTAAAACAAAGTGTTTCTGCTCCTCTCACGTGGATTCACGCTGGTCGAAACATTTAATTACTTCTCCATGAACAGGGAAGTCCTTCGTTCGTTATTTCACCTTTTTTTGTTTTCTCCGATTGAATCTTCACATTAAAACGCACAATATATATTTATATATATATACATATATACTTGAAGGAAGCATTATTTCCACACAGCACGCCTAACACAACCTACTTTCGTTCAGCTGCAGCAAAAAAAAAAAACAAAGACAAAAAAACCCAACAGCCCGTGAATCCCTCAGATCTTTGTGACTCCTTTATGTTTTTTAACTTATTTTGTACAATAAAGCTTTGAAATTTTCGGAGCCTAAATATTATTCCCAAAAAGCAAGACATTCCTGTGTGCATACTATTCTGAGTGCCCTTATAAATCTCTCCTGACATCTGTGTAAACAGTGTACATTTTCAGAGGCTCTCTCGAAACTCTGATATGAAAGATCATTTGTTCCTGCATGGCATCGGGTTGATATTGGACGTTTCTCATCGGAAATCCAGGTTACTTAGGAGTAGAAGTGTCTATTTTTCCATAATATGATTTTTTTACGTCATTATTTATTTGTTTAAAAAGAAACGTGTACATTTTCGTATAGCACACACACACACAGACACACACACACACTTCTAATTAAAAGTATTCGTTAAACTTTTATTAATCTAAAAAAAAAAAATATGTGCATTATTAGCATGGCTTTATGCAAAGTTTTAGTCTTAGTTAAAATGTGGGAATCTTCCGAGTTTTTCATTTACACCGAGCTAAAACCGAGGGGGGCTTTCACGTCACCTTTCAAGGCAGATATTTCTGGTTTTCTACCGTCATTGTCTTCGGACACACACACACAAAACACAAAAAGCCCCAAAGCTCTCCCAGTCCGAGGAGGTCTTCTTTCTGAAGTCTTCACGAGGAGAAGCTTGAAAAGGTATTTCAGCCGAAGGTCGACAAAGCAGCAGTGGCAGGTTCATCCAGGGGACACATTTCAGCCGCAAGGACTGACCCCGACACCCCCTGACCCGCCGGACAAGCAGCATTTTCTCTCCCAGGCGCTGCTCGCTTTGGTTCGGAGCGCTTTTTTTCCACACTTCAAGAAAACAAAAAAAAAAAGAAGAAGAAAGCCAAAGCATTCAGAGCAAAGAGTCAGTGCGTGAACCCCGCAGTTTTAACAGTATTTATATCAGGTCGAAGCCCCCAGAAGGTTCTGATTTGTGCATTTGTCTCCTCACGTCAATATGCAATCTTTTTGGTTTTATTTTTGTACATGCTTTCTACCTTGTATTGTGCATTGAGATGCGAGAAGTATATTGGAAAAAAATAAAGATTTCTACTGATTATGCATTTATCTGGTTGCAGTGGGCACTTTGTCGAGATTTCTTTTTTAATTCCTCCTCTCAGAAATATTTTGCTTGTGAGGAAATGTGTTTTCCCGGCGCCACTGTGGTATTTTATAATTCCTCCAAATTGCTCAAAAACGTATTATATTTTCATTTTTATGGGGTTACTTCGTCATTCGTTTTGCGCCATTTACAAAAGGATCACGTTTGATGGGAAAGGGGTTTTTCTTCTAAGCACGTGGAGCCATTTGAGCCAAACATCCACAAATGCACCAAATGTGCGCTGCATGGGCAAATTCAGCCTCTTCTCCTGCGTCAAGGGTGACATTTACGAGCAAAAATATTATTCCTCCACCATAAGTGTAGCAAGTCTTTTTTAAAACCCCATTAAAGAATGAGTTTATACTATTCTTTGTCTTAATTTTCATTCATTAGCTCTTATGTGGAGACGAGCGGCTTGGTTGCGCGACAAAAAACCTCCTCACGAGCTCTCAGTGGAGCTTCTCAAGGTGATTTTATTCAATGAAAACTGAGACTTTGACTTGAGTCACATAAGAATCACATACGTCTTTATTATATAGAAACACACATGTTCAGACTGACAAACAGAAACTCTGTCAGAGGCGCTGCTCCTGCTCCGAAACCAGATTACGCCACATTCATCACAAACTGTTTCACACACTAAACAAACAACTATAAAACTATATCAATCTGATATCAAACCCCCCTCCTGCTCCACGACTTGCACCTTTATTGAACACGACCCACTGCAGCTCTGACCTCCGACCCTCCGCGCTACACAATCACTTGTGACACAAACAACAGTGGCCATAAACAGACATGTGGAAAGACAATCTCGAGCCTCTCAGCGCTGTTCTCATCCCCAGTGACCACTGTCTGATCCCCACTGAGCACGCGCGGGCCCGTGCGGCGTGCACGGGCTCTTATGTGCCTGTGTGCGTGTAAAAAAAAGTGGAGGCTCGTGTCATGTATAGATTCAGAGAGAAGCTGAGACAAAGTGATGCTTCCAATCCACCATCCTGCCATAAATGATCTGCACATAGATGCTGAGGGGAGGATGAGAGGGGGGAGGGGGGGGGGGAAGGAGGGAGGGAGAGGGGGGGATGAGTGAGAGGAGAGGGGTGGGGGAGGGGAGGGGGGGTGCTATTGGCACAATTGGACAACTAATCTAACTAATATACATATATTTAATATAAGGTTTTTATTTTGAATCCATCTCACATCAACACACCAGCTGTTGTATTCTCCTTTATTCAAACGTGAAATCAAACGAATACACATCCCCGCTTCCTCCAGCAGTTATCAGGTCAGAGCAGCCTACTACAACGTACAGTGTGTAGCCACACTGACCTACATGTCTGAACAGCAATAAATGGGAGCCAAAGGCAGTGCCATTTTCAATGACACTGCACCCAGTGCAGGAATACAGCGTCGTCGCTCTCCATCCGGCCATATTTGATTTCCAGCTGTTTTCTCGCAGAAGCCTCTCCGAAGCCAGACAACCCCCCTAAGATATATTAAAGTGCGCTGTCTGCATTCGGAGATATAATCCAGAGACTATACCACTCCGCTCTCTATTCTCGACCACGTGATTGTCTAAATAATTAATGCAGCACGTCCCCCTAGAAACACGGCGTCGTCATTAATCGCAAGGACTCTATCAGACTTGAAAACTGAAGAGATCCCCCAAGAAAATAATATCCGATACCCGGCTTCAAGCGGTACAGCCCCGCACTTTAGCGACACATCCGAACCGATGGATGCTTGGGTAGGTAAATATTTCAGCATTTTCCATGTTGGCCGAGCTGGTAAATGACGATATCAAATGTCGTGATATTTGATAAATTGCTGCCTTTGGTGTGTGTGCGCTCTGAGGCTGTGCTCAGTCGCTGTGTGCATGTCTTCTTCTCCTGCTTCTCCTGCTTCCTCTTCTTCTTCTTTTTGATTTAATATATCACAAATGGTAGGTTTTTTCCCTCCTTTGAGCTCGCTTGTATATGTTGAAAGGGACTGATGGGATGAATGGTAAAAGCTAAAGGGCAGTGACATGTATTTATGGGTGCTCTGGGCCCACTCTGTCTTTATTCACAATCATTTTAACTATTTTTATTTTATTTTTTTTAAAGACAAGTAAAATTCAACATTCTTGTATCCTGCTCGCAAAGTCTAAGTGGACGTGCCTTTTATATAGTGCAAGTTTTCAACACGAGATAAACAGCAGCTTGTTTTTATTTTGCTTCTTTGCGTGAGAGTCGATTTCTGCTGTTTTTATTGTTCGCGGGTGCAGATTTGATTCTGATTTTCCAAGTCGAAGAAGAAGAAGAAGAAGAAGAAGAAGAAGAAGAAGTCTCTGAAGTTTTCGGGGCAGGCTGACAGTTCTGCCTCCTTGTAAATCATTCCCAGTAATTCCTGAAAGGGTGCGAGGCTGTTGGGGGGCCGGGCGAAAACTGTAAATCTTTCACTTTTATTACCCCTCTGAACATATGCTGCGTCGCTACCAGTCCTGCATCCTTCTTCTGCTTCTTCTTCTTCTTAGATAAGCCACCGCTGAACACAGCCGACGCTCTCTGCGGCTCCAAATTCTTCCTCTTCCAATCCATCCTGGGCTTTAACCAATATATTTATTTATTGGATATCAAACCGTGCTATTGTTAATATTGAAAAAACAATGCAGGAGAGGACGTTTCTCTCCATCCCTTTGTGTTTCTGCAGCGTTTGAGTGAGGACAGACACAACAAACAAAAGATGATAATGTGGTTTATTTGAATACAATCCAGTCCCAGCTGGAAGAAGAAGAAGAAAAAAAACCCACCACATGTCGTTTATTTCATGAATCATTTTTAAAACAAAAGAAGTGCACATGAAAAATCACTGGGCGACTTAATAGGACACAGACAGAAAGTGTAATTAGTAGCGTTTGGGAATATTACCCATAAATACTTCAGTGTGGTGCGTTTAAGGCCCACTTTACGCGTTTTATTGTGAAATTGCGAGGAGAAAATGCAAAAAAAAAAAAATTTAAAAGCTGCAATCACACTGAAATTGCACATAAATGGGTGAAAATATAGGCACACACGCTGAAGCCCCCTCTCTGAGACAGCGTCTCTCATCCTCAGTACCCCAACAAATAGCACGCAACGCTTGTGTTTAAGTGCAGGCGAGCTCCAATCGTCCCCAAAATTCAGAAGGAGATGAAAAGAAATAGGCAGTGCAACATTTTCACACAGCTCAGATGAGGAAATAAACGCCACCCTTTATCAAAATGGATTGGTGAGGTAAGGCTCGGTTGAAGAAGAGAACAATCACGTGAACAAATATGCCTGTATCTTAAGGCAGCGCCTTTATTTGTCATCACAAAGCTTCCGAAACACCCCAAAATCTCCTAATGTTAAAGCTCCAAATGTGCTCAGGCCTATCCTGCTCTGAATCCCTGTATATTTCAATGGGTGATTGATTGCCAGGGAATTTTTTTTTTTTTCTGGAATAAGGATACCTTGTTCGCTTTTTATTGGTAGTTGAATGCGAGTCCTTCCATTCTTTCGGGAATACTGTCTCCACTGGTATATGGAAATGTCTGAAAAACAGCAAGATCAGGTTTAGGACAGCATTGTCTACAGACAAAGGGTGAAGGATTTATTCTAGAGACTGCGTGGAAAGGAACTGATGCTGAGAGGGGGACTGCTTTATGATGAATTGATTCGCAGGTAAGCAACTGCATGGCGGAAAGCAACCTTTAACCACGGGTTAATATAATGCAAGGAAATATATGTGATTTATTCCACTCAAGGAGGCGATGCTTGTTAATGTCGGAGACCGTGCGGTGGATATGGAGTCCCCACAGCCGGCTCCTCTACTGCACATTCATATTTTTTTTTTGAGAGGGGGGCTGAGAAAGCGCGTTCAAATATTATCGACAGATTGAGTCCTGCGCTTTTTTCAGCTGAATTCACGTTTCGATGAGAAGCGGCTCCGAGGAGGAGGAAGAAGAAGAAGAAGGAGAAGGAGAAGAAGAGAGAGGAGAGGAACTTTTCTTTTTGGCTCTTGGATCGTAAATCACATTAATTTGTTGTCTTATCGTCACAGTGGCGTTTGCGGTGATTTATCTGGTTTCAGCTGTACGGCTTTGTTAAGCTGCAACGTTATATTTATACATGAATTCATATTTGATGTTTGAGAGGATCGCCCGGCTGGATAGTGACCACGGATAAAGGCAAATAGTTCAGATTTTCCTTCTATTTGGAGACGTTTTTTTTATTTTTATTATTTTTTTATTTTGTATTTAGTTGAATGTGAATATTTTTCTGCAGGCCTGAGTCGCAAAGACAATAAAAGCTCATGTTTAAGTTGATTATTCTACATTTTACTAACAACCTGCTGACACTTTAATGGATAAACGTTTAATTTACGTGCACCACATCTTTATAAACATTACACTCGCGATGGGGCGTCTGTGCTGAATTTCTACCGATTTTTTTTTTTTACAAAAAGCAGAAACCTGCTTCGTATTATGTGAGCAG
Source organism: Pagrus pagrus (assembly GCF_965226575.1). Classification (NCBI taxonomy): domain Eukaryota; kingdom Metazoa; phylum Chordata; class Actinopteri; order Spariformes; family Sparidae; genus Pagrus; species Pagrus pagrus. Next base: position 17,527,286 of record NC_140193.1, read on the forward strand.
CTCGTATTTATCTGCAGACCTTGGACACATGTTATTACAATAAAATCGACGCTTATAATGTCACTACGATCAGCTGGACGCAGCAAACATTTTTCCAACAATAACTCTCAGCCTCTCTCGCCGGTTTTAGCTGTTAATATGAGCAGATTTTGGAGGGCTAAGCAGCAGAAAAACAGGGATAATAAACACTCGACACTGAGTCCGGCCCATTGTGTGAACCAAACTTACCGTAACAACGCGTAGGCGAAAAACACTGCTGTCTGAAAAGAGGACCATGTCTGCTACTAGTAGCCCAGTGTGTTTAAAAAGCACTTCAGGCGCAGATTATCGACCAGCGCTAACAAATATTCCCACATCGAAGGAATCTGAGATTTCAAGCAAATATCCTCAGATGAGATGATAAAACAGAGGAGCTTTCTCACTCACACATTTAAGAAAAAAAATGATTTTCAGGGGTTTAATTTCTGCTCTCTGGCCGCCGGGTCCTGTGTTTCAGTCAGCGCTGAAAAGCTGCTTTGAATTTAGTTTGAGACTTGAGGCTACTTGAAGCCAAACTGCTCGTTGTTCATTAAACTTTGACTTAATGCTGAATGACCCAAAGGTCACCTAAAAAAGCTTATGACTGCTAAATATTTGGGCTGGCTCTTTGTGCTGAAAAAAAAAGTGCACATGTAAGACTTTTCTCTCTCTGTCTTCACTTTTAAAAAAAGTGTCATACGTGGTCCAATTTAGCAAAATGAAAAAAAGGCAAAAACATCAGATTAAATGAGAAAATACATCTTATTAGCTCAGGAATAATTTGAATTAATATATATATTTTTTATTTGTTTTATTTTTTTAAATGATGGAGAATAATTGTCCTGATCTTTATTTTTTTTGTATAAATTCTGCTTGTATGCGTCGAATCGGAGGCCCGTGTTTGAATGTGAATTAAAAAGGGGGAAAAAAACACTTATTTTATTTCTCTTGCAGGTCGAGGTGGCAGCAGTGATGAATGCGTGAGGGATATAAAACAGATTTGCGCAGATTTCGGTGAGTAACATTTCTTTAATGAAGGGAGTGGACAAGGCAGCGCGGCCAACTGCTAACAAGGTGAAGGGGTGATTTGTTATTAGGCTACATATTAACGCTCACAGTGTGGCACAGGAGGCTTAAATCACCAAAACAGACATGAGGGATGACTTTAACACAGCCTGTGCGGGTAATTATTTGCGCAGGCCAGAGTCCCATTCAAAAAAAAAAAAAGAAACCTAAAACTATTTATCCACAAGAAAAACAACTGTAAAAACAAACAAACAAACAAAACAAAAACATGGATCATGTTTGCATTGTTCTCACACATTAACTGAAAAACATGCACATTATAAAAGTAATAAAATCAGGCACAGTTTCACCGCTTCATCCCTGGGTTTCTCTACATTTTAACGCGTCCTCACCAAACATCCCCTGCCTGAAACATCTCCAGCGCTTCACCTCGCCCCGGCTCGTTTGGCTGCAGACTCGCGCTGAGCCAGAATGGAGGCATCATTTATAAACCGAGCCTCTGCACGGGAGAAGTCGCCGAGTATGAAATTCTTTCCCTTGCCTTCCTCCTACGCTTAGTTTTACACTTCTGAGGGGCTGCGAGTCTCGAGGAGTGTTTTGCTTTTCATTCCTCTCTGAGGCCGTTTACAACCATAACATTTGCGGTCATAAATTTCGCCGCGGTCCACACTGACAGGTGCAATTGTTATGCACGGCGCGGGCTGCACCTCCTCAAGCCACCAACATACAGTACAAGCAAGCGAGCGAGCGAGCAGGGCCCTTTGATATTTCTGTTTCAGCTTAGTTACAAAGCAAACGTTACTTATTTATATTCTTAAAACAAACGTGGCTGATATAGGAAATATCCACCAGAATCACAATAATTAAATGTTCCTTGTTTAGAATTAAAGGGGCAATATATAGTTTTGGGGAAGAGATTCAAACTCAAAATTCAAATATTTGCAATATTAATGAGGTAATGATAGAAACTCATACATATTTATTTTCTTCATAACTGAATAAAGGAGCTGTTCTCAGAGGAAAATAAGGTTTGTAGATAGAAAGGTGGCAGGGTCCGCCAAATATAAACAAAGTGAAACAGTATGCAACTGTGTTGTCCTTTAAAAAACAGTTTGTTTATGCAGTTCATTCAGCCATGAAAACAAAGAGTTTGTTTATTTATTTATTTTTTTAAATCAGTCTCTTCTGGTTTAAATTTCTTCCCCAAAACTACAGAGTGCACCTTTAAAAATTAATTTTGCATGAACAAGCAGCTGAAATATCCGTGTTGAGACTAATGAAACATCATATTTACTTCCCCTCTCTATCTCTCTCCTTTGATATTAACATTAATAACAAACACCAGAGGAGGAGGATTAATATCGAGCCTCTCTCTCTGCGTAAACATGTGATCCAAACGCATGCGCGCGGCCTTGGTTGGTGGGCTATATATTTCTTGCTACAGGGAACAATGCATGACGGGCTTTGTCAGGCCTTGTGATTAGTGAAAAGGGTATTGTGTGTATGTGTGTGTCAAATGCTGATTCAGCTCATTTTGTGAGGGACTCCTAAAGCCTCCCAGAGGGTCGCTTTTAGCGCAAGTTAAACTTTAACTGTTTTGTGCCAAGAAAGAAATGAGTCGGACGGGCTCAGATCTGGAGCTGGGAGATGTGTCACTGCTCCAGACACTGTAGAGGCAGCTGGTGATTTATAATTTAATAGATAATCTAGAGGGCCAAGTAGAGTGATTCTCCTGGTTTATTGTGAATTATTTAAAGCATGAATCTCAGCCAGTCGGTGGATTGATGTTGAGGAAGCTGCAGCTATAATGAGTGTGGGCCTTATTCACGTGTGCCCAGACGACTCTGATGTATTTCTCTTTATAGGTCACAGACTGGAGCAACGGTGGGAAACACCAATCACGTGAATAAACAACATCCATGCCATTGGACAGAGTTGCACTTCCTTATTGGCTTTGAATCCACAAAATGCAGAAAGCAACATACTACGATAACTCTGGACTTTTTGGAGGCTACACCTACCCCAAACCTGACTCCTACAACTATGGCCCCGCTCACCAGTCCTACCCTACTGCTAACATCGACAGTGACTACCAGGGCTCGGTGTGTCCCATCCAGACCTCCTCTGTCCGGCCACCGACCCTCAAAGACAGTGACCTGAACGGGGACTGCATGCGGCAGAGCAGCAGCCAGAGCAGCAGCAGCAGCAGCAGCCAGGCAACGAGCATCGTGGAGCAGCAGGCTCCTCCGCTGTCCGCATCCTCTCCCAGCTCCAACAGCTCTGCAACCCAGAAGAAGAAATCTCCATCCGGCGGCGCCTCCAACAGCGCCACACCTGCCCTCACCAAGCAGATCTTCCCCTGGATGAAGGAGACCCGGCAGAACGCCAAGCAGAAGGGCAACAACTGCACCACCTCAGGTAGAGATCAGGATGGAGACGTGTGTGCGTGTGTGTGTGTGTGTGTGTGTGTGTGTGTGTGGATATGAGAGGGAGGAGGAGGAGGGTGGGGGTGGACTGGGCCTTGTTGTGCTTACAGTTTATGATTGCTTTGGTAATAAAATGGCTCTGTGTGTTCCTTCACAGGTGGTGGAGAGGTGAGTGATGAGAAGAGCCCGCCGGGACCAGCCTCCAAGCGGGTCAGAACTGCCTACACGAGCGCGCAACTTGTGGAGCTGGAGAAGGAGTTTCACTTTAACCGCTACCTTTGTCGCCCTCGGAGAGTGGAGATGGCGAATCTGTTGAACCTCACCGAGCGCCAAATAAAGATCTGGTTTCAAAACAGGAGGATGAAATACAAAAAGGACCAGAAGTCTAAAGGACTCGCGCACTCTCCCCTGGGACACTCCCCGGACAGGAGCCCGCCGCTGAGTGGCCCGAATCACATTGGATACTCGGGCCAGCTCCAGAACGGCCTCAGCTATGACGCGCCCTCGCCCCCGTCCTTCGCCAAACCCCAGCAGAACATGTACGGCTTGGCCGCGTACACGGCGCCCTTGGGTGGCTGCATCCCGCAACAGAAGAGGTACCCGGGCGCCGAGTACGAACACCACGGCATGCAGAGCAACGGCGGCTTTGCCAACGCCAATTTGCAAGGCAGCCCCGTTTACGTGGGTGGGAATTTTGTTGATTCCATGCCAGCCTCGGGCCCCATGTTCAACCTCGGCCATCTTCCCCACCCCTCATCCACCAGCGTGGACTACAGCTGTGCCGCTCAGATCCCAGGAAACCACCATCATGGACCCTGTGATCCCCATCCCACATACACAGACCTCACCTCTCACCAAGCGTCTCAGGGAAGGATTCAGGAAGCGCCTAAACTCACGCATTTGTAATATGTGGTTCCGGTGTGTGTGTGTGTGTGTGTGTGTGTGTGTGTGTGTATGTGTGTGCGTGTGGGTGCGCGCGCGCGTGTGTATGTGTGCCAAAATTATGTTGCGCTCTTTTTATTACCTCACTAGTCTAATAACTACACTCCAAGCGAGTCGTGTGTATTATTACAGTATTATTGATATTACTATTAATGCTATTGTGTAATTATTTTCTAAATAATACAGCTTTGTCCATTTCTCTTGAATATTTGAGGATGCGCAGAGGCAGACTAGCCTGGTGTTACTTTTTTTTTGTTGGTTTTTCTTAAGTGCAATGCGCAATTTTTTGTTTTGACTGAATATTTCATGCCGTTACTTGAAGGTAAGTCTTGTAGATCGCGAAAAGTAGAAGCTCATCTTTAGAGAAGAAGGACTTTTAGGGGAAATGTTCTCGTCTGTTTGTCAGGATCTCACTCTCCTCACGGGCATCCTCCTATTTATTTATTTTGTATTATTATTATTATTTCTTGGCATAATCTTTTCGTACTAGCATATAGCATATTTATTATTTAATAACTTTTGTATTGCACATTATTTATCGTTTCTATTGCGAGTATTTATAAGTGTGGAGTTTTTTGTAAGATTGGACAGATCAGTGCACTTGGAAAGTGTTGGCAAAACAGGGTTTGGAAAATGCTATGACTCGCAGTGTATTGTTGATAAAGAGCATTTCTAATTGTAAATCTGGGATAAATGGGGCATTTTATAGTGTATAAACACCACTATATGTCCATGGTTAATCTTGTGTCAAACCTTAAACAAAACGTAGACTATCGAAGTATGAAATATTATACACACCAGCATGTCATTTCGTGTAGTCCATTGCTATCCTTTATTTCGTCTTCCATTGTTATTCCATTCAGTTGGATATCCATAAATTTATGAAACCCTAATGATATTGAAATGTTATATTTTATTGTGTTTAACATTTTGTAAATAAAGTGCTCAAACTTGTATTTTTTATTGCATTTTATTGATCTTTTCTTTTTTTGTCTGTTTGTTTCTGATTGTTTTCATTCCTTTTGAAACTGTCAGGCAACAATACAGAGGACTCTTATTGACTGCACAGCTGTACTGTACGGTCCAAACAGGGAGAGCCGATCAATAATTAGACACCAGGATATCTAAAACTCATCAGACGGCTCTATGCTTCCAATGCAAAGTGCATTTCAGCGGTAGGAAAGCCTCTGCAGGTTATTGATGTTCAGTTGGGATGAGGGCCTTTTGCATCTTCACATGTCACTTATCTTTTTTTTTTTTTTAGTCTCGGCCACATGATTACCTCCCCATGAGCCGGGACAAGAGAATATAAGCTCCATTTTCCTATAAACCTAATCACTGGCTGTCTAATTGATTGGTGCACACTGAGACTCATCTTCAAAAATCATTTTTTTATAAATTGGAAGTGGAGAAATGTGTCCAATCACTGATGGCAGAGCAGAGTGGTGACAATAAAACAAACAAAAAAACAAAACAAAAAGAAAGAAAGAAAATAAATGCTTTGACTTTGGGAATGATGCAACGATGGATGTGCGTGTGTATATATATATGTGTGTGTGTGTGTGTGTGTGTGTGTGTGTGTGTGTGTGTGTGTGTGTGTGAGAGAGAGAGAGAGAGAGAGAGAGAGAGAGAGAGAGAGAGAGAGAGAGCAGTTCATCCTTTATTGCTCCTGGAGAGCCATTTCAAAGCTCATTAATCAAAAACTCGTCGCTTTCAGGCTCCTCGCTGATCCCTCCTCCTTGTGAACAAAGCATTTGCATTCCAAATCCAAGTAACACATTTCAAACCGAGCAGCCCCAATCTGTAATGGTGGGGGAGAGTTTAAAGAAAAAGAAAGAAAGAAAAAAAAACCCTCCTGTGTTCACATTTTCTGAGATGATACATCCTCGGATTTGAGAGCGCATCAGAAATCATCAGTGACTTTAAACCCGTGCAGGTCTCTCGGTCACACAGAAAAGTTTCAGACAATTAACTGAATGTGACTCAGCACGCGAGTATTACCCTAAATCCTCCAATAGCGCCGCTTTTAAGTTGATTTCATCCTGTTTCATTCATGGATTTTGGCTATGAGCTACTACAATGGGCTACAAATCACCTCAGTAGTCAGTGGATGGCGGCCATTTTAACCCTGGGTGAGCTCTTTCTTTCTTTCATCTCCCCCACTGCAGCTCCCTGCACCGCACAGCCCATTCATGTACCAAGCCTTTAAAATAGTTTTCATGAAATAACATTTGGAAAATATGAACAAAAAGTGTTTCCCTCCCTAAAACATGCTGACTTTTAATAAAATCATATAAATATTTTATGTGATCTGCATAATTCTGTATGAAAATGAGCTGATTTGAATGAAAATGCATTGAAGAGTTCAATTATTCAGTGTAGAATAAAACATCTTCATGCTTTGAGAGGATCACATTTGTAATTCTAAAGGGGCACTATGTAGTTTTTGGAGAAGAAATTCAAACCCAGAATTGTAATATTTATAATATTAATGAGGTAATAATACAAACAAATATATATTTTTTTCCATAAGTGAATAAACAAGCTGTTCTCAGAGGAAAATAAGGTCCCCAGAACACTGTTTGAAGCTGAAAAGGTGGCAGGGTCCGCCACATAAACAAAGTAAAAGTCAGTTTGTTTATTCAGTCAACAAAACAAAGATAGTTTGTTTATTCAGTTTGTTTGGGCATAAAACTACACAGCGGACCTTTCACATAAATAGTTCATTCATTCGATCATCATGATAAACTCTTAATTTTGATGTGATCAAATGGGGATAAATAAAAGTCAGACTCTCGCTGCTGCAGCACCAAATGGAGCAAATGGAGTTTCAGATTTTTATCCTCACCATCTGACTCTGTAATTGAACATGGGTGTAGCTGGGATCAAATTCAACAATCTTGCATGCGAACAGGAAGTTTCAACCCAATTGGAAATAGCAGCAGCACAGTTCCTTTAATTTGCAAAACAAAGACATTCTGGTTAGAAAACTATCAGACACCTCTCACTTTACTTCAGTCTTATCACTGCTGTTAATGAGCTGCCATGGACAAAACAAAAAATGACTGTATGCACTTGTTTTATGTTCTTCTTGAATTAGGATTTGGACTTTAGATCATCCATTCAACTGCATAAATAACAAATAAATGTTACCCATGCCTGTGTAGACCTAGAGGAGCTTTGTTGGAGCAGTCAGTGCAGCTGGGAGCTCATTTTGTCCTCCTGATTGGATAAAAGCAGAGCAGACCACGCCTGCTCAGTGGAGGCTAATATTTACATATGGGGAAGTAGCTGTAGCCCTACTGTAGGCTAACTATTAATGAGAACAAGAGGTGCTAACAGCCACCTCTTCTCAGGACATCCCAACAACAGAAGAGCAGAAGAAGACCGGTTTATTCAATTAAAACATTTGGTTATTTTTTTGTTTGTTTGTTTGTTGTTGTTGAGGTGATGGACAGAGAGCCTAGATGTTGGACCACCGGGAGAGAGCCAGCCTTTCATTCAAAGTGAAGTAGAGAGGGAAAAAAAGAGGGAGAGTCAGAGAAGCGTCTTAGATTTATTTATGACCACAGAAATATCTCTTTCCACTGCACAACACAATCCTTTAATCAGCCTCTGAGAAAGTTGCGTCGGCTCTGGCAGAACATATCGCGATGATTCCTCTGTGTGCAAGTGAGCAGCATTCATCTCCATCCCAAGAGGGCTGTTATTTATTTATTTATTTTTTTTTACACGCGCTGGCTCGAGAGACAAGAGGAGGAGAGCACGAGTTGTGAAAACGTTGCAGAAGAAATTAAGACGAGTGAGAACATGTCTCTGATTTTCGCATTTTCGCATCAGGGCTTTCATTGGCACCGAATGAAGACACTGTGGATTATGATCGGATCAGGACTGAATTTCACAACCAGAGAGGATTTTCAGCTCAGCAGAAGCTGACATAAAGCCGCAGTTTGATGTGGCGAGGAGCAGGAGACGTGAAATGAAAAGGGGGCCTGGAGGTCTGCTTTGGTTTGTATCACAGCAGCCCTCGACTCATTCATTTCCTCTAATCGAGCAATAGCTGTTGTTTCTTTTCTTCCTGTAAAGTGCATGCTCTGTTATTGTTGTTGATTTGTGACTTTAATGTTTGCAAAAGTTAAATCAAATCAGGGCAGCTAATGCACAACAAATGGCTCATATGTCTCATATTGCAGGATACAGTTTCAGAGTAATATGCTTTAACTTAGCCTAATGTGTATGCTGATGGAAATGTCCTTTAAATCAAGGTAAAGGTTCTAGATTAGATTGATTTTTACTTGTTAATTTACATACTTTTATGTCTCTTTCTGTCTGAACAACAAAACCATTTAAATATGAAGTTTAATACTAATTGTGTGTGTATAGATGTTTCCAGAGATAACACGATGCTATTATAAATGTACTGGCTGCTGTTATTATGCCATTATGTGATGTAATAGTTGCTAAATAAAATTACGTTGTTGAATTTTTAATGTTTATTGATACAAAGAGAATGTGTTAATATATGAAAGAGTCATATTTTGTCAAATAAAGGAATCAATTTGCCTCAAAATTGTGTTTTTTTCCCCCATCTGATGCTCATTTACTCATCAGTTTTCTCATATAAACTATTCATACTCTCACCTGCACAGTGCAGATATTACCTAGAGGGCAGGTGGTTTTATATCCTCATTTCTGTTCCAGTGCATTAAACTGACAGTCAGCATTTCATTTCTGTCTCCACACAGAGCCTCATTTGTGTCGATGTTCAGTAATTCTGTGCTATCAGACACCACAAGCAGTCTGGAAAACTGATCTGTCTCACACACCCTGACCGTCTGTAAATACTGACAGAGGATGTGAATGTTAGAGGACGCCATTGTCACAAGTCCTTCCTGTTCTCTGGCCTCGGCTGTCATTAAGGATTCCCCACACAGTGTGGAGGTGTATGAGCAGAGGAGGCAGAAGCTCTGCTGGAGTGGAGGGGGCATCTGTGTTGTTTGGCAACTCATAAAGCCTGTTCCTTCTGAAAGGAAACAGACTAAACAACCACTGCAGGGTTACATCACAGCCATGTGAGTAATCATTACTTGTTTTATAGGGTGCAGAGGTCTCCATCTGTTTTGTTCATGGTATATTATTAGAGAGGGGATATTGCATGGGAAATAAATGTCCACATACACACTTACCAAAGGAAAAATCATCATTTAATGACCAAATAAACAGTTTAATCTTAAAAAATGCTTGTCAAAATAACAGTAACTTAAAGGTGCAATATGACAAAAAATTAAAATCATCAACAGAATGCAAATCATGTGACGTCTATTGTGTTGCAAAGATATATACTGAAGTTAGCATGCTAACCAGCTAGCTCGTGTGCTAGTGGTGTATACGCCAACACTCCCACGGCTTTCTGAAATCTCTGTCTGGACTGCTAGATGCACGGCTAAATGAGCTAATAAGCAGCTTGTTAGCAACAGTTAGCAGTTACTCTAGCGATATGCTGCCCCTTTCTGTTTTGAATTTGACAGGTGGTCAATTCTTACATATTGCACCTTTAATGGCTACAGTTATTGAGTAGTTGCTGTATTTCATACCAGCGTAAAATACAGTAAAACTAACTACAGTAGTTTTTGGCATATTGTATAATGAAGTACACTATTACAGTGTAATGTTTTACAATGCCTATGTACAGTATTATACCGTTTACTGGCATACCGTATAACGAAGTATTACACTGTCATGGACATGTGGTTCAGGGTAAGGAGGGTTAATTAAAACATGCATTCAGATACAGCTACTAGTTAAAATGTAGTCAGTAACCTAATCCAAGTATCACAATATTAAAGTAATTTAAGTAATTTGATCACTTTCCATCACTTTTGGATAACTTCAAAATCAACATGCAAATTAAGATAAGTGAAAAGAAATATCAATAAGTAAATCACATTTTACTAGTATATCATGCCTTATTTTAAAATTGTAATCCTGTTAGTAATCCCCTTTTTAGTAAATGTATCTGTTATCCAATTAATTTTTTTTTCTGTATAATGGAATAAAGTTATCTTTTTTGTATCCTAAATACATAATCACGTTACATGTATTCCATTACTCCCCGAGCCTGGCTGTAATTTAAATGACAGTGCTGCTGTATAAACAAAAGTATACACTGCTTTATTTATTACAATAAAATACTGTTATTTAGCGTTTGATGTAAACTGTTTAAGGCGGAGAGCCTGAAATAAGACTGCAGTGCTGGATGCAAACAACTGAGAAACAACCGACTGATGTAGATTTTCTCCCCATTTACATTTCAAGCCCCTTCTTCAGCTCCTCCTCTCCTCCAACTGGCCCCTGCAGCTGACTAAAATGGACTTCCAGTGACGTGTAGGTGGTCCTTTGTTTTGCGCACACAGTATGCCACAACAGCAGGGTTATGGGTTAGTGTTTCCATGAAGATCATGCAGATATACAGAGGAGCCGTGAAGAAAGATGACAAATGAATAAAGACTTAAATTACAGATCTTAACCTTTAACACACACTTTCTCTGATGTGTGTGGAGGCTTGCTGATTCATAAAACTGTGACAAAACTGCAACCAAACTGCTCAGAGTAACAGCAGCTGAAGACCTCCCCCTACATTGATCATGCATGTTGTCGCAGAAACTGATGTGCGTGGATTTATGGCAGCTCTTATGTGTTAGTGATATTGATATAATTGTAACTATAATAAATGACTCCCTCCTGCGGGTATGATTTAGAGGGCTTGGCCAAAAGGCTCTTCTCCTCCTTCGTCGTGTGAAAGATAGCTCACTGATGTGAGGAAACCTGAAGTAACTCATACATTACCCAAGCCTTGACTACAATGCTCTGGTAGACTATATCAAAAAGTATTAGTGCCTCTACCCTTTTCTGATGCTCATATGGATTTCTTTCACGGCATTTTCTGTATGAAATTATGAGTGAATAAATTGCATCTTCATTTATCTTCGAAAAGCCCTTCTGTGCTGACTGCGATACTCAGCTCTCAGCGCTTTACATAATTATATTAGTCTTCTGCTACGCCACGAAATTGATTGCCCAGGAAAATGAACCTGGCTTTGCTATAAATTACACCTATGGATCATAAGAAATGTGTTATTTTGTTTAAAATAGTACCTAATATAATTAGAGCTCTAATTCATGGCAAGCTACAAGTGTGCCTATTACAGTAACAGGGTTTGGAATTTAATCTGTCTGCTGGATAAAGAATGATCCTGTGTGGTTTTCATTTGTAATCCCAGACACATTATTTCAGTAAAATAGTCTGTGACTTTTAGATATGAGAGATGGATTGTTGAATGAATAACTATATTCATAAGTTTCAGTATTAAAGTTAACAATTCATCCATGGAAGGAAGTTTCAACATTGATCCCTCAGTCTGCCCCGCGTAACTTTTCCCTTCACAGCCGACGGCAGCGTGGAAACTGGATCCTGCTTCGTCGGAGGTCTGCTGGGGATGTGAGGTAGATCTCTATCAGTCTGACACGCAGGATCCTCACAGGGCAGAAACAATATCACAGTGATGGAAAATTTACTGTAGAGAAACAATATCTGAAATATAAAGACTGACTTGGAGTGTGTGGCATTAAAATCAATAGAAATGCACATTTATAGGAGGCTATTTTTCTACCTCTTGACAAATCTCCTGAAAAGATCAAATCTACAATGACTTAGTCTCTCTCTCAAAGCCTGGGCACGCAGCACCCACTGCATTTCTTCCAACTGAAGATGTAAATGTCTATACCTATGACAAATACACAATTTCGTTTTTTATAAAAGGCTAGACGATTTCCTCAAACACCTGGCCACTGTCGTTTTTAACAAATGTTATTCAAACAGGAGTAAACAGCAAATTTGTTAGGGACTATTTTCAGGGGTGGATTAATACACGTTTGATGCTCTAGCAAGTATTCATAGCAGCAGAAAGTGTATGTGGTTGACTTAAAATAAACTACAGTGTTCATGGTCATGGCCATGAAGAAACCTATGATGCAGTGTAACGGTGTGGCTCACTGATGTGTTTCGTTAATAGTTCAGGACAATAATGGAAGTTTATGACACAGAGGAATAAGATATATAGGACAGCTGGTGTCATTAATCTGTGGACAAATGACCAGACTTTACATTTTCAAACTGCATGCAGTGAGTACGGCAATCTTTACGGTTAACATATGTGGAAAGCAGATCTATAGTCAGGTGGCCTTTATCGTCATCCACACGGCCCTATGAAGACTAACCGCAGCTATGCTAACCAGGAAACTGAGAAAAATGGCGTTTGAGTTTTTTGACTATCTAGCCAAATGCATTACAGGTAGAACAGCAATTATCTTCTTTATAAATACATATTCTTCAAGTAATTTTAATGTCTTAAAAATCATAACCAGTTATTTGACCTATGACACTAAAAATACAAATTCCTCACTCTGTCGTTGTATTACCTGAAAAGATATATAGGTAGTGCAGCAGCAAAGTGCAGTAACTACAATCTTCACAATAAATCTAAATAATAAAATCTAAATATAATTGAATATAGATTTGATGTGATAAGAAAAACAATTGTTTTAATGTTTGCATGTTTAACAAGTTGAAATAGATGACTAAACTACGTGGTTAAGTTCAAGAAGATAGGATATTACAAATGATGCAAGTTGCATACGTTACATCTGTTTACTTACAGATACAAGTTAAAACAGTTCAACATTGACTTTTGGTTTTACATCTGGCACAAACTCTGGGTTCCTGTGTTTTTTTGACCCTTACATCAACCCCAACCATCACCCTGCTTGAACTTTCTAGCTCTTTATACCATGTCGACTGACATTTTTTACGTGTGGTATTTGGATGCATCTGTTTTCCACAGAACTAAATGGGAAGGACTATGTTTTGGGTCACACATTATAAATATTCTGTGTATTACAGTACCCTACAAAGTGTGATGCTGTATTTATCACAATCTTAAAATGTAAAGTTGTACTGCATTTTATCATTTACTTTTTGACATCTAGACCAAGTTTGACAGCTTTAACGTAATGTACAACTTGCTACAAATATTTTACTTTCCCTGAAACAATTCAGTCTTTATAAAAAAGTCTTCCCTGAGTTTCACATTTCAAGTAATAGACAGTTCAGTACAGATAAGAAAGAGAATATTTCTTTAATGTATATATCTTGGTAAGAATTGGTACTTTACTATTTAGCCACAATATTTTAATTTATATTGTATTATTTATGAAGTGAACTTTTACCAAAGCTGATGTGACTTAAAGCTGCTGTAAGCATTAGTTTATCTTAAAATGAATGTTTAATAGCTCTATATTCCAAAAGTAATCATTGTTGTAGTTTTTGATCAGTAACCCAAGTATTTCTCAACCTGCTTTTCTGGTATCCCTGTCCATTTTATCCAATCAGTACAGAGAATGTCATCAAGATGCGCTCCTGTCTGCTCATGAACACATTAGCCCTTTTCACACAAAGACTCTTTCTCCACCTTTGTTCGTTCACACTGAACCAAGCAGCTCCAGCGTAAAGCTGCACCAGTGTGTCAATTCATACAGCACGCCGGTGCTGTGGATCCAAAAGAGGCGTGACAGTACACATCATGACGTTGAGATCCATGTTTTTTTCCCTGTTGTCCTCCTGTTAATCTAAACATGTATTGGCTGACTATTTATAATCATATGGATGCAGTTATTATGTGTTGTGATTGAGATCCTGACCCACCATGCATCGTGGAAAGTGTCAAAGAGAAGTTTTTCGCCCTAAATTACATAATTACATAATCACCATCAGTAAGCAGCAGACGCTGTCTGACTCTCTCATCCAGGGATGGATGCTTTTTTCTGGGGGAATGTTCACTGAAGTTTCCGTTGGGAGGGCTGACCACCACAGTGATTTTTTCAATACAAGTTGCCAGAGACAGTAACTACAACAACACAATAGTGGAAGGAGGTAAACACATGGTTAGTTCATATTCACCGCCAGTCCACTGCGGGAGCCACCTGGCTCTCTGCCGGGACAGACGCTGTTTTTTGGGCAGAAATGTGACAAAGAGTCAGTAGGACAGGCAGGACGACAGAGGCTTTTTCATGTATGGATGTGGTATTTCTTTCCTCAAATAAGTTGCCAAAGACACGACCAGTTACCACATTACTGTTGTTTGGTCCTGTAACGTTGCTTTGTGAGTTGAAGTGTGGGACATTTCTCTTTTATTTGATGAGTGAAGGATCTGTTTAGTTGTCAGACTGTGAACACCATCAGACCGACACAACCCTGATCTGCGCCTCCGGCTTTTCCATTCACACAGACGCCGTCTCGCCTCTGCTGTGGCTCTGATACTACCTCCGCATCAGAGCCGCAGCAAAACTGCCCACCCTCTCTGCATCTGAAACCTTCACACAGACGCCGATGTGGAGAATCGCCGCATGATTCCCACACTGAAAGGGCAGTGTGAATGGGGCTATAGAGAGTAGGACCCTCCTGTTTACTGGCAATGGTGGAACAGGGAGAGCTACTAATATCAGCGATCCCAGTGAGCGCTTATATTACCAAAAAGGCCAAACAACGAAAAACGCTTTAAGAAAAGAGTAAGGCTAAGACAGCTGCCTCGAAAAAAGGAAAGGTGTTGTGCAAGTGTGGTAATGTAGAGAGGAGGGATGGATTGCTAACTGCAAAATGGATCTGAAGTAACGTAAAACAATGACAAGCTTTAACAGACAAACCTTTTGGTAATCTGATTAACTGCTAGGGGTCTCTCAGTCAAAACAATGAATACTAAAACGTAGTTTTATGATGTTGTGAAGTACTGTGGGATCATAGGAGTTGTTGTCTTTATTGTTAAAAGAAATACCATTACCGGTGAAAATCTATTGGACTTCTCCGGGAGAAATGTTCATAGACAAGGTAATTATTCAAGTTTTGTTCACATTACGTTGTGTCACGGTCATTGACTTCCCTTCTCTGATGTATCATCTGGTATTTACCCAGAAGTCACAGAGACAGGCGACCAAACGTACCTTGTTGGAAATATCTGGTAACTACACAACTCAAAACCTAATATATATCAAAGGTCTAATTGGTTTTAGACGTTCTATTGCAGAAATGTTAACGTATTATATCTATTATTGTTGCTACAATCCTCATTCTGTGTTAAATCTCAGCCACAATGTGAATCGCACATTTTCAAACTACCCAAATGCAAAGACATATTTCTTCCCTCCATTGTTCACCTTACCTACAGGCCTCTGCATAACAATCTAAAATCCAAGAGCACAGTGGCAGCGTGCAGGGTTAAGTAATTCTGCACCACTGAGAAAGACATTTGATTTCATTTGTACTGTGTCTTGCGGCGGGCGGAGGTGAGCCCACCTTTGGCTGTGGGAGGAGTGAAGCGGCACACATATCTAGTGTTGGGAGACACAAAATTGACAATGCATTTATCTTTGAATAATGTAAATGTCCTGAGAATACGGTGGCAGTGGTCCTGGTGTGTCCACTGAGGGCGCGCTGCTGTCAGACACCGAGCTCCCCAGCCCTGCTGCAGCATAATGTGGCCTCCAGCTCCCGTGGAGCATCCCGCTGCTCCGCTCCACTCTGCCTCAGGCCCACATTCCTGCCTCGGCACACTGCATTGGCTCCCCTCTTAATTTACACTCCGGTAGGAGAGGGAGTTAATGCAGAGGAGCCTGCCAAGAAGGATCTTATCTGCTCTCCCTCTTTAAAGGTGAGCTAGTTTAGAGCGCCATATATCGAATAGAGGTGATGGTATATTTCCAGCACATCCTGTCTGCTCATCAGATCTACGTTTGTTTATCTAACTTCATTAAGCATAAAATGGAATCTGTGTAATGAGCGCTCGGATTCCCAGCGTCTAAATCGCTTCTATTATTATAAGTAGCTGGCTTAACCTGAATGCTTCCATGGATGCTGTGAGTTATTGTGTCCAAGAAATGTGCAGCAGCAAAACATGTATTGTTTAAAATGGATGGCTCCTGGCAGGCTGACAGTGCTGTTCAGTGAGGCAAAGTGCCAGTAAATTGTTTGTCTTCTGCAGTGCTGCCCTATAATTCTTCTGGGAATAAATGGCATTGTGTTTGCCAAAGAGAATAATGATAGATGGGATAAAATCAAACTAGAGGATTTTGGGATGCACTCTGACCACCAGGCATAATCTGAATACATTTGTGTCCCCAGGAACAACGCTGGCAATTGTTTCTGCTTGTTTCCTACCAGCCTCCAGATAAAACTGATTACATATAGATACTTTTTATTTAACGTCTGCATTGAATTTGTAAACCTGTACATTCACGCACTGACAGCTGTGTATATCTGCTGCGCCCGCTTTATGTTGGATGAAACGATCCATGTTACTCGATATAAAGCAACGGCTCGTAATGTCTCCAGTTCCGAGGCGTAAATGTAAATGTGCAATCTGTCTGTTCGAGTGTCCTGTTGGCCCAACAACAGGAGCACGTCCCCATCTGTTCCCTCTCTCCAGAGTGCCCAGACAATACATTTCCCCCGCCAGACCTCCCCATTTGCCGGAGCAGAGGTTTCCAAGCCATTTCTAAGGTTACAAGCGGGGTAAATGCCTCCACCATGTGCTCACAGTTCTCTGATCTGATCGGAACTCGTTGGTCCTTATTTGCAGATAGACTTGGGCTAGATTTTTGATGCTGAGTAATATTTAAATTTGCTGTCCTTGGCTTCCAGGCCTTTTTGTTGCTGTTGCTGCAGTTCCACAGGATGCGAGCAGCGAAAGACGAGCGCGGCTGTCAGTGGAGTGTGATTTGTTGCAAGCCCAGCCTTGCCAACTGTGAGGCACTGAGGTGTGACCACAGAGATGCCTAACATCTCCAGTTGCCTCAGGGCCAGCCAGTCAATTACACAATACTGTCTACCCTGAACAATGACATGTGCTCAATAATGGACCAAAGGCAAAGAGGAAACACATTTCAGAACAGTTTATAACAGTGGCCACGCCATTATTAGAATAGTTTTGCTCGGATATCATCATTGTGTCATAAGGTGCTGTAGTCAGTTGTGAAAATGAATGAATGTGTCTGTGGTTGCAGTAGTAATCCTGTCTCCCGGAGTAATGATTATATACAACCACTTTGCAACAGCATAGACGTTGTAAAGGAAACAAAATGCTGCCTGGATGAAGTTTTATATTAAAGCTCCTGTTGGCAAGATAGTAATACTGACGTGTGGGGATTGTAGGTCAGGTCGTCCACCTTCCGAAAGCGTTGGTATTTGATGAGTTGGAATTGAGATTAAAAAATGAACTGTCTTACCAACACAAGCTTTAATACAATGAGGAATTGTTGTTAAGTACAATGCAATCTCACTGGATGGCGTATAAATAGCCCGGCACTTTTAAGCGTGTCGTGTCATGCATTTTAAAGCCTTTCGCGTGTCATTTAATACCGTCTGCATTTTATGAGTTTCGGACAAGCAGGAGAGAACAAACCGGTGGTGATCGTTGTTCATCGTAATTCTAAGGGGCTGTGCCACAATTGCTGTTTTTAGACATAACATGATATGATAACATTTCAGTGCTTTTGTTTCCTTAACCTAAGACTCAAGCGGCAGCCCCTGTAGTCAGGCAGCCCACCATCCCACCCATGACTGAGGGTGTCATTCACTCAAAAAACTACACATTTCTTGTGAACATAATCCCAAAAAAAGAAAAATGATTTTGTATATGAAAAACAATTTCTAGGAGACAGGTTTGGGAGAAGTGTGAGATTTTATATCACGTTTTAACACCAAGATAAACTAGTTTTTTTTAACATTGTGGTTGCCTTTATTTTCAACAGTTTACCTTATCAGAGGAACATTTTGGTTTCTTCTGGACTTCGACTGGTTATGAGGACCATGTGTGGGAAACTCCAAGAGGGTCCTCGTTCAAAGAAGCCTGCCTCTCCTTTGTGAAACACTTTATCGTGTGGATGCAGATGTGCTTTTTGTTAGAACCTTGCACCTCATCCATTACCCTCGGCCTGCCAGAGAGATAGCGGAGAGTGAATCCATTCAAAAGGATCACCGCAGAGCCTGCTGCTCAACTGAACTTTCCATGAACTAGGCTCAACAGCAGGACCCATGCATCAAAAAAATAATTTCTCCTCGCTGCTCTGGCCTGTGTTTCATACAGATTGCTACTATCAACACGTCGAGCATCCTCATGTATCAATCTGTCAATCTGATATTCGTCTGAGCACTGTATCTGTCTCCAAAGATTCAATCGGGTCTCAAGACTAAGAAAGAGCTGGGAATTTTGTGATAGCTTGTCTTCTTGGATCAAGATTTTACTGCGCAGTCCGTAAAAAAGATATATTCAAGAGATTTACATACAATGGTAACACAGTGGGTACAGGGATAAAGGTATGATGTAAAAGAAAGCCATGTGTTACGTTTATATATCAATCCGAAGCCACACTTTTTTTCAGGAATAGACTCAAACATAGTCAAACAGGATCATCGGCCATTCAATCATAGTCAGTTCTGAATGAAAATAAAGTTTTGTTTTTGCACTTGAGGTGATTTGCTGTTGTTCTACATGGTCATAAAGCATATTGACAAAAAAGGGGGGTTTCCAGTGGTTTATTTTTCTGATAGTTGCATTTAACAACACTGTTTCTAGTGCAGCTGTACTGACATCTTTTGGGACCAATCTTACATTTACATTTTAAATTAATACTAATTAATTATGATTAATACTAGTAGAATAGGAGAATAGTAGTAGCAGTACAATGGTAGGCAGTAGGCACTCCCACTTACCAATACCCTTACAGCTTATTAATAAATACGTTTATTCAGATAAACAAACAAGATATAATTTGCTGTTACCTTACAATAGGGCCAAGTTAGCGGTTTCCAGTCTTTGTGCTAAGCTAAGACACTTAATGGCTTAGAGGGTACGAGACAGAGATGAGAGTGGTATTGATCTTCTTATCTAACATTCAGCAAGAAAAATTAAAAGAAAACATTTTGCGTATATTACTAACATACTACAACTATTTCTCTGAATGCATGGCTTTGGTGTCTCACTATCTGCGTAAATGGGAAATCTTTGACAGAAGAGACAGAGATGTCAGTTTGTACACCAACCACAACCTCATTAGATGACTCCAAACCTCCAAGGTTTCTCCTGGTTGATTTCATTACTGCTGGTAACTAGTGCCTTTTAAAAAACTGTTATGAAAGACACGTTACTGTTAGGGCTAATAAACATTGAGCCGCTACACTGTCAAAAATGCAACAAAAAAGGAGAAGCTTATGTGTCTCATCAGGGTTCACCCAAATGAACTGTGATCTGGGAGGATTGGAATGCATCTTATTTTTATGAAGACAAAAAAAGGACCATCATTTCAAGATTCAAGTCTTTATTGTTATTGTGTTATTTGCCCTCAAAGTAAGACTAGCATGTTTTATGGTAGTTTACATGAGTAGTGAGTTAGCTAGGTTAGATATCGAGACCTAGCTACCACTTAATACGCTAACATGTTATATTGTTGTAGGATTCTGATACATGTACAGAAACAGGTACAGCACCACCTTTGAAAGTTAGCTTTAATGACAAGCTGTTTTTTCATTTTTAATCAGGAATTGTGGCCGTCTCAATCAAAACAATACAAACAAAATAAGTACTTTGATGATGTTGTGACGTAACGTGGGATCATGGGAGTTGTTGCCTTCATTGATAAGCAACCACCGTTGCTGATGAAAGTCTGCCAACGTGGCTCCCGGATGATGTAATGTATGAAATTGTAATTCACGCTACATTTAGTCATGTCCACCAACTTCCTTCCTTCCTTCCTTCCTCACCCTCTGACACACTCTAAACGCACCAAATAAAATTATGCATGTCTCTGTGTTTGAACATTGTTGGAAACATCTGGGATAATGTAAGTACACAACTCAACAAAATATATAACAAATGTCTAGTCAATTTTAAACATGTTTTTGTGGAAATGTTACATATTATATTTTTTAATGGAAATTCACGAGAAGTGTGAACTTAAATGTAAGTAGACCTCATTCTAGAGACAGAATGAGACACAACTGTAAACGCTGTTTTTTTTAGCAATGATAATATAACAACAGATTTGATTTTTACTTTCTTACTTAATATTACATTTATCATTGGCATCTTATCATCAGGATGAAAATGCATGACATATTTTCAGCATTCATCATCATACATCATTATTTTTGTCGATTTAATTAGCATGCTATGCTGTTCAAACAGCAGAAAACAAAAATCATACACAGGCAGGTTTTTGAAATAATAACCTGATGTAAACACAATGTTGATCGTCGAAGTGATATTTATCTTCAGACATTATGACGCTCTTGCTTTATTGTGAGAGAGAGATAAAAGAAAGTAAAAGGTTGACATTCAGAGTACAAACCAAAAGGCTTTTAGCCTGCTCGGTAACGGTACTGAGACTCTGGCACTATTGACATAGACCCTGGGTTGTTATATGAAAAGTCCGTGGACGCAATTTAATTTCTGTCAGCAGTCAGGCTCCACAGCCACAATGGATTTCTTTTATGCCCTAGCCTCTGACTCTCACCGAGCATCTGTGTGAGCGGGAAACACAGCGTCTGCCGGCCCCTTCCCCCCCTCCACCCGCTGCCTCTGCCCTTAAGGTGCATTTCATCCACATGGAAAATGAAGTTATATCTGAACTTCGACCAATAGTCTCGCTCGCCCAGGGGAAAGCACTGTAAGGAGCTCGCCTTAGTATGACCAGGCAGCACAGACCGCACAGGGCTGCAAAAATCCATCAATCTCCTTCTGGTCTGCAGTGCCTCTAATGACTGCATACATAACATAACCATCCTTTTTTCATTTTGCTGAAATGAAATGTGCCGTTTCTTTAAAAAAAATGCGGATATCCTTTTAAACTCTAGGTTGCATTTACAGAAATAAGTAAATCAACCTTCTAACTCTTTATTGTTCCAGCTGCGTTTTCTGAATCATCCCACGCTGTGCTACAGACCTCTCCTCCTGAAGCAGCACGACTGGATTACGTCCAAAAGGCTGCGAGTAAAGCTCCTTCGTGAAAAATGTGTTGCTGACAACCTGCGTGAAGTAACTCTTGAAAATGTGACTGTTTCCAACCCTAATGGTATGTAGCAGAGCAGTGTGTTCATGGCTCTTCCTCTTATGGTGACTGACAGCGCTCGAGTCAGGTCTGACTGACAGGAAAATAAATGACATGATTTTCTTCTTGGGAAGTGCTGACATTAGACTTCTTTAGTAAAGGGTTGGAAGGATGTGATTTTCTACTAATGTGTCTCACATTCGGAGCTGTCTCTTCATACTGAATCTGTGCACAGAGCGACGCTGCATAATATTTTGTCTCATTGAGCATAACTATATCACGCTCCATGTACTCAGAATCTGACCTGCCTAAACTCCCAGAGAGGCCAACTGAGTGTCTTTCTGCTTCTTATATACCAGGGAAAAAGCCAAATCAGCAAAAAGTGATGCAAAAATATTATCAGTAACTTCATTAGTGTCTCTTACTTAAAGCTGATGTAATTTTTATGTGAACAGAGGATCAAAAGACTACTTGTGATCAAGGCTGTAGCCAGGATTTTTGAAATACTGAGGTCTGGACTGCAAGTCCACTATCCTTATTATTCAGACAAGGACATAGGAGATTTTTTTTTTAGAATTTGTCTAAAAAAGAAAATGCCATAATCACCTTAGAAAATACCTATCAGTATATCAGTGTATAATGTGAACTGCCTCCGGGTTTCTAAAACACTCAAATTCCTAGAAAGAATTTCTGAGGACATGACCTCAGTGTCATCATTAGTAGCTACAGTCATGCCTGTAATGTGACCGTTGTTGTTCTTAATGACAAACAAACAAGACGAAAGCAGGGGGTGTTGGATGGGTCATAGAAGGACTTTGTGTCCAGTTTGTGACAAAGAGTCAGGAGTGATTTGTTTTACGTTTATGTAGCGTAAATAAGTTAACATAAGTAACGTCACTTACGTTACGTGACATGTATAAAGTTACTTACGTAACTTTAGTTATGAGATTGAATTCCACATTCCTAAAGTCGTAATGTGTCATACTTTGCAATCCGTTAATCCGTTAATGTCTT
Organism: Pagrus pagrus; assembly: GCF_965226575.1. Lineage (NCBI taxonomy): Eukaryota > Metazoa > Chordata > Actinopteri > Spariformes > Sparidae > Pagrus > Pagrus pagrus. The sequence continues at coordinate 17,549,863 of NC_140193.1, forward strand.
ACCAGATGTTGCATATTATGTATCCTTGCTAACTTGACCTCGGAGCGCTTCAGGTGCAAAATTGACCCATAGGTAGAACGTCATAGTTTGAAGCTTGAGGTAGCACAAAACAGGATATTGTCCATGTCAGACTCCTACTTGAAATACTCCTCCTGCACCTGGGTAGAACATGCAGAATAAGAAGGATGACTTATGTCTATTTTTGCACTGATATCAATACCACATGAATTTGGACGTATTGTAATATCAAGAAAAGTGTGGAAAGCAATATACAGGCAAGCAGAATGCAAAGCAGCTACACTGCAAAATTTCTCAATCTCGCTTGCAGTGAATTCTCCAGACAATGACCAGCTCTATTCACACATTCAGTCGGACATTACATGCACTTTGTACTAGACAGCTGGCAGAGTAAAGTCCAGATAATGTCTGGTACAACTGATTCAGACATTTGCGTTTACACATCTTGTCCGGGATTTTGTCGACAAGTTCAGGGTAGTAGTGTATATGTGAATGCAGCCACAGTCAGCAACTAGCTGCTGAATATAGTGAAACATTTAGCTGCTCATGCCCAAATATTTCCCTATGGAGGTGGTGGAGACCAAAGTAGAGTTCTTAAGAGAGTGAATATTGGACTTTACGTAAAACGTGGCCAGAAACACGACTGCAAATGAATGATACTTTTGCTCTGTACCAGCTGACCGTGTAAAAAACAGCATTTGCTAACAACTTTGAATATCGTCACAGATAGTCCTCAGAGAGGTTGGTATTAGATAACACCTGTTGAAGTTTGGCAACCTGACAAACAACAACCTATGACATTACAGTATACATTTAAAAAGTGAGACAACCGTAAACCTGTCATAGTTATAATTCAAGCCATTTGATGATCGATATAAAGACATAACTACAGTAGCTACACAACAGAAACACAGCATGCCTTTCTACTGTGGCACTCTGAAATCTCATTAATGACATGTTGCTAACCTTTTCTCATTACAGTCATCCCATCGTAAATCACCCCAGCTGCCAGTGGGATGTTGCATCACACAAAACTACTACAACCACCCTTGTTTTGCCGTTTTGGTTTGAGGTGTATGTATGTGTAACTCATAACAAATTTATCGTCATCCATTAGCTGGCCGCCATGGTTTCCTCTTCTCAGCGCCTCCCTCTGCTCCTCTCCAGCGGTCGTGTCCAGCTGGTTGTCACATGATGTGGGAGAGCCACCGAAGAGATGGTGTTCCTTCTCAGATCATTTGTCTTAATTAAAATTTAATGAAATGTGGCTCTCTTTACTATTGTGTCTTGCAGCTCATAAATGAAACATTGTACTTTGGAGCATTAGTCAAAAAAGAGCTCCATACATTGTTTATATAAGCCTGGTGCCATAAATAGTAAAGTAGTGTAAGGGTTATATGAGTACCTGAAACTACTGCTGACGCATGTAATGAAGTTGTTGAAGTAGGGAAAAGTTGTTGCATTATAGATGTAATGAATTTTGAAAATACTGTATGTGACTTTAAGAGCTATTCTTGTTGCCTCAAATGTGCAGCTGATGTTTAAAGACCAATTGATATAATTCGTGTAGAAGGAGCCTGAAACAGACCAGAACAGACTAACTCAATTCATTCAACACTGTGCCAAAGTCCTGACCTCCAGCCGAGCCAATGCTCGACCAGCCTCCGTGGCTCAATGAAAACTCCCTTTGAGAATTAATTTTTTCTGCAAAGGTAAATGTGAGAAACAATGATTGTTTTTCAAAACATTTACTAGCCCTATAAGCGTATCGATGAACCACACAACATGCTGTTGAGTAAAGCTATGCTCCAAAGCGGGATCCTTCGTTTTTGGGTACAGACGAGTTAATTGCGACCAATCAATTTACCAACTGTAACATTCGCTGTAGCTAGCTAGCAACATACATGAATACCAGCGTGTTCTCCCTCCCAGCGTGTCAAATACACGACCAACCCCCCATCTTTGTTACATGTTACGTGTGGCACATGCAATGATGAAGAAACTCCTTACTTTTAGTGTAAGACAGCTTAAACTGTTCTGTGTTTTTTGTTGTTTAACACACACACACACACACACACACACACACACACACACACACACAGGCAGCAGCAGGTCTTGAACTAAAGTAAGACATATCCATAAGAGCTCTCTAATGTCTGGTATATTTTGATTGTAAACAACAGGACTCTCCACATGCTAATGTTACCTTTTTGTGCTAACGGTACTCGTGTGTGCTTCAGTCCTTTCTGTGCTGCCTATTGATGGTCTGGGACTTACACAGACTATTTCTCACTGCCCATCGAGCCCACTCTGTCTAGTCTCAGTAAGTGTGATAGCTGCTGCTATTATAGTTGCCATTTATCACTGAAACTGCACTTGCAATGTTAGCGAGAGACGGCAGATGTCTATCAATGGCGTGCAACATACAAATTCACCTCTAAAATCTTGTCCATATATTAACTATCATGACATTGTGACAATTTGTTTTCCATCCTTGATTGTTTGTTTTGTCTATATACCTACTGATGTTCGTCTATGTAGCCTTCCTGTTGATTTAGGGCTAAACTGTGAGCAGACCTGTCTTTGAGGTGTATCAGACACTATTTTTCATGATCGCCACATAACAATTTAATGTTTCCAAGAACCATTTAAGCTTAATTACATGTTACATGTTGTATATGTCATAGACCAACACTTACTCTCTCTCATTCTTACTGTGTTTTAAAATTCATCAGTCTAACGCAGGATGATGAATTCTGAGATGGAGGAACTTTTATGAGGTGCAAATTACAGGTGAGGGTCATTAGAGATGATTAAGGGTGATCTAATGAGTTTAATCCCCACCTTTGTCTAATATTGGGCTATTACCTTCCTCCCAACTAGCTTTTTAATGGTCTTGCCTTACAGCCTTTAACACAAATTAGCTAAACTTACCCTGACCTCAATATCTCGCTGTGCTTGCTTTAATTTGCAGGGGACAGACCTTCGATGAATGGCTAGCTGCTGGTTGCAGCACCTTTATGTGCTTCTCACATGCAGGGCCAAAATCCTAATGTCTCCCTAACATTAAAATATGTTTCAGATGTGTTGATATATTAGTTTAAATAAAAGGCAAACAAATAAAATGCTACGCTACGACGTGTAATCATGCATCACCATCCCAAATAGCCATTATTATTACTACTACCATATTTCGGTGTACTGCTGTTCTGTGTGTAGTTTGTCCAAGTGGTGTTGCCATACCACAGCAGAGGCCTACAATGACAGGAAATGATGCTTAAAATTTCGATTCCCTGCCCCAATCTAACAAAACTCGGTCCACCACTGAGTTTTTCTAACCTGTTAAAGAGCTGTGCATTCTTTTACCATTAATTTGGTACTATGACAAGAGAGTTTTTTAAGTGCAGTAATCTTTGTATGTGTAAATAAGAAGCATCTCAAGTCACTGTGGCTGCTGAGAAGTTTGCGTTGGGAATGTATAGCAGCTGTAGGTTTATGAGCATGTGTGCTGTCACCTTCTCTAGAGGCAATCGTAACTTTCTTTGATGGAAATCTAACTAGCCCCAGGGATGTGCACGATCAGCAGCCTGGCTACTGTCCGAAGCATAAAACAATTTCACCAAGAGACCTCAATGTCAGTGCTGTGAAAGGGCAGTGTAAAACACCTGGTTGTAATAGGGTTTCCACTGTTACCTGGGGATAGTGACCGGGGAAAACGAGAAGACATAGTAAAAGGCTAATAGAAAACAGATCTATACATGGATGGTGTCATGTACAAATGTGTTTGTACAGCAAGTGTCAGTTTAAATCACATATTTACTTAATTTTCAATGAAATTTCATGTCTTACAATTAAAATGTGGTCAATTTTGACTGTTTTCTGAGTGTTTCCTTAGACTAGTAAACTAGTCTTAGCTTTAAGTTCTGTTCAAACAGCGGAGAAATTAGTCTTGATGAACATCCCTTACTGTCACTGTACATGATCGCCACCTTATTCTTTGGACAATGACACAAAAGAGGTGGCACCAAAAGGCAGCTTTCACGTTGGTCCTGTTTGAGTTTCCTGGCACCAGATGAACTGGGAGGAGATTCTCCTCTTTGAACTGCATCAGTTTGTGTCTGAGCACTTTGTTATGCACAGTAGCTGCAGGAAGGACCCCAGGAGCAGACCCCTGGCTCCCTCATTTCATTTACTTTCAGGCAGGGTGAAGGGTAAAGCCACCGGAATGATGAAACACGGTTACCCAACTCTCATTGTTTTTAGGGGGCGCCTGTATGTGTTCACGTTTCTCTTTAACTCTGAGCGCAGGGGGAAATTATAATTAATCTGTTAATGACAGTCGGGGCTGTCATAAGCTCGGGGAGTGTATAATAAATTGCTGTAATAAAAATTAAGATTGCATGCATCATTGAGGCCTTCAGAGGGTTTGTTTAATGTAGTTACAAAAATGGTAGCAGCTGATGTGGCGTCCACTGCTCTACCAGGAGAACGCTAATTTCTGAGTGACACTTAACCTGCTGTAGCTCAACCACAGCTGAGGGAGGTGAGGGGAAACCTAATGAGTTTTTCCTGCGTCCCATTTTGGGAACCACTGAACTGGATGGCCTGGTTTGTATCCAAGAGGCATAAAAAAAATAAAGAACTTCATGGGAAATTAATTAGACCCTCAGAAAATCAAACCCGATCCCAGATTCAAATAAAAGGATTCATTATGGTCAGTGAATGATTGGTCATTGTTTCCGAGGGCTCAAACTTTAGACAAATCACCACATGCTCTGAAAAAGTCAAGTGAGGGTTAAAGGTTGGGTTGTTCACTTGTTCCTCTTCCCCTTAACTGGAACATGAAAGATGTTGCGTCGTCTGTAACGTGCACTCTTGAGAGGCACGGCGTAGTTACAGCAGCAGCAGCAGCAGAGGACTTCCTCTTCTTTGATGAGAGACAAAGCTTCCTCTGTGGTGCAGGGTCCCATTAGAGGAGAACCCTCGACTTCTGCCCTGGAGGAACAAAGGAACAAATCTTAAGCGTCATTAGAAGATGATCATTTTTGTGGATATAGTCCCGCCGCCTAAAAAGGAGACCTGTTCGAGTGTCTTTTCTGCACCCATGTTCATGCACGCTCTCCAGTTCAATGGCGATCTGCTGACATACCAAACAGAGGTTGGCTGACCGGTTTCCTGTCTAGTCACCGTGGCTGTGTCACCTCTTCAACCAGAGATATTTGTCAAGGAGGAGGCTTGGAACCGTATCTTTTGTCGTGTTGTTTGGGACACAAGGGGCCTCGTTCAGGGTTTAGCCTGCGGGCAAGCTGGTATATTGCACTTGTAGCCTGACACCAGTTGACACAGCATAGTTGCCCAGGTCACCCTACAAAAACATGCCTCTCTCTCTGGATGAAGCAACCAAACAATAGAGATATTTTGGTTGACAGACAGCCCATGGTGCTCTTATTGAGACTAAGCTCACTTGCATCACAGGGGAAGATGTGGTGGTGAACTTTAAAGTAATAACATCCTCCCTGTCCTGCTGTTCAACTTAGCAAGAGACACATTGTCTCATCTCTAGAGCTCAGTTATTCTATTTGATAGGAAATTGTCGGGGTGTGAAGCTCTAGGCGCCTCACGATTCTGATTCAAAGGGCTACGATGGGATTATTAAATGATTATCAATTCATTTTGATGCTTAAATGTTTTGATCTTAAAACATAGTGCATTTGTAATGATCCATAATGAAAATAAACAGGTTAGAATTTACTTCCAACTTCTTTGCACACACACAGCTATTGTCACCAAAACTGAAGAACTAGCCTAGCTTAGAACGCCAACGCAACACGTCTACGTCCATTACCTTTGACCATCCAGTTGGTTCGGCCGTAAGGAACATACTTACCTTGCCGTGATCGCATGAACTCGAGAATACATCTTGCCAAGCTTCAAAATATGTGCCTGTGGCTAAACCACAGTGGTTCAGAAGATCAGCGTCCTTTAAGGAACTACTGGCCGCTACTGGCATTGTTTGGATTTGATGATGAACGAGAGAGTCGACTGTTCGTTTGAAAGTCAACAATGGTGGCCCCTCAGGTGGTTAGCATAGTTGCTATAGAGAGTATGTTTCATTGAAAAATGGATGCCACTGAAGATTTTATGGTATTTGCTCTTTTCCCGACTGGCTTTGGTAAGAGTCTGATTTACCAACTGGCTCTGCTGGTGGTATCATGCTTCCACTGTTGATCTGATTGATTGAAGTTAGCCTGTGGATGACAGTGATAGACAGATGGTTCATTTGATCACGGGCCAAGTAGTCTCTGAAAGTGCCTGCCTTTTTTCCACAGAGCACTCGAGTAGAGAAGAGTCACGACAACAGAAATTCAAAATGCTTGGTTGTCAGGTGATCCACGAGACTTCTGATAGTTCCCCGACGTTCATTAATGTGATTCAGATGTAATAATAAACTTGATTCTCTTCTGGTTAAATAAGCAAACTAAACTGTTTGCTCTGCAGCAACTCTACTGGGCTGCTAGTATTTGCGTTCCAGAAACTTTTGAGAGGCTTTTTGGTTCGCCATTGCAGTAAAAACAATGGTCCATTGGTGTAAACAGAGATGGCGCGACTCTCTCTACTCAAGGGCTCTGCTTTTTCCCAGATTGTTCTGTGTAACAAAACATCTGGCATGTCAGCTTAGCAACCTACATCCTGGTCTTACACAATTCTGACAGGTGACCATTATGTTGAGAATTATGTTTTAAATTTCTAATTATTGCCTTTTCTGCATCGAGACAGAACTGCGATGCATCGAAGAATACATTTTTCCCCTCTGCCCCTGAAAAACATAGACAGAATATCAACAAAAACTTTCAAAAAATAGGTTTAGTTGAAGTCTTGGGCTTCAGAGTTGTAATCAGAAGTCTGTGGCTGAAACACAGAGCTTGTGAGCCGACTCTAATAGGGCCTCAGTGGAGGGTAGACTGCAGCAGCAGATCCTCCAGTGTGATTCATCTCTATTGTTTCGCTGGTTTGTTACCTTTCTCTCAAAGAGCCTATTGCTCCCATGGCTCCCACAACAATTATCACCTGCTTGTCTCTCAGCTCAGTCTGTCGACACCGTGTTGTTGCCTCTGCTTCTGTTTCTCATCCCCTTCGTCTTTGTATTTACCTTTCTTCCTTCCTGCTGTATTAGTTATATATAAACCTGTTATGCATCACCCACCGGCCATGAAAGACAATTATAGACCAAAAGGAGCAATGGGCTTAATTTTCCAAATTAAGTGAAACTTAATAATTCTCGCCTAAACGCTGGCAGTGATTAATGGCTGTGAGGAGACCAGGCAAAAATGTTCTGTATGTACAGGTCAACTGCTTTTAATGGTAGATAAACAAAGCATTTTTTAAATAATACTGGATATAAATACAAACATTAACCATGAACAAAAAAAAAAAGACGGAGAAAAAAGGAATTAATACAGATACACGTTATTATAATACTTAAAAGTTTCCATCAATGAGCACATTAGAAACAAATAGGCAGCGTACACTATATATAAGCTCAAAGCAGCCAGCACCACCCCAATGGACAATCCACTTTTTCATACATTTAGGGAAAATATAATCATTCTTTTTAATTACTGCACCTAGGCACTCTATTAAAATTCTAATTCACCTCATCCACCTCGATTGATCTGTTCACAGTGGGTGGCTGTGGTGAAATGCACTGTATAATATTCATGCTGGTACGCCTTGGTTGTGCTGTGTGTCAGAAGCCATCTTGCAGCGAATCCCTCACCCACCTTGGAGCGCAGCCTGTGGAACTGATGAGGTGAAGAGCATTGCTCTGCAGCTCCATGCTAGTAATCACGGGACTGAAGAAACACATACATCATCTGCCACACAGGTTGGCATGGCGAGTGAAAAGCCTTCACATCACGTAAGATGTTGGACAAATGATGGCCATACGTGTGTTAGTCTCCTCACAGATGGCTGTGCATCTTCAGTCAGGAAAAAGCTGAGCCTGGCACTTCTTCCCCTCCCCCAATCCACTCCTCTTGCTCCCTCTTCCTCTCTCCCTCCATCAGTCTTTTGTAGCACGTCCTGTTTTTTTTGCCTCTCCTCTGCAGGAGGTTTGATATTGGCAACACAGTTAGTGCCCTCCACGGAAATAACAGTGGAAAAGATGACATAAATTATTTGCCAATTGTTTGACACATGCAGGGCATTGTCCTTGCTATAATCATCAGCACTCTGTCACCTGAAGGTATGAGCGGTGCCACTGCTGCTTTGTGTCTCTCTGCTAAACCTCGCGGGCTGTTCAGGGCTCCTGCTCTCTTTGCTAAAAAGTATATGACGCAACGTTTCTCCAAGAAGCAAGGAGGAATGAATCACAATCATGGTTTTAAATTGTCGGGCCTCTGCATTTGCATTTGCATATGTGCAAAAATCACAAGTCCAGTCGTGTAATTAAACAGTAATAGTAACTATACTGGCGCACACTTTGCTCACCAGCAGCCAAGTCACACTGCTTTGAAGAATGCTTAGGAAATGGCAACATCTCCCTGTTGTTAAAGCAGTGGTAAATATTTAATACCATGAACTCATGAGAAGCAGCAGGGACGGAGAGCCAGCAGGCCTTAGGTGATATTAAAATAATACTCTTTTAATGGCACTTTGGAGGGCAAGGACTCGTCTTTTCCTCCAGTTAAGTTATTATGTTTTTCAGTCATAAAATGCAATTTGAACCCTCTAAGGTCCAGGTTCATTTGGTTCCTATGTATTCATTCTTGTCTTTGTTTGGCACCTTTTAAACTGTCTTTCACCACATGTATGGTATATTTTTTTAAGCACAAACTCAGCTTTAATGTGACTTCTCACTTTTAAGCTGTGTCCAGAATACATGAAAATAACTGTGATAGTGATAGCAGAATTTCTCAAAATATCATTATAGAACAGTTCAAGGTTGTAAGAAACATAGTTTCACTATTTATTCCTACAAATACTGCAGAAAAATTTAAGACATTAAACAAAACAACACAATATCACTACAGGATCTCTGTTCATGTTCACTGCCGTAACTGTCGGCATGACTATATTTCTATGTTTCTTTGACTGAATGAAACACGACATTTATGAACTGTGCTGGTGTCACAGGGAGGAGAAAGTCAGTGGATGTACCAAGTTCAGGATTGTGACACTGGAATCCAGGATTAGCATCCAGTCTGTTGTTAGGTTTAGGCAACAAAGGCACTTTGGTTGAGGTTAGTAAAGGATATTTTAAATTTTTGAAACAGTCACAACATTTAATCTGTAGGATTCACTTTGGTTAAGGTCGGGAAATATTGTGATTTTGTTAATGTGTTTAAATCAGTTCTAGAAATAGTGACAAAATCGACCATAGACACTTCACTATTACATGAACTGCCTTGATACTAGGCTGAACTATAAAGAGCTGTCCACACCAAGATCGATCACTAGAACTATAACTAGAACAATAATAATGTGAGCGTCCGTTCTGTAAACAGCGGTGCTGAGCATGCGCTGTGCGCTCCAGCTGTGTTGGCAGCTTTGAAAATGGATATTAATGACCTGTTACTGCTGCATGTTGTACAGAGAAACGGAAAAAAAAAACCTTCAGAAGAATATGGTTTTACAAATTCTTCAAAGATGTGAAGTTGGGAGGATCCAGCACTCTGTTCGGAGAGTTGTGATCTCCTGAAGACAAACTTTATTCATTCTTTTGGAAGTGTCAACATCAGTTCTCCTGACGATTGTTTTAAAGGACATCAAAGCAAACTTCAGAGACCCCATGAACGAATATGTCTCTCTCTATAAATGATGTTTTTCATCTGTTATTTTTCCAGCCTCATATACGTTATATAAGCATTTAATAAGTTGGATAAATGTCCAAGAGTAATTAGAGTAGACCATCTAAAAATGTCTCCTAAATGGCATCAACTAGCTAACATATAAGAGGTTGTACAGCTAGAAACCAATATTATAAGCACTCCTGCAACATTATTTTGTAGGAAAATGTCCCCACAATCAAGCTGATAGATGGCCTTGTACTTTTGTGTGTATTCTGATTGACTGTCAGTGTTCCTGTTGTTCATCAAACTGATCCTGAAGTGATCTCAACGATATTGTCCCCTACTGTCACTGTCGTTATACGTAGTTGTGCTGTGGACTGTGGAAAAATAACTATTTATAGTTATCGTTATAGTTTGTTTTGATAATTTTTGGTGTGGACAGCACTTAATGCAGTTAATACGCATGTAAAGTGACTCATCCAAACTCGTTTTTGTGCCTTTTTCATTCAAAGCCAATATATGCTGATAAATCACTATAAACAATCATTTTTAAGCATTTCTTTGTCCACAGATATAAATGAGACACTGCGAAGTAGTTCAGTAGTTTGTCCCTACATGAAGTTCTGCTACTATAAATAAAGCATGCTCAGTGACTTCCCAGATGAATAGACGGTCTCCAGAGGGTTTTAAATACTAACATACTGTGTGTTATGATCAACTAACTGTGAGACAGATCATCGCAGCTGGTTGGAGCTGCGTCAGATTCTGTATATTTGAATAATTGTGGAATATTAATCAAAAGATTTGACAATAGTAATGCCAGAGAACATGTTGGAAACCATCAGACAGAAGCTGAAATCTCGACTGAATCTGTCCTGGCCTGCTCAACAGTTCGCAATCAGCAATGAATGGCATCAAATATACGAACAGAGTTTCCCAGGCGTATCTCCCCAGGCAAGGAAATTATATTAAGCAGTCTATACAGTTCCATTAACAGCGTGCATGCAAGAGAGAGAGAGAGAGAGAGAGAGTCTATAAGAGAAAATAATGTTAGTTTTTGTGCATGAGTGTTTTTTAAGAGCTTGCCAACATCAGTATGAAATACATTTTATTTAGCTCATGTAAAGACTATTGTTATTAAACTGCGGATGGTGATGCATTGCAGTTCAAATGTCTCACCCACAGTAAACAAGAACATCTCCAAGTGGCTTGATTTCAAAAAGGCTCAGGCGCCTTTGCGTGCACAGTACACAACACATTACGGTGCATGGATATGAGACATAGTGCCGGATCAATACATGATTTAGCTAGATGAAGAATGATGTGCAGCTCAGTACAGGAAAATACAACAAGAGACGAAAACGGTCCCTCCTCATGAAAAATGCTCATTATCAATGGGGGAGGTGTTTTGTCTAGATGTAATGAGATACTGTCATGCTGTGGTACAGTGCAGAACAAGCAGAGCCACCCCTATGCAGCCTGTACCATTCTATAATGTCCTTGCCCTTGATCAGTTCCCGCTGCCTTCAATTGCACTGAAACCCATTATAAATTAATCACCTCGTCTGGCAATTTGCATAAAACACACACAGCACCATTTCCATTCACCTCTATCTATGAACTGGATTAGGAGAAACTGCATTAAATGGCACATTAAAGAAGAGAAAGCCGATCTGTAGCGAAAGGCGGTAATTCGGTGACAATGGCAGTGGAGCAATTCCTGTAAGCGGTATAATTAATGTATGCCTTGCAACCATACACGGGGAACAGCTCAGTGCATTTGGGAGCCAAAAGAGAGAAATTTCTCCCATGAGTCCTCCACTTCTCTCCTGCTTTCTGTGATTTCCCCAGCATACGACAATCTGATTTTGCTGCCGTGTTTTTTTAGGTTTTGACATATTTCTGCATACAGAATTACACTGAGAATTTACGCGTCTTATCTTCTGTGTTTATTTTGGCTGCATGAGGCAGTGAGATGTATACCTGCTCACTCAAATTATAACAGATTTGCCCCAGCGTGATGAGGTAATCAGCTCCTCGAAAACTGCCAAGCGATTACTCAGACAACGAGGAGCCAGTCACGACAATAAACTTAACTGAAAGACTGAAGATTGATCACAGCGGTCTTATTTAGACAAACTCGACTTTGAGAAAAAGGCAATTCATCTGATCTGTCCTGGTGTATTTTCCCTATGAATCAGCAAAAACAGAGAGGCCATCCCTGACTTAGATTAGAAAAAAGAGCATAAATCATGTAATTACGTTGTCAAAACAACATCTGATCTTTGCACACAGACTTTTGTTTACCTATAAAACAGAACTTTCATCTTTATGCTCTGCTTAGATGTTCCTAATTAATCCAGTTTCCACACTCACCACTCGCTCCCTGAATAACAAGCGGAGCATGAACTTTGCATCCAAAACAAATAATCTGATGCTGTGACAGACAGTTTTTAATGGGATGTGATGATGAATGACAGTAATACCAGATATTTGCACAGCATTTCCAAATGTGGAAATTCTTATCCACATGCTCCAGCCACATATTCACATTCAGTCCGAGAGACCACCAGTCAAAACTACTTTTATTTTTTCATTTGTTTTGAATGTAGCACTGTTTACACTTTACAAATGATAATATAAGCGTAACAATTTGAGTGAAAAGCTGAATTTTGTTGAAAAGATTTATTTGGTATGTCTCCCTTTTGCTTTTATGACATCATACACTCGAGCTAGCATGGACTCCACAAGTTTGTGTGAAACCTGATGATTCACTTTATCCCATTCAATTGTGATATTATTTTATTTTCACATAAAAAAAAAATGTTTGCATGTAAAAATAAACTATTGCACGTGAAAATGTGGAATTCGCTGTGAAAAAGCTAATTTCATGTGACTTCATGGGCCACGATTTTGTTTTTTCACATGTGGAGATTCTACTTGTGTGTTTAAAAGCATATGAATATATGTAATTCACGTTTAAAAATGTACTTTCTTATGTTAAAAATAAAATAAAAAAATGTGAAAAAATGCTAATCATTTGTGAAAATGTACAGTTCATATGTGACATCGTTCTATTTTCACATGTTGACATTTTGGTTCACGGGTGAAAATGTTTGAAAATGTAGAATTCACATGTGAAGAAGCAAATTTCATGTGATTCAATGTGCAATGTTTTGTTTCCCATATGTGGAAATTCTGATCCACATGTGAAAAAATAGCCAATCATATATGAATATATGTAATTCTCATGTGAAAATGTGATTTTCAAATCAACAAATTTTCATTCATATGTGGATAAAAGCCAATCATGTGTGACAAAACTTTCTTTTCACATGAAAAGTAGCAAATTTCACATGAATTCATTGTGAAGTCATTTTTTGTTTCCAGTCACGTGGTCAAAAGCCACATGAACATAGTTTGTAATCCAAATGTGCAAATGTACAGTTCGATTTTAACATGTGACATTTTGAATGTGAAAATAGCCAATCACATGTAAAGACTTGTGAAAATGTGGAATTGAGATAAGAGGACGCAAATTTCACCTGATTTCTTCTGACATGTTTTGTTTCCCATATGTAAATTTCCCAATGCACAGTCCACATGTGACATTATTTTCAGATTGTTCAAACTTTAGTTTTTTTTCACATGTGAAAAGGGACGTTTTTATCTAGTCCGACATACATTTCTCCAATCAGTAATTCCTCAGTCATAAACGATTAAAATATTTGAGGGCAGTGGCCTGAAAAAAGGGAAGTGCGTGCAGTATAATTATGAAATGATCCGGCTGTGTAATGGACATCAGGCTTGTAAAGCCGCCTGCCCAACAATCTAGTTTGGCAGTGAGGAGCCCGTATTAACAACACAACAGTAGTTATTCTCCCAGTGCTTTCCTAAATGTCACAGTTTGCATTTGTCAGATTGCAATGTATCACTTAGAGGGGGGTGATGGGAAACCCTCCAAGAGTAACCTTGAATGGCAGCCAATCGGCACGGGACCAATGGCCTCCCATTCCTCTGCTTCGCTGCACTGCACTGGTGCTGCACTCTACAGTATATTTAAACACATGCCGACACCCAAGAGGAGGAGAAATAGCACCTGACCCCTTGAAACTGATATCCTCGCAAGCAAGGGAGAGGGGAAATTGTTTAATGAAGATGGATCACGGTGATGGCTTTACATTTCATTTCTTAACAGCGGGCATACGGCTTTATTACAGCCAGTCCTCACCTTTGTCCTCTCTCTCTCAGACGAGGCACTCAGGAGGCTCTGTGTACTCACTTTAGTTTGGGTTTTAGTGCCTTTTTTTGGGAGGTGTGTGTATGTGTGTGTCCGTAGTGTCTGTTGCCTCCCGAATGTAAAAATCTGCCTGCATCGTAGAACCTGCTTAGCTGGCTAGTCAACAGGGAAATGTTGACAATTCAGCCCAGTTCCATCTGGCCACATTCTTCCTGGTCTAGCTGCTCTGTGAGGTCTCCTGTGAAATGATGTCCTCTATCAGCAGTGAATGTCACCAGCCCTACACCATTATTGCAGAATAGGATCCCCACAGACTGTGTGGAGAGAAAGGGATTCAACACCACTGTTACACCTTATTCCTCCATATACTGGAAGTAAAAAAGATTCAATGCAGGAGCAGGATTTTAATGCTATAGATACATCTACAGTTGAATCTTGAAATAACCCAAACTATCTGCATATTAAGGACAAAAAATGGGTGAAACACATTGGTTCAGGATAGCAGAGGTATGCTAAACACGAACTTGTTTGTATGAAGGGTTGTCTGACTGCATCAGAAGGCAAAAGTGTTTATAGCTGCTCACAACAACCAAACTTGAAGGCGAAGTGAAAAGCCTGTCGTCGAGAGATGGGAGAGCTGCAACAAGCATTTAAATTCTCTCCAGGAAGGCATTCATAGTTTGCAGAAGTACACCTCCGTCATGATCGGATTGTCAGTCTCAGAAAGTTACAGAAATAGTCAGATACGGCCCTCACAATATCGATGTCAGGAAGGTGTTATGGCGGAGGGGATTTCAGACAGTGTTTGACTTTCCGACAAGCACTTTGGCTGGAGCATACTGACGCCTTGCGATTCTGTGACGTTCACTTTAATGTCAGGTTTGAAAAAATGAAAAACATTCCTACAAATTAAACATCAACAAACTTTTGTTCCACAGTCAAACATTCATCTTTTTTTCATTTTCTGTATTCAACCACAGCAAAGACCTGGACAAGAGTGCAGCATAGAAACATAAACACAACACAAAGAGTACAAACAACACAGTTTCTGCAGTTTTTGCAGGTTCTGTGTTTGTAGTAGGCAGTATTCAGTTAAGTTGAATTAACAAGCAAGCTATGATTTTCTGAACTGTTTTAAATAAAGTAGAAACAATACATTTTAAAGCAAACACAGTGGCCAACATACTATTTTCCAACATTATTACAAACACATCGCTTCAGTGGACTCGCTTGGAACCTGCTTTCACGTTCAGTGTTTGACCTACATAGATACTAAACATGTCAACAGGATGCATTACATCAGTCCCTCATGTAATATCACCCCTGGCCTACCGAGGACCTTCTCTTTGAATTGACAAATTGACGGACTCAAGAGTGAAGGATTTGTGTAATCTGGTCAGGAATCAAGGAAAATTATAGGCTATTTCAGATGTTACAGTCGTCTTGTTTGAGAGACTGAAACACGTTGTGTACACAGACATGGGTGGAAGCTCTCTGAACTCAAGTCAGAGTCGGCACAGGCCATGAAGTTCAACCCCTCCTTAAAAAAAAGAAAAAGGTCATGTAAAAAGAACCAGCTGTATTATGCTATAAATAACAGCAGCTTTGCAGAGACGGCTCTGTGTTCGGGACAGGCCAAGGCTCCTTCCAAACCACATGCTGACTAGGTTTTCTCCACAGTAGCTTTTTCCAAAATGAAAATAGTGCTTTAAACCATTAAATACTTTAAGATTTAATTTGGACCTGGACGATAAACTTGTGACCTGCCATCCATTCTAATTATTGTGTCAGTGAGGCAGACAGCTGTGATCAGTGCTTTTGCTTACTGAGCAATGGAGCTTCACTCAAACTTTATTCACCACCATCAGGAAAAAATGTTGTAAACATCCAAAAGTAAATGTAACCTGTCTGAAAATCACACTGTTGTTTTCTTTTTACTTTACTTATTTGTTGTTTATTATCATTTGTAGTTGTTAGTAAAAACTATCAGCATCGGAAGTACTTTTACCTTCACATTGTACACAGCTGAAGGACCTCAGTGCATTTATTTACTGTAAACTTGTTGTGTTGTCACATCAAACTGTTGCTCATCAACTGTCATGTTCCTCTGAACACAAACTCTCAGTCCTGCTGTGTGTGACTTAGCTCCATTAGCTGTTAGCTCCATCAGATGTAAGCTATTAGCTATGTTAGCCGAACACACCACAGGACTCTGCTGCCCACTGCCGTGTTACAGCTAACAGCTAACAAGCTCTCCTCCTGCCAAATTCAACACAGATTTAGTGTTAGCAGTGTAACATTATCAGGGGAAAAATAGGGTGCATCGGCCATCAGTAGTGTGTTTACTGCGTCTTTTGGGTTTTGACGCATCATATTTTGTGTAGGTCTCACACTGACTGGCCAGCTACTTATATGTTAAGAACTATAGTAACAGCATGAGAAGACTTTGTTGTGGTCAGTGCTCGGTTCAGTTTTTTGTCATTTGCTAAGTGATAGTTTCACAGGGATGGGAGAGTTACTTTGAAAATTGTATCCAATACAGTTAATTACCTGTTAAAAAATGTCATCAGTAACGAAATCCAAGTATCATGATATTCAAGTAAAATAACTTGATTACTTTCTGTTACTTTTGGATTACCACAATACCAAACGTGTGCAAATAAAGACGAGAGAAAATAAAATCAATTAATTGACTTTTGTTTAATCTTAACACACAAGTGTGTATTCTGTTCACGACCAGAGTGATGTTGTGTGAGACTCAACAGGTGATGCCATGTGTGCATATGCACATGGTTACAGACTGGTATATCATTCTTTATTTTAAAATTGTAGTTCTGTTAGTAATCCTCTTTTTTACTAAATGCATCTGTAAGCTAATTACTTTTTTTTCCTGTAACTTAAACAGAACACAGCTGCATATTTTTGGTATCCTAATTACGTAATCCCTTTACATGTATTCTGTTACTCCCCAAGCCTGCAGTTACATACTGTATATACTGTACAGACATACGAGAAATTCCTTTTCCTCCTGGAGGCGTCACGAGAAACATCTCTGTTCGTGCAAAATACATTTTCTATCGTCCATTAAAAGACGGGACGCCATTAGTCTCAAGTCCTGCAGAGCAATGCATTGGATGTCTGAGATGGAGCAGAGTCTGCACCTCTGAACTCCGGACCAAAGGCCAAGGGTTCAAATGGACAACAGAGCCCTCGGGCAGAAAATCTGAACCCTTCTCACCTTAGACGACAAACCTAAAGTGCATCAGCAGTGCAGTATTTCCCTGTAACTGAGCCGCCCACTAGTTGTATTGAATATTTTTACATCACGTAGAGATTTTAATCCACTTATGGCACCAAACATTCTGAGGATTTGAGGCTGTGCTGCAACAAATTCAATTTAGCACTGCGGGTAATTCATTTTTGTCCGGTATACGAGATGTAGATGGACATGGAGGTATGGTAGTTCCGCATACAGCAGCGAGTGAATTTTATATGAAAGTTATTGGAAGTTTCAGTCATCACAAAACTCTGATCTTGCTCTGGTCGTGAACCAAAGGGAGCATTTGTCTGGTATAACAAAGATATATGAGTCTTGCAGTACACAGCTCGCTAGTCTTAATTAGGTAGCTACCATCAAATGGGAATCGTATCATCACATTGGTAAGTGTACCACAACATGCTCGCCCCTAACCCTTATACGTTTGTGAATCCTAATATTAACGGGGGCATAGAATACTTAGAGGAATAATTAATGTTGGTCTAAATTGAGTTTGAAAAGCCTGTGGTTTACCGTGTCATTGGTGCACACTGTCAGCCAATTGCAGAGGCTGAGGGATTGGGAGGGTCAATGTGTAATGTCCATGCGATGAGTAGTGCTGCTTTACGACTTCCATTTGCTCTACTGCGGGCAGCCTTCCCACTGGTCCTCACTAATGACGCCTCTCTAATGCTGCATGGAAGAGCAGAGGAGGGTAATGTAAGTGGAGATAGGGGAGCCACTTGGGTAAAAATTAAAACACGATAATTGATAATATTTCAGTGTAGCTTAACGGAATGGCTCCATATCATGTTCAAGAGGATTATCAATGGCTACTTAATAAAACATACACGTATTTCATAATTGAAAGAGACGAGTAGTGGACACAGAGTGTGGACGTAACGGCAAAAGGACTGAATAAAAAACAAAAAATACAAATGCTGACCATAAAAGTAATACTCCAATTATATGCAGTTTTAGCAGGACGTACTCACGTTTTATTCTCCTGCATTGGCAGAATGTGTTTGTTTTATTTGCTGCTTTTTTGAGTAATAGGTATCAGTGTTATGAATGAGTTCTGATGTCAAAAGCTGCCCAAACCTGTCTGTTTGTCCACATCTTCCTTATTATTACAATGGCTTGTGGTGAGAAGACTCTCATCTTGTTAACGTGTTCATCGACAGTCACTAAGTGCTCACAGTAGCACAAACTGAGTATCTCATACGTATATAATATCCTGCTATGTGTCTTTCATGGTGACTGAGACATACACCCTTTTTGACCTCCATGCTATTAGCAGCATAGTTGTGTGTAGGTTTGCTGTTTTATAGGTGCACTATAGCAGTGTGGAAGAAATATTTACTAGACGTGGCATTTAAACTAGAAGTCGTTAACATTTGCTGTGCACCTACGTGGTTTTATGTTTGCCTGCTTCTATTTGAATCATGCCTTACCACACACGTGTCTTTTTGCCTGTATGTGTATACATACGTCTATTTTTGTGAAGCAAAAACCTGTTCGCTTTTAAAGTGCTATATAAATGAAAGTACTTGAAACTTGAAGTGTTGATACCACTGTAAAGATACAAAAGAAGATACAGTGTCCTGCAGTATTTAAGTATGTAAGTATAATCAGAAGAAATGTACTTAAGTATTTAAGTATTATAGCAAATGTACTCAATGCAGAAAATCACCCATGTGACTGTAATACTATATATATTATACTATATATGTATATATTACATCATTAGATGAATATTATTAGTACAAAACCCGACTTACTGTTGTTCCTGTTTGAGGTAGAGCTAATTTGCAGCTATTTTGTATTAATAGGACTGCTTTTAATAATTAGTTTCATGGAATAATCTGCCAATTATTTTCACGGTTGATATATTTGTACAAAAATGTCAAAAAATAAATTTAAATGATTAAAATAAATAATCAAATCTATGAAGCAGGAGCCATGAAATATTTTCATTTAAATATTTAAACATTAAATATTTAAATTTATTTAGTTACAAGTAACTAAAGCTGTCCGATTCTGTTGGACTCCAACAGAAGAATTAATTACACTTAGTACATACCGTGCATTAACCATAGCTGCACATTTTATTTTACTCATTATTTTCATCATAAACAGCTTTGGAGCAAAAGTAGAGGCCTGTATTTTTTTGTTACAGCGTAAAATTCATCATAGTTCAAGTTCATCATGAAGAGCACATACCAGTCACACACTGATTCAAATGCTAATTAAAAAAAACATCACATTTTATTAGCTCTTCTTATGTTTCGTGCAAAAAGACTTGTGCCATTTTTCCCTCTGTATTGTAGGGGAGTAGATGTTTAAAGTCGCATGAAAGAAAAGAAAGTTCACTTTCCTCAAATTTGTACTTAAACGCACAGGATGTAATTTCTGCCGGTCTCTCAATCAAAACAAAACAAAAGACATAAGTAGCATGGAATCTTGGGAGTTCTTGTCTTAATTGTTAAACAACCACGATTGCTGATGAAAATCTACCTACGTTACTCAGGCAGAAATGTTTACGGACGAGATAAAGCTTTAAAAGTTTTATTCATATTAAGTTTGCAGACTTCCTTCCTCAGTCTTTGACTCTATCCGAGTTATAGTGACGCATGGTAAATGCATCGTTACCATAAATAAAATGTTGGATTTCTCTGTGTTTGAACATTGTTGGAAACACAACTCAACAAAATATACAACAAATGTCAAAGTATTTGGACATTTTAAAGCAGAAATGTTACATATCATAACTTTAAGTATACTTGAGTAAAAGTTTTAAGTTACATTACTGCATTATAGTGAAGGTAATGGGTTAATGGTGGTTCAGGCTCAGCTATAGGTGAACTGGAGGAGTCATTAGGGTCCACCCCACAGCGTCACGCCGCTCTCGTCTCTGTTGCTGTTGTGCTTCGGAAGTAAAATAATTGCAGGAAGCGAGCGACCCGGCTAAATCATGCCAGTCTGGGGGAGAGAGGGCAGCAGACAGGAGCTGGACCGTGATGCCCTATAAGTGCATTTCCTCCGCCGTGCCCCCTCTGATCCAGCTGTCCCTTATATCAAAGATGCACTGTTTATGTTTGGAAATCAATTGATATTGTGCATGATGGATGAGCTGTTGGCAGAGCTGCCCTCTCTTTGGAGCGGAGTCAGAGGTGGCCCGATTTAATGGATAGCTTGTCGGCTTCGAAACTAAGTGTGCAACTATACTAAAACGTAAAAAATATACAGCTGGGTGAAGGGTTGCTGATATGTCACGATATCTGCGGTAAGACTTCGTCAATTCAAACTACCCTTAATTTTATGTCATGGAAAAGTGTCTAAAATCTGCAGATATTGAATTCAATCGAAACTTGTAGCACAGAGAAGCCTCGTTTTCCACACATTATAACTGCTGTCACAAACCTGATGCTTCACAAACATTAACACAGCTCAGTTTAAGGTATGTAATAGGTGGATTATTAGTCGCTGGAGTGCTTTTTAATGGACCTGCTCTTGCTTCTGCTTTCAGATAGTCTGGGAAGTATAAGACAGATAGGTGGTCTAGATTAGATAAAGCTGTGTGTGTGTCTTCCCGGTCTTATACAAATAGGGAGAGCCCAGCAATAGCCTTCGTCTGAACGTGCACTTTCATCCTGGTGCTTTTTCTTGCCTCCAGCGATGGGAGTGGATGACCTTTTACTGTCAACTTCTAACATGACAAATTACAGAGGCTGGATGACCGTGTTTTTTAGGAATGCAAGAGTTCACTGCCTGGTCAGGCCGCTAGCAGGGCAGCGGACCCCTACAATGGAGACAGATGTATTAATTGATAGATAATAGTCATAGATATATTGACCGGGGGCTCCGTATTTTGAAGCTAGAAATGTGATAGCCAAGGAAGCCTTTAAAGAGTTTCGCTGTTCCCTCCCCACGGGGGCCTGCCTGAGCGGTACAGACCTGCACAGAAACTAGATCATGTACCCAACATCAGAGCTTAGTCCTCCTGGGATGAACCTCCACTGTGCTTCCAGTGGCTTTGTCTGGATTTAAAGACAAAATTAGGTGCAAGCATTTCTCCTGCGCTGCTTGCATGTGTTTTTGTTCCCTTCGTGGGCTTGCGGTGAAAGCTGAGAAGGTGTGTGTGACATGTCTTGGCTGGTGATCCAGAGGTGGCTCACATGGTCTGCTCCGTTGTGTTATGTCAATGCCCTGTTTAATTGGAGATCAGCTGGGCCAAA
Source organism: Pagrus pagrus (assembly GCF_965226575.1). NCBI lineage: Eukaryota > Metazoa > Chordata > Actinopteri > Spariformes > Sparidae > Pagrus > Pagrus pagrus. The sequence goes on from NC_140193.1 coordinate 17,571,406, forward strand.
TGCAGCGAGAGCTTTGCTTTCTGACCTCATCGGGCTGATCTGTGCCATCCATTCAGCCCACTCTCTTGCAACCACATCAGTCACCGACCTGTCAGTTTGTGCAAACAGCTAGTAAGTATTTATTGGACTGATTACGTGTTCTGCACTGACTTGGCTTTAAAGACGCACACCTGATGCTCACCAAATTTACAGCACTTCCTGCCAGTGAGGTCACTGATGCATTTTAGTGCTGTCCAGACGGACAACTGTATGATCAGGGTCATTCATAAGGCACAGTGAGGGCTTTTGTTGCTCTCGTCAGATGTGCAGCCATGTGGAAATCATTACATATTTGGTTGCAGTGTTCATTCTGTCCCACACACAGATTGGTTCATTACATATTCCTCATTTGTTCAACGACACCGCCGTATTATGCAAATGCTCATTGTAATGGATTTAGTCCCGTAGACCAAATATTACTGCTGTAGTTATCACATATTGCAGTGTAGCCAACAGTTAGTCAGCTGAGAAAATGAAACAGAAATTGCCCATCCACGTTTATGGAACTGAGCATTCTGCGTTGTGGTGAAAATGATTATTTTATCCCCGGGGTTTTGAAACACTCATAAACAATCACACGGCTTTCCATGCAAGCAGAAACTCATGTTGTCTGTGATATTAACTCAGGTTCTGTTGGACTTCAGTGCAGAATTAATTACACAGAGTACATACAGTGCATTAACCATAACTGCACATTTTATTTTACCCATTTCTCCATCATAAACAGCTTTGGAGCAAAATAGAGACCTATATATTGTTGTTATGGCTGTAAAATGTAGCATTTTATTGTAAATAAAACACCATAAAGGACACAGCAACACACTGATGTGTAGAGGAGGCTAAAGACCGAACACACATCTGTTTGCTATTTTCACCATTGAACTGGAAAGACATAGTCCTCGGTGCTCTGAGTATGGAGAAACAAATGTTTGGCTAATAAAATCTCTCATGCAGGCTGAGGGGCTCAACCACACTGTGGCAATATCACTGAAGGCTACCTAGATTCATGACTAGTCCTCCAATAAAATAAACAGCCAATAAAACATCAGGCCAGGACTCCCCTGACAGCACTTTAACATCATTACACTTTCAACAGGCTTTCATTGAAAACTTGAATATATATTTGACTGTTCCCTATTACTTGTAGCCGACCACATGGGTCCAGACAAGGCTTTATGGCCGTCTACTTAATATCACATATCTCAATGCTCCGTGTAAAGTGCTGCGAGCTCAGTGAGTGCGAGCATCTTGTGGGGAGATCTGGGGCCGATTTGCGCTCACCATTGCTTACATGAACTCCACTTCCACCTAATCACTCTGCCTTGACATCAGTAGCCAGCGAGCATATGGAGCATATACGTTTTCCATCCGCAGAGGAATTCTCAGGGACTTTAAGCATCGCACAGGGAGTTATATCACGGGAATTAAATAATAATAATACCCGTAATAATATGATTACTCAATGATAGCAGATTATGGGAGAAAAATGTGCACATTAGACAAAAAAAAGGAGACATTAAAATGTAATTATGCAAATTGTGCTTAAATAAACTGTATCACTGTTTATATTATGTTCAGTTTTCATGTTCAAAACTTGCGTTGAAATAGTACAATTATATCTCTAAGAAATATTTACATGACACGTGTACAAACTTGTAGTGTGCAGTTGGTGTTATTAAATTGACAACATTAATAATTGTTATGAAATCTAGCGTTTCACATGTACTCGAGCCAAAAATCACCTTTGAACTTGCTCTACTTTAACACCATCAGATCACTTTCTGTGAGGTTAATCCTTTTGACCTCTGCTGCTGCTACAGTATTTAACCCGGTGTGTATACAAAGGATTTTCAAGAGGATTACAGAGGTCCTTAATAGGGGATTAGTCAAATCCTCGTGTTGTCTGCCCGAAATTCTATTACACCCAAGGATTAGACTATCAGCAATAGCTGAAGGCAGCTGGGTTAAGAGGAGGATGCTTAAAAAGTCGCGTGGCTCTCCTTTGTTCTAATTGGGCCTAAATGGCTTGTAAGATTCACAACAGAGTGTAAAATTAGAGGTTTGTTTGCCTCTTTCCACTCAGAGCGCTGCTGCAGAGGTGTGAATGATGTCACAGCAGCAGCAGAAAGCGAAGAACGTTTTTTTCCTCTTTCCTTTTTTAACTCTGAAGGTTGGATTTTGCTGGCTGAAGTCTGTAATTACAAGCTGATGACAGGATTGCACATTCCATCAGTGTGTGGTCCGTTGTGTGTTTGTGTGTGTGTATATGTATGTGTGTGTGTGTGTGTGTCTCCTCCTCACAAACAGAGATGATGTCAGACTCCCCCTATAGGACTCCTCCAGTACTTCAGTAGTCAGTGAGGGGTGGAGACCATCATCCTCCTCAGTGATGAAGCATATCAACAAGGAAAATATCATGAATTTGCTGATTTTTATTTATGTATTTATTTGCTTGTGTTATCATCGTCTTTTGGTCTTGTTTAGTTGTCCAATTTTTTTGGCATATTGAAGATATTATATGTTGTTTTGGTGCAGTATTGATTACATTGTCAAGCAAATAGTTTCTTGGTGTTTCACTCAGATTACATTTTGCAGCATACTGTAACATGGGACAGACATTCAGCAGCCAGTTTATTAGGTACACCGAACTAAAACTAAAATACCCCATATTCATAGTGGAAGGCAACGGAAGAGTTTCATTGTAAAGGGAAACGTGTTTGTGCATATGACAGTAAACGCTTTGAAACACTTTGACTTTGAAGTAATAAATCCTGCCCTCATGAAAGTTATAATGTTATTTATTTAGAGGTGTTCAATCATGATTATTCAGGAGGCTATATCTGGTGCTGTTCAATTTGTTGCATTACACTGAGAGGTGTTTCTAATATTATGTCCACATTGTTCGTGTTGATGAAGGTAGGCATAGGCTCACTTCAGGTTACTTTATTTGTGCCCGAAGGTGGATTGAGTTTACAGAAGACAAGGCATCTGTCTTGACATACATTTTATAAACAACGCTGACGACAGACAAATATAATAAATTATGAAACGGCTCCACTAATCAAGACTTCTGGGGAAAATAACAAAAACAAGTTGCCTCTATGGCATCTGTGCAAATGTTGCTCTAAGTGCAATATGAGAGGTATTTATAACAGTCAGTCTACCTTGATTGATATAAATGCAGTGGACACAATATTAGGAACACTTCTCAGTGTAACACGATACTGTTCAACACCACCACAAACTGAAGCCTCTAAATTAATCATACAGTTGATCAACACCTCTTAAACTTAACATTAGAACTCTTACAAAGGACTGTTGTATTAGACTGCATTAGTTTTATCTCAGTGTGCCTAATAAATAGTATACATTACATTTTAATAATAATGTGTGACAGTGTTTAGATGCACTTAATTTAACAATTTACTTGACCATATAAAGAAAACTACAACAAACAAAATATGTATATTTATAGTATGCCATGATGGATATGACTTAAAAAGACAATACATAGATCAAAAGCTACATATTAATATGATCTATAGTGGGTTCAATCATATGTGAAAAAGCCAATTACTATTATGAAAATATCCAGTTCACATGTGACAATATTATATATTCACGTGTTAAAATTTTTGTTCACATGTGAAGATAGAAGGAGAAAATTTCACATAATTTAATGTGCCATATTTTGTCCCCACATGTGAAAACAAAAACATGAAAATGTACGTAATTCAAATTACAAGAATGTAAATTTCCATCCATGTGAAATTTTCATTTTCACATGTGGAAATTTTCATTCATTGTGAATAAAGCCAAATGAACATTTCCTGTTCACGTGTAGCATTATTTTGTTTTCATGTTAAAATCTTGAAAAAGGAAAAATTCAGCTGGTGACATTTTTGTTGAATGCGTTCATTCAACTCGGTCTATATTTAGATGACACTGATTGTCAGTTTGTTATCACATGTATCATCACACCGAAGAATCCTCCCACCTCCAACTTGCCCTCGACGAGTCACTGAGAGGCCACTTTACTTCACACTCTCAGTCTGTGCTGTTGTTTGTTTGCGAGTTTGCTACCAGACCAGAGGGGCAACCAAAGGCCATCACGCTCCTTCTCCAGACCGTGTCCGTCATTGTTTCCTCCTCAGGAAACACAAATAACTCAATTTGTTTGCGACTTACGTTTTAAGGCATCCCCGCTTGTCAACAGATATTCATGGAATTTTTCGTGGAGGGCTTCGCAGTGAGCCTGAGCAGAGACGCGGGGAGGCTGACAGCGCTAATGGCTATAAAGATAAGTGGAAGAATGTTGACGCTTGAGAAAGCCACAGGCAATGGAAGAGGATGAAAGAGAGAGTTCACCACTTAGACCGCTCCCTCACAATGGGGGGACACAACTAGTATTTATCAGCTCCCACACTTCAAATTACTCCCTTTAAATGCTGCTTACAACAGTGAATAAATAAAGCTGACTCTCACAATACCACAAACCAACACTGTGTTCGATGCCATTAGATCATATTATGTCTGTAAATGTTTTTGGCCACTTGCCTGCAGTTTGAATGTGGGTTTTGCAGCAACACGGAGGCATAAATAAGCCCAGGGAAGACAGTGATTGTTGCCTGTTGAGAAATGAGATGTTGAGATTGGTGCCTGCTCCTCTCTTCCTCTGTCTTCTATCTGTCTCTCTCTCTCTCTCTCCCTCCATCTGCTTCTCTCTGAGGTGCGGCCAAAGTAAACACCATGTTCAGCGCTCTCAATCACAGGATCTCTCAGAGGAAGAGGGGGGCAGTGCCCTGGCACGGCGCTGGTGGCCAGGCCTGGAGGAAGTAGGCCACAGCCTCAGAAACGTTCTATCATTCCAGCGCCAACAGGGAATTCACATCTATCAGAGCATGTGCTCGCATACTCAAGTGCTCCTACTTGACATAAATATTTGCATGACATGGGCTGACATGGGAGATCCTATCATAAGTCATACAAACTCATCATAGCCCATTACAAGCAGCACTCACGGTGACCACCAAGACAGACAGTGGCTAAGTAGAGAATAATGGCTGACTCCTGGCCAGGCAGCAGCTACAGTTACAGAGACATGGGATCATTCTGTCATCACGTTTTTAAACAAAATGTCATCCCTGCTATTAGATTGTCATTTTTAGCTGCTCTGTCACGGCCCTGCGAAAACTCCAGTGACTGATAGTTCTCCTGCTGAACGCCTCTCGGCGGTTATGTGCCTGTGCTTTTTCCCACGTACTTCAACCTTTGCCTGACTGCAGCACACATCACTCTCAATTGTGCTTTGTGTAGCAGCACGAGGAAGAGCCTCTCTGTTATTTTTGGGGTGTGAATGTGTCCGTGAGGTGTTGTGTGTATTCATTTCGCTTTCGTCCATCATCGCCTACTGTATTCGAGAGGAAGCTCTCATTCCGCACAGGGGCGCAGTTTGTGTCCGTGTGAGCATTTCCTTCATTTAGTACAAAAAAGTACACGCTTGGTGACAATATCACTTGTTTTCCCCGCTCAGCCTGATTCAAAGTGTGTGTTACAGATAGCTTTGGCTGGGAACCAGCACAGTTTGCCAAGCAGGTTATCCCGCTGTGCTCTTAAACATAAATCTACTGTTAAATAGTAACTCCTCGACATGCAGACAAGTTGGTCTAAGTAGGCTGAATAAAAAAAAAACACTTATGGGATGTTGGATTGGTGTTGGGTTAACCATAAGGGAGCAGATAGATGAGCAAAGCAGGTTGAAAATGTTTCTAACATGCATGTAAATCTGAGATCTGTCTCAAACTCAGTGTGAGCCTCTTTACTCCTGCTGTCACATGAAGTGAAGGATTATTCCACACGTAAAGTCTGCCGGTCCCTAAATCTCACACACAGATTTACAGGACTATTAGACCTCATAAAATATTAGATGTCAGTGTGGTCAGTTCACATGATCAAGATGAGGATTATTTGCATGCGTTCACGCTGCGAGTCTGTAGAGAATGATCACTGTCATCCCGAAACAATGGAGCTGATTTATGAAATATGACAATACTGAGACATTCATGATTATTGATTGGTATTGTTAGCAGCTTTAAAAGAGCCATATGTCTTCATCTGCTGCAATGACACACGTATAACAAATAAGTTTACCACACTGTGTGAGCCGAAAACCCAAAGGGGACATTTTAGGGTTCTGATACACATCACAGGGTTACTTCATTACATCTCGTGTCATTATAGTGAGATTCTCGCATGAATTAGCAAAATAAATGAATATAAACCTTTTTCCTGACAAGCACATCCATAAAAAAAAAAACAGGAGGGAAAAGTTTGTTATTGAAATACAAATGAGTGTCTTATTAGACAGGTGTGCACTTATTGTACTGTGATAAATACAATATCATAATACACTTATAACTTTTACAGTGCAGAGAGTGAGAGAGAGAGAGAGATACACAGTGTGTGGTTTCGGGGCTCATGCATCTTAGTCAAGCGTGATTCCTCTTGGAAAATGTGTTTATGAAAATCATCTATTCTCTATTTGTTTTGGATTGTCACAGACAGGAGGCTGTTGCTTCCTCTCAAGGTTAGCGAAGTTGCTCAGATGAATGGCTGTTTGAGACTGCGCTCGTATGTCAATGTTTACCCCATTAGTGACAGCTCCGAGGCAGTAGGCCACTTAATATTGTCTGTGGAGCCCCGACTGTCCCCGCACGCCGGTTCAAAAGTTCAGCCACTTCCTCAAGGGTCTCATCACATTCTCGCCACATCTTGATTTTCAAAGCTTACACGGAGAGACTCGACCTGTCAGGAGAGATAACCACAGAAAAAACCATGATGGAACACAGGTTTGCAGCCAGGGCCCGTCAGGCCGGCGAAGCTTGCCTCCTGGCTCTCTGGTTAGGAGGCCTGGACGATGGAGCTCATATTAAAGGCTGCGTAGTGGACCAGCGCACGGCTGCCTGCATCCAGCTAGAGGAGGAATTGATTGTTCTGGAAACTGATGAAGCTCGGGCACAATTAGATTGCAAGGCAGCGCTGTGAGGTGAGAGAGCGCCCTGCCTGCCTCACTGTTGATTGATGGTAAAATAATAACCGCTGCGTATTAACTATAGAGTTCACCACCAGGTTAAGGTGGGCCAAAAATTGCTGCTCTTATTAGATTCCGAGATGACTTGCGATGTAAAAAGATTATTTTCATTGTGGCAGTGGACAGTCGTTTTGCATGCAGCAAGGTGGTGTCCTACACTGTGTTGCTGTCAAACATCAACACGAGAGTTTGAGTCATGAGGGCACTGGGTCAGGAGTCACACCAGGACATCAGCAAGTGTTATTCTGACTTTCCAGCCTACAAAAACCAACCCCATCGCCAGAATAAATGCTGGCGGTGTACTTTTTTGCAAACCACAGATATGTTGAAACTTTATATTTCTTTACGGTTAATTGTCAATTTTATGTTGTGACAACCGTGGTCTGGTTAAATTTAGGCACAAAAACTACATGCTTAGGGTTAGGAAAAGATCTTTTTTTGGCTTAAAATACCTGGTTTTAAAGCCTCAAATATGGCTGTAAATTGTCCTGACTTCTCATTTAAAGGCCCAGTTTTGTTGCCACATGCATGGCTGTAAACATCACTACATCTTGTCACAAGTTTTGTTGTCACAAACACAACTGAAAAATGTCCCGACGTCTTGTTAAAAATACCCAGTGATATAACACACTGTCGAAAAGTCATCTTGAACAGTGACGCCTACATGAATCTCCCTCTATGTTTCAATTCATGTTTTGGTTGGGTTTAGACCAAAAAACCCAATTGGTTACAGTTAGGAAAAGATCATGTTTTGGCTTAAAATACCTGGTTTTGCCTCAAACCTGACAATGTCTTGTTAAAAATATCCATTGGTTTCACGCTTACAGATATTGAAACGCAATCTCGAACAGTGGTCTCTTGCTTGGCAGCCATTTACCCCACGTCTCGTTAAAAATGTCCAGTGGTTTCCCACTTACAAATGTTAGAACGCCATCTTGACCAGTGGTCTCTCGCTAGGCAGCTGACCAATATTATTATGGCTGAAAATTGTCCCAACATCCTGTTAAAAATATCCAGTGGTTTCACGCTTATGTGTACAAATGGTGAAATGCTGTCTCAAACCGCGGTCTCTCATTTGGCAACTGACACACCTCGCAGTTGTCTGATCAAAAATATCAAGTTATGTTGCCACTGACACGGCCGGAAATTGTCCCAATGTCTTGTTAAAAATATCGAGTGGTTTCTTGCTTACAACATCATTACGGTCCCCTCTACCTCAAAACATGAAAGTCAGTTCATATACATGTGAACAATGTGATCCTGATGTGACATGTATTGAAGAAATGTCAAATCGCAAATTGCGTACCAATTCTAACGCAGCCGTGATTTGCAGAAACATAAAATGTCATGATTTTATTCTGGCGACTGGGCTGACTAAAACAGATGTGAAGCTTATTCAAATGCAATCACTCTCACTGAAGGTCACATAGGGTCCCTTTGTGTTTCCTCATATCTCCCGCACTGCATCAATGTCCGCTCAAAAACGTGGCTCCTAAAAAGGCAGGGGGAGCATCAGTTCATCATATTACTGGACTTTAAGATGAATATCCTCTTTCATGTCATGGAGCCAAACCAGTGAGTGCACAACCTGATTATAATATATGAGTAAAGAAATATTTCAGTGAGCAATCTCTCCACCGTTTAGATAAGGATTAGGGAGGCCAGACAGTCAAACAGTGAATGTATTTTTCTTAAGGAGTGTTTCCTCAATGTGTGGTTACAAAACAATTTTCCCTCCTGCTCAAAGTGTGTAATCCTGCTGGTCATTTGTTAGCCGGTGCATCTCCCATGTGGAGGCGAGGCCCGCTGGCAGAGTGTTGGGGTGTACAGGAGGTGAAGGCTTATAGTAGCATATCAGAGCTCGGGGATTCGCGCTCATTTATCTCCATTTCTCGCACACGGTGTCTAGTAATAAAGGCTCAAGTGAAAATGGTGTTTATCATTGGAATGACAACATCTCCCAGATGCTGCAGGAGAAATCTAGAGAATAGATAACGCATTACAATAACAAGTCCTTACTCTGCGGAGAATCCAATTAGGAGAGCCTTACATCATGATAATCTGGCGGAGGTGGACTGGTTCATTTAGACCGCTGGATAACAGAGCAGAGGGAGGTCTGGTCCGGGGGATCAGGGTTAGTTGCAGTTAGACCTGCTGCATACATCAGCAGACATCTAGTGTGGGGAGCTTTACCCCCTAGTGGTTTAGAGGAGGAATACAAGTCAGAGCTGCTTTAAATGCACATTATGGAAAATGTGTTTAATTGCTGCAATAGAGTCCACACACACCCACCCACAAATAACTGGCAGCATCTTACTGAGTTTAAGTTTCTTTCTGAGTCATAGAGTTGAGTTCACTATCAGCAAAACAATATGAATCGTGAGGTTTGTACTGCAGTTTTCCTAATGTGCTTGTATGTGCAGATGTTCTTATGTGCGTGTGTCAGGAGCGGCTGCGGTTGTGGGATATGTTGTTGTGTTGTTGTGGAGTGGGTGCACCGCTGGGCCTGTCTGTTCTGGTGTGCTGGTTTCCTGCTGCTCAGCATTTCGCAGGGCCTCGGGGGGACGCAGGGGGGACATATGACTGGGCCATGCAAAGCTGAGCTAGTCACTCCTATCGTTCCGCAACAGACACATCCCTTTGGCGTCCTTCTGTCTCTTCATTGTCAGCCCACTCCTCAGCACGGCAGCAGACATGGCGACGAGCCGGATGTTCCCTCTCCCGGTTAGTTAGCAGGCTTCAGATCCACCACATTACAGAGCCGGAGACTGCAGAGCAGGTGCACATGTTGCCACAAGGGCAAAATGGACATTTCTGCACTCCTTTCTCAGCAAAGCTCTGTGCTGACATAACAATTTACCACCCACCAGCACATACTATGTTTGGATCTTTAACATTTACATGACCATGCCGTGATTTATTGGTGCTGTGACGTGTGAATTCTTTGTACAGGGATGCAAGATGTTTGCTCTAACTGGTAAAAGATGGAGAAGACCTATAATGACATTTGAGATTTCTTTTTGTTATTGAAGAATTAGCATTGTGTCGCACAAATATGTTTTCTTTTTGTTTTTTATTTTACAATTATGCATGTGCACACAATCCAGATATAAGGTTTGTTTCATATAAATTTGATAAAGAAGTTGCTATAAAAGAATTGTTCATGTTGTATCATACACCAATAAACATGAGCTGATTTAACTGAATAATTCAGAGGATTCTTAGTAGTTCAACATGTGCTCAAGCAATTCAATAAGCATTTAACACATCTGATGGTCAAGTCCATCCAGGTTTAATCACTGTGCCATTTTTAAGATTTTATTGATCTCCAGAGTATGGTGGCCCTCAGAGTCAAAAGACAACTATGTTTTATAAAACATAAACATAAAAGATTTATGAAATTTAAAAAAAATCTGGTAAACAGGACCTTCTATTTCCTGTTGCTCTCTGATATATTGCTGTGTTTTGTGAAATGTTGCGTTTTTCTCTCTGATATGGTGGCCCAGAAGGTCAAAACACAACATTTCACAATACACAACATTGCAGTAAACACAATTTCCCATTTCCTGTTGTTTCCTGAAATGTCGTTGTGTTTTGACCTTCAGGACCACTGTACCAGCAGCACCGTCTAATGTAGATGGAAAATGATACAAAATGTATTAAAAATGACATAAGTACTGTAAAATAAACATATATATGATACACAGTACAATACCTCAGGCCACATCATGCACACACATATGTATAGTGGTAGTGGTATAGTTGTTTTGTTTGTTGTTTTCTAATCTAATATACATCACTTTTGCATTGTGCAAATAGCTGAACAAATAAAAATGTGCAGAAATAGTGAGTCTAGTTATTATTTATTATCGTATATACATTATATAAATATTCACTTGATGTGTACTATACATATCTTTTCTGTAACAACTCCTGTATGATGCATGTAAAATGGACTCTAAATGATTCTTTTTGCGGAAAAAGCAAAAACTGAATGAGAAGCCATGAATACTCAACAGATAAAAGCGTAATTACATGCCGGCTCATATGAGCAGCCTGTGGTGACTGTCTTCTCTCTGTGCTGTGGGCAAAAGCAGCGCATTGTTTGTGATGTGCATGAATGCTGACCTCTGGCCCCTCCGGTGGCCTCTGCAACCCCCCTGAAAGTTCACAGGAGGGTCAGAGAGTCCTTGTGCCTCCATAGACACAGTGTTGATGGAAACTCCAACCCCCCATCTCATCCAACCGCTTCAGTATGTCTGTCTGTCTGTTTCAGTCAGACACACACACACACACACACACACACACACACACACCAACAAACAAAACCTGGTCACGACGCAAGCATGAGGTTGAGGAAATATTTCAGGTCTGACAGTATTTGGGATCGTGTATTCAACAGCTGAAAGAGATGATCAGATTAGATGATTTATCTTAGATGTCGTCAAATTAATAGAATGTGAATTATCTTTATACATTGTAAAAAATGAGGCCCATTGTGTTTTTCCACAATGATCAATGATGTCTGCTTATAGCGAGTGTCACGGTGTGGTATTCAGGGCCTCAGCTGCTGGGGCAGATTCATGCATTTTCCTATGCTCTGTGGCTTCAGGCACGGCCACTGGCAAATGGGGTTGATGCTCATCACATGAGATATCACATGCTGCTAGGCAGAACATCTACCATGTCCTGTATGTGAGATATGCCGCTGCAACATGGAGATCATTTTCGTTCGCGAAAGCCATTAATACCGGGGATCTCACAGTCCCACTGATTCCAGTATGTAAATTATTTTGTGTGAGCCCAGAGCATGGCAGAGGCAGAGTACTCTGGGTTTGCTGTGATAGGTTGTTTAGGGATCAGATTAGGCCCCGTGTCATTTCATGCTAGAGATGATAATAATGGCCGCCACTGCCGAGATGACTGTTGACATCATTACTCATGTGTTCTGCCACACGCATCAATCTTCACATGCTGTACAGACGCTCCCGAGGTGAATGAATTTTTCACTTTGGAGTTCAGAGTGGGGTCACGCAGGCACATACCCTCACATATGAGAGGAGCACAGCAGGTAAACCAAAAGACTTACTCTGCTCATTTTTCTTTTCTTCTCTCTCTTTTCTCCACTGTATCAGATTACTTTGTTTAATTCTCCCCCTCAGTTCTCTGATATCTGTACATGATCTGGAGGGGTGTTTCTGATCCAGATGCAGATGTACGACAGAGTTCAACGACATGCTGGGCAGCAGATGTGGCGTGTTTTGATATAATATGCATAAAAATTGTCAGCTGGTTCAGCGTTCTGGCACTGTTCGACACAAAAGCCCCTCGCGATAGAGATGTTGCTGTAACCACGGGTGATATAGTGGTAACACAATCTGTAACCCTTGAGTGTTAATGCCATGCTCTGCCCGCTGGGCTTTACAGGATAAGTACAGTTAATCCTCAATGAAAGATCGGGCCTCCACATAGCTGCAGATCAGTTTGTAATATCATTTGTTCCCCCTGTTGGATCTCTGGAGGACAATACAGATGTAGACGTGATCATGTTTTAACAGAGGTGTTCTCCGCTGACAGGTGGAGTGAAGGTGCAAGAAAGGCAGGATTTACCCTCCTAAACTGTGTGCTGTCATCTTTACAAAGTATGTTCAGGCGGTGTGAAAAGGATCATTAGTTGTGTGGCAGCGGAAGCAGCCGTGTTGTCAGCTACCTGCTATTTACTTCCCCTCATTACTGTACGCTGGCTGGCGCTGGTGGGAGTGTCAACATCATTAACATGACTGTCATTAGTCCTGTCCCACACTGCATGGAGAAGTTAGTCCTGGGGAGAAAAATGAAGCATCTTTCACCACCAACAAACATCTCTGCTGCTGCTGCTGCTGCTGCTGCTGCTGCAACTACTGCGCTGTGAACGCTTCCTTTAAGTCAGACTCGATGCAGAATAGGCTGCCTGAGAGGAAGAAACAGGAGCTCTGCACAGTGAATTGAAATACCTCCTTGTGAGATGCATCATCTGTGCAGTTTAGGCCATCTGAGTAGCCTGAAAAATAAATAATAATACAGTGAAATATACTGTAACTGGAGAGATGCTTAGTTTAGTTTAGTTTATTAGGATGCTATTCTTCACACAAAGTTTACTGAATATAACATTTAATGCATGTGCAACAAAACGTATCATCACACTAACTGTACATATGTATGACCTGACTGTCATATCGGGAGGTGGACTGGATGGTGGTGGAGTTACAAGCGAGAAGGCTGCCTGCAATTTGATGTTTGTAAGTGTGAAACCACTGGATGTTTTTAATGAGACTTTGAGACAAGGGATGGAGGGGAAATAAGTACATTTGCTCAAGTATTGTTGCTTAAGGAGGCACTTGTACTCTTCTAGAGTATTTCCATTTCGTGCAACTTTGGAGAAAATATTTTACTTTTGACTCCGCTACATTTATTTGATAACTTTAGTGACTAGTTACTTTGCAGATTGCTGTAACAGAGCTAAAGTTAAACATTATTAAATACATTTATTTTATCTACGACTAGATGGGGAAAAAAAAGATTCCCATGATCAGGAAAATGCTGAGTATCGGATATGATAATACAGCAGTACAGTTAGTACAGAATATACATACATGTAAATATACTGTAAGTATGATTTATTTTTACTTGTACTCTTCATATTTAAGTACATTTAATATCAGAAACTTCAAGACTTTTACTCAAGAACTATTTGTATCGGTGACTTTTACTTTTACCAAAGTAATATTTTAAGTTTATATCTTTACTTTTACTCAAGAAAGACTTTTGGGTACTTTTTACAACACTGTTTACAGCGGCTGCAGATCATTAACAGTGCGAAGCATGAAACATGCTCATTTTGCCTGAATTCTACCAGAATAACAACGAAGGCTCCTGAGAGCCTCCTATAAGAACATGAACTTGTCAATAGACTATTGATACACATTGATGACCCACTATTAAGCGGAACAAGATGCACTCTGGATGCACCTCTGTTGTTGTATTTACCCCTGGCGTCTCACTTCAGAGTTGGCACCTACAGCAGGATTAAAACAAACAGGCTCCCTCACACCTTGTCATCTGCCTGACTTGGCTGGATGTTATTGTAGCCAACTTCAAGGCCTCAGCAGCAGCTGCAATCACTTATGGCAGTCTGCCTCAGTGCTCAGCCCCTCCGTGCCCCCAACTAGTTTCCCATCAGCCTTGAGGGGGTAAGATCTCCTCCTCGCACTCAGTTTCAACCCTCCTGCTCTCTGTCTTGCCTCGCTGAGACCTCCTCGACCTCTGCAGAGGTGACTGGAGAAGTGGAACAACCGAGAGAGCGTAGCAGTGCAGAACACGTCCCCGTTCAAAGCGACTGTGAGTGGACCCACATACTATGTTTCCACATGCCTTTTGTACAGGGGCTCGAGTTCAGAGTGGGCCGGGCTTTCAGAGGCACAGTGCCGTCCAATGGCAGCGCCGGGATCTCTGTGTGGCTCGTCTGATTTACGGTGCATCATTAAGTCAGCGCATTCCTTCTCCCTGTGGCCCAGGTGGCTGTGGGGCCTGAGGCCCAGACTCACAGGAGCAGAGCGAGGCTCTCTGTGGAGCACAGCACAGCCAAGGGGAGCAGCTGCAGACCAGTGGATCCAGCTTCACACCACAGCCATGGCACATCCCCGCACGACAGGAAGCACTTAATACAATACATCTCAGCATCTTCTGTGTCTATGAAGCATATACAGTATTTGTCTTATTTATAGGTCTGCAGTCCTGTTTTCATTCAACTTTAACCGTGCCACAACAAAGACGGCAAGCTTAAAAGCAAGAGGGTGCACTGACCTGTGAACTATGCAACAGCAGGATGTGTTACAAACAGGCAGTCATTTGTAATTTTAGATAAAAAGAGATTCTTCCTCCTAAAAAATGAGCCATCAGGCTAGTTTGATGTAAAGGTCTCATTGAGGAAAATGCATTGACTCGTTCCTGTGACAAACATTCATTTTACTGAGGATTTATGTGTTATATATTACATGTTGTAATTAGTAATTTACACCCTGCTGAATGAATGATCTGCCAAACATAGCCTTTTTTCATCTCCAATATCTCAGCAGTCACAAACAATCGAGGGTGGTGTGAGTCTGGAGAGATTTTTGGAGCTGCTTTGCCCTCTAGTGGTAACTGCCTGTGTCATAGTCCACACAGACATCATGTAGCCCCCGTCTCCCTCCCCCGAACACACCACCACCAGGCAGGCCAGAGCATGAACCACAGCCTACTGCTGAAACTCTTTGAACGTGTAATAAGATGACTTGTCAATCTACACGGGATTTCACATCAACAGCTTTGTAATTTTTCGCAGACTGACAGTAAAAAGAAATTAGCTGTTAGAGATTTCAGCACTTTATGAAACTTTACAAGCCGACTTTAATATTTACAAGGCCACTAAAAACCCTGGCAGGCCTTTGCGGCTCTGACCTACGCATTAGTGACACACTGTGGTTTATGTTGGGGAAAGAGGCGGCTTACAGAAACTGGCTGTGCAGCTCTTTGATTTATCAGTTTTATGGTTTGTTATGTAACTTGGATATACAGTACATGTGTGAGTGAAGAAGAAGCCTCACTGCAGACAGGACTCCAGGGTGTCTGACAAGTGTAAACACAATCAGACAGCCCCTATTTGGTGGTGTTTGAACAGCGATTAATTTGTTTCTTTCTGTGTGTGTGGGTGTGTGAGAGACGACAGGGAGAGATATTTTATTCACTATCAAAGATGAGTTCATTCACAGGGGGAAAACGTTGCGGTCGTTTCAGCTCTGGGCTGCAGCTCTGGGAAATAGAAACAGTGTGGTGATGAGGTACTTCCTGCATGCTCTTCCTGTGTGTGTGCGTGTAAGTGTGTGTGTGGAGCCCCATTGAAATTGGCGTTGGTGTTGGTGAAAAGCTCCTCGGCCCCCTCGCTGACAGTGGTAACGCGAGACAGACAGCGTGCCATTTGCTGTATGTCTGACTCAGATGTCTTGACCTGGCCAACTGGACAGGCCTGACTTCCAGCTCTGGCTTTTCTCTCTGGCACAGCATTGGTCACTTCACACCCAGCCGCTTGATCAGCCACATTTTACATGGGTTGACTGAGACAGAGGGCGTGGGTGTCGCAGAGGAACATGAACCTAAACTACTGATCTGCATTTTAAGCCAAATTCTGCTAGAAGTTAACCACTGACACTGCATTTTATTGATTTTGCCATTTGTTGCTGACATGGTGGATGTGTGTGATGTACTTGTGTGAAACATTGTATTATGTGTCCTCGTGTATGTCCTGTTTTTAAAGATCTCACAGGTCACTGTGCATGTGACCTGCAACGAGACAGCTTAGACTTAGCTTTAAGCTAAAATGGTAACAATTATGTTAAACATTTTAAATGGTCCCCTACAAATTAAATAAATAAATTAGTATGTGAGCCTTTGAAAAAAGTCAATATGGTTAAAATACTTCTGTTCATTTTTGCAGCACTCAACAGAACTATTTTCAAATGAACTCAATTACAAATATTCATGCTTAATTACCAGCTTAATGTATTATTACCCCTAAAGGCACAGTATGTAATTTCTGCTCCTTGGGGTCTCTAATTCAAAACAAAAGATGTAGTTTGATGACATCATGAAGTAATGTGGGATCATCGGACATATCATCTGGTGTTTTCCCAAAAGTTATAGCAACAGGCGAACAAATGAGACGCACTGTTACCTTGAACATCGGTGGGAACATTTGGGATAATGTGAGTACACAACTGAAAAAAATATATAACAAAGGTCTGGTTGTTTTTCAATGTTTTAAAGGTGCAATATGTAAGAATTAGTCGAACAGGACTAACAGTTGCTAACTAGCTGTTGTTAGCTAGCCCAGTTAGCCGTGCAGCTAGCAGTCCTGATTGGCAGAACCAGGGGAGTGTTGGCATTTACATCACTAGCATTGGGTCTGTCTTGTAATAGGGTGAATGGTGTCTCTGTCTCTATCACTTGTTTCTGCACTATGTAACTTCAGTGAGAGGGTAGGATCACAGCATTACATACATGTTTACTTCAACATACAAGTTTTCAACACATAACATTGTGATGATGAAATTAGCTTTGTTTGTAGTAGCACCTACATTACGTCTGACAGCGGTGTTGCACTCAGAAACTGTAGGGGGCGCCAAATCAATCAAAATGCCAATTTCTACGTAATGTTGCTTTAGCACAGATAAAACTACTCATTAAACAGTACGTCAAGGCTCAGGGTTCAAGGTTCTTTATTTGACAAATAAATAGATCATATAATACAATGTGCAGTGAAATGCACTTTAATGCCTCCAAAGATAAGCTTTTAGCTGGTGAGAGAAAAAGAGACAAAGGAAATACAAAAAAGAAAATGGTAATAAGATATAGAGATGAAATATAAAGATAAATTATTGTTATTGTTATTATTATTATCATTATTATTATTATTATTATTTATAAAAGTATACACATTATACTATACACAAAGTATACACACTGCTAATATATACATAAGAACACACTATACATAAATATTAATACAAATATTGTTACAAACACAAATAGTAAAAGTGGCAAAGACGAGTAATAAGTATGAAGGTGCAAACAGTTGCATGTTCATGAGTTGGTGAAAAGTGAAATGTTGCATTGCTTAAAATAGATAGATCAGGTGTAAAACAATGATTTCCATCGATTCCCCCAAAAATGCCCTAACTGTTGATGTAGCCTATTATATTCTATGTGTATAAACACATTGTACCACCTTCACATAAGCTAACTGCTCAATCACTTCCACTTACTAAACACAATTGTGTCAGTAGAGTATTCAAAAGTAACATTTTTTGTCTTTTGGCCATTGCAACATGCAGCAGCAGCTCACTGATAAGCAAACATAAACTTCTTCATCTTCATGTTTGCATTAATTCATGTGACAAAAATTTAGATTAACCAAGAAAACACGTTACCTGCTGAACACAAAGTATACGTGATTACGCTCAAGCCATTTCACAAGTCTACAAGCAACTATTTCAACTTCCAGCAAGCCAAATATCTTGAAGTTCAGGTAACACCTACACACAGAGCCCAGTCCTGTTTGCTGACACAGTAAGCCTACACCCGTCACACAAAATAAATGTTCCGCCCAATAGGAAAGCAATTTTGCAATGCATCACTTTAAGTGAGTGGACCTCTGTGCCGCTACCAGTGTCTCTTAACCTTTCCTTAATTTGTCTTGTCTTGTTATGAGCTCTCAGGAACAACTATAGTTGTGAGTGCTGCACAGAGCTGACCACACCACGGCTCGGGTCAATGTTAGAGAGTAAAAATGTGAGTCGAAGGCGAGGTCAAACTCAGAGTTTGTTGTATGGCTCCATGCTAGAGTCCATGCATCTGTTTCCTCTCTCATTTTGGTCTTTGAAGAGGCACAGAAATACTGCATCGGCGCATGAATCCGACACTCTGGCCTGCGCGCTGCTTCCTGTTGTCAGAGCGCCATCGTTAGCTAGCTCAAATGAGAGGTTAATAAAGAAAAAGTTACTGCAACTTTCACTGCACTGCTTGATTTACTGCCACCACCTTTCTGCAGCACACAAACATCAAACACTTCATTTCAACAGGGAGCTGATAAGGAAATGTTATCTCAGTGTGAAGGAGGCAGTGACCTCCCCTCTGGCTTGTAAGAGGTTGCATGAAAATATCTTGCAGGCATTGTCCAGCATCCACTGAGAGCCAAGTAAAACACGGAGTCGCTCATTTACTACAGTTACATAGAGTTCGTGGTGAAAATAAGCATATGGTGAGCGCTGCTGCGTGGTTTTAATCGAGCCAGTGCTGAGAGCAGATTCACAGAACATGATTTGGTTTCGTCTCAGTATTATAAAACAAGTGCTTTTCTCGCAGGAGTGCAGCTCTTTCCACTTGTACAGGACATCATCACTCTTGCTCAACAGCCTGACACATATTTTGGTGGGATTGTCGCCACAAGAAGGAAGTTGTAAACCAGAGAGGCTCCCAGTGCAGGAAGCCACCTTTCATTGTGGATAAAGTCACCTTGAAAACAGGGTGGTCCTTAACAGACCCTACACACCGCGTATAAGACGAAGAACAATGCCATGCAGGATACTCTGTAGCTTATAAAAACTGATTATTGATAATGATATCCTGCCCATTTGCCAGAATCAAACAAGTCATAAATGTCAAATCAAAATGTGCGCAATATGTCTCATATCACTTTCAGATTGCATATTTATGAGCTGGCTTTCATATCAGGCGGTGGACAGGGTGGTGGTGGTGGTGTGCGGTCTTCAACTGTTCAAGACGGCATTTCAACATTGTAAGCATGAAACCACTGGATATTTTTGACGAGACGTTGGGACAATTTCTGTTAATGTTAGTGTCAAGTCAGACCTCTGTTAGATATAGCGTTTCAACGTTTGTAAGCCTGAAACCATTGGATATTTCTAGTGACATGTCGGGACATTTTCCAGCCGTGTTAGTGCCAAGCTAGAGTCCACTGTTTCAGACAGCCTTTCATCATCTGTAAGCAAGAAACAACTGGATATTTGTAATGAGGCATTGGGACAGTTTCAAGCCATGTTTGTGGCAACAACTAATCCTAACTAACTGGTTTTTGTGCCTGAATTTGACATAAAGAAATGTAAAGTTTCAACATATCCATGATTGGCAGAAACATACATTTCTAGTATTTATTCTGGCCACTGGGTTGTGATATAAACTGATCACAAAGTTCATGTAAAACTCTTTCTCGTCTGGAACGGTTTCAAGCAACATGTTTCAGATTGGCAAGTTTAATTTTTAGGACTTGTTTATGTTGTGTTTATTCCCTCTCATTCCCTGGACACTTTGGTAACTCCAACCCTTCATTAAGCCTTATTACGCACACCACTCACTTCACATCTGGCTCGGGGCTCCCAGAATGGCTCATTTGCCTTGCTTTTTATTGCAGTCATATAGTTGGAGTTGTAAATGACTGTGTGGCTGTGTATTGTCCTCTGTTGTGGGGAGCATGCAGTATTCTCACCAGCGACGTGAAGCGTTAATGTGCACAAGTCACAGATGCACGTCCCATGCAACCCTCTTAACAAGGTTTTGGGGTAGAAGTGCTTTTTAAACCAAACAGCAGTGTCATTTTTGAATTATAGCTTCATTAGACTTTTTTTTTTGCAGTGACAGTGTTTGGACTTTAGTTGTTCAATTTAGCCCCTGGGCTGTGATTGGTTGAGGGTCAGGTGAGTAAGTGGCACGTAGTGGAGGGATTGGCAGCTCTATAACTCCCTCAGACAGGTTTGTCATCTGTGTCAATGACCCACCAGGGAGCCGGCCCTAATATCAAACCCAGTGCTGATGGATGACCACAGGTCCAGCTGTTAAGGCACCGTCACAAACAGGTTCCTCCATAGCCTGTCACTGTGTGTTTGTGAGTGTGTGTGTGTGTGTGTGTGTGTGTGTGTGTGTGTGTGTGTGTGTGTGTGTGTGTGTGTGTGTGTGTGTGTTATACTTGGGATGTAAAGCCATGGTCAACCTTGATTTTCTCAGTTTGTGACCACAAGAGCTGCTGCTGTCACACAGCACAAATCTGTAACAATCATGTTTTCTCAGGCAGTTTTCTGTGGCTTTAAACCGAAAAGTCAAATCAAATATGTGTTTTTATAAACATTTATATAAACATTATTTTCCTTTGTTTCTTTTAAAGGTATCATAGGCCTGCAGTATGTATCTCTGCATTAAAATGTATAAAAATGACTAGACCTTTGTTAAATATTGATCCAATGTTCAAACCAAGTGTTATCAATTATTTGATCAGCTGTCATGATAACTTCCGGGGAAAGACCAGGTTGATATGTCAATGAGGAAAGAAGTTCAGCGATTAAACATAACACGAATAAAACTTTAATACATAACCTGTGTGTGAACATTTCTGCCTACGTCACATATGATAGACTTTCATTATGAATGGTGGTTGTTTAACAACGAAGACAACAACTCCCATGATTCCACTCTACTTCATGACATAATCGGACTACATCCTTTGTTATTCAATTGTTTTAATTGAAAGAAATCTAGTGACAGAAAATTACATACTGTGGATTTAGACAGTAAAAAACTGAGGTCGAGCTGTTTGCTGGACAAGAGAGTCAAAACTACAAATCCCAGCTGGAAATGTGTAGATTAAACAAAACTCTATTGCTTGTTTGTTTTATTTAGTTAATTCTCAGTATATCCATGTTTCTGGCAGAGTATGATGCAGAAAAATCAATATGTGTCATCCAGGGGTGGAAGTAACTAATTACATCTACTCAAATTACTGTACTGTACTGTACTATTAAGTCATTTTCTGTCATTTTTGAGTATCTTTCAAGTCTGTAATATAACTCGTACTTAAGTATTTATTAAATCATGTAATGTACTTGTACGATTTGAATAAATGCATTAAACATCAGTGGTTAAAAAGTAACTAATACGTTAAGTTTGAGAAGAAACTTTGTACTTTTACTTGCGTATTTTTTAAAAACCTGTAGATTTACTTGTAAGTGAGTAATATTTCTGTAATGTAACTGTACTCCTACTCGAGTACAGACAGTAGTCTTTTCACCACTAGTGTCATTATACTATACTAGTAGAGCCACTTTTTAAATAAGTTGTAGAAAATGATAGCAGGTTTGAATTCAATTTTTCTGCTTCATTTCTAAACTCATCTATCCTCAAGAAAAATGACATTACCCGAATGCCTCACACAGAGGGATGTAAGGTTTGAATTAACTCAAGCTGAATGTGAGAGAGATTTTTATTGAAAAACATCATGAAGGTGTTACAAACCACATGTCAGCTGCTTCACACTGGCACCTCTCCCTACAGTACACGGCCTCATTGTTTCATTGTTCTGCCTCGCTTCTTTCAGCAAACGTGCTTCATAGTGGCTCAAGTGTAAACTACAGTACATCGCAGGAAGGAAGAGGGACCTGGTGGTGGTGGTGGGGGTTGGGAGCAGGATCCCCAGACCATAAAACCTGGCAGGCAGCCGCCCTCCTGCATTGTTCACCGCCACCATTCCAGCCCAGTTTCACTGTTTTCTCCCTGCCTGTGCTCTGTGTATCCTGTCCTTAAGAGGCAATAAATGTTGTTGTTGATCATCAGACAAACACGAATCCTGCAGGCTGATCTCGTGCCTTTGTTCCTACCATGAAGACTCTTGTTGGCAGGAAGAAGGTTGTGCTAAAAGGCAAATAAATAGCGTGGTTATAAAGTTTCACACAGGCGTCATATGGGTCCAATCAGACACATATCAGGTTGCATGCAGCATGAATTACACTGTGTAGAGAACATAATAAATACATAAAGAAAATTCAAGGATGATGATCCAAATCTCCTCTTACAGCACCACCTTGTGGCTGGACTGTGCTGCCTTCAGCACATCTTTGAAAGCAGTGACTGCTGCAGTGTCATATATCACCAGAAAGAGACTGCAATTCATTCAAAATACACACATTTCACATTTTTACCTCGCTTATATGATAAATACTGATAAAGATGTCATTTTAAAATGTATTTTCCAAACAAACATAATATAAAATGTGATCAATTAATGAATGTCTTTGTATCTAAAGATTCTCAATCCCAACCTACTTTTTAAATAACGCTGCTGCCACAAATTGTGTCCGTTAAACTGTGCAAAAGCTGCTCACTTGACTCTGTTTCATAAATGATTTCCCTTCTCTTGTGCGTGCCATGAAGCGTTCAACATGACCGCAGCGGGAGCGTACAACTTTTGTGGAATGCACATGCTTCTCTCTCAGTCTATTTATGTGATTTAAGGCTGTCAAGGAAATCCAGGCAGGCAGCAGGGCCCAGACAGGAGGCTGGACATGACAATGAAGCTGAAGTCCTGCAGAAATTGCTCCCCCTGCTGGCCGGGCACAGGGGGGATCTGAAAACACAAGAAGATAACCAGGGGAAGGGATGTGAGCACTGAAACTCTAGTTTCATCCATCTGTTGCATTAACATTATGAGGTAAGTCTCAGAAAAAGAGAAAAAAGAGGAAAGGGATGTAAAATGTTGCAAAAAAGTGTTTCCTTTAACATTGTCTTTCTTTTCTTTTCTTTTCTTTTTTGCAATTCTGGGTCAGTTGTCACATTTTACACATTAAAGGGGCAATATGTCATTTTGGGGAAGAAATTCAAACTCAATTTTAATATTTACAGTATTAATGAGCAAACTCAGAAATATTTATTTTGTCCATAACTGAATAAACAAACTGTTCTCAGAGGAAAATAAGGTCCCCAGAACACTGTTTGAAGCTAGAAAGGTGGCAGGGTCCGCCAAATATAAACAAAGTAAAACAGTATGAAACTGTGTTGTCCTTTAAGGTCAGTTTGTTTATTCAGCTTGTTTATTCAGTCATGAAAACGAAGATAGTTTGTTTATTTTGTTTGTCACGGCATAAAATTCAGTCAATCTTTCTCTTCTGAAACTACATAGTGCACCTTTAAGCTTGATGTCTTCATAAATGATGTCCTGTGTTTCCCCACAAACAAACATATTTATTCCCAGGTCATCTGATAACCACCTCCACCTATCAATCCTCCTGCTTGTCTGTCTCCTCTTGGCGGCACCAGAACTGTAAACATCGTCTCAGAAAACGCCTCTGTGATCCCAGCTGCAAATAGAAAGCCGGAGACACAGGAGCATTTTTTTTTTTCTTCTGAAAACCGCCGTACGCTCCGCACTAAATGCAGCCTTTTTCTCTGAGATCAGAAGGACTGATGAAGCCTGTCATAATCATTTCTATGCTACATTAACAGAGGCGACACTGTAGTTTGCCTTGGCGCAGGCTCGTGTTGTTGCACAGCCTCAAGCATTTACAAACTCCAACCTCCACTCCTGCTGAAGTGAAGGGTCGATGTCTGTCTGAGTTTGAGAAGTTTCACATCAGGAGCACTTGGAGCTGCTTTTTGACTCTCTCTCTCTCTCTCTCTCTCTCTCTCTGTTTTTGTTCAGTGGATAAAGGAATTATTCATACATCGTTGTAATGTCCAGTCACATGTAGATATAATTGCATGCAAGTCTATCAAAATCTAAGGCTATTAATTGGAGTCTATATGTTCCGATCAGAAAGCTCCTGGGAAACACCCCACGCTCTCCAGACACATGGTCTGTATTTTCAAAATCAATTTCTGTCTCACAGTTGGTTGCAGTGCCACTGAAGTCATCAGGGTCACACACCTCCCTCCGTAGTCGTTTGCCAGCCGCTTCCAACTGAAAAATGGAGCTTTCTGGAGTAGAGGGGTATATGAACAGAGATAGCTTGACACAGCCATTTGTTTGGCTCAGGTGAATACAGCCAGACAGCAACACAGTCCCTGCTCTGCAGCGGGGCTTGCACTATGGCCAGATCTTACTGGACACTCATTGCTCAAAGACGCTCAGATACACTGCTACTGTAGTATATGTAACAAGACGCAGCTGGGCTTTTCTATTTGCAGGTTATATTTTATAGTTATAGTTAAGTTTAGCAGAGAGTTTTGAATGGTGGGCATCTATTTTATACTACAAATAGGTACATGCACAATTTCTTCATATTCTCAGCTCTCATATTTCATTTTTTCATTATTTTCAACTTGCTTCACCTGTCATGTTATTATCTGGGTCATGTGATTGCACCCCATGGTTGCTACTTCTATATAGGCAAGGCCATACCCATGTTATATGTTTTCAAAGCCCTGATAATGACCTGAAGAGGTCAAAACTTGTTGGGTTTTCACTGTTTCCTTCCTTGTTTATTACATGTTCTCATTTTTGGAGTGCCCGAATTGTCTTCTTGGTTGAAGTTTACAAGAAAGTGTTGCAAGATCACAAAGTTTCTTATGCACTGGAATCGAAAGAAGTCTGGCGTTGAGACATTTTGCGTAAAAAATGAAGCTGAGGATTTTGTACAAACTGGATGATTTTCTAAATTGGATATACATTTAATTTCTTAATTCCACTAATAAAAAGTTTGCCGGGGGAGATTATTTATGTGGTAATATAGGCATCGTGAAATCCAGTGATAGAAAACGTCTTCAAGTTCTTAACTTACAGAGTAGCACCTACACAATGTAAAAATACGCCATGAAAAGTGAAAGTTCTGCATTCAAAAAGTACATCAGCAAACCTCCAGAGTCAATAAAATAGACCGAAGCTCCTCTGATCTCTGCTGCCGTGGTTGAATACAAGTGGGAAATTTGACTCACATGCTGCAGCCCTGCCCTGCTGTTAAGTCCTTTTGGACAGATGTGGTTCATTTCAGTTTGAAATAAATACAAAACTCTGTTCTTGTCCTTTGGTTTGTTTGCAAAGATATAGGGCTGCACAGCCAAGGTCAAAAATGTCCAATGTTTCTCAGGAGAAACACAGTTACTTCAATGTTTTGTTCTTCTCGGTCTGGAACAAACAGCTGATAATGTATGATCAGCAATCCAAAACACAATTCTGGAACGAACTGGGATCCGAGTTGGAAATGTGTTTCAGCATTATGTATTCGCATTTACTGCAGACTAATACTGAACAGACCTTTGTGAGATTGTTATGAAAGCTTCCAAATATAAAGATTTACCTTTTTTTACCTTTTGTTGTTGTTGTCTGTTCAATTGTTACCATTTGTTGTTGTCTGTATGTCTGTTTCTATACTGGTAAAAGTATAAATAATATGAAAAATGCACTTGAATATCAAAAGTAAAAGCATTCAATATGCAGCAGGATGGTGTCTGTCACTGTTATATTGTCATACAGTAATATTGGATAATTTATATCAGTGCATTGTCATGTGAAGACAACACTTTAATGTTGTAGTTGGATCTTAATAATCTCTACACAATGCATCATTTATAAGTGATTGTATTTTAGATACAAATACAGTATTTACCTCTGAAATGTTCTTTAGAAGTATATAAAGTAGCTTAAAGTGCAAATGTACTGTAAGTACTGTACAAGTACCTCAAAATGTGCAGTTTAATTGGAGTTATTATACTGGAACAAGTACAACTTGTGGAAACCATTGCTGCATGTAAACACCAGTACAGAAACAGTCTTTACAGACACGTCTTTCTGTGGTTTTCACCTCAATATAAAAGGTTCTACTGTTATAATGAAAAATGTTACAATCACCAAGAACATCTGTGTGTTTCAGAGACAAAAATATCACAGTAATAAATAAAAACAGCTGTAAATAACACTAAAGCTGTTGACAGCGATGTTATCTCTTCTCTGCTGCTCATTGACTGTGTGCCGCCTTCATACAAGGAGTTTTGCTGTAACTCTTGTGTCCACTGTCACACTGCTGTAATATTCATGGGTGTGAACAGAAACAGCCCGGCACCTTGAGTGTAATGAATTTGAATCTGTGGCTGATTCAGTATTAGTCTGGGTTACTGCTCAGCCCCGCAGGAAATGAATTGCCCTTTATTTAACATTACAAATTACAGGTGACCCACAGTGAGGAGAGCTGTGAGTTTGAAAGGTGCGACAAATAGATTTAGAGGGGCAATGATTTCCCTCCCAGATTCCTGTTGTGCAAAATGCGAGAGATTAAATGACAGAGGATATTAGGAAATAATTTGTGATTCCCACTGTGATGAATGTAATGCAGTTAGGAGGCAATGAATATGTCTGTTTTCGTCACAATTAAATCAAATTAAGTATTGGATTACATTACGTTGATTTGTTGTATTGCAAATTGTCATGTTGACGATGCCGGCAGACGGCAAATGAGGATATAAGGTTAGCATTGCTGCAGGGGCGGATGCGTTGTGCTGGTGTGAGTGCTCCAGGTCTGAACACCTTCATAGACACACTGGATGGCCAAGGAGGGTTAAAGGGACATTTTACCCCAAATCAAAATACATAGATCCTCTGACCTGTAGTCATATTTATCGATCTAAAACGGTTTTCTGATTGGGCTTTAAAATCGATTATAATGGGAATATTAGGCTCCATATAAACACAGCTAGTAGGAGGGATGGTGTAAACCTTCAAATAGGAAAAACCATGTAAACTTTTAATCTGATCCTTTCTTTGTGTAATGTATAATGTAACAATACCAGTGTAAAACCTTTTACTAATCAAGTTAAACTTCAGTTCAGTGTTAATCCCACAGACGGAATCACTTTAACAATAAAAAATCCGTTTTCATAAATTTTCATGATCAGTTATTAAGTTTGTTCCGATCAAATGCTCTGGGCATTGCACATCTTTATTTAGTGTCTATGTACGCAGTTAAGT
Organism: Pagrus pagrus; assembly: GCF_965226575.1. Taxonomy (NCBI): domain Eukaryota; kingdom Metazoa; phylum Chordata; class Actinopteri; order Spariformes; family Sparidae; genus Pagrus; species Pagrus pagrus. The sequence goes on from NC_140193.1 coordinate 17,598,846, forward strand.
TTGAATCTCTAATTGAAAATATTGTCTGTGTAACCACAGCTAATGTCTTTTTCCAGATTCATGGCCCAATTGTTCAAGATAATCCACATAACTTGTTGTGAGCAGTTTTATGTAGAAGCTAGTTTATTTCTTTTGAATTACACCTGCTAACTGTATCACCACACAGGAGGATGCGTGCATCGTCTCGTGGACAAGAGGCCTGTGTTGTGTCAGCACAGGATGTAAACGGCTGAGCTGTCACATTAGCTAGCTTAGTTAGCTAGCCTCTTGTCCATGAGAAGATATACGCTCTCTTCTGTGGATAGCAAATAGTCCCTACATGCTCCCAGCAAGGTCTGTGGATTATCTGAGGTAACCAGGTCATGATTTCTAGAGTTGCTGTTGAGTTTTTCAAGCACCACAAGATGAGTTCCATTATAGAGAAGAGAAGAGAAAGCAGACATCTGATATCATGATATCTCCCAAACTCAGCAAATCGTACCCAAACAATGTAGATGGATAAATAGCACTACAGGTTAGATGACAAATATGTATTTTTAATTTGGGGTGAACTGTCCCTTTAAATCCTAACTTTTCGGTCAGTATAGTTGTTAAATGCTTCACAGTGAAATCCTGGTGTCAGCATGGTGGCTGAGTCATGCAGCAGCCACTTTTAACTTTGCTCTCTGAGAGGTTATTCAGCCAGAGTGAACCACATCAGTCGCAAGTTAGGATCATATTACCTCAGAGATAAATCCATCAGTCCCCTCGCGGACGTATCGAGGCGAATGTGTTCAAACCACGCTTTACACCATTTTAGGCTCCCTCTCCAGCCAGTGACTTGGCCGTTGAGTAATGAAGTGTTGGAGTTCAGTAATGAGACTGTTTACAGGGCGTGCTTGTTTCACATGAATCAAGCCCAGTGTGTGGTTAGATAAATACCAGCTTGGCCCTGCACGAAGCCAGTCAAACCTTCTCCTCTGCTCAGGAAATGGCAGCCAAATTCCTGTGGAATGAATGAAGAGGAAATCTGCGAGTGGCAGCCTCTACCACGAGATCGCTCTGAAAGGAGAGGGTGGAAAAGCTGCGGCCCTTCCTCTGGCGTGGACCCGGGCCAGGGCTCACTAGGTGAGACTGATGGAATAATAATACACATCCTGAGTGTTCTTTTCATTAGCAGCACGGTTTCATGTTTTTCATCATCCTGCTGAGAGAAATGGAGAGACCCTTATTTCTGAGCTGGACAAATTACCCTTTCCCCTCTGGGAGATGCAGCTGCATTCAATATCGTGTATGTGTGTCTCTGCAGTGTGTGTGTGTGTGTGGGTGTGGGTGTGTGTCAGGTGGGGGTCTCGGCTAGATTCAGGGATTTCCTGTGGAAATAATAATTAACCACAACATGCACACAGGGCCGGCGATAAATGCTCGGCCCTCTCACTAAATATTGAGCAGGTAACTGGATTCATCTCATTTCCTACATGAGATTTAGATGTGAAGCAAACTTCCATTAGGATATGAGGGGTATTAGTTTAAAGCCGTGACCTCAATCTGTCAGTTGTGTAAACCTATCAGTCCGGGCTGTTTGAACCGAAATGACAGCATGGCCGTCTGTATTTCGAACACATTATCGGTGATTCATATTAGCCCTTAACCAACGCAATCCCCCCATTAACTCCACCTGCAAACACCTCATATCCCATGTGACCTATTTTCCCCAATTACCAGCGCCATTACTCTGCACTTCTCTTCCACATCAGCCATCACCAGACGTCCAGATTAGAGCCGATTTCATAGAAACTCCTCCAACGGCTACATTAGCGTACATTTTTCTGCACTCTTATTACAGAGCACGGAGAGAGAGAGTTACAGCGCCTCTCAAATGAAACAGGCTTGAGTGATAAATCTCCGGCACTAATGCACACGCTTAGGAGTTTTTGACTGTAAATAAAGTCATGGGAGACATGCTGTACTTACATGGGGAAAGCCTTGAGGAAATGGCTTCCCCCTTGAAAGAACGTATGGGTGTGTACGTCTGCAGCCAATCAGGATGCAAGAAGAAAATGCCTTTTTCCCCCCCTCACGAAGGCCTCATTGCTCTTTTAGCATTCTTGTGTGTGCATCATGTCACTGAATATTTAAAAATTATGACTCAACCATACTTGACTCTTACAGATCAAATAAACATCTGTCTCGTATGTTGTTTGCTTCTACTCCTCCCTGAAAACCAACGAAAAAACGATCATCCTTTAACAATAAAAGAGCTAGAGGGAATATTTGTCAGATAACAGGGATGACAGTTAATTCCGGGTCAATATATTGCTTTTCCTCATGATCATCAAAGCGTCATCCATCTCGCCGTGCAAACACTGGTGACACCTTAATTGCCTTTGATAATACATTCATCCTGTCAAAACGAGGTGATAATCAAGTCGTTTCCACAGCAGCCATCGATGTCCGCGCTAAATCAGTGTTCATCCACCGTACGTTACAGTAAGACACCTCTGAGGATAATCAGGGCACATTTACCTCATTTTTTATTGGTGCAACACGCTTATTCATTCATTTATTCACAGAATTTGATAGAAAAATATAAGCCACAATCTATAACAACATATTACACATTTGATAAAGGAGCAGGGAGAAGAGACATCGTGCATTACTGCTTCCTTCTGAGAGTAAGTAACAAACAGTAAATGGTCGACCATAGATGATCTGCCAATACTTTCAACAGCCTTTAATGAGACATGTACATTATAGCCTGAGGATATAGGCTGCAGTGGCAGAAAGTGGAGGATAATTATTTTAAGTATAAATAAGTAATACAAACAGTCATGATGCAGATACTGCAGATTTGTTTTTATTTGATCAAGATAAATACTGAAACTATGTGATGGTGACACTGTTGCTAAAATACCTTGAAACTAGTTTAACAAATTTAACAGATACCAATATATCTGAGTTAAGTTTATATCAGTCAATGTATGCGGCTAGCACCAAACACACACATTTTTTGAAAATGTTTATCTAATAGCAATGATGCATAGGGAGAATGCAACTGATGTGCTGCACAGAGTTTATAGCTATTCTAATGTTCGACTCTTGTCCCTAGTTGGGCTTTTACATATACAGTTTAATCAGAACATACAGCTTTTGATGGTCAATATCATAAAACCACAATACACAATATATATGGAAATACAATAAAATACACATACCACAACACACATACTGTACCACACTGTATCAGCACACACATCACAGCACATCAAAGCAGATATAACCCATCATAGTACAATAAGCTGAAATGGGCACCGCTCTGATTTGCTTTTATCCAGCGCTTAACCTTTGTTGTAAAAGATTTTGTATCTGTAATAAGTTGATTTTAGGATGTTCTGGAGAAAGCTGATCCAAATTTAGATTGTATTTTACAGTTGCCATTCACCATGCTCCTCGTTCCTCTGTTACTGTCTTATCTTTGGATATATTTGGAAAGAGGTCCTGAGTTAGACTGCTGATACATTTGCAAATTAATATCAACATATACAGCCAATGACAGACAACATAAATACAACTCATTCACTTCACATTGCCCAGTTATTTATGCATACGTTTTCTTAAAGAATAGGTTTATAGTTTCTGTTGTGTTGTGTTGACAGAACAGTCAGGTGCCCATATGAATATATAAGAAACTGTTTTTGAATGCTGTCACTCGTTCTTAAGCATTTCCAATGTAAGGGATGCAGAACAAGATCAATGTCTTCGTCCTGTGCAAAACTATATTCTTAGGCTTCTGCACTCTGAGTTCGAACTCAATTGTTTATATTTCAAACTATTTTGGTACTGAATTTTCCCTCTTTGTGTTACTATCACTCTGCTCGCCAAGGAACAGCAGTCCAGGGACACAAACGGGACATTTAAACATATCCATGTGATCTGTGTAACTGATTCAGATACTGTTTTGTTTTTTGCACAAACTGAGGACTGTTCATCACAAGTGCATCAGGAAGGGACCTTTTAACAGCCAGTATGAACAAAGAAAAACCTCTTTTAATGTACATATTGGCATGTAAGTATTGTTTCAAGACAGACTTTAAAAATATGAACTTTTTTTTAATCATTATTAATTTATATACATAATTAATTCCAAACATCTGACAAAAGAAAGTATGGTCCCTTAAATCCACTTCATCTATAACTCTTCTCTTTCATGTAGTGTATATAGTTTATTTATGTTCACGGTATATCATTTTCCCCACAACACACAGCAGTTTAAATAAGGTTAAATGAATGAGAAGTTATATAAGTATACACCATATACAGCATAGCTCTCTAAATGATGAATTATTTATCTAAAAAGTTTACAGAATAAACAGCCTATTAAACAACATATTGAACACATGCTGTTGCTTGTGTAAGAGTTTCATGTTGAATTTCCTGGCACTTAAACTCAAAGTTCTGCTGGAGATGTATTGACTATTTAGATTAGCTCTCACTGGAGTGGAAACCACCTTCACGCAGACCATCAAGTGCTAATTGGTTTGGAATGAAGCAAAGGTATCAAGGAACAGATTCCAGATGACACACCAGTGATGGAAACATCCTTTAAGTAAATGTAGCAGTCGGCTCCAGCATACCGCACCATGCTTCATCTGCTCAGGACGTCTGATTACGCAAGCACCGACTGCCAGCTGAAGCACAGGGTTCCTCTGTAGTGTACTCGTTGCTTTAATGAAGTGCACTGCTGCAGTTGCAGTTCTGCTCTGAGTCTGTGTGAGAGTTATCTGCCCGGCTCGTATGTGGGAAAGTATCTGAGGCTGCGACGTCCCGATGGGATACAGTACAGATGGAGCAATTAAAGGCAAGCCACAACAATTGTCTTTTTTGAGCCAGACGTATTGGAGAGTGAGTAGGAACAATGAATCCCGTTTAGAATATTTCACTGAAGTTCACAGAAAACAATATAACTAGCCACAGGAGGACGGAAAATGTGAGCCAGCAACTAAAATAGCCAGCAAGTCTGTGATGCTCTGGGATTTATGTGTTTTGCTGTTTAAGTGCATCATGAAAGTGAAACTGTGCGTTTATATGCAGCGTAAGTTTTAAGTCAGATGTATTCTCAATATCAAAACAAGTCATAATAATCATCTACAAAAACAACCAGAAAGAGTGTTGGTATTTACATTTCTGCAAACCACAGATACATTAAATTGTATGTTTCATATATATCATGTCGTACGTGGGCTGACTTTGAAGGGGATGGTGGTGTCATGACAGCTAACAAGACATCACCAAGTGAGAGACGTTCAAGATGCTGCGTCAACATTTGTAAGCGTGAAACCACTGAATATTATTAACAAGATGCCGAATTTCCAGGCATGTTGGCAGGAGACATTTTAGACGAGAGGTTAAGACAATTTGCAGCTGAAAACTGGAAAAGATTATGTGACGACATGACCAGGTAAGCCAAAACATGATCTTTTCCTTATCTTATCCAACACATTCTCACTCCCAACTGGTCAAACTCTGTTTCTCACTCTTTATACTGCTACCACAGAGGGTGGCTTCAAGAAGTGACGCTAGAGGGGGACCAACAGCTTCAGACTTTGAAACATAGTAACACTGACAGGGCGTTGGCAGTGACAACGGGCATAAAACATAAAATAAAAAACCTAACATGAAGAAACAAAGTTGTGACATGAAGAAAAGTTTCAACATATCAAATATGAACTTTCAACACATCTGTGGTTTGCAGATTGTGCATTGCCAACATTAATTGTGGCCCTTGGGTTGATTTCAGACACGTTCTTCATGTCAAAACAAATTATAATACATCAATTTTATTGTTACAAATTAGCAGTATTTGAGCTTCTCGTGCCTTCGTGGGTCTCAGGTCAACACAACCCAAAATCCTGTACGGTCCCACCCTGACGAGAGGATTTATGCGCTGTTCTTTGCAAAAGAAGACGCCCTTGCTCCCATGTCTCTCAGAGATCATGCTGAAGAGCTGCCTCTCCCGACACATCGCCCTCTAATAGGCCGCCTCCTCAGCTCAGTGGGAGGGGGGGACGACAGCAGGAGGGAGTTGTTGAGAATTGTATTTTCTCTCTCATCATGGGGTCTTCTCTCAGCTCGCTGAGCTCTGGAGGCGTCAGGACTCTGTGCGGAGGTTGATGATATCAGGTTATAATTAATACAGAAATCAAATTCCACCCACTTTGCATCCTCTCTGATTTGATTATTTTTGGGTTGATTAACATCATATAGCACCATCTTCTCCATATGAAATATCTTAAGCTGTTTACTGTCTGTGCTTCACCCACTTAAATAGATACATCCTGCTTGTTTAAGGACACAATCTTATACCATTTAAAAAATCAACCTTTCAAGAGCTTTAGTCTCTGATTTACAAGCCCAATTCCTGTCAAATGTGCCTCTCAAATATTTCTGTTTTTGTGCTCTCACCCTGCTAACAGTTATTTTTAACAGCAGTATCCGTTACCTTTCTAATGTTTTGTACTCTCAGCATGCTGCTGCAGCATGAACACAGATGGTGCACACAACAGACAGCACATCATTACATTAAAAGAATTAAAATAAGAAGACGTGGTGTGCAGAAATGGAAAGTATGGCTGAGGGCCATTTGGTCAGCAAGTCCTAGACAAGGACTCCAGGTTGTAACTAAAACTGTTCTGATAAGCAGCCAATCGCCTAAAACCTCATGTGTGAGCTCAGGAGTGCATATATATCCGATCTTATAGCATTCCTTAATCAAACCTCAGCTTCCCTCTGTCTAAAGCTAACAAAATCTGTCAACCAGCACCTCTTGTGCTCACAAATGACCACATTATATACCATAAAACAAAATGTAAAATAACAACACATGGTTTTACAGGTGGATATGTGTTAAGATAACCAACTGCTGGCATTAGCTTCATATTTACTGTACAGATATGACAGTGCCATCAATCTTCTGCTCTCAAAAACTCAAATTATTCCTTAAACCTTCCAGCAAAGAAGATGAGCAGAACAGAGCTGTGCAGTTTGAGAAAATATTGCATCTTGATGCTGGTTTCGCCCCTGACCGATGTACAATCATCATGTATGAGATCATAAAAGTACATTGGAAGATGCAAAATGCATAAAAGGTAAATAAATAAATAAATAAATAAATGAATAAATAAGATGTTTCCCCATAGGTTTATGGAGATGGGGCAGTTTAGCTTGTCATAGACAGGACGCCCCCTTGTGGACAGTGTGACACAAGAATGAAATTGGGCATAATCTGAAGGTAAAACTGGTGAATGGGGACTTGACGTGACTTGACTCAACAACCCAACAAGGAAGATGTGTGTGTGCTCATACCAGTACCAAATGGAAGAAGGTTTCACGCATGAAAAAAAATCTGGAGCCCCTCAGGGCTTCTGTATTTTCTGATTACAGGCTAGCTAATCTAAAATCGGCTAATTACCTTTTGCTTTTGGTTAATGTTGATAAAGTATGCCAAGCCATTCATTGTCGTTCAGAGATATTAAATTGACTTGGGGTCCTGTGGCTATAGCCAGAGGGCTGGTGGTGTTTTGGGTTTGGGGTTGGGGTTGGGGGCAGTGTAAGATGTTGCTTAGGGCCCCAAAATGGTCAGGATGGGCCTGGCTTCACGCCTGTCACTGCAGACAGCTCCTGATTAAGAATGTTGACTCTTTCCAGCTGAATGCAAACCACAAGTGTAGAGTTGGTTGTGTCCTACATGACCAAGCTCCTTCACTAGAAGACAACATGCCTATCTCTTTTTTACCACTGTTAATTAAGGACATTTCATTGGTGCAATGTAATAACTGAACCTGTATAATAGTATTCAGGGAAAGGAGGAGAAGTTACTTGTTGCTTTTCAGCTTTGTTTCAAACTATAATGAGCGCCGCACCAGATACAAAGAGTCGCTTAATGAACAGAATTGTTGATGCAGACAAAGAACATAATCTAAAAACTTCTGAAACGACGAATCCTAGCTGCAACAGATATACGATCTGAGCTGTAGTGAAGATATAGATCACGGTGTGACAAATGATTATGATGATTTTGATATTTCCCGCAGACAATTCTACTTTTTCATTTCCGGGTAAATTGTCTCAGCTCCAGTCCTGTCCTGGTGGGCTTCCCTCCCGGTCCCGTCTTCGCTCGGCGTTTTTTATTAAAGCTAACATTTGTCAGCAGGAAGATGGTTGATATGCAAAACATGGAGCAGCTCACACCTCACGCTTTAGCTATTCCGGCTGTTGGAGAAATGAGATATGAGGAATGCCCTGGTACGACACAACAGATAAGAGACATGAGTAATGTTCATAAGATTTTGGTGTTATTACTCTTTATTATATATCTTTTATTTGTACCTGAGTGTGTTTTGAAGAATGATGTCACTGGAGAGAAATGTTGCATTCTGACTGTATTTCATTGACAATTCAAGAGAGGCTCTTATGCTTCAACAAGGATATAATGAGAGATCAAACTTTTTTCTCATTGAATATGCATTAAGAACCCCTTAAAGAACTTGATAAATGGATTTATTGTCTGGATTTACAGTATTTTGCTCAAAGTAATGCAAAAAAATCTAAAGGGAAAGATTTAAAAGCAATGACAAAGGGGTTTTGCTGACTTGCAGTGGATAATGTTTACTGCCTTGCTCACTAGAGCTTGAATTAATTTGCAGAATTCAGCCACAATATTAATGAACAATTATTTATCGCACATCTGCACCATTCATACTTTTGCTGTCTGCCACGCAGTGCAATTGCAGCCCAAATGTCAAAATATTCGAGGTGTCACATGACACGGAAATTAAATTAAATTAACGCCTTCGTGCACGAGATGAGATGAATGCCACAGGACAGGATTTCAAAAGCTATTACTTTCCAATACAGTGTTTAACTGTTTCATAGTATCGTTAAAACATTCAGGCTTTTGCGATGTTGTTAGTGAGATCAGAGTGGATTTTAGGTCAAGAAATTCAAATAAAACTGCCTGGATCTTTCATAAATTATGTAAAGAAAGCACATAATGTCACTCTTTGCCCACTGAGTTATTGTATATCATAGACTGTATCAACTCAAAGTGACAGATCTTGTTTATCTCCCCTAATTTTGTTGTCAAACTAGATCTGTGACACAATAAGCTACAAAACTGTATAGTTTGAAAAGCGAGGCAATTTCTCTGAATATAATTTCTGCTGGCAAGACGAAGCGATAGGACCATGCTGTGTGAGGAAATTGTTCTGCTAAGTGACTCTTCCCCTCACATTGCCAGGCAGCGTCTCTCCATATAAATGGCCGTCCGGGCTGTTTGTCAGGAACACACATCAATCTTGGGTGCGTATCGCCACAGAGCCAGAAGGCGAGTCGGTGTAGGCTGCTGTTACCAGTCAGAAATGTGTTGAGCTTGTCTCCTCGGGCCATCCTCGCTCTGTACAGTGTGGAGGAACAAAGCTGCAGCCACCGTTCTGAAGACTGGTCACTTTCATTAGAGAAGTCATTAAAGGAATTACAGGAGCCCGGCCAGAGATTTCTCTTGGATTATTGTACTTGGATTTCGCTCAATTCATCAAGCATATAACTGAAATGCTGCGGCGAGTGTTGCAGAACTGTGCGACTGAGAAAGGAGAGAAAGAAAACTCAATTCCCTAAATATTTGTGTGTGTTTGATTCTTTATTCTCCACCACTTCTCTTTGCTTATGTGACTTGCTGATTTCCTTGCGGCCTCTCTAATTACACCGAGGAAATTTGAGGCCAGAATGCTAATCTAGTAAGGAGAAGAATGACTAAACAGGAGTGTACAATCAGTCTGCACTTAGGTGCTTTTTCTGCCTCGAGAACAGAATTAATTCTTCAGAGAAAACGCTCAACAAGGTGCTTTTATCAGGGATCTTGGCTAATTCTCAGTCATTCACTCCTTTCAACATCATCCCTTGGACCTATGTGAAGATAAAGTCAAAACCTGCAATGAATTGATTGCACTCACAAGTATTGTCTGTGCAGTCAAAGCCTGAAATATTGCATCCTCTGTGCCACGGACCTCTATTGTTTTCCAAAAAGTATTAAAAACACATCAATGAGCCACATCGTTTATTTGGAGTTAGTCTCACACCGCCTTGCTGCTGTAAAGACTCACAAGCACAGCAACTTTGGATTAATCCATGTCTGAAAATAGACTCCCACAAATGCCAGACGTCTGAGGAAATATTTCAGCCTTTTTTGAAAAATTATACAATGTACTGTATGTGTGAGCTGTTTCTGAACCCTTTAGTAGGGACCAGAGAAGGGTGGTGGGCGAGAAGGTGTGTGGGGTCACATGCACATAGATTTCAAAAATGTGATATACAAATAAACTTGAAAAACATTATTGACACAATAACCTCACCACAGGGTCCGCTTAGTAGCTGCTCTGGAGCTGCGACAGTGTCACATAATCTCTCTCAGTGGATGGAGTCATCCGGTTGTCATGGAGACGCAGATCCTCACATTTCCATTCTTCTGAGCACTTTAGGGAGTTATCTCTTATTTGGGAAATTTGGAGATAGAAACACTCAGGAAACAAAATGATTTCACAAAGACTGTCCTTTGTATCGTTCATTTAGAAGAGAATGAACTTAGTTTACGGTCAGCCGAACGTTTCCACTGAGATGAGAGTGAGTCACAGGAAAACCTCTGACCTCCAACAGAGAACTTCATTATGTAGTTTGAGAATTGTTAGTGAGATGAAATGTGAGATGTACGCCAGAGCGAGACGTCTCACGCAGTTTTCAGGGAGGAAACAGGAGACACATCCCCCTCGATATTAAGAACATTACGTAACATAAACTTAGATAAAGTAACACAGACTTTTATTTTAACAAACTGCTCAAATAATATATTGTCACATTCCATGAACAAAAAAGGAGCAGTACAACAAAAAACACACTACCTGCCCCTTTCTGAATAATAACAGAACATACTGTAAATAAATATACTGGCATACATACATTTGGATTGGCACCTGAATTTTCTCTTTTCCTTTCCTTACATTTCCACAAATGGATGCAGGAAAGGCACAAAATGGTGCATACAAATTCACCAGAATGTAGGAAAGGACGTTTTTCTGTGTCCACCTTCAATGCAAATTTTTGGAGATGCACCCTCACATAGCTGATGAAGTACAATATTTCTCTGTAAACCTCTTGACTCATGCTTTGATGATTAGAGAAACACCAAAAAGCCCACTGAGGCAATGTGATTGTGATTTTGGGCTATATAAATAAAACTGATTTGAATTGATTTGAAAAAGCCTTTCTCAAATCTTCCCAACACTTTTACTAGCGACACTTGCAATAAAGAAGCATTTACATCTTTCTTCAGTGTATTTCTTAAGGTTTACATGTCTTGTAATAATCAGTTACCATAAAAATGACATATCTATATATGTGGATTTCCAGCAGTTTCCCCCTCCGCTCATTTTTCATGCTTATATTGTCATGACCTAGAAGAGTGTGTATTCAGGGGGATGTTTCTGATCCTGAGCTGTAGAATAATGTAAGAGCACTGGTGTGTTGCTGCTGCTGCGGCTGGGGGAGCGTGTTGCCATAAAATATTAACGACTTGGAAGCCCAGCCACATGACAAGATGAATGTAATTGGCCCTCGCAGCTCTATCTGTGCATGTTAATGAGATGGGATGGTATTTAAATCAGTCGCGCCCCAGACACTGTGGCTGCAGTCTCGAAAACCACAAACAAAGACGCAGTGAGGGAGCACGGGTGCAGTGAGATAGATACAGAAAATGTCACTTATTATTCAGTTTTTGGGGGACCGGCTGCTGGAATCTCTTTGTGTTATTATTGTTTTTTTTTTGTTTGTTTAAGCAGAACAGTATTTGTAGCTGAGCCTTTGTGTGACTTTTGATTAAAATAATGGAAACTGATGCAGAGATAACTTTGTTTTTCAGAGAATTTGGAGAGCGAGGCTCTAACAGCGAGCAGATGCTGAGGGTTGAGGGAAGCTGTGGACTGAAGCCAGGTATAAATAATCTGGCTGAGGTAAAGGTGTGCACCTGTACAGCACCTGTCCCGTCAAGGCGTCGGGGTCAAGCCCCGTCTGTCACAAGGGGTCTGGAACGAAGCTTAAACAAAATGTGACCACCTCAGGAGAAAACAACAGCGGCAAACAACGACTTGGGTCTGCTCTCCCAGGGGGCAGGTAGCAATAATATAACCTGAATCTTAAAGGGAAAGAAGGCCAGCTTGTGTTCAACAATGAAGCCCAGTGAAGTGTGTGCATGTGTGTGGGTGGTGGGTGGTGGATGGGGGTTAAGGCTCTCAGATTTCTGAATAAAAAAAGCCAGCAGATGGGAATCTGTGTCACTTTACTTTCATTATTCTGACAACTTTTACCTTTTATGTGACAGCACTGTGGTCATCCTCACCAGCACCTCGTAAAAACACACTCGTGTCCTCGGCTGCAGTCATGTGATGCTGGCTGGACGAAGGTGTGATGCATCAAAGCCCTGGTGTCTCAGACAAAAAGTCTTGGCATGCTGTGTGTGCATCCCTGTGTGTGTGAGTGTGTGTGTGTGCGCTTGTGTTTTTGTGCAGACTGGGAGAGACCTGACGCCAAAGGGTGGGGGGAAGTGCAGGCAGGAGGACAGATGGTCTCCCTCATGGTGGCTGAAATAAAAGAGGGAATTAGAGGACTCCAAGGTGTACACTCTGACGGCAATTACAGCAAATAGATTGGAAGTGGACCTCCAGGCACCCAGGGAGGCAGCTCCGTGGGGGAGAGCTCCACCTCACCGCATCTGGCTCGCACGCCCCCAAACAAGTCGAGATAAAACCACACACCCTGTCGCTCCTTTAGCCCGGGCAGTGACCATTAGCATACTACTCTATATCAGAATAAGTGTGTGAACATAAAAAAAAAACCTGCAAATAAACTTCACGTGCGCTGCAGAGTTTGAAATGGATTTCTATATTACCATTTTTCTTGGTTTGGATACGTGGCTGAAGGATTTGCAAAACCAATTTCAGACATCCCTGGGAGCTGTTTTGGTTAGTTATTCTGCTGCCTGCAGGAGTTTGAAAACAGTCAATTATTTTTGCCGCGCTCGCTTCCGCCCATTGATTCTCAAACGATTTTCACTGCCCCTCCAAGTAAGGATATGCAGCAATTGAATTAAATAAGCCCGCCCAATCAATATAAAATACGTAACAGAAACCATGCTTCTCTTTCATAGCCCGTGGAAAGTGAGAATTCATTGCAGATGAAAACGCAAACAAACTAAAAGATACTTTTATAGATCTATGAAAGCCGTTATGAAGTTTATGGATAGCCATCAAATATTTTGAATATAAAATATGTAATGCATCACTTCTGGCGATATTTGTGCGCAGGATTTTCAACAGGATTCGGGCTGCTGTCGGCCTGTCTGTCTCTTCTGAAGCCATTTGGAGCAGTAGGGATCAGCAGATTCCATTAGCCTTGCCCTGTGGCTGAATGAGTGAAATACCATTTAGAGAATGTGTCTCTAACCCCAAAACCTCGTGTTCCCATCAATGCATAAATGATAAAGACACAGTCTAATGAAACAAAAGGCTCCCTGCCAAAGTCGGCCATAAAAACAACATTTGGGTGAGAGAGACCTTAAGCTTATCCATTAACCTCAGAGAAGTGTCTTTACTGTTGCTCCCACACTGAAAGACAACAGTAATAAAAACTTAAGTGATTCGACTGCAGCGCTTTAAACTTCACTTAGTTATTTTACAATTTGTGTTCAAGCTCCATCGGTCAAACTGGCATTGTGATGATTATGAATTTAATTGACGGTTGATCCTCACTATAACAAATATGCATCATATACTCATAAATGCCTTAAAGGGACAGTTACCTGCTGTGCTATTTACCCATCTGGCTGGTTTGAGTTGCTAAGTTTAGGATGTGCATGAGTAGATACAGGTGCAGTTAAGTAGAAAATACATAACATAGTTCCTGCAAACTTCTCACAACAAGGTCTGTTGAATCTCCAAACCAACCGCCAGGATAAATATAAGTTGAGTACGTTTCTGCAAAACCACAGATCCTTTTCATGATGCAACTTTACATTTCCTTGGGCTCAGTTTTCTATTTCTCTCTTGTCACAACACTGTGATGTGCTCTGGTTAGGTTTAGGCACAAAAAACAAGTGGTTATGGTAAGGAAAATATCATGGTTTGGCTTAAAATACCTGTTTTGGTCAGGCACTTAAAATGTGTTAAGGTCTCCTCAAAAACATCTAGCTTTGTTGCCACAAACACCACTGGAGGTGGCCCAACTTCCCATGAAAAATATCTGGGTTTTTGCACCACAAACATGGCTGGAGGTGACCCAACCTTCCATAAAAGGATCCAAGTTTGTTCGCCACAAACAGGGCTGGAGTCCACTGGAGTCAAGCTTACAAATGTTGTAATGGCATGATGCCTCATAATAAAACATCCTGTAGTTTCACATCTCCAAATCACAACTGGTCACTAAATGTGACCGGGCTTTTGCTGTTCGGGTCCCTCATCTTTGGAACTACCATCCTGGAGATCTCAGGCAGGCAAACTCAGGATCCTCTTTTAATATCTCTTCTTAAGACTCACTTCTATCGTCTTTTTCTTAAAACATGGTATTCATTGTAACTATTTAAATGTATTTGTTGTGTTTATATTTTACGTCAGTTGCACGTTTTGTACAAATGTCAGTATGACATGGTCTGTGACACGTACAAACTTTGACATGTCAGTGGTTTGCAGAAACGTTAGCTGCCGACATAATACCCTGGTGACTCGGCTGAGGATTATCTTGAGTAACCGGGTCATGATTTCTGGAATGAGACATTGCTGTTGAGTTTTTCAAATATATTTTCTTGGCACTTTTAACACCACACGCCAAGTGCCATCTAAGTTCCATTATATTCAAGTGAAAGCAGGCATCTCAATGGCAGATATCTCCAGAACTCAGCAAAACATCTAGATCGATAATTAGCACTACACGTAAGAGGAAAAATATGTACCATATATATGTAAATGTTTTATTTAAGGGTGAACTGTCCCTTTAATAGAGGCAGGACACGGAAAAATAGATACTATAGATGTTTCTTGTTGGCGAGCACATAGTGAATTTGTGCACCATTACCATGTATTCCCATGAAGATTTACACACCAGGCTTAAAACAAAATGAGAAATCAGGTTTGCAATGTATACAATGTAAATAAGGCCGACTTTTGGCCTATGAGTTATGGCCTCCAGAACTGGCTGCTTTCCCTTGTTGCATAAATTCATGAACAGTAAATCACCGGCTTCTGAAAAAACAAAGACAAAAAAAAGGGAAAAGAAACCAATGCATAAAAGATAATTAGGCAGTGAACATATGTAACCAATCAAAAAGTTTGCATGAGTTCAGTTGTTTTTTCCACACATTAAAAGAAGACGCAGAGGGAAAAACTCACAGCAACAAATAAAAACATCTTTCATATCTTTAACTGTCTTTGCTTCTATTAACTCAAGCATCAATAAAAGCACATAATTAGCAAAGGACTGCTTTAATGTGACGTGCAGATGTACAACATATTTCAAGCTCAGTGCTTTGTCCAGACCCTTGAAACAAGAGAAACAGAAGAAAAGAATAAGAATAATATCTTACAGACTCAAGACCAAAAGAAAGCTCATCGTGATACAGTTAGTTTTATGCAGCATAATCTAGGATCATTATATGAAAGAAACCACAAAGCAAAAATCACAAAATATCATAAAAGATCATGTTTGTCATGGAGTCATTTAGGGATATCATAGCCAGATCCTGGGCTTAGGTTTCACTTTAATTCTGTGATTGAGAGTCAAGAGTCTGGGCTCCAGCTAGTGAAAATCCCTCCTGTTGCTTTGTTCTTGTGTTCTGTGATGCTCGTCCAAAAAGCACCCATGTCTATCACATATACTGCATTTAATATTATTTACGACGAGGATACAGAATAACAAATGGTGAGGGTGGTTTTTTCTTTTATTTTTACCATCTTACCTGATGATACCTGGAATTTTGTAAAACCTCCAAGCTTGAGGGTGAAAAGATAAAATCAGTGTCTACAAGGCTGAAATATCTCTGGCATGTGGCTGCGGCTGGTAGTCTCAACTTCAAAAGTCCTCCTCCTTTCACCTTCAGTGCAACTTAAGGAAGAGCTGAAAGTACTGCAGATGTGCATGTTGCATGTACTGTACATGTGATGATAGCCGAGCTTATGTTTCTGATGATCTTCATGCGCTTCTAAGCCACCAATATAAATTATCTACTTTTTTTTCAAACAAGCAACTAGACTTCTTGTCTTTTTGTCAGGATCAAAATCAGAATGGGCTTTATTGATCATGTGTAACCATACAAGGAATTTGACTCCGGTTTACATAGCTCTAACTTTGCTACACTGTAAAGAAATGGACATAGAGCGAGGGACAAGGACAAAAAGGACGTACTGTACATTAAAGTTCATATTGATAACATTTTTATGTAGACAAATCATTTTTAAAAAATGATACATAGAGCTTGTAGAAAGGTGCAGAACAAAAAACAAGGCTAAATGGCCGAGTTAGCGAGCTAGCATTAGTAGCGTTAACGACAGCTTACATTGACAACGTTAATGATAGCTAGTTGGCGTCAGCAACATTAACATTAGCTAGCTGGTGTAAGCACTGTTAATGTTAGCTAGCCAGCATTAGCAATGTTAGCTAGTGCAACAACTGGCAACTGCTTGAGGGGGCAGATGATTCAAACAACAGAGGTGTTGTGATGAATGCAATGGTAGGTGGGAGTGCTGCATCAGCTTTAAAACATAGATGGCCAACACCAAAAGAACACCAAAGAGTCTGAATACAAGTAAACTGTTGTTGTAAATAGTACAAGTAGTGCAAAGAAATAAGAATAAATACTGGATAAATATGTGTAGGCCTACATAGGGTTATGGCTTACAGTATGTAAGCTTGTATACATGTAAAAGAGCATTTACACCAAGACAGTGCATGATGGTATATTCAAAACTGTGCTTTTTAAATTGTAAAAATATAGTTTGTAATGGAAAACAGTTTAATATTTTGGTGTTAGAGGTTTATTGACACTGTGTGACTGATTCAACTGTTCGGAGAGATGGCCTGCGGGAAGAAGCTGTTGTTATGTCTGGTTGTGCTGGTATTCAGTGTTCTGTAGCTCCTACTACATTATATTTTAATGGTATGGTATATCTTACTAATGGCAATTTATAACACACGCAATGTGTTTTTGAAATTTGAGCATTCTTGGGAGAGCGTTCGCAGCAGCTTCTTAACATGCAGAGAATGAAAACATCTGACCTTCACTGTGCATGACCGCTGTGTTTGTGTTGGATCAGGAAGTCTGAGAGTCAAGTCTGTTGAACTCATATGTGGTCATAAATAATGGGGAATATTTCTCCAAATAAGCAAATATGCAGCTATGAAACATTAAAATTCATTTTAAAATCACAAGACCTTTGACTTTTTTCTGTTTTGCAATCCTACGTGGTAATATCTGTATTTTGTGTTGGCATCGCATGAGTCCAAAGTATTGAAAAGTACTTATTAATTCAGAAAAAGTGCTGTTATTCTTCTGAGAGGACAGACTGTTGTTGATGCCGTGATGACTGGCTGAATATAACCCTACATTATAGGGTTGTAACAGAGAAAAAACAGCAGTTGAAATGAAGAAAACCATTGTGTTAAACCCCAGCACACTATGTTGGTTCAATACAATTCAAGGAAGAAAATGCACTATTGTCTGTCCACACAGCCAGTTCACTGATTCCACTGTCTTTTATCAGCACATTTCACCTTTTCCTCTCCCAGAGGTTCGTCTGTCTGTGTGTCTGCAGGTCAACCGCTGCTGTAGACAAACAGCAGCTGCAGGAAACTTCCTGCCTGACAGAGCCAGCATGTTCTGGTAATTAAGATACTGAAACAAAAACATACTTTTGCAACGACTCGAACAAACCTCATCTATTTCAGTTGCACGGCATTTCATTAGTGAAATTAAAGCTAACTTTTCCCAGCTAGCAGCAACTAAAACATGTGGGACTGGATGTTACTGTTTCAGTTTAGTTTAAACAAAGCAAAGGATTTCTTGTCCAAATATATTTGTCAAGTCGGATCGCACACATTTTTCATCAAAACATTTAAATGAGTACAACACAGAGTGACGACAGTATATCTCATTGAACTGATAATGTGCCTACAGTGTAGACTCAGGATGGTGTTTCTGTATGAATATCATGTGATCCTGGAAAGAGATTAATGTTTCCCCACAAACAAACACACGAGATGCCAAACTAATAACTAAACGCCGCATAAATCTGCGCTTTTGTCTTTAACGTAATCATCATAAAAACATTTAATCAAATGAAAATGCATCTTATCAGGTATGTGAAGTCTTTAAAGAACTATTCAATATCCTCCGTGAATGATTTTAATAGAGTGAGTCATATTTCAGGTGGCCTGCTTTTCAGATTGTATCACCGCTCAACATTTGTCACCTGTCAAATTATTTTCCCCCCGCATGTCATGTTCATTTGTCAAAACAGCGTTGCTCAAAGTTGCCCACTGCTTCACGTCCACCGAAATCAGATTTGGGGGAGGGGGGGGATTTCTATTTGGATGTCATATTCATGGTAATGTTAGAATAATAAAATTGTGCAGAATTGTAAATGCCATTTATCTAAGTCTCAATGTATTTAAGTAAATACCAGGACTAATGACTGAACCGTGAAGTGAGAGTGAGCAGTTGAACATATTAATAAGTCCCCAGAATATGTGCAGCGATCCTGCAGAAACAGCTGCTGCAGATATCAGCTAAATATGAGGCACTTGCCAAAAAGAAACAATTGCAAGCCTGTTCGATATGGTATGTAAAAAAAACAAAAACATCAATTACATATAAAACTTTTGAAAGAGCATTTAACCTCTTCACATTAATGAGAGCTGGACTTGGCCGGAGTCCAGACCACCAGAGGCCATGACTGTTCCCAAGTACAGACTCACTGCTGCCTCTCACCAGAGTTTTAACGCGTTAATATTTCTGCAGTGTCTGATCAATGCCAGAGAAAACCATTTCTTATCATTCTTCCAGCTACTTAGAGCCACATCTGAATTACGGTTGGTGTATCCGATGCACATTTATTCTTCCCTCCTGACAGTTTTATGGAACTCATTATCCGCTTTGTGGCCATGGCTGTGAATGGAGAACCTGTGGGGGTTTTATGTGTAGCCAGTAGCTCCTCCACTGACCACATTTAATGTCCTCTCAGAAACAAAAAAACAGGCGGGTCGAGGTTGGAGGGGGGGGTTCACCCAAGCCCCCTTTGACAACAGCAGCAAGCTCTGCTCGCACACAGAGTGCCAGTGTTGGATCTGTTGATGTGAGCGTGAGGGAGCAGACCGAGAGCCAGACCAGAGTTTTATTTACCTCAGGTGCAACGGCTCATTATAATGGTGTTAATGAGGAGCAGATGTAGCTGGGTGAAGGAGGAGTAGTAGGAGGAGGAGGGGTGGTGCTGGAGGAGCGAGGTGTGGCCTGTCCAGGGCCGGCCTACGTGGAGGTCCTGTCCAGGGATTCCCAAATCCCCCCTCTCGCTACAACAAATACACCCGCTCTTCACGTGTTAATATCTACTCAGCAAGTGCTATTAGCAAACAGTGAAAACTGCCTACCGCAGTGATTTAGTGAGCCCCTCTGAACGCTGCCGATGTTAAAAGGTTACTGGGATATTACTGTAGTCATGAATGATTTAGACCTGTTAGGAACCGCCTTGTTTAAGGTGTTTGAATAAGGTTGTTGGGGCTTTAGGTTAGTCTTTAATGTGCTGGATAAGTCTGACAGTATTTAATATTTATTTTATTGTCAACAAACCCCACTAATTCATCAAACTACTGACTACTGCCTGTGTTTTTAAAGCCTGATGTAGCTTGTCCTTCTGACCTCGGTTATTGTCCAAAAACTATTAAAACACATCAGTAAGTGAGACTGTTGTACTTGGCAACGTGTTTCTTCAGTACGCTGTAGATTATTTTGATTCTATACCTGATACTCTGTCCTGCTGCTGTAAATATTACCAGAGCACCAAATGTTTATTAATCCACAGCTGAAAACCGTCCTCCAAAAATGCATTATTTTCTCTATTTTTATTTTTTACTAAAAACAACAGTGTCCAGCTGTTTCAGGACATTACTTTGCATTTTGTTAAAATCAAAACATTTTTTTTTTCACCATGTCATAAGTGGCTAATAGATAAAAGGGCACAGATATCAATCACAACAAACTGCAAACTCTGTATTTTCAGAAAGTGTTAAGCTAGCCCATGAGGAATAAAGCTAGAAATCATCTTTATTTTTCTTATTGTCAACAAAACCCAAAGTCAACAATTAATTTTTCGACTAACAAGTATGCGATGCCTGATATATCTTATTCCTCCGTAGCAGAGCACCATTGTGACACATACACTGTCCTGTTGCCCTAAATACTCGCTAAAGCACCAAATGTGTATCAATCCACCATCCAGCTGAAAGTAGACTAGAGGAAGTTGTTGGTTTTAGTCTTCTAATTGGATTTGTTGACAATAAGCGTTATTCTTCAAAAAAGGTTTTAGCATATTTATTGGTATGTTTCGCCTGTGTTTTCATAAAATAATGATATGACTCTTTGACTTAAGAGTAAAAGCTGGAAACATTCTGTATTTTTCTTTACGTCAACAAATCCTGTAAAAAAAACAATCATTTTTTCCTACTGCTGTCCCACGTATAGTCTGCATTATCGAAGCATGGCATATCCATTGTTGTCAAAAGACTATTGAAAACACACCAGTGAGCCGCACCACCACAGTGGCTGACATGTTCCTTTGTGACAATAAACGCGGGCACTGTATCTTATTTTCAATCCCATGTACACCGTCCTGCTGGTGTTAGTACTCGCGAAAGCGCCATATGTGTATTAATCCACAGCTGAAAATAGTCCCCAATGAATGCAACTCCTGTTTAAGTAACTTCTGTTGAAAAACAGTGCCCAGCTGTTTACATAATTTACTGTTTTTTTTTTTTATAAAAGTAAATATTTTTGTCAATATATTACAATATTAATAATAATATTTTTGTGTTCCGACAATAACAACATTATAGAATATCTCAAGTCTTACCATTTAAACAAATCTTTACATAATATAATCTTTTTTATGTTAGACCTGTGCTTCATAGATTCAGGCTACAGAACTATCATTGCTACAGATGACAGGACAATATTAATGAAGTACTATCTCTATCTCAAAACTCGGTCATTTTTCAGCACCGGGAAAAGCATCTTTTCATAAATCTATGATATTGCTGTTTTGCTGTCCCTTAATGCCGCCCCTGAATCCATCAGCAAAGAGAAATTCAACCCTCTTTGCAGCTGACAATGGGATGGCTTCAGCTTTGAGTTTGCCATTGTGACTTCTTCACTGACTGAGCCCTCGCAGTAATGATCTCCATGAGCCCTCTGTGCATGCCAATGGTGGGCCATAACAGTCTTTATTCACCATGAAACCTCCGCTGGGAGCATCTCGTGGTCCCCAGGACAACAATGCTGGCAGCCAAGCCCACAGTCGGCCGGCTCGTCTTTTACGTTTTTATGGGCTTGGCCTTCCCCCTGCTATTGAGGCAAATGTAGGCCATCAAACAAAACAATTTATGACCCAGTCTAAATTTGACCTTGGGCCTCCTGAAATGCCATTGCCCTCAGAAAATGTAGAAACCCTATGAATGAAAAGATGTATAAGTATAAAGACATAAACTGGTTTCCTTATTTTTCAGTGTGATTGGCCCCACATGAGATCTCACAGAAAATGTTTTTCAGTTTTGTACCAAGCTGCTGCACATGACAGATCCTGCTGGGCACGCTCATATCTCGAAGGAAAATTTTAGGATCAGAGCCTCCGTATTAGAGATAATAGTGTTGTTCTTCATGCCTGGAGCAGAGAGCGACTGTATTTTTACTGCCTGACCTCAAATATTTCTCTGCTATTAGTTTTTTTTTGGTTACTGACACAAAACAGTGACCTGGTCGACTTTTGCCTTCTGGTTTGTGAGCAGAGCCGCGGGGAATTCCTTATTTACTGCAGGGGTGTGCCTCGCCTTGTCTTCATTCACCAGCACATGTTAGATTTCTGTCTCTCGCCCCGCTGCAAAGCTTCAGTTGTTTATTGCTTGGGTTGTTTATGGCTCATCCTTTCGAGGAAGTGGAAAACCCCAAGCTGCTGATGGTGTCGCTCCAGATTTTTTTCAGATTTGCCTTCTCCATTACCAGCTCCTGATGGTTTGGTTTGGTTTTATAGGTCGTAAAGAAACAGCCTACGAAGAGGAAAGTTGTCTGAATATTCACAAAAAAAGACAAATGTAGTCCAACTTGAAACATGAACATGCAGATATTATATATTTAGATAGACCCAAAATTTAAAAAATACTAAAGATAACTTACTACAGCAGTCCAGAGATCCCTAAATCCTAGTAGTACTACCTATCAGCAGTATGACCTGTAAAATACTATAATTAACATTTTGACCTCCAAGAATTTTAATTTTTTGATTTTGAAGATATCACTGATAGTAGATTCTAATGCTATCATCATTATCCAGTTATAACCCCGTCAGTGTCACTATTTTACCATTTTAATCCAAATGTTGAACTGTTGCACATTTCATAGTTAGCAGGTCATGAAACAAAAAGATCGCTCACACACAGCAGGTCTCCAATATCCAAATGACTTAATGCACCAAAGTAGTGATGTTTCCAGCAAACCTGCTCTTCATCAGACCAAAGTGACACTGCACAATGCCATCTTAAGCACACATGAGATCAGTCACATGAACAGTCCCAGGGACAGTCTCAGGTGAGTCAAAAGTATGAAAATATGCATATATTGTGTGGATGTCTACAAAACATCCCAACATGAGAAGACCATTTTCACACAGCGGCCATTTTCTTCCAACATCACAGTCAACTGCTGTACTAACCCTTTTTTTTCAGGTTGCGAGTCCAATATACGTAGGAAATCTGACAAATCGTTATC
The DNA here is from genome assembly GCF_965226575.1 of Pagrus pagrus. NCBI lineage: Eukaryota > Metazoa > Chordata > Actinopteri > Spariformes > Sparidae > Pagrus > Pagrus pagrus. The sequence goes on from NC_140193.1 coordinate 17,621,941, forward strand.
ATTTCACCCCATCTTGATTGATCAGCAACAGAAAAGATGATGGTTAGAGAAAATCTGGACTTAAATCGGGCCATATTTCAAGGTAAAACATCAAATTTGATAACCCATTATGTTAGACTACATCTTATGTAGCATTCAGCCACTTCCTAGCTAACATTGCTGTTTGATAGTGTTACACAATGCGATAGGAAAAGTGTAAATTAACTGTAAAATATCAGAGGATATCTCTGACACATTTATTTAAGCCTGAAAGCGAAATGCACAAGATGTATTCAAACCGTAATGTTAGCTAGGATGTGGCTGAATGCTAACGTTGGGCTATAAAATATGTTGTTTTATCTTGAAATATTTCCATCATCTTTTCAGTTTCTGAGTGGTCTGATATTACTCACACATACCCATTGTTAATACCAAACTATGATCTATTATTATTATTTTCATTATTACAAGGTATTGCCTAATTATTATCAAGCTGTATAGTGTTTATGTTATTACAGAACTACAATGCAAAGTGCTACTTTAATTATTTGAGTAAACACATTTTTTTGAAGGAACATGCCTGCATGTAAATCTGCAGCCATGTAAATTGGACGACATTACTGCAGTTTAACGTGCAACAAAACATCCTCTTCCCTTTGAATGTGTGTACACATGTTTGCAGGATTCTTTGCGTTTGCTGTAGAGAGTGACCAGGAAGCATGAATGATACAAGATGAAAGGAGGGCTCTCCATCTCTGTATGTTATATGGATTCTTCTCACGCATTTCCCTCTGAGACAAGGGGTTCAGTAATCTGTATCCTTTAGTGAGAGAACCCCATGGAGATGCATTAAAGAGATAAATTGGTATCATCCCCAGTGTGACAGACTCCTCATCTGTCTCTGCTCGCCTCCATTGATCACAATTTATTTTATTTGTGTTGTTTCATTATTAGGCGGAAGAAAAGCATTACATTAATAAAGCCCTGATTATAAAGTTAAACAGAAATGCTATACTGCTACACAGGAAGCTGGGGTTAAAGCACGAGGCTCCGCCGTGCTTGCCCTTGTATCTTCTTACACAATAAACTGAAATCACAGGCGGCACTGATCATTCACTGTAGATGTAATTCATTTCTTAACGATTATCAGGCTCTCGTCAACTGGACACACTTCCCTAAATAGATCACTAAAATCTTGCGTTTCCCAGTAGTCTCGCCATATCTAAGACAAAGCACTGAGATGAAACGCTGTATCACTGATACATCTTCAGAAAAAAGACTTGAGCATGTTTGTTGTTTATCTGTTTGTATATTTTCAGGCAAAGCTAATTCAATTTTATTTAATAATGATTCATTTATTATATGAGTTGCTGTGGTTATATAAGTTTTTTCATCGTTCAAAAAAAAACTAAAATGCTGTTTGAACGATTTTAATTCTTAGTAGTAAGGAAAAATTTCCTAAAGATTTAATGTATTTGGTGAAATAAGTTGTAAATTATCTTAAAATAGTATTCATTTGTAACATTGTTTGTTAAATCTACAACTGTAGTTCCTAGATAATATGCCTTTAACTCTAAGATCCTGTACTGACGTTGAAGGACCAATACCACATTATAAAAATACTAATTAAAATACTACTTATAAAAAGACCTGTATTCAAAATCGTACCCTTGTAAAACAGGTTTACCACACAAATATATTGTTGGGTGGTCATTTCTAATGATGTATTATACTTTAAAGGTGCAGTGTGTAGGATTTATTAGCTGGAATGAAATGTAATGTTCATAATTAAGTTTTCATCAGTGTATCATTATCTCAAACTAAGAATCATTGTGTTTTGTTACCTTAGAATGGCCTTTTATATCTACAGAGGGAGCAGGTCCTCTTCCACAGAGTGCGCCATGTTTCTACAGTAGCCAACAAGGGACAAACCAAACACTGGTTCCAGAGTGGGGGTGCTGTGTTTTTCAGGGCCACCATAGGGAAGGTGATGTGAGGGGTGTTCACTTGGTTGCACACTAAATCCTACACACTGGATTTAGTATTGGATTTCATTTTGTGTTTGTACGTGAAATCTCAATCTGCAAAGTAACTAGCTGTCAGATAAATGTAGTGAAGTGATAGGTGGCGTTAAGTTGCATAAAATGGAAAGACTTAAATCAAAACTGTACTTAAGTAGATGTACTTACTTTCCACCACTAGGTACATTTAATCAAAAAGAACGAGATACGGAGATCACAGTGTCAAAATTATGTGCATATTCAGAGAAAATCATATTACCTGAGATGAGATTGTAAAATTTTCTTACAACTATTAAAGCAGTAAAAGAAACAATAGAAATTCTTCACTGACTGTACTGATCCTGATGTTTTAAGTGAGCTATAACCATTTCACTACATAGCACAATATTTTACTTTCTAAACCAATCCAGCTGCCGTGTTAAAGCAAGTCCAGCTAGTTTGAATCACTCTTCTTACTGGAGATGTGTCGTGACATTTTTCCCTCCTGACTCATAAAAGGAAAGGTTGGAGCTTTTGAACAAGCTCGAGTTGTACAGAGACTCCTCAGGTGAGACAGTTTCTAAAAATTGAGCCGCTGAATCCTTGCACAGTTGCTTTGATGAATAGTCCGATGTATGTTTTGAACAATAACAAGGCATGTATGCATTAGCGGTCTCGCAAAATGACTGCAGTCAGAGTAATTGTAATAAAGGTTGGACCCTTGCATGCCTCCTGGCTCAGGTCACAGTGAGGAGGCAGCCAGCAGCAACACTGTGGTCAAGAGCCGGGCCTTGTGCTGTGTGCCCCAACTGTATGTCATGAGGTGATGTGGTAATGTGCTGACATCGCAATATTTCAACACCATTTCAGAGTTACCTGACTTCATATTTTTCCTTATGATTCACCATAAACACACTCAAACATGCAGCAACCTGGATTTGCACTCCTTTCTGTGCCCTGGTTGTAGTGACTGAAATAGTCAAAGCAAGAAGTGCTTTCTTTGAAATACCAGTAAATGTTTTAGGGATGAAAAGGAGAAAAATGGGTAAATGATGACATTAAAGCACTTTGAGGCACTCAAATGCAGTTGTAAAATGGAAGACCAGGCAGTGAATGTTAAGAGGACAGCAATGAAAAATGCTTCGTCACCTTTGGACTTCGTGAAGAGTAACTGATCAGGAGATTGGAGGTGTGTGAATGTAAAATAGGAGCTAAAGAAATTGGGGATTATGAACTGGTGCCTGTCCCTGCAGAGCTTAAAAAATGACTAAAATAATGGAGCGAAGATAAAACCTGCTCCAGAATCCAGTGTGACTGTAGCCGACTCTGGGCAGCTGAGCAGCAGCTCCTCCCCACATAACACTCTGCAGATGTCTTATGTTTTGTTTTGATGGGGAGCCCCCAGCGGTGGGAATTACACATTGTATGTTTAAAGCGCGTGTGAAAAAATCTCACCCAAACTGGATAAATGGATATTTAATCAGAATCACATTTTATACACTAAGTACTGTATACAAGGCATTAGTTTTGGTGCATGTCTCAGGAAATGTTAATTGCTAGAAAAATATGATTAGACAGGAACAATAAACAAATGTAAATACTCCACATCATAAGATTAATCTACAAATACCAAAAACTGTGTATACATCTAAGTTTACAAGGAAAGTTTAGGTTCTGTGTGAAGGCACATAGTGTGCAAATATACCAGCCATGCTGCCAGATAAGTACACACATTGCAGAAACTGTGAAACTGAAACTGTTTGCTTTGTAACGCTTTACTAAAGCAGGTACAGAGACAGCTTTTTACTTTTTTTAGGTTTGCCTGTATGGGATAGTTAATCATGAAGAAGCAGACAGGAAACAAGAGGAAAGGCAGGAGTATGAAATGGTCTGTGGTCATAATATGTGCCACATCCAGCATTCTCACTGTGACACACTTAATACTGTAAATGTTAAATGTTCATTTCTGAAAAAGCCAATGATTCACTCACCACAAATCCTTTTTTTATGATATATAAATGATTTTTAAACAACCAACCACGATCGTGTTTCCTGCACGTCTCCTCGGTGGTATTCACTGGCCTCTTCACTGTCTTAGCAACACAGAAAACATTAGCAGTTTAGTGGCTTTAGGTGCCAACTTGGTCTCTTTAATGATCGTATGGAAAATGCCGCGCTGCACAGGTACTGTTGCCCACGGTGAAAATAGCCCAGACTGAAAATAATGTCTGCTCGTTTGAACACATCACACTGGTTGCTAAAGGCTTTCTTTTCACTTTCTCAAATCCCAAAAAACAAGCCAACAGGAGTCATTTGAACCAAATAAAATAAGTTGTGAAATGTGAAATAATGGTAACATGCCCTGTGAGATTTAGTTGTGAATGTGTGGCAGCCTCAGCGTGACAGAACTAGAATGGGGCGCTCTGGATGCCCACATGTCATGTGCTACACACCCTCATACAGCAGGAGCTCCTGTTAAGGTTATTTTTACTCCGGCACCTGGAGGTGTTACAGACTTGCTCCGGCCTGCACATTCTTTTCCCTCAGCACAATCAGGTGTGAGAGCAAGTGATCTTCATTCCCCGCAATTAAGATTCTGCCTTCATCTTCTCCTGGTACACAATTACTGCTCTGCTGCTGTTTGCTCTAATTGCTCTTTCTGCGGGGATTGGTGGGAAGCCAGTGATTGTGATGGGTAGGGGATTATCTCCTTTCCTTTACTCTGGCCCCTTAAAAAAATCATTTGTAAACTCCCCGGTGTAATTACTGAGCCTCATGATTAATTGTCTATTGAAATTAGCGCGGGCCTAGCTTTCATTTTTACTGCTACGAATATTAATTAATGTTAACTCTCCCCTTTTCTTTTTTTCACCCTTTTCTAAGGCACATCTTTTGAATATTCATTGTGGTCTTGAAAAATGGGCACAAGCCAGTACCTTGAGTCAGACTACTGACACTTGGCTATCACAAAAAAATACATATCTGGAATTAAAAGATGTGTTTCAGGCCATAAATAATATTTACAGGAGGTCGACAGGTGAAGAAAGCAAGCTCTTATTTAAATCACGTCTCATCTGTTAGTCGGGAGGTGTCAGGGAATATGCAAAGCAGCGCCTCAGCTTTTGTTTTCCTTTGGAGAGCGAAGAATAGTCACATTTAATTCAGTTTGTATTTATTTAACCCTTGTGGAAAATGACAAGTTGAATAAGTGCCATGTAATCACATTCAGCATATTGTCATACAATAATGTATAGAAGGAAAAGTCACCTTGAATAAAGCATGCACCAGAGGAATACATTTGGGTAATAATATGGAAATTTACACTAAGGTCTGAATCAGATTAACATTAGAATATCTCCATATTCTATCAAGTGGGAAATGCTCTCATTGGCCTGGACCCCAAACTGGACCCCCAGTTCGCCAATTGGTATATTTATGGTCAAACTCAGAGACATAATGTGGAGTTTGATCATATATTTGTTTCAATGTCTCACACAGCCCAGCCGCCATGATAAAATGTCTGTGTTGTAAGTTTATGCAAACGATACGTTAATTTGTCTGTTTCACACATATGATATACGGCTGCACGATATGGTCAAGAAATCACATTGCGATTATTTTTCGACAGATATTGCAAATGCAATGTGATTCACTATTCGTGGGAAGGATTATATTTGCATCACACATTTTTTTTTACTGAAAAACTGTTAAAATCATAATAATGGGACACTTGTTGAGGTTTGTACCCAAAAAAACATGTTTTTATTTGCATAGAGAACAAGATTTTTGAGATATGGCTATTGCATTTAGCCATTTTGCGATGAAAATTACGATTTGATTAAATGTGCAGCCCAAGTATTATATTAGCATTTCTTATTATATGCTATACCATGTTCAGACAAGATAGATGTCAAGCCAGGGACCACGAGATGAAATGTTGATTATGCTGATGCTGAAAGCCCTGAAATTAAAGATACTTCCAAATTTAATCAACACATATTTTCTTGATCCAGAGAGACATAATCATAGATATAAAGATAGTGAATGTTGTAATGTGTGCATATTGTCATTTAATCCTGTAAAAAGACCCAACTTAACAATCGACCCAACTACAGAGCGTTGCCTGAGTAGCCGAAGCCTGTTATAGCTTGAACAACAGTGAGCTACATTGTTGAATTGGCTGGCTTACAATGAAGCTGGGCACTGTATTTTATTTGGACTCAATCCCACCTACACCATCCTACTGTTGTAAATACACTCTGGTGCACCAAGTGCGTATTACTCCACGGTTGAAAATAGTCCCCAACAAATGCACCGTTTACTCCTGTTTGAGTTAAAACTACAGCGTCCAGTGTCTTTTTTAAAAATGAAAGAATACATTTGTTTTGTGCTTTTAATGATTTACATTATAGTAATTAATGAGCTCGGGGCTGAGTACCATTAGAAATTATATGCTGATAGAATAGGTCCCACCTTATTCGTTAATTTGGCTGATCGCGCTAAATAAGGATCTAAGAGCACTTTATTATGTAAACCACGCCATTAAACCTTTTATCTTTGTCTCCGTTCTTTCCAGTTACACTCCCTCTGCCCTTGTTTCCTCTCAGTGCACTAAGAAATCCAGTCGACCTTCATCTTGCCTTACTCAATCCACATTCAGATAAAGGGATCATACCCAGCAGATCAAACTAATGTCCTCACCCCTCAGCGTCTCTGAACGGCCACTGAATAAAATCGCAGCTGCTGTGAAATGGCTGTGACATAACTTGATCCACGCAGTGACGGCGCACACCACCGCTTGCACCCTGTAATACATCAGTGCCAGGAAACAGTGGACGTGGAGACACACTGATTGAATCAGGGGCCATGGAGCCTCTGGGGAGAGTTCATCTATACCAAACACACACAAGCCACTCTAACTGTATCTGCTGTAACAACGTTTCAGGACTTAGCGGTCATTCGTTCAACTTCCTCCTGACTAAGCACAGAAAACAAAGTGTTCTAAAGTCATCAAACGCTGCGTGGAAACCAAACCACAGCAAACTTTGAGTGAATTTATAGCAACTGATCTTTTCTATAAATCACGGTGATGCTATAAAAGTACCAATTAAGTTTAAATGTGTTTACCTTGTATCCTAAATGTGCGTGCATAACTTTAAATGAAGCACATAAAATCAAAAAGCAGTGCAAACATTACCGCTCACCTTATTGTATTAAAATATAGTTAGATTTACGACGGAGAAGCCTACAATTTATTTTCTATGAGCATAAACAATTAAGTATTTATGGCCATCACTTTGCTCTTCCTTCTTTATGTCTTCACGACTCGCCAAGTGTTATACATCCCACTGTGCTGAGACATATAATTGTTCTTCCAGGATAAATGACCAATAACTTTGACAAATGACAGTAAAATTGCATTGAGGAGAGATAATAGAAATCAGATTTTCAGATTTGACAGGTTATGCTATGGGGTTCGGCATTTCTGATATGAAGATTATATTAATATCCAATAAAAGTGTGTTGTTGTAGGGTTGACAAAGGTATTTGCTTCAGATTGAGCTCCCTTGAGAGTAATAAAAGTGCTGGTTTTGTCATTAAAATGCAATAATAATAGTTTTCATGCCAGGACTGAGAATGTATAGAAGGTTGTATGATCATTTTATCTTGTCTTACCTAGAAAACAGAATGAAAAACAATGAATGATTCATCTTTATTATCATGGGTTAGGTTAATATGGCTGCACAGATCTGAATGCAGGTTAGGGTTTCATATAGGAAACTCATGCCTCTTATTCTTGATTGATAATTGTTTGCATCTATATAAAGTGAGACAAAGCATTGGAAATGTTAACAGTGCAACATGTAAGAGTTGGTCACGTGTTGTATTCCTACTCCAAACCAACAGGGGGCAGCATATCACCAGAGTAAACGTTAACTTCTGCTAACTGTAGCTGCCATTAGCTAGGTAGCTCAGTTAGCCATGTTGGTAGCGATCCAGATTGTTAACATTTTTAGTTATTTTTGGATGCTTTCAACTAAAATTCTTACATATTGCCCCTTTAAAGTAAATACATGTTTGTGTTAAGTAATGTTTTTACTCATTATAAACTAGTGATGCCTTAGTTTGACCTACATAAGCAAATGAGACCGTCAGCGAGAAGACTGGCTATATCTCCATGGTTATCATAGTTATTGTTAATGCTCGTCATTGGGTAAAATTAAAACCATTTCTTATGGTGCAGTGCTAAAGATGATGAGCAAAGTAAAAAAAAAATTACCATCGTCTTTTGTCTAAAGAGGTGTCTAGAACCAAGAGAAAAATGTGGATTCCTTATAGTAGCTTTAAATGAGTTGGATGAGCTGAGAAAGGACGTGGTTCAACAATGCTTTTACTGGATTGATCTCTACTTGTGTCTTTGATGAGTGATTGATGAAGAGACATGAATGAGTGAGTTAGGGATGTAACAGTATGTAGAGTTGTCCTGACAGCTACTTAAAGAAATGAAAGATGCCATCGGATGATGTGTACCACTCTTGATATTATTTGTAGACGATCAAACACATGCAGCAGTTGCATCTGTGCTTGATTCATTTGACTTGCTGTATACAAAAAAAGATGCTGTGCTTGTTGAACCAATCTAAATCCTCATGACATTATTATTAAGTCTTGCAACTGAGTATTGAAACATTGTGATAGTGGAGCTGTTCTCTGAGAGACGGCATATTGATGTATTAAATAATATCACACAGTCGTTTTCTTTGTTTGATTTTGAGTGATACTCCGACACTTAAATTAGTTGTAGGAGTTCTGTTTTATTGTCCAACTGGACACTACATGCTATGTGCACTAATGCATCTCTCTGAAAATATGATTAGTAATTAAACTGTTCCCTAATATGCTAATTTGTTAAATTAAACTGCCTCGGGCTCAGCAGGAATAATAAAGCAAACTGATTTAAAAGAAGTCCTCTCATTTGCGATATTACAGCTGATAGTGACTGTACATCAGTCATGTTTCTGTACCTGTGTCTTCTGGCTGCGAACAAGGACGAGTGACTAATTTTCCTCACAAGGGTTCGAGCTCGCCCCTCCCAAAAAGAAAAGGGGCTCCATCCCATCTCCTGCCCCGCTGTGACCCCAAACCTCTCCGGAGTTGCTCTGCTCCAAAGTAGCCCGTGTTGCCATCGTTACCTCGTCCTGGCTACTTTGTAAGGTCACCTGCTCCGCTGAGCTCCTCTCTCAGAGAACAGGCATAACTAATGTCCTGCAGGTTCAGGCTTGATGTAAATATTCTCAGCTGACAGCCCACTGTACAAATACTCAATTACGTTTGCTTAAAGGAAATGATTTGTTGCAACAGCGAGCACTCAACTTGTGTGACATCAGCGTTGCCCAGGCAACGGCGGCTGATTGCACAGGCTGGAATTAGGTATTGATCAGAGGAGGGGGCCTGGCGCCAGTGAGGGACTGGAAGCGATCCACCACTACGATTTACAGAGGATGGGGGTGGGGGTGAACCTGCACACTTCGCCCCAGCTCAGAGAGCTGAAAACCCCTCAGGAACCAATTTACACACCGCTACAGTGCAATATCTGCAGCAGTCAATAATGGAAATCTGATGCCCCCTCTGCCATCAATGTGACCGCTCCTCTCCCTCTCGTTAGAGCACCTTGAAAGTTCTAGGCCAATCCATAGACACAATAGATTTCCAATGGTGGAGGGATATTTTGACTTTGGTATTCTGCGTGTAATTACACCTCTGAGTAAGGCTGCATCCTCGAACAGGATCCGTCCTTTGTAGTCCTTTTAAAATGAATGCATCTTTAATTGAATCATCATCACATCACATTCATCCTCCCCTTACATTATTTGTTCACCCTTTACTCGTCACTAAACAATGCGTATCACTCAGCTCCTGCTGATACACATGTGATTTAAGATGCCATTCAAATAGCATCTTTACTTTAATGCATGAAGAGCCTAGTTTATCTCAGCATGGGTCTGTCATCACTGTATACTTTTACTTTGAACACAGCGTGTTTATGTCCAAACTTGCACTGGGTGGGTTTGAATACAGGCTGATGGCTTCAGCTTGCAGGGACTGCTTTGGAAGTAATGGCAAAACATTTCTGAGCATGTTTTTGGCAAATGAGCATCGTGGTTATTTATATTTGTCTTGGTGAGCTTTGGAAGTGAGTCAAATTCAGTTTACAATATTTCTACGTATCCGTGGGTGCCAGAAGTGATTGGAGCTAAACGGTAATGCTTTATATTAAGGTTCTTGCAAAAAGCGTTAGCAAATAGGTAATAAGGTCCTTATAAATCTTTTAAGATGCTCATCGACATTAATATGCATTAATTATCGCATCATAAACATGTTTTTTGTTAGATTATAAGACATAAGCAACTGGTTAACAGTTTAAGCTGCTTAAGAGCATTAAATAAAAACCTTGTTATTGTTTATAATAGTGTAACAAACACATTGAGTTTAACTAACTTACCTATTTAGTTATTGTTAAACAGTTTGTCTATGCTTTTTTGCAGCTACCGTATCTGAAGCAAGAACATCACCTTGTTAGGGTTATTAATGTTAATAAGCATTTAATAAGGACTCATAAGGGCCTTTTTACCTATTAACTAAAGCTTATAGGCCATGACAAGAACCCTAATATAAAGTATTAGCAAGATTTGTTCACAATCTTTCCTAAAAGTGTTGATTTTATAAAAGACTGGTCGTGGCTCAGTGGTTAGCACTGGGTTTAAACTTTACCACAGTCCCTTCTACTGTACGTGTGGAGTTTGCATGTTCTTCTCATGTTCATGTGGGTTTCTCTGCGGTTTTCTCTCACAGAAAAAGACATGCACGCTGGGTATCAGGAGGCGAGGAACTGACCTCAGAACAGAGAAGCAATGCACAGAGGTAACTTTGGTGCTACACAGATGATGTGTGAAACTAGGGCATCAAACTTCCTTCCCATAGGAGAGATATTTGTAACAACAAAATCCATCTCACCCACACAGTATTGAGTATCTGATTGTGGTTTAACGAAATGTTTAAAAAAAGCTGGGACCAGCTGTTGAACCCTGAGTGTTGAAGCCTGTTTCTGCTGCAAAAGCTTCATGCAAACAGCGTCTGAATTTTTGCTGGATAGACATGAAGTCACTGAAAGGTAATGCTCTGCTGCCCTAATGGAGCCAATCACATTCTTGACATGAAAAAAACTCCCTCTCCTGGCAGTGCTCTGTAGTGCAATCCAGTGTGAAGTAACGCCTTGTGACATCTGAGGATGTTTAACCCTGAAGGGCTCATTGTAGCCAAATTTCCTCCATCTTCATAGGCAGTAGTCTGCGTACAAAATATAGAGCTGTCTCTTTAACATTACACAGACCCTGGCAGATGTCAGCCACTTGTCTCATAGCAGGAATCGATTATAGAATACATTTGCCATAATGTGATATATGCATATTAAAGTAAAGCCTCAAAGGCAGCAGAGACTGCCTCTTTAATGGAATCCAGCTATCATCAAGAGCAAATTCCAAGACCTCGATGTAATGGAAAAACCTGCTGTCTGATCTTCCCAAAGCTCCGGTGTGGAATCTGAAGGGCTGCCCGCTGCTGTTCTCGGGCTGTGAACTGGGCTGCGGTCACAGGGGTGTTATGGGTAGTCAGCCACGACATACACCTTCCCTCTCTGTAGGGGGAGAGGCAGGTTGATGTCACCAAATACACACATCGCTGCAAAGTTATGGCACCATCATCAGCAATGCAATGACAGCTTCATAAAGTTTGATTTAATCAGACAGGAGAAATTGAGCCATTATATGACATAATCTACAACTCTGCGATGATATATCTCAAATGTGATGCACGACGGCGCTGATTAGAATTCATCCCTTTGCGCGCAATCTCATCTAAAAAGCAGCTTGAAACGAAAAAGTCTTTATAACCACCTGCTTGTGTATGTGTGTGTTCATGTGAGTCTGCCTGCCTGCCAAGACATCTATTAATTTTCTTCTGTTTTGTGTGGTATTATTACATTGAATAGTTTAATATGTTGCACATCTTTTTTGTCCCATTCCTTATAGTAGGTTCAATGTCATCTCTTTGTTGTCTCGAAATGCAATCAATGAAGGTCTTCCTACCCCATCCACTGAAAGTCAAGCCCAACCTATCTAGAGCCACTCTGAGCTGTTCTGTCAAATCTAAGAATCAAGCCCATATTTCTTGGAGTCATGTTGTGCTAGTCCTCACTCCAGTTTGTGTGTGCCCTCGCACCTAATATACAAAAGATCTATTGAAATATGCATGAGGCCCATGATGCCTGCACTAAAAATACACTCAAATAGGGAATACATTGACAGCTCTGTTATTGAGCTCTCCTTGAGCTTCCTCTGTCACAACAGCCACGGATCGCTCTCAAGACTCATGTATTATCAAAAGCACGCAACACCGCTCCCTCTCTTTTTCTCTCTGACACACACACACACACACACACACTCTATCTCCTTCTCTCACATTCACTGCCACTCTCTTTTTGTTGCTCTATCTCTCTCTTTCTTCCTTTGCCTGGCAGCCACATGCAAATGCACACTCAAAAAATAAATGTATTTCCCTCAAAGTAGTAGAAACAGAGCCGCCAGCTGTTCTTAAGTTAAAAACTTAAATTAGTAAGGCTATAACATGAAGTGTTCACTAAGATAGGGCATACACATCGCTAAAATTAAAACAGTTTGTGGCATACAAACTAGTTTGTATGTCAAGATTGTTACTAAATAATTAAACATAGGCTACGAACACTCACTTAATTGTAAGTGTTGCATAGCCAACTGGTCCAACTTGGCCAAGCTAATGTTAGCTTGCTAATATTAACCAGTTTAGACTAAAGGAGGTAAACTTTTGTTAAATTATATTTCACATAACACAATTGTCCTCAAATTACAAATTATTAAGCTGCCAACATTAGCCCAAATGACCAAATGATGATGTCACATTAGCTTGATCAGATGTTTCCATCTCACTTTAAACTGAATGCTACAAACACATTGTATTTTTACCATATGTAATTAAAATGGGTTGACAAACCAGTTTGTATACATAGATTATTACACATTACACATACTAACTGCCAGTTCTAACTGTTAAATAGCTAACTGGCCAAACTGGCAATGCTAACGTTAGCCTGCTAATATAAACAATTCAAAACAAAAGGAGGTAGTACTTAGTATGGTTGATAAATCCTACAGTTGTACAGTACTGTATTTCACCCAGACCTCAAATTACAGAATACTTTGCCTCGTGTTAGCCTAAATGACCGACAACATGGTTATAGCTTAGCCTAATCAGATATTTCCCTCTCACTCTAAACTGAATGGATGCCACAAATACACTTTTTCTATTTACCAGATGTTATTATAATGGGTTGACAAATTAATTTGTACAGTATATATAGATTAGTTGTTACTAAATAATTACACTTACAAACTGCCCGTTAGCTAACTGGACCAACTGGTTAGCTTGCTAATATCAAACCAGTGTAGACTCAAAACTAGGTGGTAGCCTAATTATATGGTCAATAAACAGTTGTGCAGTATCTGACCTGACCTGTTAATTGAAAGGTGTTTAATGATGATGTAAAATGTGTTAGATTTCGCATATATATTACAATTGTCCTTAAATTACAACATGTGGCCTATATTAACGTTAAAGCTCTTGCTAAACTGCATGTATAAACATAAACACATATTTTTCCATGTGGCAAACATAAGCAAAAAGACACTCATACCTAATTTTACGGATTTTAAGGATTGTCTAGATACTTCAAACCTCCTGGTCCCCTAAACTGCATTTTGTGAGATATTTTACAGCTTGTGATGTTACAGAATCTCATTTTTAACACTACAAATTGGTACAGCATCTGATTTACACATTTGTAACCAGATTTAGTATATCACTAGTACAGTATAGCCTACCTGTGGTAGTCATTAACTTATGAAATGACTATACACACAAAACTAAGATTTAGCCTTCGCAACCCAATCCTGGGGCTTACTGACTCTTTGAAACAAAACCTGCAAGACGCCATGCGCATAAATGTAAAGAGCAGTTAAACCAACCACCTTCAAAGTAATTTCAACAATTATTCCTATAATACAGTCAAGGCTTCTTTTTACTACCACAGATGATCTAGAGGGCAGAGTTTTATGCCACATTAGCTGCTGCTCTACCATAAAGAACGTTGAGGGGATAGAAATTGGCCACCAACATACATGTGTAGACCCTTTTTATTTGGCATAATACGACATAAAAGCAGGGCTCATATCCTGCACGGCCCCTTGTGTTATTGGTTCTGTTAAAACATTTATTCAATATAACGGCAGTAAACTGAGCTGTTGTCCTGTCCACTTTGACAAAAATGGTGGTGCTTTACAGTTTGGACTTAGGGGCCAAATTGGTAGGCATCAGTACCGGCTACACCTCTGTAATTGGGCAGATTTTAGAGAGGTGCTATGAAATACACCCCTGCAACTTTAATAAGTTCCAGAGTCCTGGGCTCCAGGTTGCTGCTCCCAAGGTGCTGGTCTGAGTTAGCTAACATTTATCACATAAACATCTAACACCACTCCTGCTAAAGCAGACAAATGCCTTCCTGCTCTGCAATCCCTTCCGTAGCCATCAGAATCAGGGCAACAAATCCAGCTTTAATAGTTATCTATGGAGTCCCTCGCATGCAATGAACACCCACATTTATTTCTCTGCTTTCTCCCGATGAGGGTAAGTGGATCAATTAGTGAAGACTACAAGTTCAGCATCTTTACACATAGTATCAATTGTTAAGTTGAGCAACAGCAGGTCCCCAGATTATCTCAGATCTGTACCTCCCCTCACTCCCATCCCTCCTTCCCTCCCTGCACCAGATCCAAAGCTAGCCTCATTACAAATGATCCTCTGATACACACAACCTTGGCACACACCTTCGCGCTAATGGCCCACAGATTGATTTTTAATTAGTAACACTTTTGGATGGTGGCCAACTCAAATGGACTTTTATGAAAAACTAATCACCTTTTAGCTTTAAGTGTTAAAAGGTGTAAGTGGAGGGTTTGAGGCTTTAACAGTGTTTGGATATTCACAATAAATGAAAACCACTAAATCCTAATTATTCACAGGCATGCATTTGTATGATTTAGTGTGACATCTTCAAGGAAAAGCTACATTTATTATCTGCACACAGAGCGCAACACTGATGACCTTAGAGTTCTCAAAGTTCTGCGCTGAGAGGACGGCGGTGGAGTAGCTGAAAAGTGGGTCAGGTCAGATATCGTCTCAGGGTTGCTGGAAATTTTGGGCCAGTGAAATGTCAGTCCGCATTAAACAAGCAGGTCAGATGAGACCGTAACTGTGTACCCAGTGAGTTCATCTGGCACGAGTTCGTGACCAAAGTGTACCCAGCTTTGATAAACTGGGCCAGTATTTATGATGGCAAAAAGAGACACGTACAACATCTGCAACATTTTAGGCCCAGATGTGCACACTGTGATCTGCTGCAAAGGAATAGCACTCAATCCTTATATGATCCTGTAGGATTTGGATTATTTTTAGGAATCAGTTTTCATTTTCACACATTATTATTCAGCTTGTTATCAATAAACTGTCTTAAAATACGGTGGTGTGGCTTAACATACATTTTCTTTATGGATGATAGCACGTCTTGACTAGAATTGTCTTTCTTCTTCTCCATTTTGGAATTTCACTTTTTGCTATTTCTCTCCAATTTCATGCGTACAACATCTGCTCTTGTCTGTCCGTCCTGAAGGAAAGATCCCTCCCCTGTTGCTCTTTCTGAGATTTCTCTATTTTTTCTCTTCTCTCTTTTTCTTTTTCTTTTACCATCATAGTGAGTTTTTGTTGAGTTTTTATCCAAACTGAGAGTGTAAGGTCAGAGGATGTTGTTTGCTGGACAGATTATAAATCAGTTTGAGGCAAATTTAATAAATATACAACACAAGTTTACAGTTTATAGCATGGAAATCCATTTGTGAGCATAAATACAAGAGTATGATGTCATCAAATATTTTGAGGCACAATCAATATATTCTCCTCCTGCACGATGTAGTGTGACGTATATCCGCTTCACAAACTGTATATCCTTTTGCTGCTGGCACTACAGAATGCGTCTACACTTACCTCAGTGCTTTTTCATCCATAACTTAGTTAAAATTCTTCAGTTTTCACAGTTCACTTTGTATGTTTTGTCAATAGCTTGATGTTTGTTTTTGTATATAGTGTTTTTAGCATTTTTGATCATTTAGATAAACATGCAGGTGTTTTTAGCTAGCCAGCTAGCTAGTCAGCTAGCCTAGCTGGCTTCCTGAAGAGCTCTGCATATATGTTATAGTAGAACCAGTTACTCTTCTCTCTGATTTGCAATCACTGCAAAATCTCTAAATCTTACCCAGTATATTTATCTAATTTCTAGTCAAAATGACCTCATTGCACTTCATATGAGACACAATCACCACAACACTGGATAAAAATATTTTTTCCCAGGACATGGCTGGGCAACCTTTGCTAAAACTCACACAGAAAAACTGTGAATCACATATACGAACTAAGTACATGATGACTTCAGGATGTTTTTTTCACTCAGAACTGTCAGCGAATAAAAAAAGTGGAACGACAGTGTTTGCTGTGTAAAATCGACAGTTTACACAGCATATTGCACGGCGTGCATACATGTGTTGTTTATCAGTATGCTTTATTTGCCTGTATGTGTGTTTACCTTGCTCAGGGGGGTATTCATACTTTCCTGGGTGTTCAGGGCTATCACACATTCACCGCAGCTCACACACACACTAACACATCTGACCTAACAATCCACTCAACAGTAATTTATCGGTGTGATCCATCATTATCATGTTTTATTATGGCCACCGTTGGAGATATAATTCACAAATAGGCACACGCTGTAGAGATGACAGTGAGGGAGAGGGATGTCCTTTACCCTCGTCCTCTGCCAGGAGCCTTCAGGAGTCTCTGCGGCCCCGTATGCAGGAGACCAGACCCTGAATGGGCAGGGAGGCTGAGGGATCTGGGGAGCGGGAGCCTGCCCTGTTAGCCCGCTGCATTGTGGGCCAGCAGGACTCCCATTAAGTGCCAGAGAGAGAGGAGAGAGAACACAGCAACAGCAGAGCCGTGTCGGTGCCATGTCACATGACCACGTTTGTATTCGGTAGCCATAACTCACTGCCTGCGCGTGGGGATTGATCCCAGGCCGGACACTCCCAGGAGGAGCGCTGGCACTCAGCGGAGTTTGATCCCTCAGATTAATGCAATAGGGATTCCCGGTCCAGGCCTTTGTCTCCAGCCAAACACTTAACGTCCCCCGAATTTGTATCCAGCAAAGGTTGAGTCCCATGTTTATTTGGGTAATGAATTGCTGTAATTAATGCACCTATTGATTCCCCCTCAGTGTCTCCTACAAAGGCCAGTCCGATTTCTAATTTAAAGGGAGTGGGAGTGTTAGCAAGAGGATGAGGAAAGGGGAGGAGAGCCCAGTATAGGCAAAACAATTGCACTATGTGCTCGCCGAATGAGAGTGTAATTGTTCAATGAATCACATTTGAATACATTCAATTAAATCTCTCAAGTTGAGGGCGTTCGCTGTGTGCGTGCGGCGGCGTTATATCACTTTGGTTTTCTCTCTCGCATTGTAATAAAAATGTAAATCCTTGGAGGGCATCCGAGAGCCGATGAGGACGTTTGCCAGGCAGCAACTCGGAGCTCTGGTGTCACGCTAATAACCACAATGCAATTTTCTCTCACAAACAGGCAAGAGTACATTAGCATATAATCCCCTGGAATTATGACTATACTAATCTCAATCACGGTGTGTGTCCTCCCACCCACAGGCATCCTCTATGTGCACTTACAAACACTCTTAGTGCATGTAGAGGTATTTTCTGAGCACTTCAAGGACAGGAGGTTTCCACCTATAAGACTATGATGAGAATGTAATATTCATTTCAGTCTGGATCGTGTGTGTGTCTCTTCCTTGATCTGAGACCTTTGCGGGGCTCCTTTAAATGCTGTTTATGTCCTTCCCCTTGCCGCGAGGCTGTGTGGCGGCGCCCTGTGTAAACACCTGGTCACCGCTGCTGTGGAACGTCTGACCACAGAACAATGAACAGCCAGCTGCTCCATCTATTATTGTTTATTGAGGTTCACCTCAAGAATTGCATTCGCCCCCCCCCCCAGTGAGTAATTACAAGAAAATGAGCCTTTGACCTTTGATGTATATTGGAGAAAAAACTTTAAGAGTAATACTGTCAATATGTGTGTATTGATCACAACTGTAATTACAACTAAATACCTCGATGGTCCGGAGGTGGCTGGTTTTACTGTTTGAAAGATGTCTGCTGCTCTGTAATAAATGACAACACAGGAAACAGATAGCATTACTCTAATCATGAAGTAGTCCATTAGATTTGTTCCTCCTTACCATTAAGTGTGATATTTAAATTGGTTTGATATTCAGAGCAGTGATTGTGCGAGTAACAACAATGTAACAGGGCTAGTTACTCAACTCATTAATAACACACTTTAACTAAATCATAGCCAGCAGTTCAGTCTATTGCTCGCTTTTCACCATTCTAACAACAGTGATGATGAATAATGATTCGCTCTAACCTCCTAGATTTTCTAAGAACCTATGGCATGCCTTATTAAAGACAAAATAGGTAGAAGACTAATTAAGCAGACCAAATAGGAATGACGGCATGCCCAACTGCCAGAGCCAAGTAAGGGCTTGAAAAATGGCTCCTCTGCTATTTCAATTAATCAGTTGTATTTTGCTTAATTTTGTTTGACGTTGGCAGAGGAAACGTCCTCTGGGAGTATCTGTCCTTTGACCACTAATGCTTTAGTAATTCTTCCATCAGTAGGACCCATGATTGAAACAATCAACTATGTGTGTCTGAGAGTGTGTGCGCGCATTCATTTGGGACCGGGTTTGCGTGCGTGTCCGTACATGCATGACTGTATTTCAGCCTGCATACAGTGAATATAAGCGCCTGTGCATATCAGCACAGCAGATCAGTCTTTCATTCATTCATTTGTGGAGCGTTCTTCATTTTTTTTCCCTCTGTGGAGGTTGATTGCAAAGCCCACACAACTGAGAGTAGAACCTGATTAACCTTACAGTGACTCCAGAAGCATGTGACCACTGCTGCTTCCCCTCCTCTTGCAACCCGTAGCCCAGGAAGGAGATGTTGAACTTAACCTCTGCTACCGTGATGAATTAACAATAGAACAATTCAATGCCCCAGTAATTACCAAACACTTTGGACACGGCAACATTTTTCAGCTCTGCCACACAGGTTTGTCGGTATTGGTGGCTTTCACCTGGAATCCTGGGGCTCTTTGCTCTTCCTAACTTTGTTTTCTCTGACGCAGATTAGATCTGCCACCCCATTACAGATTCATTTTCCTAATTTTTCATGTCTGCGCCGCGCCCCATCTGCACAGGGCTGATAATTGTGGGGACCAGCCCTGGTGATTAACATCAGCAGAATTAATTACGCCCGCCATTAAGGCTCCAGGTTGCACACAATGATCAAGAGAAATTAACTTTCTCCCAGGCCCCTAAATCATCTCACCTTCAAGTGGAGTGATGGCAAAGAGACAGGCCCGGAGTCCTGGACCCCGCTCGGCACCTTCTTAACCAAACATGAGGTGCGCATCCCACACCCGCACCGCTTCCCACCAAGGAGATTATCGCCGTGGCTGATGGGTATCAATTACGCTACCTTATGTGGTGGGATGAGCGAGAGGTGTCCAGGGTCTGGTGACTAATGGAGCTGGGTTGGAGCCACCCTGCAGCTGGAGACCAGGGAGCTGACTGTTTCTCTGGCCAGGGAGCACCAGCCAGATGCTGAGGGGCTCAGTTCACCGGCCTGACACACACAGGTATATATCTGCACACCACATTTGACTCTGGAGTAGGGTGGCCGTGTGATTGTCAGGTAGCCAGAAAATGATGAGGAAAAAGACTGTATCACCTAAGTCAGGCAGTTTATTAGACTTTATGTTAAAAATGATTGAAAAAGGTTTTAAAATGATGCCTTTTAAGATGTTTTATTGTGGTTTCTTGTACAGTAGGTGAGCACCCGTAGATGAGTGTGGCTCCTCGGAGAGAGAATGATGTGTTTGTAAGCTATGCTAATGGCGCAGGCCCCATGCCCCCGCAGCAGGGAGAACAGTGGTAATGTCAGGAGGAGATAAGCAAATTGCGTCTGTATCATATTGACTTGTCAAGGTTAAGCAGTGTGAGCAGGGGTGTGGGGGGGTGGGGTAGGGGTAGGAGGAGTGAGAGGCGAAAACTCTCCACCTCCACCCTTCTCACTCCCTCCTTCCTTGACGACCAAAAAAGACGCATGAGAGGCAGGAGGAGAGGGCGAAGAAGACGTAGAGAGGTGGCTTTCCTTTGAAACCTCCAACCTCCAAAGTCCTGTTCAGATAGCAATCACACAGAGCAGACAACAGACACCCGTTTGCATGGGGAGGGTTTGGCTCGCTGCTCTCGTTTAGACTGATTTGATTTAGCTCCACAGGATCTAATTAAGCTCAGACCCAAACCTCTTTGGAGTTTCAGCATCCATATTGTGAATGTCAAAGCTTTGAGAAATGGCCACGAGCGATCAAACCTGCGTATGTGTGTTTTTATGAACACACATCACAGTGATAGAATAATGGCTGTCAATGGATATACGGCCGTAAAATCTGACGATCGCTTTGCATGAGGGGACGTATAAATTTTAATGACAGCAAATGCAAAGTGTAGTAAACATAATAACCAAAAACAATAATGGCTCTGCTAAGTTAACTTGCGTAGAAAAAGTGAAAAATGCAGTGAAAATAAAAAACCAGCAGCACTGCCTGAGGTTCATCCCATGGTGATTGTCACAGTGCTTCCCTTTCCCTCTAATTAGCTGTAGCAGTTTTGCTTGAATTCGGCGTATAATCCCCTGGATGAAGTGCAGTCAGCATCTTTCCTTTTCCTAAAAGCACGAGAGGTGCAGTATCATCAACTCCATCTTCGCTCCAACACTGCCTCTGGATGATTTAATAAGGTTAAAAGACTAGTCAGCAATTACCCCCCGCTCAGTGGAGGAAAACTCTGAAACACAATTGCATTACAGCTGTAGACAAATGCCAGACATCCACAAAGAAAATGGCTATCGCTGCCTTTTAAACTCCGGAGCTTTTTTTAGCTACAAATACAACGGATGGGTTTTGTTAACACCTTCTTTAACGTTTGATTTTCTAGGTGTGTTTGGGTATCTATCCCAGAGCCTTCTAATGGTCGGGCTGAGATAGTCCAGAGAGTGTCATGGAGTGACATTTACTGCCTCTGCTGTGGGGGAACAGGTAAGCAGAGCACACCATCTACAAAGTAGTCCCCTTTGACACCAGCACTCTACAAATCAGGGCTGAAGGGCAGGCCAGAACAGGGGCACTGACACAGAGGTCCTTTAGAGCTCCAGCTCGGCCCAGGAATGTTGTAGAGCGCAGGGCAGCTGGGGCAGGACGACCAGACGTCTGGGATTTGTCTGGCCCCATGTTTGATTTTACTAACCTCCACATAAGACAGTAGAAGTGGCTGGTCACGGCCTGTCCCATTAAACTAACTCCATACTTGCTAAAAGTTTCTAACTGGGTTATCCTTTCCTCTCTGCTCGTGGGGGGTATCAGCTCTATTGAAATTAGTCCTCCTAGTTGCACTTATTAGATAATACTTCCTGTATTAGTGGGGCAGCAGTGATAGCAGGCAGATTTACAGCTCTCCACGGCGGGCAGCTCACTTTAACATGGGCGGTGTTGACTCCGCTCATTAAACAGAGGATGTCATCACTCCACGCCACCGCTGCATGTTACATGTCACACATATCCTGCATAGGCCAGCCTCTGTCCACCTCCGTCCACAACATCCTCTAAATCTGTCAGTGCCACCTGGACCAGGGTCCCGCATTTGACCACACGCCGCAGCTTCATACGTGCATGTGGTGGGCACATGTGCAGGAAGATACACAGGTGTTTGTCTAAATGTGTGTGGCACATAGAGCACTACACACCCCGCACCCTTCCTCCACTTGGTGTATGTGAGGACGGATGCGTGGGACAGCGGTCGGTCCGTCCACATGGGGAGAGGTGTAGGCGTGACGCTCATTACAGACCCAACTCTGTACACAGGCCAGATAAGCAGAACAGGACAAGATAAGGAAGCGTGGCCAGCTACAGCAAAGTGCAGCCAGATATTCTGATGCCACCGCCAGATGAAACCAAGTCTCCCTCTCTAAACATTTACTCTGTTGTCCAGCCATGAAAGCACTACTTTTATGCAATATTTGCTGCTGCATTTTAATCAAGGCAGGTGAAAAGTTGTTTACTGAATCAGCATGCTTTGCCTGATAAATTTAAAAAGATACAGGAACATTTTCACCTGTGCCTTTCACTTTCTTAAATCAACATTTAAATGACATGGAATCTATAATCATATAGTATTTAAACAGTCGTATCCCATTATAATGCAAAACATTTATCTTCCGCACACATCAAACTAGTATTTAGAGGGACAACTATAATTTCCTGGTTCTTTGTTCCATAAATATTTGCTTAAGAAGAGAAGAGAAAGGGCCTGATGGCACTGTCTGCTTTCAGATGAGGGTCAACCTCATGCTTAAGGCTCCCTCCAAAGTTGTGTCTAAGCATTGCATGTAATTTATTTTTATTTTTCAAAGCTTCCACGTTATTTTACATGTACCACAATCAGCATCAAACACAAAGGATTTCCTGCCATGAAAGCAATGAAATCTGTAAAAATTAAAGGTGCACTATGTAGTTTTGGTAAAGATTTTTTTACAAGAAGAGAAAGATCATTGACTGATTTTTTTTTACGCCTAAACAAACTAAATAAACAAACTCTTTGTTTTCATGACTGAATAAACAAACTGACCTTAAAGGACGACACAATTTCATACTGTTTTACTTTGTTTATATTTGGCAGACCCTGACACCTTTCTAGCTTCAAACAGTGTTCTGGGGACCTTATTTTCCTCTGAGAACAGCTTGTTTATTCAATTATGGAAATAATAAATATTTCTCAGTTTGTATTATTACCTCATTAATATTTTAAATATTAAAATTCTGAGTTTGAATTTCTTCTCCAAAACTACATAGTGCCCCTTTCAGTCATCATCTACTTACACAAAAACACTTAAATCAGGATTAATAGGACTGATTAAGATCAATTCACCAAACACAAGTTTATATTATTAGCTTGATGTGAATACAAAGGTATCACATTTCAATCAGGGGATGTGTGGCTACATATAAGATTGTTGTGTTTGTTTGTTTTTATCAAACTGCTCGTTTCAATTCATTTTTCTCATTAGCCGCTGTTTCAGACTAACTGGATAAAAGGCCGTTGAGGATTTGCCTGGGTCGACTTGCAAAATGACCCATGCCAGCACTGGCTATTATACTACATTAGTCATCGACTTCTGGGACCACGCTGGCCTTATGGTTATACTTCTTTAAATGCAGCATCGTCGATTTCAAAAGATTACAGGAATGTGTTTATCTGACTGCCTGTGCACATCACAGTGTTTCTGTATATGTGTGTGTCACAATTTTAAGGTTTTGTGTGAGTGTGTATTCATGTCTGTAAACCAATACTGGATCACCAGGTGCGGAGGTCATAATTCAGCTGCTTGGTAGCGATGCAGATAGTGTTTACAGTATCCAAGTGGTGCCATTAGACATCATGTCTGCAGAAATTTAGCCGTTGCCTCTCATCCAATAGATTGCTCCTCTCATCATCAGCGGTGCAATCATTGTCAGCGATGGTAAAGCACAGGGGAGGGTAAAGGAGCCGGCCCTCCAAGATGGATGTGTGTTATTGTTTGTGGGATGACAGTGTGTTTCAATCAGGTCCTCTGTGCTCTAATCCCAGGTAGAGCTCTTGGAGTGCTGAGTCAGTTACTGCCTCATCGATCCATCACAGTGGGTTAGTAGTGGGCAGGTGTACTCCCCAGCTCCCAGGAGACAGAGGAAACACCTGCCCTGCACTGCTCGGGACTTCATCATCCCCGCCATTCCTTTGTCTCGTTCTGCTGGGAGCTCAACGTCGGGCCACTGAAAACTGTGAAAGCAGCACTTTTGTGGTCGTTTGTTGCCCGTACACAAAAATTAGGGGAAAGGGAGAGATGGTTTTCCCTTGCCTCCCACACCTGCCCTCCCCTCCCTTATTTCTCACCCAGGAAGAAGGGACATGCACTGAATGGACCGCACACCACTGCCTCGGAGCTGCGAAGATCACATTTAAACAGAGTGGGGGCATGCAGGGCAGCGCACAAAATGCACTCCCCAAATCTTCATTTTATTAGACAATCCGTGTGTTATCGAAATGAATACTCTTTTACGATACCAGTAGAGGAGGATGCCTTTGGAAGTACATTGAGAGAAAGCATAGTGGTTATTATTGCATCTGAGAGCAGTGCGCCAGCGAGGGGTGAGAGTCTATGTTTCTCCTGCTGCAGGCAGTCAATTAGTGCCAGAGGGAAACACAGCGCTCCTCTGTTACTCTCCGCTGAGGAGCTGTAAATAAAGGTTTTTATTACACCACACTATCTGCGTCTCTTCTCCGGACATCAATAGGCCAATGCATTGGACTGTTTCCTAGTATAATCACTCCTCCTCTTTCTCTTCCCCACTAAAAGCAAGAGGGAAGGTCACAGTCACTGGTTTAAAAACGCCAAAACGGTCACATTCTCGGACTGATTGGTATTTTAAATATAGCAGCAACGTTCACACAAATGCCTCAGGTCACATCACTGCATTATTCATTTGGAGAGGGATTGACAAACCAAACAACCTAACGCACTTTATTGCTCCCTCAGAGCATTTGAAGAGAACCTGCAATTATGTGTCCACATACAGCAGAAGGAGAAAAGTACTCCAAGCCCATCCTGACCTGTAGCTCGTTTAAAAAGGATTTGTCCTGGCCTGTCTGACAGTATCAATACACAGTGTGATGGCCACCATGTATCAGACTAAAGGAATCAGTCAATAATAAAAAGCAAACTAACTGTATGGATTTAGATGTTTGAAAACAGTGTCTGAGTCCCTCAGGAGCTCAAGCTAAAGACATAAGAGTGAACATGGAGGAAATGTAACAGTGCAGAAAAAGTTATGTTTGCTTGTTTATACAAATTGTAGAGACACTAGTGCAACTACCGATCCAGTGAAATAATAGCCAGGCATCATACAGATGTCTTTTGAAGTGTCTCTCTCTCATTCGTCAACAGACGTGTGAAAACTACAAGAAAAGAAAAAGACATAAAAGGTGCAAATCATACATCTTTCAAAGTCTCTCAAGACTCCACTAATAAACAGTCACAACAGAAATGTGCTGAAATCAAATCAAAAATCACTGAAAATGTATGACCGCTGTCCATGTAAAGGCACATCAACAAACCTTATATAAAAACATAAAACATATGAAAGACAATTACCCTGTGCGCCTGTTGAACCATGTTTTTCCTCGACAGCCATGTTGGTTCTGTCCAATAATGCTACTGACTCAGACGTCATCACGTGGCATCATTTTTTTATTTCAGTTTAATTCTCAGGGGCAGTGCATATTAATGAACACCACTGTACATATGCCAAAATTAGCCAAGAGGCTGGTTTTCATCTGTGGGTCTATAAGATCAAGAAGCAATTTTAAATAACAATCATGATGTAAGGCATATGCAGCAATAAAAGCAGAATATCATCTCCCAGAATGCCCTTCCCTAAACTCTGGTCTTGTGACCTGTTACACTCTGCACTGAAATAAAATCTTCCATAAAGAGCACTGATTTTCCATAATTAAACATTGTTTTAAGATAATAAATATAGACATTTTTTTTAACAACATTGCCTTCTTAAGACCTTTTTAAATACATTTTAATCACTTTTTAATGGCTGCATAAACTCAAATAATCATGAAACATGTCTCTGAGACAGTTCCAACAAGACAGAGAGAAATGTGAAGGTCTTTTTAACACTCAACATGACAAAACGGAAGTCTATACTTAGATCTGTACAGATCAGATTTACTGCAATGCAGACAGTGAGAAAACACGCACGCTCACACATTTTACTGAATGCTTTACTCAATAATTGGCTATAATGTGTTTATATTTTAATAATTAATTTATTCCACTTATCATTATTTTTTTGCTTTCTTTTATTTGTTCTTTGTACTTCTTTTATTCTTTATTTTGAACATTAGCTTCCACAAAGTGATTTCTAGTCTTCCTGAGGTTAACACAAAAACAACAATTTAATGTCACTTAGTAATCAATAAGCCAAATGTAAAGTTACAAGATATATTTGTGTTCATCAGGCTCTTTGATCTGTAAACAGCAGAGTACTGATGACTGAGACTTATTTTTATTTATTTACCTGCTAGATTTTAAATTGCAGAGTCACATAAAAAAGCAGTAATCACAGACTCAAAAACCCTCATTAATCATTATCTCTGCTTTGTACAGATTATATCAGACCAGCAACACTTCAGGTAAACAAACAGAAAATATAGAATTGTCTCTAAAATAATTTGTATTTATTTTCCTGATGTTTAACTATCTGTGCTGTTATCCTGCACAACATGTCCCTCTGTTGTAAGATGGGGAAAAAAATACTTTTTGCTTGCTTTGTTATGTTGTCAGCTTAAAAAGCACATAAATGCCTTGTAATTCATCTAATGCAGTTACAATGTCTGCTCTCAGCCCATACTGCAGATACACATATCAGAGAAAACCAGAGCCCAAGGCCACTGTAACCAACTTTAGCTTCTGTAAATTGAATGCTGATTCTATTTATATTTGGTGTGATTTACACCCAATTTCCTCTATGCAAGTGAACAGGAAACAGATGCTAGGAATTGTTCTTTCCCTGAATTCCTCTGAGAGAGATTCTCGTCAACACCGACGTGTGAGATTGGCTTTGTACTTGCATGCGAAAAGGTAGTAGACAGTGACTAAATTGACTCCCTGGTTTCCCTGCTCTGAATCTGCCATTTCCTCAGAGTTTCCACTTGCGTACGTCCGTCCGCACAGGCCCAGGTTATGGCGAGCAGGCAGGCAGGCTTCCCTAATGGAGTCATGGAGCCGAGTGTACGCCTTCTCAGGACAAGGTCAAGCTTAACGCCCCGGGCCCTGCGGACTGTGTGGGCTAGGCTTTGTGAGGGACATTAAGTTCATGAAAATATTTGAGTGACGAATGACACGAAGAGGTAAACACGTGTGACATGTGATAATTATCTCTTGTGATTAGTAAGTGCCTTTAATAAAACATTTTTGCAGCAGCCCCCTTAATAAAGTACACTTTTGCCATGCAGCAGCTAACAGGCCAATAATAAAAATGTGTTCCCCATAATTACATTAATTAGGGGAAACAAATAGAAACAAATATAATTAAGGCTTTGAGATGATTGCAGATAATCAAGTAGCCAGACATGTGACACAGGGGAAAAATAATAATTTAGTATCGAGGAATATTGTTTGACATTTACAAGGTGATATGATTTGAAAATAAAAGGCCCATCTTTTCATGGACCATGGTGCCATCTAGAGGACGCAGGAAAATAAAGGAGAATCAGGAGCAACATGGCCATCAGTTGAGAGGTAATATTGTTAGTGTATTATTTGCTTTGCACAGATTGCAAGTTGGGTGTATGTGGGTTTATTGGGCCCAGAAAAGGGTCCTTTTTATGTTGGTTTGAGTGGATTAAGTGGGTTTATCTAAAAGGAGACCCTGCTGGCTTGGCAGTTCCTTTATGCCTGAACCTTGACACTGGCAGCATTATGATATGGTGCCACCTACTGTTGGATCACTTCCTCTGTATCCAAACTGAGTGCAATCAGAGCAGCAATTCTATAGATATGATCAAATAAAAAAGATACAAAGGTCAAAAGACAAGAAAGTGAGCGTGTGTCTAGGTCTGTACTCTGTAGTTTCACCCGGGCCGCCTGATAAGAATAAAAGGGGGAAAGGTTATATTCATGTCGTCCCTCACCTCACACATGATTTGCAGCCACTGGCTCTTCCCTCACAAAGATTTACTGTACATGAAATTTTTTTGCTGACATGGTACTCTTCTGCTGCCGCTGCGTCTCAGATATACGGCGAACCATAATTTGGAGGTGTAAAATGGGTATAAAACCTGTATTAATTATTTAATCGTGGTTCTAAGTGCTGCCTTTTAGTCCATACCAGGATGTCATCCCCCTCTATTTCAGGGGGTCGTTATATCACTCATTTGTCAGAAAAAATTACAATCAAGACCCAGATTGTATAATTGTATGGTAAATCAGAGCAAACCAAGACTTTTTTATGGGTGTCATTAATTGTTACTTTTTTATTTTTTACCTCATTTGATGTAAATGAACTGCTAATTGCATTTAAATCTGAGTTCTCCATACGTAGCAGTGATAAATACCCCAAACTATAAAGCGATAAAACAGAAGCTGGTACTTTGGAAATGAAAAACCTAAAAAATGCTGCATGGCAGGACAAAGCAGCCAACACAAGTGCAGCGAATAGAAATGTCCCTGGCAGGTAGCAGCAGTGTGTGGGACCCGTGATATATCTTGGTGTCAGGGTGCAGTTAGGTACAAAGACTGAGGCGTGTGATCAACAACCAAACAAACATGTTGTCCTGAGGTCGGGGCGAGGGGGTGTACACAGAGCATCCATCAAACTACATCTGTGAGAGGCTGATACTGTACAGTTTGCTCTCTCGACACACGCTACGACCTCAGATGTAGAAGACAAGTTATTCAGTTATGAGATTATTTATCAGGACTGCAGTGATAATCACTAACTGGTGGCAGGTCTGTTTGGGAGGTGATGATGAGCCAACATGTAACACAAATAAGTTACAACTTCACCAACTGGAAAAATACATAAATAGTTAATAATAGTGCTGTTTGTTGCCCTAATGAAGGGCAAAAGCCAAATATGTCAAATTAAATCAATTTTACTGATATAGCCCAAAATCACAATCACATTGCCTCAGTGGGCTTTGCAATCTGTACAGTAAACAACATCTTCTGTCCTTAGACCCTCAATTTGAATGAGAAAAAAATTGCCGTATTGAAAAAAAAACCTTTTTACAGAGGGAAAAAAGATGGAAGAAGCCTCAGGAAGAGCCACAGAGGAGGGATCCCTCTCCCAGGATGGACCAACATGCAATAGATGTCACGTGTTCAGAACAGAATAACAAAATCACAGTTTACAGAGAGACAGAGTATCTGATACAAGTAAATTACAGAAGATATATGTGCAGAATGTGGATCCAGGAGGACGACTGAGAAGGTCAAGGCATCATTAAGTGGTGCCAGAGCCACACGACCTCCACTCCACCGTGCTGACCTGGAAGAGGACAGGCCACACAGGATAATAAGCAAGAAAATGCATAAGTATTGCATTTTACATGTGCTAATAATAATCTACATAATTGTATATAATTTGTCTATTCACACTATGTACAAACAGTTATCCAGTATTATTCTTTATTTCTTTGCACTACCTCTGTTGCTTCTTTGCACAATTTGTACTGGCAGCATTGAGCTGACTCTATACAGACTCTTCAGTGTAAATTACTCATATAACTATATTTAAGCCACGTAATACACAATAATCTTACTGTGCAATACTTCATGACAGTTCAATTGTTGTGAAATATTTCATCTCACTGAGTTTTTTCAGTTTTTTCATCATGTGTAATATCACTGGTGCAGTTACTGTATAGCGCAGTGCGAGGTACACGTCTTACATCTCTATTTCTTGTAGATTTTCTATTTCTATGTGGATATATGTTGTTTTTACAGTAACTTTTATATTCTAGTACTTGATGTATTTTATTCTCACTTTCTCTTACTTCTCATTATCTTTCTCTGTTTATAACTATCTATAATCTCTATATAGTGCAATATTTATATTCTAGAGGGAGAAACTGAAATGTACTCAGTGTGCCCCTCGGGGATCAATAAAGTGTTTCTGATTCTGATTCTACTTTTACGGTGTTGGCCATGATGTTTTCAATATACTGGAAACACAACTACTTTCTTTTCACATGCTATTGTTCAGTCCTGACCGTTCACAATTCTTTATTCTTCATCATTCTTCATTCTGATTCAAGGTCTGATTCTGATAACATTTTTCTCAAGTGTTCATCTACAACGTGCAGTGTGTTAAATGACAGTTGTTGCTAACACAAGGATTCAAAACAACTGACAGCAGTGGAAGAGGTATTCGCTACATCACAATTTAGAAATACATAAATACATTGCAAGTGAAAGTCCTCCACAAGGTTATTTAAGTAAAAAGTCAATAACTAGATCATCTACAGTTGGATATTTAACCCATAGCAAGGGCATCATATGTTTTGTATGCACAATCTGAATGATGGGGGGCGCTGTTTTTCCTATTACATTTTTTCTTTGTCTTTGTAAATTAAATTTCAAACAGCTTTTCCATGTTTTGATGTTACTTTTGCCACAGCTACAATTATGTGAAAATGATAATGCAAATTGAATTATTGCATTTTCAATTTTATTTTTACTCAAATAACACATGGAAACTTTGGAAACAACGATGCTGTTTTCGGAATTACATTTTAATTTTAAAGTTCACATTATCATTTTTATAAAGTTCTCTATGGGCTTCCATACATTCATTTCATTTCTTAATTAGTGTAGAAACTACAGTTTTATTGCTGTTGGAAAAATATTTTGGAGTCAAAAGTATCACATATTTTCCTTGAAATCCAGCAAATTAGCAGTATAAAACAACATGTAGTTGAAGTATGCAAGTACCTCAAATTTGTACTCTGACTAAAAGTACTGAGTTACTTTCCACCACTGTCATTTTGTAATCAATTTTAAGTATTGATATTTAATCAACAAATTATAACTGCAGAGTGAAAAATAAAGTACAATGCCTCAGTAAATTTGCTATACTGCAAAAATCTGTGATGTGCAGCCTTTGATTCCAGTTTGAGCAGCAGGTAGTGGTTCGAATGTGCACATTATAGGAAAACATCAGCTGAAGGTTAATGTGGTAATCATAGTTTAAAAAAATGGCTGTGACTGACATAAAAGTAATCTCAGTAACAAGGCTGCAGTATCATCACCATCAGAGATTAACTCTTCTCTGATGCAAGCAAGTACAGGGTGCAGTTTTTGTTGCATAACGCACTCTAATGCTTGTTTAGATTGCTTGTTCCAACACAGACACAGAAAAAAACTTTAGCCTACCATGACATTTGGACAACACCCCAACCATCTGCTCTCCCTCAACAACTGTGGTTCACACAGGCTTCAAATGCCTAGTGCAACACCGCTCTCTGCTGCACAGGCATTCACTGCAAATGTACAGATAAAATATAGCCGTTTATTGTCAGCGATGCCTTCATCATCTTCCGATGATCCAACAGGGTCCATTTCTCAAAGACGAAGATGGTTTTCACATGTTCACACATGGCGGGGCATCAAAATAAATAAATCAAACAATAAAAGTAGGATATTTGTTTTACTGCTTTCAGTAATGTTCCCATAACTGTATGTGTTCTGAAGTAGAAATACTCATTAGAAGTTTAATTAAGGAAAAAATGTACTGTTAAATCTGTAAATTGGCTGTGATTTACTGGTTTGTACATATTTTAAAAGATAAGAGGAGCAGAGCAATTATAGAGCAAATACAGTAACTGCGGCAGGATAAAAGGAGCCCAACACAGACTGTCTCTTGTATTTGAACTATGGACTGATCATAAATACTCATCATTAATAGTGTCAGAGAAACATTACCCTTTTTATTGGGGCTGTATTTTCCTCACACACTACAATAAAGTTAATGACAGACATTGTCTAAACCATAAAACAGTCATATATTTGGAGATGCTGGTCAGCTTCAACAAGGCTCCGTAGCATCTGGCTCGTAGATCATACTCGCAATCAAGTATTCTTGTCAGAGGCATCTGAACTTGAACTGAAAACACAGATGTACAGTCCACAATGACAGCTGAACACAATTCATATACAAGTTTTGAACAATGCAATAAGGCAAATTTGGTCTGATATATTGCTGCTTAATCTGTAACATCGTGCCGATATACTATACAGAATGAATGTGTGAATGAACCTTAACAAGGAGAGTGCTCTGGTCCTCTTCAGTAATGCATTGCTCCTCTCTGAGGCATTATAATTTAGTCACCTCACAAATAAAACATATTTTGCATCATGGCATACACCTATCTCTTATTCCTGTAAACTGAATTACCTTTAACACCCACAACTACAAATAGTAATTTATAGGTGCAATTTGTAAGAATTGGCCACCTGTCAAATTCAGAACAAACAGTGGGCAGCATATCACCAAAATAACCGCTAACTGCTGCTAACTGTAGCTGCCGTTAGCTAAGTTAGCTGTGCAGCTCGCAGCCTGGACTGGTATCTCAAGGAGCAGAGGAGTGTTAGTATTTACACTGCTAGCACAGGAGCTTTGGTCCATGAAGGACAGGTGCTAACTGGTTAGCTTGCTAACTTCAATAGACACCTTCAGTAAAAAGTAAATTAGTTTAATTAATTGTGTTGTTTTTGTTTTTTGTGATCGGTTCCATCAGTTAGAAATATTGAATAATTGTGTTATTTGGCAAGGGATTTCGTTGCAAAGTAATCATATTGGCATTTTCCAAACACTGGAAAAACACATTGAGAAAAGGTAACATGGCTCAATTTAGGCTTGTTGTGATCACAACAGCCCCAACTACAGATGCTGCAGCAGGTTCACTGCATGTCAACAGGTTTTGGTTATTTGATTAATGGCATATTTGTGAGTGAATTTGCACCAGTCCAAATGTAGTTCGAAAAGGTTTATTGCTGTTTTCGTGTTGAGTTCACATGTTGCACATTCTGGCGTACATGCATTTTCCTACAATTATGACTAAATCAAATCACAACAAATAACCTGTTATTGCCCTGGCAGGAGCACTGATTGTATTAAACTTAATGGGAGCTTTAAGGTCCCAGTGTACACACATTGTGCAGAGGGTGGTTGTCGGGGGTCCAGTAGGAAACTAACAGCAAATTTTGGTTCCTGGTTACTTTTAGACTTTAGCCCCTTTCACTCTCCAGCTGGCTCTTATAAGATATTAACAGCCTATAAATTATTCACATTCATGTCTGTATTGTTATTTTGTCTTGACAATAAACGGCACATAGTTCATTTTAATGAAATTGTGCTATTTATAGGCTACACTTCTATTAAATACATCCAGTTTCTGCTTTCTTTTTTGGTTAAACTGAACAGGAACATTCCCTACTTGATTAAATGACCATTTTCTCTGTAGCACAAGCGTGACGTGAACAACTGAGATCAGAGATGATCATCAAGTTGAATCTATAGCAAAACCGTTGGAGGTCTGCAGTAGTTATGTAATTGGAAAAATAATACATTATGTTCATATTTAGAAGTCCTGCCCCAATTTGGAAAAGACAACTGGCATTACCTTTTGTTAATGATGCAACTGTCACTATATCTTTCTGACTGGTTAAGTGTACCTGAGCAGAGTGATACCTGTGTGACTTTGAACAGTATAAGAAGCTAAAACTGTATCTCATGGTTTGACTCATCATTCATTGCTGTTAATGTAAGAACAAACCAGTAACAAACCAGTAACCCACTCTGTTTGTATTTTCAACCACTTACATATATCTCACTTGGGAAAATAACAGCAGTGGATTAGACACAATAGATTGTAAATTGAGTGTCCCTGTCATTATGGACTGTGGTCTGCCCAAACAATCCAGAGGCTGAATGAGGATTTATTACCCTGTCAAGTCGTTTTCCTCCGCAGCCGGTAGATGGCACAAATTATGCTTTTCTTTCATTACAGGAAGCCGGACAGCACAAAGGCACACGGTGAACTAATGTAACTCTACACTTTAAGCAGAAACAGTCCTTAACATTGATGGAGTTTCATGTGATCATGTATATACATGACTCACAGTAGCTGTCTGGTGCTGTAGTTGTAGTTTTGATGACTATTATTCAGGATGGACGATGACGGACTGACAGCAGGACCGCTGTCACCGTCACGTGATCCACTCAGCATCGCTCCGGGGAAAGTCTGCAAAATGGAGGTGAGGCACCCTCAAATATTGCAAATTAAATGCGGCTATTTGTAAAATGTGGTGAAGCTGTGCTTGTTCCTCAAACTATGTGTACAGTTTAGGTGGAACGAGGGGTTTTGTATTGTAATATGTAGCTTCTCTGTAGCTCTTGTTGCCATGTCTGCAGCGCTGTTGGCCGTAGTGGACGGTGCAGCTAAAGCTAACGGTTGTCAAAATGACAACAAGCGTATTAGGTTGTGTTAGCGGTGGAGAGCTCTGTGCTGGGTTACTGTTTCACTTGACTGGTAAATAAATGGCATTTGCTTGATTGAGTCAGCCCACACTTGTCGTGACAGCACATAGAGTCAGTGACACTCTTCATAATAACGTAATGTTCAACCTACGGCATCCCTGAAGTAAGCTAATGCTAGCTGTCAGAGCTAGCAGGCTAACTCAGGCTGTTTTAAGCCTAAATTATGAGGGGCGGGCCTCCTTTTCTGCTGCCAAGACACTTTCTCTATCTTATCTATGCATTGGGATTATCTGACATCCTAATTATACAAGATAATGTAGTTTACTGTTGGCTACGTCTGTTGTCACAGCAGGGGTAACGTTGGGCCTAGTATATACCCTGACCTATCAATATAGTTCACACACATTTGTACAGTATTTACAGTCATTTTATTTATTTATTTATT
Organism: Pagrus pagrus; assembly: GCF_965226575.1. Classification (NCBI taxonomy): domain Eukaryota; kingdom Metazoa; phylum Chordata; class Actinopteri; order Spariformes; family Sparidae; genus Pagrus; species Pagrus pagrus. The sequence continues at coordinate 17,656,840 of NC_140193.1, forward strand.
TATTTTGCTGCTGGGTTACACCCACGTTATGTAACCATGCTGTATGGCTCCCAGTTATTTTCCTGTAACTGCTGCAATATATAGTATTTATTTCCATGTTGTGCTTTTTACATTACAGGACCAATCTAAAGAACCAGAGCAGCTCAGAAAGCTGTTTATTGGAGGTCTGAGCTTTGAAACTACGGAGGAGAGTTTACGGGCCCACTTCGAACAATGGGGTACTCTCACGGACTGCGTGGTACATATTTCCATCATGGTTTTTGGCAAGATTGCCTGAGATGATGATAAACTGTATTAATCTGTTAACATAACTGCAAGCCAGTTAAAAAGCTCTCACTGTCATTTTTCATCATTTTGTTGTTTCTAGGTGATGAGGGACCCCAATAGCAAGCGTTCAAGAGGGTTTGGCTTTGTAACATACTCCTCTGTGAGGGAAGTCGATGAGGCTATGAAAGCAAGGCCTCACAAAGTAGACGGAAGAGTTGTCGAACCCAAGAGGGCCGTGTCCAGAGAGGTAAACAAATCCCACACCAGAAGGCAGATTCTGCAGCGGTGTCATTGTTTGGTGTGTGTGCTCATTGATACGCACTCTGTTTCAGGACTCTAATAAACCAGGTGCCCATCTCACAGTGAAGAAGATCTTTGTTGGTGGTATTAAGGAGGACACTGAGGAGTACCACATCCGCGAGCACTTTGAGAAGTATGGAAAGATTGAATGTATTGACATCATGGAGGAACGCTCCACTGGGAAGAAGCGAGGCTTCGCCTTTGTGTCGTTTGATGACCATGACACCGTAGACAAAATTGTCGGTATGTGGTTGCTTGGTCCGCCTACTTGTATGAGAGTTACCAAGGCATTTGGTAAACATTGAGCAATGGTGTGACTGAATTGTGTCTTTTCCTGTTTTCTTTGTAGCCCAGAAATACCACACAATCAACTTCCACAATTGTGAGGTCAGGAAAGCTCTCTCTAAACAGGAAATGAGTGCTATGTCCTCAAACAGAGGTAAGCACACGATCAAATGGAATAAAGATATACTTAGTGACCATAATTGTTTATGCTGTCTTCAGATCGCCTTACAACGCTGCTATAAACGTCTCTAAAATTACACCTTTCTTCATATCAGGCAGGAGTGGAGGATCTGGAAACTTCATGGGGAGAGGTGGCAATTATGGAGGCGGAGGCAACTTTGGCCGAGGTGAGTTGTATTTGCAAACCAGTTGAAGGTGCCAGTGACCCTAACCATACTAATGCAGGTACACTTGATAGTGGTGTTCACGTGTCAGGGGGTTTCCAGGTTAAAGTTTTGCATTCAAACTGGGGAAAAAAAGTGAAATGGTTGTATCTCTTCTTCCTTATCGTTTTCTTTTAATGTTGGTTGGCAAACAAATATTTGGTGCATCGCCATGCTAATGTGGTAAAACAGGTTCCTCAGCTTGGGTTAGGGTTACTCTGCTCTGTTGCCTCTCTCCATGTGAGCACTTCATCACTTGTTTAAGCTCCACTAAACTCTTGATTAAGGAAATTGTTTGTGAGACAAACAGGGAACCAAACTGCATTGGTTGAGGTTCGTAAAACCAATTAACAGAGGCTTACAGTGGTAACTCCAGTGTTTTTAATTGTATTAACATTCAGTTGTCAAATATATATCTCAGTGATGAGATGAGGCAGAGTAAAGGCTACAAAAAGTCAGAGGTTATAGAAACAGGGCTTTTTAACATTGCTTCAATGCAGAAATACATTCTAATGCCCATGAAATGTTGACCGTCACAGGCCTGCATTCCCAAGAAGCTTTGTTGTCACGTCCAACCTGCTATGCAAGAATTCACCTACTTTAGAGTGCTTTCTTTAATGCTGCCTCAGTGTGAACAATAAAAGATAAGATCATCCTTTGCTAGTCCCACAACGGGGAAATCTTTATTGGTACAGCAGCAAAGGGGATAACAAAATAGAGATAAGCATCAACAAAAATGTGTTAAAAGCAAGATATTATCAAGAGGAAAGTAAAACCGTAAGAACAATAAAAAACAATATTAAGTGGAATTGGTCTCATCTGTGACATGGCTGCAAGAATTTAAAAAAATAAACACAGTTTTAATTTATAATATATTGTACTCTTGTTTTTTAGGCGGCTATGGTGGAGGACGAGGTGGCTATGGCGAGGATTTTGACAATGGTGAGCTGTTCTGAAATTTTACTTTTAATGAAGTCACATGGACTACTCATGTGGACGTGTTGTGGGTTAATATCTTTGCTCATAAACATAACAACTGTCTCATGTCTTTAGACAGTGATTCACAACTGTCTGTTACAGGTCCAGGAGGAAATTATGGTGGAGGACCAGGTTATGGAGGAGGCCGAGGGGGCTACGGAGGCGGTGGTCCAGGGTATGGCAACCAGGGTGGTGGATTTGGTGGCAACTGCGATGGAGGTTACGGAGGCAATGATGGAGGTAGAAGTTGTATTGACTCCAGTATTTAGACTGTTAAACTAAAGTGTACAAGACACCTGAAATGAAGTCTTAACTTAAGACTGACACTTACATCTTTAGGATACGGAGGAGGTGGAAATTACAACGACTTTGGAAATTATGGCGGACAGCAGTCTAACTACGGGCCCATGAAGGGTAACAACTTTGGTGGCAGAAATTCGGGTGGACCCTATGGTGGTGAGTTTTACCCCCCCAAATACACTTCATATCCAGTGACATAACATCAGAATTCTCCTGAATATATTGTGTGGTCAACAATCCTTAACCGCAGGTGGCTACGGCTCTGGCGGCGGCGGCGGAGGTGGCTATGGATCACGGCGATATTAATTATTTCGTGTTTTGGTAAGTTGCAATCAGTTTCGCACCACCCTCGTAGCACAGTACAGAGTGAGCCCATGAAAGTGCAGAATAACTATTTGTTCTATCCTGTATCCATTCAACAGGCTTCAGTTCTTAGCAGGAGAGGCGAGGAGGTGAGCAAAGGAATTGTCAGGAAAGCTGCAGGTTACTTTGAGGCAGTCATCTGAAAGCATTAGAGGAAGACACAAGTCAGACTTAACTGCAGCTCTAAATGGGAGAAGTTTATGGAAGAAGGACTGTATAAACAAGACATGAGTGCAGATGATCCCCTTCCCTAACTGTGATAGATGTTTCCCTAAGCAATTTTTTCCTTTTGTGCGTTTGAAGTGTGTGTATTGTGCCTATGGTATCAGGGTTAAAGAGTAAATTGTTTTTTATCTGAAGTCAGTTCTTAATATCTTTATTTTCCTTTTTTTATATTGGTTAGTTTTATGCTGGTCAATTATTGTTGTCAAATAGCATCGCTACATCAAGCCCTCAGAAAAAAATAGAATTACACATTTTTTCTTTCTGAAGTTATTATGATTGCTCAAGTGTCAAGTGTATTTTGATTTTGTATGTGAAGCACAGTATGTAAATCCTTCTTAGTACCAGTGTCAACAAATATGAGCAAGTCTGGAATTAGACCTAAGGGAATCCCTCACTCTTCTTGTTCCCAGAAAACCAGATTCTAGATTGTTCGAATATTTTGATTAGTCGAAAAAGACCGAATAAAATTGTGTAGTAAAGTAACATGAAGTTCAGTGCGTTATTGGCTCAGAAAAAAAGATTTAATGAGTTGTTGATTTGTCTACTGTCTGCTCTGTGTGACTGTGTAGTTTAGCAAATCCGCCTGCCCAGAACTGTCATCTCCTTTTGGAGTATTATTTAAGATATCTATGAGTGAAAATAGTGTATATATAATGCATTTGCTTGTACCGGAGTCAATGACAAGGGAGTTTTGGGTAGTCCTAGGTCAAGGGCCCATGCACCACCTATGCCAGTGTTGAGCGAGTAGGATTATAACAGCCACAAGCACCTGCAGTTGGGCCCTCAGCGTCGCTAGTGTGGAAGATTGCAGATGACTGTCAGACAGGACGTCTTCAGCCCCAGCACAGTGGACCAGTCAGCATTTTGAGAGAGAAGGGAGAAGGCAGCATCGAGCACAACGCCCATGGAGGAAGCTTGCAGTGTCGTTCCTGGTAGTGAGCATCTATCTCTCTTTCAAGGCTAGCTAAACCCTCCAGCAGCTGGTGCTAGCGAAGAAAGACTAGTTCCTGGACACATTGAAGATCCTGTTTGAGTCAGAGATACTGCAGTTTCTAGATTTCAGACATTAACAAGAAAAGGGAGTGAGTATTTCACAAAAGCTGACTTTAAAGAAGATGGAGCAGGTAAGAGTAACCACTTTGCTTGATTTGCAGATGTGGAAAGAGGAATTCTCTTCTTGCTGAAAATCTGTAAAGACCTGATAACATGGAAGGTTCTGGATGGGTAAGACTTTTTCAAAATATTATCAAAGGTTGCTCATGTTGTAATCTAGCAGTGCACATGGTAATTATACAAAGGTGCAAGGGTTCTTTTAAGGTAAAGAAGCAGTATATCATCCAGTGTCACTCCACTTTGACCAGACTAAGCCTGTGACCTTCAGCACACTGCTTCTATTGCAAAATATGTTGTCTCCATGTTTTATTACCTTTACTATCAGTCAGATAGTTCCAATAAAGTTTATAGTGATAAAACACTAAACAAACATTAAATTATCAGGTTTCCTCAAATGTTTTTTACACTCAGTGGCCACTTTACTAGTAGGTACACATGTACTCTATTACAATACAAAACAACACAACAGCTCTGCCGTAAATTCTACCTTTACAAAGGTTATAATGTTTTGTTTTTGATGAGATTTTTAGAGATGTCTGCATTCAATCATGTTTTATTACTGAGGTTATAGTTAAAAATCCCAGATTTAGCTAATTTTCAAGTTTGTCCTTTTATTTTGGATTCTTACTAAACCGATTTAATGTCCAATAAACACATTTCTCATTATGTCCATTGCTGCAGTACCTCTATTCACCCTCTGTCTGAACGCTCCTGTCTCTTTAAGGGCCTCCCTCCTGCTCTGATTGGTCAGCTCTCACAGGCCCGAGCAGACACCGCCCACCGTGTTCCCGCATCAGCTCTGCCGGTGTTTTTGCAACCACGGCTCTGCTGACTGAGGGTGGTGACTGTATCGTTGTGACATCACAACGTTATGGAAGTGCTGGCGGCTCGATTGAAGGCAGTTTCAGAATCTGGCCCGTGTGCGTTTCCCTGTGGATTGAGGGATTGGATACTTTCACAGAATTTATATGGCACCTAAACCTGCTCTATATTTTTTTTTAAAAAGATATACATGGAAATCTGACTTTCTATAAGTGAGACCTTCAAAGGGTGATGGTGTGCCGGACTACATTGTATTGAGAGACGTCTCAAGTTTTTGGTCCTCCCTATTTAAGTCATGAAAGCATACTTAAAGGGTAACTCCTGCAATTTTACACATTGAAGTGTGTTTACAGGTCTTTTGAGAGTGCTACTGCATTTGTGAAGAAAGTACAATAAAGCTTTTTGTGATGTCATTCAGTGGCTAAGTTGCATTGTGGGTAATGTAGGTTTTGAAAAGCAGTCCACTGGTGTAGCATTGGACTCCTATAACAATGTTTTATTCATGATGGACAGTTTAAAAACAAATGATCGAAGTCGATACAACAGAACCAGAGATATCACCTTTCTTATCCCATGCATTTTTCTTCCTTTTTTTTTAAACCTGGCACCTACATTAGCCACAATAAAACTTGGCCACTGAGTCACATCACTGGAGGTAATTTATCAGATTACATGCAGCTTCCTCTGGAAAGACTTTGAGAATTGCTACTCTAAAACAACACGTGCGATCACTATTGAGGAGGAAAATGTTACTTGTTTTGAATGTAAAGTTCACAACATATGCACTATATTTAATGTTTTTATTTTATTACGGACATGTCATATTCACAAAGCTAAATGCTTTAATTCAACCCCATCCTTAGTTGTTTTTAATTGAAACTGATTGTTACTTTGAGTCTCTTAAACTTGTATGAACAGGAAGTAAGATCTGTCATCATTGTCTAAAGAAGTCCGTCACTTGTTTATTCTTTATTTTTTATTCTGCCATTGCCTGTTGTTCCCTTTTTATTTTCCGTTTTAGTTTATTGAACTGGTATGACTGATTGTTTGTAGATTTATATACTAAATAAAGTTTTTAGTTTTTTTTTTATGCAGCTTCCTCTTCAGCCACAAAAGCCTTTACACTATTTTTTTCACATATGCAGTAGTACTCCCCAAGACCTGTAAACACACTTGAATGTGTAAAATTGGTGTATATGCCCTTTAATGGCAGAACAGTTGTAATGGATAATGGATTACACTAGACTCCACAGGTGTACCAAATAAAGTGGCCACTGAGTGTATATTACGTCATGCAGTGTTAAAATGTGTGGGAATTACTGTCCTCAGCTGTCCTCATCACCATTAAGAACAATGTAAACATAATGAGGAACTCTTAAGTAATTATAACCACTGTTAAGGCAGCTAATAGTACTATAATGTATATTTATATTTAATTTATTAAAGGGGCAAGAGATCAGAACTTTGACAATCCAGTTTTGAATCAAGGAGGCCGAATCCTCTGCATAAATCACAGGAGCGTCATCCAAAGAAATTGCCATGAAAACAATTACTTTATATGACGGGCAGTCACATGAGCAGATGAAAAACGTGGGCAGAATGTGTCAGCAGGTGGGAAACCGTGGTCACAAGTTGAAACTAAACTACAGCGGTATGCCAAACAACATGTTCAGAGTATTCACAATTATTAGTCATTCATATGCATTCTAAGAAGTTTAAATATCAACGATTTGTCCAAAAGCCATTTCATAAAAGGCTGACATTTTGTCTACTTCCTGAGTTCTAAATGGGTTAAGATGTCTGGGGAATTTTTGTAAGATTTCCTTAAAAAAGGGAAGTTCCTGCTGCTACTAGTAGCATGTTATAACTGCATTTTAGGAGGTAGCAGTTATGTAGTAGGTGATTTAACATGGTGAGTTTAAACATGCAGTTCCAATACAAATCTTAATAAGAAAACTATTTTCTTTTAATCAAATGTCACTTTTTGAGATGTATACATATCAAACATAATATTTAAATTGACATGGCCATAGACATGGTAGACATATGACCCACATGAGTACCTGCAGCAAATTTAGGTTTTACAAACATACATTTTTAGGATTCCACACAGGTCAGCTCTGCTCAGTGTAAAAAAAAAAAAATGGAAAAACGATGTCTGCTAATGTGTTTCTCAATCATTTGAAGGATAGTGTTTCTACAGAGGAATGCCGAACTCGATGACACAGAATAAAGCTGTGCTTGCCGAAAGCACACCAGTGTCAATGAACTATGTTGTCTGAACAGTAAGATGTGTAAATGTTGGCTCTTAAATAAAAATGTTTTCCACGACGTGAGTGTTTTATTTGGAGAAAGCACTTGAAAGCAAAATGTCGAGATGTAAATGTTTGTCTTTACTAAAAGTCCTCTCAATGTTAAAAGGGTTCAATGTTTGATTTACCCGACTCTCAGACGTCCTTCAGTCTGTTGCCCTGCTCACCAGTTCAGTTTGTCACACGCCCTCTGAAGTCTGCCATGAGAGCAGAAAATGGGCTTGGTGATCAAAGGTGGCGTTTGTGTGTGTGTGAAAGTGCATGTAGAGCACATACTGATTGCGTAGGGCTTTACCTTTTGAATGTGCGTGCCCGGTGGACCATTGTGAAGTTGTCATGCATGGTTCACACTGAGCATACTCCACCGTAGCTCGACAATTGTACTCTTTGTTGTGAAACATAATGAATGCTGTGGGTGTGATTTCTTTTGCGACATCACAGCATTAAGAGATTTAGGTTACTGTACAAACAAGCTTGCTCGATTTAAGGGCAAGCCGATTGTAAAAGTGGTTTAAGCCAATAACACTTTTGTGTGAGTACAATATTCCTTCTTTGCTGTTTTGTAAGAGCCTTCCAGTACAGAACTGGCTTGAACATGTGGTAAGTTATGTAACCATTCCTTAGACTATATATCCATCTGGCATCAATCTGTTGCAGGCTGTGGTCAACACACAATGTTCTGTTTTCAGTAAATACGAGGCCATGTAGCTATATGAATAGTTTATTGGAAAGCACAGAATTCAAGATTTTATAAAAGAACCTGGGCAGCAAATCATAAAGGGACAGTTATAAAATATGAGTAATGATTGAAACAACCATTAGCATACAGAAATATGATATTTACAATATATATATTTACACATACAGTAACATTTATATCAATCTCAAAAGCAAGTAATGTTTATATTTACAAACAATGTCGGTTAAAGAATCTGTGAGCGAGTACAAAAGAAGTAAAATATCAAAAATATTACAACATTCAAGAGAAGTGAGCAAAAACTATACAATAGTTCTGCTGAGCTACTAATGCTTTAAAGCTGAGCGACTACAAAGTTATTGCATAGTATTACTATGATAATGCATATTACACAGGAGACAAGTGGGTGTCCTTGCTTTTGATGAGAGTCTTTTTAACACGAGGGACGAGGAAGATGCTGCCATTCGTCGACTGCTGGAGGGAGTACTCAGATGGGGAGTATGAATTCCCCTTCTCGTCTCTCAACATGCTGAAGACTTCCAGGTACAAGCTGTTGAGTTGCCGCTTCATTTCCTTCAGGTTGGTGGTGTTCTGGCTCCTCTCGCTCAGCAGACGCTCCTTCTCGTCCTTCAGTGAGTCCAGCTCGCCCTCCAGACCCACTATGTTCTCCATCTTGCGTTTTCTGCAGTTCTGGGCAGCCACTTTGTTCTTGCCGCGGCGGCGTATGTCTCGGACCAGGGCCAGCTGGGCCTCGTTCAGTCGGTGCTTTGACATCAGCTCATTGAAATCGTCGACAGGCAGATTGATAATCATGTCTACAGTGAAAGGGATTTTGAGGGCCTTAGCCCTCTGCTCGTCTCTGGAGAGACGCACATCAGAGCGTCTCTTCTTGTCTTTGGTAAAGGGAGCGTTGTTGTAGCCACTCTCCTCTGCTGGGTCCGTCTTGTGCAGTTTGGGCTTCTTTTCCTGCTGCTGTTGTGGCTGCCCTGTTAGAGCAGATACACAAACTGCTGACTGAAGATCATCAGGTTGGAAATTTATTGAGAACATCTCTGAGTAGTCAGATTCTGCACTCCCAGGGTTGTGGTCCATCTCCTCCATGTCTGAATCACTGTATAGGAAGGACCCATCTCCATATGCAGACTTCGCAGGTGAACTACAATTTGGACTTGTGTTTGAAGAGATTCCTGAATCTGAGTCTGGCAACTCTGCTGTCATACTGTGTTTGCCTCTGTCAAACGCATCTCCAGGTGAGAGGCTGTAAAGGTCCACCGGTGTAAAGGGTGGCTTGATTGGAGTATCAGACATGGTGTCACTTTCATGTCCTTCAAGGCCATGCTGACCACTGCTTTCTTCCAGAATGGTGTTGGGGTAAAATATGTCAGGGAAACTTTCTGCAGTGAAGTCAGTGTTTAACTGCAGAGTTTTTGCCTTCATCTGGCTCAGATTGTCTGGTGTGGCCATGCTGGGAACAGAGCTGTTGAATGTATTCATAAACTCTGCAGGACAAACATTTACATTGTTTGTCTCTCCCTCTGTGAGATTGGTCATGGGGTAAAAACTGTAGTTTGGATTCTGTACTTCTGGGCTGTTTGGAAGAGGGTATGTTGTGGTCTCCAGTGTGTCCTCCATTTGCATGTTCAGGCATTGCTAGAAGAAAAAGATAAAGAACCATTAAAAAAAAAAAATAAACCAATATATTACAGTGAATGTTACAAACTCTGCTCTGTGTGAAATTCAAGGGTTTTGCAAGTAGATCAGAAGATTAGAGTAAGTATAAAAATGTTCACTTTGATAGTATGTGTTGCTATGGAAGCATGTCCACAGTGGTGTGAGCTGTAACACATTGTGTGATTTAAAAGCTTGTGAAAAAATCTTTCCAACAATCTCTATAAAAATTACATTTACTTTGCACATCAATTTGGCTTTATCTTCATTCAAAACCTAAACATTTCAATCTGGGATGAATATGATGAAATGAGTTTGCCTTATTCCATTCAAATATAAGAATGTCTTCTAGTTAAACAATAAGGTTTCACACAGTGAAACCTGGATATTTAGCCATGCAGTTGTTCCAACTGACTAGTATTTCAATGCTGGCAGAGCTACTGTAGGTGAGGCTCTTTTTAAATTGAAAGACTAACAAGATATCCAGTTTTGGCCCAGAAATCTCCATTACCATCTCCCAGTTTGCTGCTGCCGAAATTTTTTACAGAGAACGTTATCTATGAAAAGCAGCCCACACAAACTGAAACAAAATTCCTTAAGTCTTATCAGCAGCTTGTCAGAGCAACTCATGCAATGCTGCTCGATAGCAAGCTGTAGGGTTAGGATTGTAGTCCAGTCAACACGGTGAGAGGTCGAGACAACAAATGGCACACTGCCTCGCCCAATCAGCTAATGCAAATACGATCTGCCTTCAAACAGAACCGATAAGGCAGCAGCCGAAAAAACTATCACATACACGCCCTTATGCTGCTGCAAAATCTTTATGACCACACCTACACCCTCTTCTTGTCCTGCAAATCTTGAACACCACCTCCCTAATTCTCTAAAAAGTCTCAACAATGAAACCTAGTCACAGTGGAATAAGCCAGGTGCACCTGTCTCACATATTAGACTCTATTCTCACAGAGCAGACAAAAAAGTATTTGTCCTCTAGTGCCGGGCTCCTGCCATCCATGCATTCTTTGGGTATTTGTTCCAACAAATACCAAACGCAAACTGCCATGCTATTGAGGCTGTAGAATCCATGTATTATACCTGCAGCTCAGGGAGGGACAAAAGCTCCATCCAGGCCTGCTCCAAATCTGGGGACATCCTCTGTGGCGGTGGTGGTGATAGTGGATCTGGGGAGAGGGTGGCCGGAAGCAGAGCGGGCTGCTCCGGGGACATCGTGGGTGCTGAAACAGCAGTTGTGTCCAGGCAAACTGCGGCGTTCTGTCAGACAAACATGAGAATATGACAGTTTTTATGCAACTTAAAGTCATTTTAAAAGATGCATGCTATGGTGTCACATGTGTGGCAAGACTGTAATGTTCTTACCTCAGTTTCCTCTACAGGAAATGTCTCTGCCAGAAGCTGCAAACATTCGTCAAATGACATGGCATCACCGTTCTCTTCGGTGAAGGTGACATTCTGAAAGAAAAGTTAAAATACACACTTTAAAATTCACCACCTAGCTTCCTTTGTGGCAGCACATGATTTTATTTTAATAGAGCGTAGGTCTCTGCAGAGTAGTTTCTAGAGCAGAATACACCGATGCAAAACTGCAGACCCACCTGTGTTTTTGTAATTACACAGAATGAGGTGGTAACCTAGCTACGACACGGCCACAGCCTATCAAATGATGTGGGAGTGGTCCACCTCTGACATGAGTAACGATGGCCACGTGCATGTACCTGTGTAACCTCAAGAGGTGGGACAGCAGACTGTAGTGGGGCGCTGGGCGGCGGGCGGGGTATGTACTCTCCCGTCTCCTCGTCGAGCTGCAGCTGCGCCAGCAGGGCCTTCTCCTGCTCCCGGAGCAGATGCAGCCTCTTCTCTTCCTGGAGCTCCAGCTGCCTCTGCAGCTCATGTTCTTTCTGGCGGTGGTTGTAGTCAAACACCTCCCGCCTGGCTCCGAGATCAATGTCCTGCTTCCACAGGATGTCTATCAGGTTCATGTCCTGGAAAAGAGAGCAGTGGATCAGGTTAGAGAGTCGTTAGCTGGAGCCATGCTGTCCGTGCAGTGAGAGTGCGAGGAGGAAGAGAGTCCCTGCTGCGAAGCGTGGCTGCTGCACCCGCCACACCCTGTCCCTCAGTATCTGCTCACTGACAACAACACTGGCACTAATGTCAAGGGGGAGAAGCCACATGAATAATAGATGCAGCTCTCTTTTTTCCCCAGTCGCCACCACACACCAGCCGAAGACATGTATCCTCACTTGATACTGTGTCCAAGGGAAGCGATCACCTTTGATCAATTACACTGGAGGTGTGAATTCATTTGTCACATTCAAACTCAACAAACAGGGCACGCTTTAGGTCTGAAGTGACTTCATGCTACAGTTTAGTTCTCTAAATTTAGTAAAGTTCAATCTCAAACATTCATATTTCACAGCGTTTATAAAATCAGGAGGTTAAAAGTCTGTCTATATTTGGCTTTTTCAAATGACGTAACAGTAATATTACTGGGTTATATTGCTACGGTTGGTATAATACAACCAAGAAATATTAGTAATATAAAGAATTACAGACCTTGTTTCCTTGTTTTGCTTCCTGCTTTGTCTTCAAAAAACAACTAAAATTACTTACAACTGACCTCAGTATATTCTGTCATAACTCTACACAAATAATTGTGTCCCGCATTTAGTATTTACACATTAAATTGAGTGCTGCTGACAATACAAAATGTCAGACACAGCACACAAACACATATTGGGATAATGTGATGCAGTTTCCTGTAGATTTCCCCTCACAGGCCGAATGTTATTTGCCTTTTTAAACAAGAGCGTCTAAAGATAAACTGTGCTGCTCTCTTCCTTGGACCTTTTACCAGAACTTATTTACAGAAGGAAACAATTTCACAAGGCCCAGGGATGTTGCATAAGCCGAAGATACTGTCTGAGCATGTGACTTGTTTGTTCCTCAGATTTGGGTATAAACACAACTTATGGGCTCGGCTTTCGTAATGCAGTTGATCATATGCTGAGAACAGACAGAGCCAGGAGGAAGCTGAAAGGGAACTGAGAGGAAATAAAGCACGACGCAGAACAATACACAATAAAGAGGATGTGAAAATTCGATAACATAAACCTTTTCTCCTTTCATTTAAAAATGTAGTGCGTGGGGAACCTTCATAAACCGATAATAATAGCAAACAAGCACCTATACATATTTTAAGATATTGTTGACACCGTTTTTCTGACTACAACTGTGCCACTGTGCAAAATAAGAACCCACTAACCCTCTTTGCCTTAGTGTTGCATCAGAGGCATGACCACTGGAGGATTACACATTACTGAGGCCGCCTGTAAGTCACACTCACCAACTGAGAGGTGAGCACAAAACCAGGCATTATGGCCTCTGTAGGAACGAGGAAGTTAACCTAAAAATATGTCTGAACGCACATCATGAGGTCATCCATGTTTTCCAAACTAAAAAGCCACACTCTTGTCTGTTGGTCACACCTTATACGCTCATCAGACGAGTCATACTGGTCCCTTAGAAAACAACCCACATGTCTAAAAAAAAAAAAAAAAAAAGCCTTTCACCTATAAAACCCTTTCACTGTCACTTATTAATCATACAGTTATATTAATGTCACAGAGCCCAAGCACCTTGACAAATCATAGCTTATATTTTGAATGAAAGCTAAATAGATGTGTGTAAATGTACGTGTAAATGTTGGTGTAAGATCAGGTCATCAGTCTGGTATCACTAACCTGGCTGTCACAAGACCTGTATTGGCACCAGAACAAGGAAACTAGCTCATAAAATCACTTTGGTTTCCCACACCTCGCTGCAACACAATACATAGCTGAACAACATGCCTTTCATTTAAAACCGAGACAAAATATGCAGAAGAGACACACCGCTCCTTATTACCAGAAAACACATGTTCAATACATTTTTTAAAAGCAAGCCAACAGCTAATGGCTTCACTGGCTATCAGACTGGGTGATAGAGGAGTGATACGAAGTGTGTTTGTGCTTAAAGTATGGGTTGTTCATTTACCTCTCTCTTCAGCTCAACACAAGGAGGGCCTGTGGTTTATTGCACCTCCTTTCATCAGACAGTGATGTGTGTCAGCAGACACCCACCCCTTGACCATGGATGATGAAACACAGCATGTTCCAAAACAGCCCCCTTTAAGGCCCTCATCATCAGTCAACTGTGTACTTCCACTGACCCTGACTTATGGCAGCTTTAACCAAACACTATAGATGTGAGGCCATATCACGTGGAAAATAATCCCAATTAAATATAAACACTATAATACCATTCAATGAAGTCCAGCCTGAGCTTGTGTGGTTCTTTTTTTTTTATGTTAAAACAGATTGAAAATCAAACAAGCAGACACATAAACAGCAGTAGAGCCTTTAAAGAAACCTTTCCCTATGGCTACCAGCTAGTCTATATCAGATATGGTATCACATGCCTGGAGGAAGGGGGTGGGGAGTTACGAGAAAACGCTCGAAGACTCACTTTTCTGTTTATCACACTTATCGAGATGAAGCTAACAAGTCACTGTATTCAAACTAACAGCTAAAACACCAATAACACCATGTCTTTTAATACACTTAATATCATTTCCCCTTCGAGGAAAAACGTCACAAGTGAATGACTTGCAGAACTGAAAGTGGTTCAGAGGTCAGCATTAATATCACTAAATCAAGAAAACCAGGGTACTTTTGAATGGTCTCCCCCACCTCGGAGCTCATATTCCGACATTATAACATCTTAACTGCGCCATAACCAGACTGTCACCGCGTATTGATTTGTTTAACTCGCTGTAGGAAGCGTTAAAAAGTTTAACCGGACTGTGAGTGCGTCTCTGCCTCCCCTGTCGCACAGCATTAAAGGAAGTTCACAGTCTGGTGACCACTTTTAACAAATGCTCTTATTTACCTGTTGACTGGAATGCATCACCTCCATTTCCACGTTCATGGAGCTGTGTCCCGCTGTAAAGAAGACGTCTTATGATGGATAAATGTGCGTTATATTCCTCCAATGGGAGATTAAAATGGCGAGCGGTCCGGTGCCGATAGAGTCAGTCGCACTAGCTGAGGCTAGGGAAACATTGCTTCCTTATAATCTAATGAACATTACGGAAACGATGGCCCTGCCTACCGAGCTGCTGCGCCACCGGGATCGTCCCCCTCGCGCCGGCCTATGAGGCGATAAGAGCTGTGCGTGCTTGCGTGCGTGCGGAGACGGCGCGAGGAAATACCCACTCAAAACTCTGCATACCAAATATACACGTTTAAAAACACATAATGCGTGTTTGAAAGTTGTAGTAACTCTTAAATATGACCGTCCACTGATTAGAAATACATGAAAAATGTATTCGACTCAAACATTACATACAAAATTAAAGCCTATAAAAATAGCCAACCCAAACTGAGCATTAGTTTGACATATTTAGTTGTTTATAACCAAATTGATATGTAGGCCTCATTATGAAAAATAAAAACGTGACCATTTCTATTTTAACTCCGTCATCAGGAGACTTTTTGATTGGTGCATAACGCCCCCTGCTGGTTACCGTTCCCGGTGTGGAGCTGGAGGCCCTGGGGCCCTAATGTCCCGTGGACACACTGAAGACATCCACAGACAGCTGGGAGGTCCACACAAAGCTGTTAAACACACAAATGGCTTTTGGTCAATAGTGGAAGAAGAATTTAAATAGTTTAGTTTACAGCAATACTCACTTAGAAGTCAAAGTTCTGCATTTAAAATGTAGCTTCAGTAAAAGTATGCTACAGAAGTATTGGTGACAAAATGTACTTTAGGTAGTAAAAGTAATTGTTTATGCAGGATACTCCCTGTCAGTGTATTTAATTATGTATTTGGATCAAGTAGTACCTTCATGTTGTAACTGATCATGGTGGAGACGTGAACTCTAAATCTGAACATTAGCTACAGGTAAAGGAAAACATGCAGTATTCCCTTTCGAACAGTAAGAGAGTATAAAGTAGCGTAGAAGAAAGTACTTACTACAAGTGAAGTACATCAACAGAGCACTCAAGTACAGTAAGTAATATAATACATTCCAACACTGGCTTTAGTACATGTATATTCTAATTGGTTTATACTGATTGAAATGTTACAATTGTCATTATTAAAGAACAAGCCCACTAGAGACATCACCAACTAAACTACAATAGATTTACATAATCAAGAGCAGTGAAACATACCAAACAGTAAAAGGCAGTAGTTGAAAATGGCTATTTACTTTTTTCTCATGTGCTGCACTAATGTACAGTTTTGAGGTACTTATAGGTTACTTGAGTATTTCCATTTGATACTACTTTATACTTCAACTCCATTTCAGATGGAAATATCCTCCTTTCCCCCCACTAGCCTACATTTATGTGACACTTATCATAGTTACTTGTTACTGTAGCTTTTACACTGTCTGCGTAACTGTCTATCTCAGTATGTATCCGTGTATGTGAGTAGTGAGTATATATGAGTATATGAATATGAATGTAAGTTTATTTTTTATTAAAATGTGTTTCTAGTATATATTTATAAATAGGTTAGTTATGGCATTAGATGGAGACATAGTGAACTAAGAATTTTAATCACACTGATTCCTTGCCTTTGAATCCTTTTGTTCATTTGTAGATATCAGATGTTTGCAGGGAAAACCTACAATCAATGTATAAAATATGACGCAGTGTTACACAGTAATGGAATTTAACTGAGAACATTTCCACGAGTACTGCACAAACATTTGAGTACCTTTACTCAAGTATTTCTATTTTCTCCTTCTTTATACATCTATTTTGTTTTAAACAGCCATTATAACTTTACATTGCAGATTAAGACTTTGCTACAAATCATGCAATGAGTTTATAAAATATGTTGCACTGTTACAGATTAAACTACCTAACAGTATATAAAATAGTTCACATTCACTCTACCTTCACCATCTAAACCATAACAAAGCTGCTTATACATGAATACATCAGTAATGATAATTCAGTAACATTTTCCGCAATAATACAGCCCTATAACTCTTAATAAAACCCCAGTCTGGCGTGTATACATTTACTTTTTATACTTTAAGTCACTGACACTACTTCTTTATACCTTTACTTAAGTAAGGTTTTGATGTGGAGTACTTTTACTTGTAATAGAGTATTATTAAAGTGTGGTGGTCCTGCTTTTAAAGTATAGGGTCTGAATACTTCTTCCACCACTGGTGCTATAGATTAAACAACAAACAGTAAGCTTAAGTTGACTCCATGTATCCAATTACATAATATAGGCATTCTTCACTTTTGCTTTTGCTTTTGATGATATCAATCATACTCTTTGAGGCTAGGCTTATACTTAAGTAGTTAAGTTGTTGTTATTTATTTTATCTGAATACTTATCTAATCAGTGGTGAGCAGACATGTCAGTATTTCATCTTCATATAACTTCAACTCATTCTTAACTTCAAACGACCTCGTCATCAGTCAATTCGAAATCAGGCAGGCTGTTATAAAATGCTCAAAGTTAATTATATCTGAACCATTCTGACACCTCAACGTAAGGAAGAAGTCCGATCGCGATCTAATGAAGTGGCTTTAGAAATATGTCAAGGTAATAAGGCGGACTTAGTCCTGCCTCTGGCACCTATCTGTGAAGAACCTCACACTAAAGTGCAGCTCACTGTGCCACTGCGTGAAATTACACTAAAAAAGCCTATTTTTTCCCCCCTCTCTCATGCGCGCTCATGAACACGCGTTCACGTTTGGCAGCTCCACGTCGACATTCTTCCAGCTGCATATAGTGAACTGCACAGGACTGGGGGAAGAAAAGGTAAAAGCGGCGGTAGCCACCTTACGATTAGAGCAGCTGCAAGTCCGCAGACGGACACCGACCGCAGTGAAAACTGGCGTTTGCACTGTGGATCCATCCATGGCCTGCGATGTCCTCTGATCGCTTTCTGCTTTTGCATTTTATGATCAAGATACTTGCCCCTCGTGTTGGATTGCAGCTGGTCCCTTTGCGTCTACCTTCATCAGGTACAGTATGACTCAGAACTTCATTTCTCTTGATCAAATTGCCTCTTGTGTAAATACTGTCAAGATAATCATCGAGACGTGCTACTAATTGTTTTGTTGCATTATTTTGCACTTCTGAAGTTGCTGTCACTTGATGTGGCAAGTGCCCTAACTGACTCAGACTGACAGAACTTAATACTCCTGGAGCTTTCTGCACTTCCCTCATTGCTGTCATATCTATCTATATTACTCAGCAGATAGCTCACTCTCCCCGGCCTGTTCAGTTCAGTAAATTGTTAAAGCTCAACAGGTAGATTCAATGAATTAATCCCAGTGAAGTTAAAGATCTTCAAACATGTCAGCTCATGCACAGACTGGCTCGTGTATTAACTTTGCAACCAGATGGTCCAGCTTAAAGAGGTGAGTAAATACATTTTAGGACACTTTTTGGTGGGATGTACAACAGGATGAACACTTGCACATGCCCAGATGATTTTTAGCCATTTAATGATTTCTGTCTGGAGCTGACAATTTGTTAAAAAAAAAAAAAAAAAAAAAAAAAAGACTTCATCTGGCCTGCTTTACCTGTGGGACTCTAGGGAGGACCCACCACACAGCCAGCCTCTAACTAGGCCCAGTCCTTAACATTCAAGTCTTTACTACACATCTTGTTCTCTTATCCTCACTACGCCAGCCATTTTCTCTCTTGAAGTTGTTGAAGTCAATGCACTGAAAAAGACATAATCAAAGTGGATGTCCTGTTCTCCTTGCTTTGTGTGCTTTACTGCAGGTTTAAGGAGCACCCAGTCATGAGGAGGATAAGGTCCTGCACAAGGACAAACCTATGAGGTGGCACTGTGGCTTTCCAAATAAAGTTCTGTGATACACTTAGACTCTAATTGCTCGCAGTCAGTGCATTACAGAACTTTGTTTTGGAAGTTAATACTTTAACCTGTGGGAAATAAATCATCAAACATCTGGATATTTAAGTTTACAGCATGGTGGAATACTCGTGTTGACAAATGAACTGTTTTCTGGAATAAAGTTTACGTCCGTCTCAAGCATTTTTCAACGCCTCTTGTCTATTTTTTTGAGAATTAAACCAGGGTGAATTTTTAGTAGTAGTAGTACAGCTAATTTCCATGTATGTACTGTAACTTTGTGTTCAATCATTACTTAAAGAGCACTGCTGTGTGCCATATGGAAGCAGTATGGCCACGTTAGTCAGGTGACTGCATGAAGGTGAGGCAGAGGTAAACAAGTCACACTGTTTCAGGTTACACTCAGTTTTGTAAAACCATGTCACAAATGTCACTCAGGAGTACTTTTGATGCTACAATGATGCTGCTTTAATAAGTGCAAATATTAATAAATTATATTGTTTTAATGCGGCAGACAATCCAATTACAAATGTATGAGCCTTTAAGTATAGATTAATTATCTCAGGCTTACGTTGCCGGTTTTCTTTAACTGTACAATGTGTAAAGGCAGACACTTCGTAAATATAAAATACTTACCTCACATGTTTGATTAAATTATTTTTTTTCCATTTTCACTTTCTTTCTTATTCTGAGTCAAGTCAAACTAGTGTTCACTTTGCCTGTCATTTTTTTGACTGTATAAAACTGTTGAAAAAGGCATTAATTATAACCTTCAGTTCACTTCAATATATGTCGACAATAGCATAGAAATATCTGTTTGCATGACTTCGTGTCCTCTTAAATGTTTCAAGTAGCAGTTGTGTAAGGCTGGATTCCTTCTGTTATCTCCTGACAACTATGTAAATGCTCTGTAAATTCCTTCCAGCCTCAACCGTCAATGGAGCATATGCAACCAGTCATATATTGCAAGGCATGCTGGGAAATACGTAAAACGGTGCGTTCAGGAGCTCTTCTATAGCTCATATTTCAGATCGAGGAGAACAAGTCCCGTTGCGTTTCCTCGGGTTTAAACATCAAATAAAGAGGGAATTAAAAGATACGATGCTTTTATTTTCAACCACATCGTAACTACAGGCAGTAGTGGCATGACAGTGCACATAGGCTAGAACGTATAGTCTTGATAAACTTAATTATATCTTAACTTGCGCTACAGGCTTTTACATATCGGTTATTTTAACGATTACTCTCTTAGGCCCTAAATTGCAATACTCTCATCGCTTGTTATGTCGGTCCTACAGTCAACAACCCAAACATTAATATAGTTAATGATCATGTAAGACAAAGAAACGCAGCAGATTATCACATTTTAAAAGATAGAACCTACAAATGTCTAAAATAGTTGCAGATTCATTTTAGTTTGATCTCCAAATCAATGAATTGCCTTATCGTTCCATCTCTGATCTGGATTCCTGATAACAATTCAACATACCACAATGTAACCACCTAGAAGATTTATCATTTGATATTTTCTTACAATTGTGTTGTAGTCTCTCCTCTTCAGACTCCTAAACGTGACAAGAGACAACTCCCAATTTCGTTTGTTGGCCTTTAACACTATTTGGGTCACTCAGTCAGATTAAGATATTTCCGACGGGCTGTGAACGCAGCGCACTTTC
This sequence comes from Pagrus pagrus, assembly GCF_965226575.1. Classification (NCBI taxonomy): domain Eukaryota; kingdom Metazoa; phylum Chordata; class Actinopteri; order Spariformes; family Sparidae; genus Pagrus; species Pagrus pagrus. The sequence continues at coordinate 17,677,146 of NC_140193.1, forward strand.
CCTGCGCTGACCTCTGACAGCCGCTCATGGATCCGCTCCCTCCCTTCACAAACACGGAAGCAGCATGGCGTCCAACAGCAGCGGCGGCGGCAGCTCCGACAGGCAGCGGATTGCACAGCAAAGACTGAGGATAATTGCCGGACATTTACAGGGACCGGTGGACGGTGACTCGACCATCCTAGCCTCGGAGTGCAAAGCCCAGGGGAGCAAGACAGATGTCTCCCGTGACGGGAAGACGGTGCCGAGGAGGAGGTACTAGGCTGTGATGGAGCGGTGGATAGAGGTCCAGCCTCCGTGGCTTTAGCTATTTATTAATTCAAACATCAGTGAACTAACATCTAAACAAGAGCCAGGGGGTGACATACGCTGACAGACCGGCTTTCCTCTCTCTTCTAAGCATTAAAAACCCAGGGAGACCCGGCTGAAGCGGCTTGTAATTAGCCTGCTAGCTAACGTTACTTGGCCACAGTAGACATTCATTTGCTACAGGGTGGGTGCGGCTAGGTCTACTCTGAGGAGTTTAACGGTTGTATGGGCGACTTTCTCAAAGTTGGTCAGCCATAGCTTTTACCGTGGCTTCTAATATATCGTTACATTTGTCGTGTGGCAATGTTTCACTGTCAGTGCGGGTGTACAAATCGAAGATAAGTGGTAATGTTATGGCTAAGCTTCTGGCATTTTCTGATGCTTCGGATAAGAATTAGCAACATAACATACGTAAGTTGTCCAGTAGCCTTTTATTGCAACCGTTACTGTTACGTACAGCAGTTGACGTTACGTACTGTTTGATCCATCAGCTCTGACAGTCGACAACTATCTGTACATCAGCTACGTGGTTAATTCAGTTTATGTGGTATTAGCTGTTTGATTACAACGCTAACATGTTGGTAGGGGAATCATTGAGAGACTTGTTTTTCATACGTCTTAACTGGGTTTTTCAGATATGGCTCACATTAGAAACAGACATGTAACTTGTATGGAGTAGTAGACAGTATAACTTCTGTGTCTTCTGCTGATCTGATTGGTCAGAACAAGTAGTGGTCTGACTTTCAACCTATTGGCAGCTCAGCTCCTTTTGAGGAGGCACCACCACGCTGTGCTGACATCTAGTGTCAGTCTGAGTTAACAGCTGAGGCTACTTACAAAATCAGTACTCAAAAAGGTATCAGCACTTGGTCTTGTGAAATTCATCACAACCTGTTATGGTTAATATGACTCTATGATGATAAAGTATTGTGTCTTGCAGCCCTGATTATTCGGCCAGTTGTTGTGCTTAGCCTGAGTATGGGATTGTAGTGTCTACAGTGTATGAGGTTTGAATCGCAAATAGTTAAACAGTCAATAGGATAATCCCTGCTCTGTCACAAATAGTGCCTAACCACAGACTATGCTGTGTCACTGTTTGTTTTGGAGAAGTACTTGGCTTAGCCCTTGCCGACATTCCTCACTTCTACCTTTCTTGTATGCCTAGTTTAGGTGGTTTGTCTCAGGTAAAAAGTAATCCTGGCTTGCAGGTTGGGTGGGGCTCAGCTCCAGTGTGTGTTTGCAACCACCACTAAAGCATTGATAGTTGTATAAGACCTTTCATTCGGATGGGTTATATAAACATACTAGTTTATTTTGTCCAGTGTAGTCAAACATTTGCACATACTCGACTCATTTTATAGTCTAAGACTGATTGATTAAATCAGTCACCAACTATTTTGATAACTAATTATTTGGTTTGATTCATTTTCTGATTCCAGCTTTTTAGATGTGAATATATTTAAAGGTTTGTGTACTCTATGACAGTAAACTGAATATCTTGGGCTTTGGGAATCGCTGATTGACATTTTACACTTTTCCTGACATTTCATAGAGTTAACAACTAATCGATTAATCAAGAAAATAATCAACTGAGTAACCGATAATCAATAAAATCATAAGTTGCAGCCCTATTACGTTATCCACAACTTTTATCCATTCTTGTCTCAGTCCAAAGAAGCGTTGTCATACTGTAAACACATCATTCTATGTGCAAAATTGTGTTAAATTTATAATATCATGCAATTTAACATTCAAAATATGAATACAAAAGGTGTTAGTTCTATTTATATTGATTGGAGAAGAAACCTAAGGTGCTGCAACATCATTCACACGGATTTATTTGATTTCCCTTCTGTTATGTCCAATATGCTAGTCCTAATCAGAAATTTGACATACAACATCCTCTATCCTTAGACCCACGTTTGCACTGAGTCTGAGTAAAGAAATTTGTTGGCAGGAAAGAGCTCAGTTTATCAAAACAAACACATCCAGACCTACTGTTGTCACTGACCTACACAAGCACTTAACCCATTTAATGATACATTTTTATTCAGTATGTTCTGCAGCCATGACAGCATATCTCCGGTGGCAAGGACTCATTAAAGTATGACTCGGTGTGTCACTCTCATTTCTACACTCACTCTTAATTTATAGGAAACTCCATTTTGGCAGGTATTAATCTTAATTATGGCTTTTACTCTACTGTGGTAGCATCCCATCCCTAGTGACCCGTGAGTTATGGTTGCTCTGTGAGTGGTGAGCTGTCTCTCTGCGAGTGTTAGTACAGCACACAAGCTCTGCACATACAATGTAGCATCATCTTTGGTTGAAGAATATTCCTTAACAATAGGGCTGTAACTAAATATTATTATGATTAAGCTGCCATGTTTTGATATATAAATATGTGTGAAAAAACAGCATTCAAATGTAGTGGCTGTAGTGGTGCAGAGATCCTTTCTCTCCAGATGTAAAAGCAAACATCTGTTTCGTACAGATCCCAACAAATATCACCTCATCATGATTGCAACAGTTATTTCAGTGAAAATGAAAATTTTGATGCATAAATGATCATTTCCACTAATCATTAATCATATCACAATTGCAATACCTGTCAAAGTAAGTGCAGTATGATTTTTGACCATATTATGCAGCCCTAGTACAGATTGTTTTCCGACTTATCTGATTAATTATTTGATATATGAAATGTCAGAAAAAAATGTCCTTCCCAGTTTCTCGAAGTCCAAGGCAATGCCTTTTAAATATCTTGTTTTGTCAGTCCAAACCCCAAAGATATACAGTTTAATATGATTATTTGAGAGAAGCATGAAATGTTCATCTTTAAGAGGCTGACAACAGATTTTTTAAATGAAAAATTACTTAAACATTTAGTCAAGTTTCAAATAGTTGGCAATTTTTTTATCTGTTGATAGACATGTCACTTAGTTGAGAAATCGTCCCGGCTCTGCTCAACATTGTCGGATTTGCTGTACTCAAGTATGGTCGGTCAAGTATAGCTGGTGCTAGTAGATATTAAGGATGTGCACAAACAATCTACACTGCTGCCCTTTCTAGTCGGTTACACTTATTGTCATTATTTTATTAATGTACACATTTAAATTAAAGGTTGATTTAATTTACACTGAAATGTTATGTCCTTCTACTCAAATGTTGCTTTTAAATTGTGCTTAATTTCGACTGTTTTCAAAGTGTTTTCTTACTTTGATACCAGTCGACCAGTCTAAGTTTGAAATTCTGTTTAAACAGCCTGACAGTCGTTAGGAACATTGCTCGTGGGTATATGTGCTAAATATTTAGATGGAGCTTGATAGTTCAGTGCACACATTCAGACCTACTGTAACCATAAAATCTGAGCAGTATGAAACTAGCTTTGGGTAAGTGTGCCTACCAGGTGCAATAAATGTAAAATATTTGACTGTGTCGAAAGGGAAGTGACTGACGGCACAGGGAGTGTCTGCTAGCCTCCTCTGTTGATGGATATGTCGTTTGAATGTGTCGCCTCTGCTTCTGCATTACAATATCAACAATCTGTGAGTGGAGTGCTGTGAGGTGGTAGTCGCCCAGGGAAATATTGTAGGTGTGCCTTGCTGCGCCCTCCTATATTGTAAATTTGTCAGATGATAGCCGGCCCCACCTTGGATGAATGCAAAGACTGTAAATGACTATGAATAAAATAAGGAGACTCCTTCGCTTCAGTGAAATGCTATATGTCCGTGTGTTAAAATGCCAGCATGAAATATCATATTATCAGCAAGGACTTTTCCTTATTCCTCTTGTCTTTTTGAAATTGCCAATGTCAAAACTAGTGTCAGCCCAGAGGGACTGTGGTGGCAAATTAACAATATACCAGGTCACTACTCTGGGAATCACCTTCACACCTGCTCCGGTGGTATTTACTGTCTTAACTCCAGTGTAAACTGTGCGAATTGACTCAACCTCTGGCAATGTTTGTTTTTCCACAGGCAGGAGATTATGAAATGGAACGGCTGGGGATACAGTGACTCGAAATTCCTCTTTAATAAGAAAGGCCAAGCAGAATTTACCGGCAAAAGGTACTGTATAATATCACATCACTGATCTTAGATGTTATGTTCATGCTTATTTGTAGATGATTTATAGAAATCAAGCAGCACCAGGTCTCATTCAAAGCCTGTAATCTTGTTTTAGTACAGCCGCGGCGTCTAGCTCCAGCTTTGATACGTTTGGCTGACTTGAGGCTGGAGTTATGCATTGATCATATTCACCACCCCTTCTGTATACCCAGCTTTTGAAATCAGCTGTTGTCTCCCTCCTACACTCACAGCAATGTGGTGCTACTGCCACCCAGTGGTTGGCATTTGAACTGTTCATTGTCACCCGAGAAGGTCACTGGTAGTGATTTTCAGCTTTCACCAAAGTCCGTTGCTGATAAACAGAAACCATTTTCCAATCTGTTGAAAAATGGAACTTATTATGTCAGAAATTATTAATGTATGACTTTGAATGTTGGGAAAATATAATGTGTGAGGCTGTGCAGACAAAGCCAGATTCCCTCAGTCTTCCTGAATTTGGCTTCAGTTTACAGCAGAAAGAACATCTCCCATGACGAGAGCAGAGGTATAAATGAGCCTTGTATTTTTAATTATGACACATAACTCTCTAAGCAACAGCCCTGCTTGTCTGATTGTAGCTGAAACATTGCGTATGAGGATGTATTTTGAGTAATGAGTCGAGCTGAACGGGATGTTGCACAACAAATGGGTTCCTCCTGTGCTAGCAGTTGCCACAAACCCCTCCGTGCCCTCTCGACTGAAAAGCTACCGGGGCGGCGTACAGTAAACCGGGGCTGGGGCTCAGTTGAGTGAATGTCAGAGACAGCGTTCTCCTCCTCTGCGCTCACTGTGACAGAGGCTTTTTCATTACAGAGTGTGTTTCATGCTCTCTTGGACAAAGGCACAGCACAGTCCCCCTGATGGGCTGGCCCAGGCCGTGCCAGCAGCTCAATTATGCAAGGGATGGCGAGGGCGATCACATGGACAGCACTGTCGCTGCTGCTCCGCTTGCCTAATAACCTCATTGGACTCAAACCTCACACTCTATTCTTATTAGACACAGGCCTGGTTTTCCAAATGAATAAGCCCACTCAAGCGTTTGGATGTTTCCAATTGAGGGCTTTGACTTCCACCACAGGAAATCACTTATACATGAAGCTTAGTTGATTTTTTTTTTAATTGGCTGTTCACACAATCTGTCTTCTGTTTTACACAATGCAGGTATAGACTAAGTGGTATGATCATCCCCGGGCTGAAAGACTGGTTTGAGGGCACATTTGGAGCCAATCTGCAGCATAAAACTCCTGCAACAGTGAGTGCCATTAACTGAAGACACAACAAATAAATCTGAATTACAAAGACTTGGTAACAGTTACCAAAACCACATTGGCTCTGTTTTGTTTCAGCCTCTTTTGACCAGCAGCGCTGTACAGCCTGCCACACTGAACGAGGCCTTCGTGGAGGAACTGAAATCCACAGGTATTCCCTTCTCCCATGACGCAGAGGACCGGGTGTTTCGAGCCCACGGTAAGGCATGCCGGGAGGAGAGTTTTGGATATTTCCCCCTTAAAAAAATCTAGAATCCGACCAATATATTGGTTGACTGATATTATTGCCAAATATTGATATAGTGAAGTTTACGGTTCACTGTTTATGCAGTCATGTAATTTAAGATAAACTGAAAAATACCTGCCTCCATTACATATCAACATCAGCCCCAAAAATCGGTCAGGCTCTAAAAACATCACCCACTTTGTCTGATTTTTTTAATGTAGCGACAGTGTTCTTATTCTGTGTCATCTCTTTCCTGTGTTTTCTCCCAGGCCATTGCTTACACGAGATCTTCGCTCTGCGGGAAGGCAAATTTGGTCGCGTTCCAGACATGGTGGTATGGCCAAGTGAGTTCAGAAGCTGTGTCATCATCTCCGTGTTTTTATCTCCCTGTTTTTCTCCTCCCACGTAGCATCGCTGATCCCCCCTACTGGCTTAGGTGATTTAAAGGGTTAATCTCTGCAGAGGCAGGGATATTAATATGTATGAGTGGAGGCTTAATAAGAAGCGTCAGGGGGAGGACGGTTGACACCCAATACACCACGGTCTGGCCCACCACAGTACACCCATGAATTATGATTCCGAGATTGGTTTTCTGTTGTTATGGCTGGCACTATTTTATCATGCAAATGAGTGTTGACTGATGGTTGAAACTTGATTAGCAGCCTCCCGAATGGGCAGCAAATCACCAAGCAACTGTACGTATTGTTTCATCCACGGCAGCACCAAATTTTAATTTTACCGACCCTGCAAATACGTTCTCATTTGCTATGTATCTAATAGATATTTTCACATATAATTTACATTCCTCAGTAGTCCCCCTAAGTCAAGCTGTGTTTTTTAAGTGGAGGTTTAGTTGTTGAACTGTAATCCGCAGGCAGAAGCTGTGTGTTTAATTGGATGGCAAAAAGCACTAGAATGCAGGCATTTCTCACCGCCTCTAAAAGCACTTGAGGCCGGTCAAGCGCGTCCACGTAGGAAGGTAATGCTGCTCTTCCCACTCGCTCACCGCTCCAGTGTGAATGGATGTGGGCTCTGTGATTGGCCAAAACTAGTTTGTATTGATCCAGCACATCCCACCCCTGAGAGCGCAGCTTCATGCAGGCTGACTCCGCCTGAGGAAAGCCCCGGGCAGATCAGAACGCTCCCTGCCTCTCTGTCGCTCCCCCAGCTCAAATGGCTCAGCACATATACATTTATTTATTGTCTTCTGTATTCATGTAGTGCTGTGTGCCATTTTCTTATTTCCTTTGCATTGTGCCCACTATTGGTTGTTAAGTGAATGCTTAATTTATCAATGCAATCTAGGACATAACTAAAACATTTTCTTGATGATGGCCGCTAATTTCCAACTGATATCCTGTGTTTTTGCAGACTGCCACAATGACGTTGTGAAAATTGTGGAACTGGCGTGCAAACACAATGTTTGTTTGATACCATATGGAGGTGAGTTGTGAAATCATTGCCTCTAATCAGTATAATTAGCTGTCACATACTGTATACACCAAGCAGCTCGATGTATATTTACATTTAATGTACTTTAATATAATATTTATTATCACATGTGAGAGAAGTTCATGCCTCATAATCTATAAATGAATCTGCTAAATAAGCTACTGAACTGCTGACTGAATCTCAAGTCTGGCTGTGTGTGTTTTATACTTGAGCAACAGAAAACATTATTAGCACACATCCTACTGAGCCTCTTATCTAAGGATGTGATGTAACCACAACGTCTGCAGTTCACTTCCAGCCTGCGGACCTCTATTATACCTTTCTCTATCACCCCCGCATGTCTCCTGTCACTCACTTCTGTTAGCTACATCATGAAGACAAAATGACTGGAATTATCTTCTGTAGCGTTGCACTAGTTTGTCAACTGGTTCATGAGAGTGATGTAATCCATAAAAGTCAGTCACACATTTATGCAATTAAATTCTGAAGCCTCAAGTCTTTTTAGAAGAATGAGGATATTTGCACCGTGCAAACTTTTTTCTTTTCTGTAGTTTGTGTATCTGTCAGCGCAGACATTTAAACACATTGCGGCATCTCCTCCAAACTGCTTTCTGATGTAATAAAAAGCTGTAAATCATTTGAATTTTTTGTATACTAGTGCCACTATGATGCCGATGAGTTTGCTGCTCCAACCATCCTAGGAAAGCAATTATTTTTTTATGCCTGTCTTTTAGAAAAATAAGCACTTTAAACATTTTTTATTGCAGTCAAACAAGCTTCTCAAACACACAAGTGTTTATCATAAGAGGCCATACAAAACTGTGTGAAACGAGGTGAATTGGACAAACTTACTTACTTAACAGGACATATCTGATCAGAGAACATGTAACCAGACCCGACAAAGCAATTGGTACTAACTTGTGTGTGTGTGTGTGTGTGTGTGTGTGTGTGTGTGTGTGTGTGTGTGTGTGTGTGTGTGTGTGTATACCATTGTGAAACCAGGGCAGTGTGTACGGTATAATCACTTGGTCCATTGAAAGGCTTCTCTGCTGTAACCCCTATTGTGACTGTTGTTTTTTTCTTTCTCAGGAGGGACTAGTGTCTCTAGTGCCCTAGAGTGCCCCCCAGAGGAAACTCGCTCCATTGTCTCTCTGGATACTTCACAGATGGTACGTAAACAACTGTGTAAAGTCAAAAGAGTTCATCTGGACTAATGACAAGAAAAATGAAAAAACAAATCAAATGCAGACTAATACAGTTGAGTGAAATTATATCAATGTGAAACTCTAAAACGTCAGATCAAGACTTAGAGACTTTTCTACTGTCTTACATTAAAAGTGTACTTCTAAACATTTCTATGTATATAAATGTAAATTACAGAAAGGAGACACCATAAGAAATATGCCATTAATATAATTACATGTTACACTGCATAACGCAATCACCATCTACAGCCTCAAGAAAGATCACAGAGCTAGATTATGTTTAATGTTTCTTCATGATGAGTCAAGAAAAAAATATGCCAGGACAGATTTTCCTGTTAGCATAACAGAATTAGAGCACTTGTTTTTCATTTTTTTGCAGTCAGTAATCAAGTTTCTTAATAGGCAGAGTACAGGGAACAAATAACGGCAGCGGCGGTCACTCAGCCTGTGCCACCAATTCAATCAGCATGCTTTATGGGAAAATAATTTTTATCAATAACACAGAAAAATTAAGCAATGTCAGTGTGCATTTTACCATTTTTCTGTTTCTCCGTTTGCCTCTTTGTCATTTTTATAGAAGGAATGAACTACATATTTAGAATACTGTTAAAATGACAGATCAATAGAAATGTTATAATTTATATGTGTATATTTAAATATATATATATATATATATATATATATATATATACATATATAAATTATTATTTTATTTTCTGTATCAAGCAAAATGCAAATGCAAAATGGTGAATACAGTCAGCAGCACAGTGCAGACCTTTGATCCAAGCTCACATGGAGGCGATATATAAGCTGTCTGGATGCTGCTAGTCATTGAGTTGCCACAGACACCAGCGACTGACCAGTGTTCTGTGTCAGGGGTCAGAGGTGAGCTGGCTCCAATGGAAGCACATGAAAGGAGCAGTGTGGCTGGAACATAAAGTTTACTACCTCTGGAGAATAATTGATGGCAGGTGTGAAATGACCTCCTGCAGGTAGGGGCAAGCCATGTGCTCAGCGGCCCAAATACGAGGCATATATTTGGAATTAGATGTTAAATTGAGTTTAACCTTGAGGAAATGGTCTCCGTCCCGAAGCCCCTGTGCACACATTTATCCTCAGACATGTGACCGTCAGGCTAGAAGGACAAAACTTCCACTACTGTAAGCAAACTGTCAGGGGACTGTCTCCATGGACTGCTGATGAGTGTGTTGTTAATGTCATAGGACAGACATGGTGATACACAAGGTTTTCTATTAAGATCTTGTAACCTGGATAAAATTAATGGTGTGTTTTCATGTTAGAGAAATGAAACAAACTCCATATTTGGCGTAAAGCATTCAAAGAGAATGTTTTATGACCTCCTCAGTCATGTTGTTTGTTTTTCATTCACAGAACCGCATTCTGTGGATTGATGAGAAAAATTTAACTGCCCACGTTGAAGCTGGCATCGTCGGTCAGGATTTGGAGAGATTGGTAAGTACTGCTCATTTTTTCCGTCTTCATCCACTGAAAGAGCCCGCATTACCGTAACTGTTGTACCAACAATTGCGTTGTTCTACCCATTCATATGCAGGTTGCCCAATGCTCATTCACCTTGGTGCTCTTTGCTCAGCAGATCTAACAGGGTTTAGGAGGGAGTTTGAGATGGGAGCAGAGTGCTGAAGGAGAGAGATTACAGAGTGAGGCGGCGGTCATGAGCAGATGGCACCATCAAGCTAATTCAGAAAAATGGAGAAGGAGCAGGCATTTGATGTAGAAGAATGCGTGAGCTGCATCTAAAGCAGACCCCACCTCTGCATTTAGACTCTGCTGTTATGATGGAGCAGATGGGTCTGCATTATAAACTGCCTTCCAGGGGAGTGCTGTGATAAAACCAGGCCCGACTTAACCCCGGTCTTGTGCCTCTGGTGGGGGTTGTTGTTGTACTTTAAGGTCCTTATTGTTATTACTACTAAATGTTCCGCCTAAAGATGCAATCTGAAGGAGAATGTGTGGAATTCTGATGACCTACACAGTCTCCTCGAAGCCGGAGGGATGGTGCATCTGATGAAGGTTGCTTGGATGCTCAAAGGGTTTTTTTTGTGGCAAAAATGACCCAAAAGTGCATTGTCACATTGTTATGGCCATGTGGCAAGAAGTCACTTGCAGCATTTAGTGGATTGGGTGGGGCTGTGGAGGCTGTATGTGCAGAAATCTTCCATCAAGACTGTCTAAGACATAGTCTCTTTTTAACACAGATTTACATAAACATGTGAAAGTGAAGTTTCTTTTTTAATTTTAATTTTCAACTAGAATAGATGAAAAAAGCCTAAACATGTAATCTTGTACCAACCAAATAATGCACTGATCTCTCTTTTTAGTCTTTTCTTTGTTTTATTCCACTCAGTTTATTTTAGGCTGTCGTAAAATTCTGTGATGCCATAAAACCTGAGTTTGAGCTTTGCAGCAAAACGAGAGCAGTGAAACTCTCAGCAGCAGAGCTGCAATTATTTTTTCCCTTTGCATGCTCATTCTTTTTGCTTGTTATTAAAACATTCTTGTGGGTTTAAAACGTTCGTTTTCCAAATATATTTGGCTCGCTTTGAATCTGAACCACAAGTGCATGTTCTCTTTCATTTTTCAACAGCTTAATGAGAGCGGCTACTGTACAGGGCATGAGCCTGACTCCATGGAGTTCAGCTCCCTTGGGGGCTGGGTAGCAACCAGAGCATCAGGCATGAAGAAGAACATCTACGGCAACATTGAGGACCTTGTGAGTCACATTTCCCCCCACTTTACTTCCTGCTCATGTTTGTTCAAAATGCTGGATGACAGTCAGGAAGCTGCAGTCACTGCACAGTAATTAGAAAGGAAATTAATAGCAGATTTTATGGACTTTGCCCTTTGCAGTGATCACAGTATCAGTTATGAAATGCCTTCATGCATGTGGCACATATAATACCAAAAATATAATATTTTTCTACATTGGTGAATCTGTAAAAGAAAGTAATACCACTGTTTTGTCTCTAAAAGGTGTTTATTGTGTTGTGTGTCTGAACAGGTCATCCACATAAAGATGGTGACCCCAAGAGGGGTAATTGAAAAGAGCTGTCAGGGCCCACGCATGTCCACGGGGCCAGACATTCACCACTTCATCATGGGCTCAGAAGGTTTGCTCCCTCTCTCATGTGATCTCAGCACACCGGAGATGTGTGCCTGTGTGTGACTTTGTGTGCATGTCTGCAGGTCTGTGTGATAAAACAGTAACATCAGGACGATTCTCATGCTCTGGGCTTCTTACATATTAACTAGCTCTGGTGGAAAAGTGATCTGGAGGGGTTGTTAGTTAGGAACCAGCAAGTGTCCTCCCCACCCCATCTGCAGCGCCCTGTCCTTGTGAATGCCCACTGAGAATACTGCCATATGCCAGGTTCTCCCTACATAATGAGGAGGTTCAGAGACTCTTGGCATCGCCATGTTAAACAGCTGTGGATGCAAACTTTATATTCGCCCTACAAAGCTCAGCAATCTGCTCCCTGACTGGGCTGGGATCACTGCAGAAATCTCCATTTGTACTCATTAGAAGGGATTTCAATACCTCATTGAAATATATCATCAGTATGTAAGATCAGAATCAAATGGGTTCAATACATTATGAAAGTATTAGTATATATTATTAATGTTGTTCTTACCCTGGTTTTAAAAATTACAGCTCTCTCTTTAATAATAAAATCCCCAGTAGTCCATTTTGGCATCGTACTACACTATAATCTAGGAGGGGTTGTGTGTTTATGTGCGATGTGAGAGGGAGAGCTTATTTAATGACTCTACTAAAATCAAAGCAAACTTTTTCACATACATTCACTGGTGTATAAGCATGTAAAATAATTGAAACACCATGATTGTGTCCACAACATGTTAAGTTTATTAGAGTGTACCTGTTTCCAAAATAATAATTAAGATTTAATTCATAAAAAAAGTACTAGCATCAGTTTGCTCATAAATGATGCAGAATTTAACACACGTCTACTATGCTCAGTTTATTTTGAAGCCTGATGGTATGATTCCTTAATAATGGGCTAATTCTGCTGTTCACTTTATAATATCATTAAATAGATTTAAAAATACCAACATGAGCTTTCATAAAAGCAAGGCAGTTCAACATAAAAATATGAAATAATATATATAATATTTTAAAAAAGCACAATTTTTCTGGCATTTACATCAACATATCTCCCAAAAATTAGTTTTGAGAATAAAATAAGAAAACTCAACATACATCTAGCACTGTGGGTGTCTAACTGTAATCCACAACAACAGGTTGAATGTTTTAAGCGGTCTAGCTCATCAATGAAGGCAAATGATGATAGTTAAAATTTCCTAAGAGTTTCATTAGAGTAGGTAGTGTAAAGAAGATGAGCTCGCGCTATAACAGAGATGGGACAGGACCACACGTCTCTGGGAGTACATGCACTTCTGGGAGGCCTAAACCTGGACCTCAGAGGTCACACCACCGCACAGTCTCATTAAAATTATCTACCTCCTCACCCCAGAAACAGCATCCTGCAGTCTGACAGCAGGCCACAACAACAGTAGCACCAAGGCACCACACTAAAACCCTCAACCACTATGCTCTGCATGTTAAGTGGAACGCATCCATTTTATCAGAAATTACTGTGAAACCCGGAGCGTCTCATTCACTGCACAACAACCGGGTCCCTCTATCTCTCTGACCTTGAAGTAGCCTGAATGCAAAGTATTTTCTTCCCTCTTGCTTCAACCAGCGTGACGAATGATTGGAATAATCAATGATAATCCCTTTCTCTTTTAAAATATCCTCTCAACCGTGGAGGATGTAATGTAGGTGAGTGAAGCCAACCGGTGCTAATTTAATGCACAGGGCCACACATTCTTTGATTCTAATGTGGTGGCTTCACAGTAGTCAACACATTTTTTTTTTTTTTTTGTTTGTTTGTTTTTTCGAGAAATCCTCTCAGACTCTTTATTGTGAATGGTCCCTCTCCTGGAAGATAAGGCTGGTTTAATAGAGACAGTTGCAGTAAAAATGGCTTAAGCAGCACTCATTTCATTGCATTGCATTCATCCCCAAGAGAGTGTTTTTCTGACCTTTGCTGTTCCCTTTATTCCTCACTCACTCACTCACCCCCTTTTTCTCCCCTCTACTCTGGCTCCTCCCTTGCTCTCTCGCTCACGCTCTCTCTCTTTCTCTCTCTCTCTCTCTCTCTCTCTCTCTCTCTCTCTCTCTCTCTGCTTCTCTGACTCCTCCTCCTCGCTCGCTCCTCCTGCAGACTATCAGGAGGGAGGGGCCTGTCATGGCTGAGGCCTAATGGAGTCACATGTTTTCCACTGGGCCACTAGGGAGCAGCGTGTGGCATGTAGTGTCACGTTAGAGGGCTCATTTACAGCCATAACAGGCTCCTAATGGAGCAGGCTATATTCAGGAGAGAGAAACACAGAACATGCAGGCTGGGGGGCAGTAATGGGTTTGGGTCACAGGCTAAAATTCATAAACATGAAAATAGGTCTGCAACTCACATTATCCTCTTATTTGTTTTGATTATGGGTTTTACCAGGTACAACATCAGAAAATGGTGAATTTATTGTGACATCTTGTTTCTTTTTTTCAACCAACAGTCCGAAACCTTAATATATTTAGTTAAAATGATAATCTCAGATCATTGTTTTCTGTCCTTTTCTGCCCTGTCAGACTCATTGTTAGTCATTACAAACCAGAAAGAGATGATATACTATTAACAAGCATGAGACAGAAGAAGTTATAACATTAATTTATCTAGTATTTTCAGCCACAGCAGGCAGCTGTTTTAGATGAAAAAGCTCTTAAAACCCAATGAACACTATCTGCTCGGCACTAAACGACAGACAGACACAGTCAGCGATTAGCTAGGGAACGTAGTAATGGAGCATTTAGCACTTAAAGAGCCAAATATTTCCCACAGGAGTTGAAGAGACAGAAATCGGAACTGAAAGGGAGTGAATATTGGACGTACATTCACCAGGTGGACGGACAAGTTCGAATGAATTCTACTGTTGCTCCACAACTGATGGATGTGTAAAAAAGCAACTGTTTGACATATCAAAAGAAAAGGTGATGATATGTCAGTGTTGTGTTCACGATTAGTAATTAATCTAATCCAGCCCTGCCCAAAGTGGGGCCCACAGGCCAAAGTTGGCAAGCCATAAGGTTTGATTTGGTGTGCCAGATGTTTGTAGCGGGGGGGAAAAAACTTAATAAATATAATATAAATAGCTGTTCATGCTATGTTACGCCCCCCTACTTATTTTTTTTTTTCATAATCTGAGAATGGCGGGCAGAGTGACACTTTGCTCATGAAGTCAGTTGGTTAAGAAGGTAACATTCAGCATCTTTGGGTTTATGATAAATAATATTAATGTTGCTTGGGGGATGGTACTCCCTAGCTACAGTTAACCACGATATTTGTAGTTTCTTTCTGCTGTCTACGGCAGAATAGACACTGGTTGTTAAACATGCAACATGACTCCCTTCAGCAGCAGCAGCAGCAGCTAATGGTTGACAGTTTTCAGGTTCAAAAGGTCAGCCAGAGATTTGGGTTTACCTACATATGTGTTGCCGCTGTTAGCCTTGCAGCCTTTGATAGAGCTCTGCTTTATTTCCTCATGCTCTTAAGTTGATAAATCTTAGTTGTCCCCCAGTGTGTGGTAGAAAACCAGATATACTAGGTGAAATGTGAGACGAAGGTCACCCAAAGGACCCTCGGGACGTGTACCAGAGCCCAGTAAAACGGTCTTAAGTTCCGCTCTTAGAGGGGGTTAGGTCATATAAATTGTGGGAACTGGTTTGCTCCTTTTAAACTCAAAACTCTCATTGTGATTTTCCACAGGAACCCTGGGTGTGGTCACTGAGGTCACAATGAAGATTCGTCCCATGCCGGAGTATCAGAAATACGGCTCTGTGGTGTTCCCTAATTTTGAGCAGGGAGTTGCCTGTCTTCGAGAGGTTGCCAAACAGGTAACTTGTTAATCTCTCCCCAAACATGCTGCGTTTTGTCGCTGCTTCCTCCCCCCGTCTCAAAAGGAGGTTAAGCCCAGAGGCTTTTTGGGTGTGTTGGAGGTTTGCCCAAACTGTAATAAGCACTTTCAGGTCTTCACTTAAAACTGACCTGCCCATAAAATGCAGCAAAAAGAATCTCAGTGTATTTTTAGACTATTTGTAATGTGCTGTTAAAATCTTACCAGTCTGAGCTAAGCTATCCCTGCTAACGTACTGAAAATGCCAGGGAAAAAGGCAATAGGACAGACTTGACTATAGGGAAGCATGCTATAGAGTTTTTTCAGCCAGTGTTAGAAGCGATAATCACCTGATTCTCACGGTCGATACCGATAAGATAAGCAATAATTTCACTGCATGCAAGTCCTAACCTGAAGTTTATGCACACCTGATGGTGAGAAAGATGGATGATCTAATCTTCTTCTTAACAATAATCTTAGTAAAAAAAGAAAAGAAAAATATTGGCTGAATTTGGTCTTGTATCACTTGAAAGTAGTGATGCACAGTATATTGATCCAATAAATTATCCTAATGGGAACAAGTTTGGGTCATTTTGTGCTATATTCTGAGAAAAAAAAATTATTGGCTATCATGAAATTTTACCCTATAAATACAGCTTGTCATATGAAGCCAAATTATTTTAATTGACTTAACTAAACTCCTATACAGTAGATGTTAATGCATGGGGTTTGCGAGGCAGCATCAAACGCAAAGAAGAAGAAGCTCGAAAAAGAAAATGTTTAAAGAAGAAGAAGAATGCAAGATGAATTGCAAGGATTCAGAGATGAAGGAAATGAGTTGAGTCTGAGTTTTAACACAACAGCTCTTATTAGAGCTGTGGAATATTAAATCATCCATCTTTGCTCACAACATTTAAGCCTTTCTTCCCTTCAAGAGTGACTAAACTACAGGTTAGGTTAAGAAAAATGTAAAATTAGCAGTTATGTTATTGGTATCAGCCATGAAAAGCAGGTAATTATCAGTATCCATATTTTTGGCATTTTATTTTGTAGGAAATGTTACTCTGACAAACTAATATAGACCATCTTGTATTTTTCAGAGGTGTGCCCCAGCATCTATACGTCTCATGGACAATGAACAGTTTCAATTTGGTAAGTTTTGCTTGATAATTAACAATACAGCCCAGCCTAGACGTAAAGCCTATCACTGCTGTCATTCTCTCTTGTATGGAAACATCACTCTCATTTAAGCCCTCTGTGCTTTTATGGTTAACATTTAACTCACAAGCAGGACTTTATTTGACCTGTTTTTTGTTTTCAGGGACTGTTTTTTTCCTTTTAGGCTCCAGTTTGACCTTTAGATTTGATCAGAGAGCTTTATCAAGAGGCAGGCTGTTAACTAGCAGCATTCTAATAATCATATTCACTAGGAGTTTAAATTTGTAACTTACTCTTACTGTATTTCTGTGGGTTGGTGTTTCATTGATGTCCTGTATATACCTCCTGAGAGAAGAACAATGAATGGCAACGGTACAGCATGCAATGATTTTACCTTCTACAGCACAGAATTGTTAAATTGATTATCATTTCTGCAGCGGAATAGCTGCACACACAGACAAAGAATTGAAGCAAGATGAAAAATGACCCTGGCCAAAATTAAGTAGTTGTTACATCGAAATTTTATGATGTTGTTTCTTAAGGTCTAGTGGAATGCATCTGGCATTGCCAGAGATCTCTGTAAAGTTCCCCAGTCTCCAGGGATCTCATTATCTCCCCTATATTTCCACTTTTCACAGAGTAGGCACTTCTTAGCATTAAGTAGGGAAGATGAAGCGACCAGGTTTTTCACTAATAACTAAAACTCATGCCTCTATGATACCGTCTTGGGCTTATTAGTGGCTTGTCCTCACTTTTAATCATGTCGGCTGTTGAGTAAGGAGAGTTGATGTATTCACAGGACTACAAGTACAATTTAGCACAGCCTGTCTTGATGCACAAGATGAATAATGAGACTGTTGTAGTCAGTAGCAGCCTGTGTTGATATATGCCAAAAAAAAGCAACTAAACCACAGAGGGGAGAGTTAAAAGTAAAATAATTCACAGTGTAGGTGTAATTTTCTCTCTCTGGATGTTGAGTATTTAATTAACGAGTATGATGGCTGCGAGAGACCTAAAGACCTGCAATCAAATTTTGGAATGGAAACAATTAGGACACTAAGTGATGAAGAGACTTGAGCATGGGGGGAAATAAATGAACTGTTAAGTCTCGGCGACATCACCCGTGACTTCCCCGCTGTGATTGATAACCATCCCATTGGCCCCAGCCCCTCATTTTCGCTTGTCCACAGGCGCTTTTGTGCGTCCGATCAGGAATAAATCAAAAAGTGTGGGTGAGGAAGACGGATATCGCTGTGTCAACCCCACTTCCCTTCGGAAAGCCTCTGATTTATAGTCGCTGTCGCTGGCAGCCACTGGCCAGTTGTAAAGTTATTCAAATGTTACCATTTATATTTCCTCCTTTTGTTTGAAACCCCAAATAAATCTGACTCGCTTGCCCTCTCAGAATGCTGGAGGATGCGAGCAGAAGCAGGCTATGACTAATGTGTGAAAGAAAATGATCCGTTTTCTAAGGCCCACTTCTTTAAGAGTAGATGGAGCTGACTCTTATCTGATATTTTCACAGGTCACGCCCTGAAGCCTCAAGTATCTTCAATTTTCACATCCTTTTTGGACGGGTTGAAGAAATTTTACATCACCAAGGTAAAAAGAATTAAATTAAATTGTGCATTGCTGCTTGCTTGCCCCGAGTGTTTTCCGTGAAAGATTAATCCACCCTTTTAATCACCAGTTCAAAGGGTTCGACCCCAACCGCCTGTGTGTGGCCACACTACTCTTTGAGGGAGACCGCGAGAAGGTCCTGCAGCACGAGAAGCAGGTTTATGACATCGCTGCTAAATTTGGGTAAGTAGTCGTTCTCTCTCTTTCTTCCTGTCTGAGAACGCCGCATGTCACAAAGATCAGTTACAGATCCGGGCGCAGAAATGACAAAGCACCAATTAGTGTGACTTTGAGCATGATGGGGAGCTGCCTGAGGCCCTGATGTCACTTTATTTAACCAGCCATTATGTAGTAGCAGTGAAAAGGATGGAGAAGCACAGTTACACACCTCAGACATGGCCTTCCACTCAGTAGTTTGTCTCTGTGTGGATTGATGGATCACCTGTGGATGTCCTCCTGTCAGGCCGGCTTTTATGTTAAAGTAGGTGTGGTGTGGGCGGTGATAGTAGGGCGCAGCTCCCCTCAGGACAGCGCAGGGCGAGAGGACAGAGCCTGGGAGTGCTTCGCTGTTGTGATTGATCATTAAGCGGATCAATGAAGACTTTTGGTGGCAATCAGTTTACCTGTCAGCCTGAGAGGGATGCTCTCTCTATCCTCTGCCTGTTTTACACCTCCAACAATAGTTTCATAGATGAGTTCATCCTAACGTAAATCAACCAAGAGCGAGTGATCAGGAATTATTGTTCACTGGTGATTCTGAGGTGGCTGTGATGCCAGATGTTTCTACACATCGAGGGTTCACTGTTTGACTTTTGACAACATTAATAGTTGTCTAATAGAATTTTACACCTGGAAAAAGCCATCTATTCTCTCTAAACTTAGGGTTTGTTATTTTTGGTTTTATTTAATAAAATAAGTTAATTTTGTATATTTGAAAAACCTTTTTTTGCTGTTGTATAATTTTAAAAACACCATTTGCAAAGCAAAAACCATGAGTTGCTGAGTATTTTTTTTTTTTCAACTTTTGCACAAAACTAACCCTTAGCTTGCATTTTCCTCTGTTCCTCTCTTCATTTCCTGTCACTCATGTCCTGTCTGATCTGCTTTTATCACAGGTCAGGAGCAAGTGACTGGTTTATGACTGTTAGTTCAAATGAAATCTGTTAATTCCTACTTGAATATCAGTAAAGAGCAAAACCGTGAGCCTTTTAACAAACTTTTGTATATACATTTTTATATAACATTTTTGCTGTGTATTTTAGGTTATGATTAAAGGTCTTAATGGTTAGTTTGGATCGTTAAGTTTGTTTAATCAGACAGGTCCTCTTTGAATATAACTGATCAACACCTTCCTTTGGCTAAGAGATCAGCCCCGCTGCTAAATGTGGAAATTCTGAATATGAAGCTTGTGGAGGTGTGTGAGATAAGTAGCTTCCCAACTGATTTTGCAATATATGAGCCACAAGTAAATTAAGCTGAAGAGTTAATAAACACTTCTGATGAACCAATCTATGACATTTGATGATTATTTCAATGGATCTGGACATTTTATTGAGAACAAAAACAAATATGATTCTTGCAGCTTTGAGTTTCATCAGTCAGGACTCC
This sequence comes from Pagrus pagrus, assembly GCF_965226575.1. Lineage (NCBI taxonomy): Eukaryota > Metazoa > Chordata > Actinopteri > Spariformes > Sparidae > Pagrus > Pagrus pagrus. Next base: position 17,697,106 of record NC_140193.1, read on the forward strand.
AAGGAAACTTGTGGATGAGACCTGGGTAATATGGTTGTTTTCAATGTAGAGACAAGAATTATATTTGCAATATTCTTTTTATTTTCTTATGTCAACATTAGAGCCTGACTGATATACCGTTTGGCCAAATTATCGGCCAATATTGGTGTTTAAGCTTATAGATGCTTGGGGTAATTATTCAATTCCAGTGAAGTTTGCTGTTTAACATTAACCTTTACTTAAGACTTAATCTGTAAATATCCTGCCTCCATTGCATATCTTTGTCACAAGTGTCTGATAACTACATTTAAAAAATCATTGGGGGAAAAAATGTGTGTATATCGGCTGATGTACACAACATCGGGCTCTAGTAAGTAATATAAACAACACATGTTCAAACAGACAAACCAGAGTTCCTCAGTGCTCCTCACTGGGCCGTGTCAGTGATTTCTTCCAGGGTAAAGCCCATTGATCATATATTACTGTTAGTGTTGCCGTTTGGCCCAGTGCCCGGACTTGCAGGTAGCTGGAGCTCTGCCCTCGTAATAGCCAGCAATTAAATCATAAGAAGCTTGTCAGTTACATGCAGCATCCTCTACTTTATTGCATTATTTCAAATAAATCATGATCACCCATCAGATCAAGTGCCAGTGATGGATTGGTGCGGTTCTGTGACGAATATTTTCTCGTGGTGTTGGGGAAACAGGAAGAAGGCTGAAAATCAATATAGTGATTTTGTAATGAGCTTGGCCTGATTAGTTTGGGTGGTAGATGAAAATTTGATTACCCACCGCAGGTGATGGATGTGTGGCTGACCTGTGGCGATGCACAGAGCATAGCTTCATTGATCTGTACATTGTTGGATTGACAGGCTCCCAGGCAGCTGTTGTGAGGGGGGCGCTCCGACCAACAAAGCTAAAAGAAAAGAGCTGTTAAATATTAACCCTGTTATCTGCTTCCAGGGGCCTGGCAGCTGGAGAGGACAATGGGCAGAGGGGCTACATGTTGACCTTTGTCATCGCTTACCTCCGGGTGGGTAACTCCTCTGGCTTTTTTTTATTTATTTTTTCCCTGCCTGAGCTGATGGGCAGGTGGGGCGGGAGGGGAGGACGCAGTCTGACAGATGATAGGATAGTAAGATCACTGAGAAGGCTGCAGAATGTGACCTTAGGAGGTCTTTGATTTGATCTGGTCACAGTTGTTGTCAGGGGCTCTAACACTGAGGTGTCTACATCATGAGAGCACAGTGGTCGCAGTCAAAATGACAATGGAGAGCTGTCTTAGGTCAGTCCCGTCAGAGGCTTTTTTGATCATCACAGAAACGTATAAATAAGAAAGGAGTTGAAAATACTTCAGTAACCCGGTTACCCTGGGCTTTCTGTAGTTTTTTGTTTCCTTTGTTTTGGTCTGGGTTTTTGGACTGTTGGAGGTGAATGAGACAAAATGTGAAAGAAATTTGGGGAGCGTTTATTAAATCAACTACAATTTGCAATATCAAGAGCAGTTAAAGAATACTCTAAACATAGATGAACTTCAAAAATTGACTTAACGTGTAAATCAACTAAGTAGGAAGAAAAATAAAAGTTAATATGGTGTGTGGCAAAAAAGTATTTCCAAAGTTGAATATGAATGGAATGCTTTTGTAATTTACCAGCAGTCCTTGAATGCACCATGTGTAGCACAGTCAGTCAACAGAAGCAGACAACTTACAGTCCAACAATGTGTTTGTTTGGTTACTACTGCTGCACAAACTCATGTTAGTACAGATGACAACAACACACTCTAGAAAGGGCAGTAATATTGTTCTCATGAATTTTCTTAGCCATGATAATCTTGTAGTGAAAATCTGATATCGTGACAGCCCTGTCATGAGAACAGAAACAGGCCTGCGCTCAGTTTAGACACAAGCACGCTCTAATGGAAACCTGTGTTTTCACTACAAACCATGTTGTTGATCTAAATAATGAAGCACCATCTTTTCTATTACAATAGAGGTAAAATCAGTGAGCCATAGTTCCATCTCAGTGTTGCGGGTAGTAGAGAATAGTAGTTTTACAGGTTTTATAGTAACCAGGCTGCTGCAGTGCACGTAAACTTGTTGTCTGATTACCTGATTCTTACCAGTATCCTGCTTTCTTATGTGCTAGTAAATCTCCTGAATGACCATTAACCCTTCAGTTTGCTAATGCTAATATTGTATTCTGAGCAGGACTTGGGGATGGACTACTACGTGATCGGGGAGTCCTTTGAAACCTCTGTGCCATGGGACAGGTAAACACACTCATAGGAATTGTAGCCTTTTCTCTGTTTGATTTAAATAGCTTTTAACATTTTTCTTCACTCACCTCCCACACAGTCAGTCCTCAGAGACTCCTCGGTCTTCCTCCTGATTCCCCTCCTTTTTCTTTTATTTCTCTTTGCCTCTGTCTTTGACTTTCACCTTCATGCCTGCTCCCCCACCTCCCCCCTCCCCCCATTAACGGGCTCTGCGTTGGCGGAAGCTTTGCCTCCTCAGCCTACAAACCCACCATTACTGACACACACACACAAACACACACACTCTGTAGGAGAGACCTATCTGTGCATGTGGACCACATATTCATCTCGCATCCGCATGTGGTGTGCTCTGCATTTTTCTACATGGTTTCATCATCCTTTCCACACACACGCACACACGACAACAACAACCAGGAGCACACACAGCTCCGTGTTGTGTAACATGCCTGACGGGAGAGACCAAGAGATCAGGCACTGAGGCGAGCATATGTGCCTGGCTCATTACCCATCCTCCTCCCCATCCTCCACACTCCACACACGACTGCACATGCTCAGCACTGGCGGCCAATTCCACACCAGTGGGAACCTCTCCCACAACGGTCGTCATGTTAGTCACTCTCTCCTCCTCCCCCTTCCTCTTTTCAGGCCTTGTGTCTTTTTCTTAATTGTAATAATTTTGCATGGATAATTAGTTCAGTTTAATGTAAATGCCATGTAAATCTGAGTATAGTGTTTGAACACACAAATATCACAGTTGTGAATGAATCTCTGCCGTTGACTTTGTGTCCAGGGTGTTGGACATTTGCCGGAATGTGAAGGTGCGCATCATTCAAGAGTGTAAAGAAAGAGGAGTGCAGTTTCCACCCCTATCTACATGCAGGTAATGTTGGCAAACAGCACTTTTTTCAGACTTTCTTTATTATTTTTTTGAGAAACATGAACAATACATCACTATATATCAATAGTCAGGCATATATAAGACAAACTAAAGAGATAAAATAAGATAAAAATGTATTTCAAATAAAGTGGATGGGGAAAAAAGAAAAAAATGTCTCTCCTACAGCTAGTTATCACCTACATATGTCCAATGTCATCACACTGTACAGTCAACACAATGCTAGGCTTCCGTCTTGCTTCTAACAGGAGCATATCAGCCATCTCCAAATACACACTGCAACATGTACTTTACAGGTCTGTGTGCTCGAGATCGTTAATAAAAGAACCCCATGCTTTTTTAAATATCACTTGTTTTCATTTGACGGGATAAGTAATCTTTTCTAATGATATACATGTGGACAGCTCTGTTAACCATTTACCAACACTTGGTCTATTTACATTTTTCCATGATGGTGCCAACGTCCATTTTGTCTGGAACAAACAGATCTAAACAGATTTGCTCTTTCTTCCTCATATTATGTATTTTTATTAATAAGATTAATATTGACTTCCATCACATATTTTTAATCTCATTACATTCCCAAACACAACAGAGAAAAGTTCCCTCAAATAATACTTTTAAAACAGATTGAGGTTGATTGAAGTGAACTCACCCCAAATCCCCTGATTATTGCCAACTATCATTTACATTTTTTAGACACAAGTGCAGATATAATACTGGAGTTTATGTACATATACCAAAACAACACTCTTTCTAAACTTTTCTCCCCATAAAACCTTTATTCACCCAGAAAACAAGCCCAAAGTTCTCAAATGTGTAAGGAGAAGGCTGGCATTGTTCTCTATCTTTGTTATTGTAGACAAATCCTGTGAAAAGGCCTAAACCAATGATGTGTTTGTCCGTCTTTAAGTTTTCATGCTAAACTTTCCGACTTCCCTAGCCTTTTTGTGGCACACAGCCTTAACTCCATTTGTTAATTATGAAGGTATAAATCTTTGAGAACAGGTCACAAATCTGTACTTACATTTTTAAAGGGTTTTTTTTTTTCTTGAACCACCACACTAGTTTTTAGCAAATGTTACTCAAACAGGAGTAAATAGTGCATTTGTTGGGGACTACTTTCAGAGGCGGATTAATACAAATTAATGCTCTAGTTAGTTTTTAATGGAATGTCTTGACTTTTATTTATTTAGACCTTGAATCTGTAATGAAGTTTTTGAAAATTGAAATATTTACTGCCCGACAGTGACGGTGTAAGACTGACTCAAAGTAACCCAGTGCAGCACGGTGGCTCACTGATGTGTTTTTAATCATTTGTGCATGATAATGGAGCTCTAAGGCACAGAGGAATAAGATATATGAAGCGATACTTGTTGTACTCACAGGGTTTGTTAACCAGAAAAAAATAGATTCATCCTGTTAATGTTGCACAATCCGCCATGAAAAACTTTGCTTAAATGTAATAATTGTCTCAAATTGTCACAGTTGTGATCAGGATAAAAATAAAGTCAGCACACACTTGACATTTAAATCAAGTTTGCATAACCACTCCCGACCCCGACCCCTCGTGAGTCAGAGAGAGCCACGCAGACGGACAGACGGACAATCCGCCGAGCAGACGGCGAGCCGGTTGAGGAGCACCAGGCTCCTGCTCGCCGATTGCGGACAGATTAGGCCTCAGCCTGATTATGCTACAGCCATTCATTTCCCGGCTGCGGTCTGTCACATGATTGATTTGTCCATTTAACCTCTAGAACAGTCAGCGTGCCAGGTGATGGGCCATGTCAAATGAACAAGGGCTCTGCACTCCGCTCCTCCACGGGGAACGAGGCCAGAGAGGGAAACATGCAAACAGGAGGAGCATTTTATTTTTTAACAAAAATTAAAGTTTACATTCACATTATTCTGCTCAAAACAACATCTGATCCATTTTCTGTTGCGAAGCGTCAGTGAGTCATCCTGTTACCTGCAGTACAAATGAGGCTCGGATGATTCAGTAAAAGCATTTGATGGCCTTTTAATGTCTGATAATGTAATGTTATTAAAGGTGACAGTGCGTCCGCGCTGCTTTGCTCTCTGGAAACCATGAATGGAATTGAGGTCAGGGGTTCACTGGGGGAAGCCAGACCTCCCGATTCACTTTGTCTTCCAATTATGAAGGGAAAAAAAGTATTTATTGTATGAAAATGGAGCGCCTTGACAAAGCACTGCTTTCTGGATTCATGTCCATTTTTTTTTCTGCTTGTTTAAACACGACTCTCCTTCCTGTTTTCCTTCAGGGTGACGCAGACGTACGACGCTGGTGCCTGTGTCTACTTTTACTTTGCCTTCAACTACAGGGGACTCAGTGATCCAGTACACGTGTATGAACAAGTGGAGGTATGAGCAGTTGCATCAACATTATGGCATGGCCCTGTCCTTTCATACATCACAATTACATCTGACGATTCTTATAAAATATGACTGAATGTGGTTTTATATTTGTTTCCCAGCATGCAGCTAGAGAAGAGATCCTTGCCAATGGAGGGAGCTTGTCACATCACCATGGAGGTATTACAAACTTCAAAATTCCAAGATTCCTAGATTATAATTTATGAACGAGGCATAGAGGACGCGGCGAGCTTTCCCAGCGCGCTCTTCCATGCTAGCGAGCAGGCGGCCACTCGCACCATAAATGCACATTTGGCCGGAGATCTTTCACTGCTTCCTTCAAGTGTCCAAAATATGTTCCCGCGGCCCAGATGAATTGCTCTGACTCGGCTATTTGTTCATTTCAGCGGTGACCAAATGAAACGTGAGCAGAGGGAGGGTGGCGTGGCAAACTCTCCGGGCCCCATCAGGGCTAACCGAAACGGCTGCCTTATCTATATTGCCATCCGCCTCGCTGTTTTCATACATCACTTCAGGCTATTCATCACGCCTGTCAAAAACAGTATGCAGTGAATCAGCTGCGATATTAAATCACAATTTTTCCTGAAGGCGGGGACGGGTTCAAAATTAAAAGATTGCTAATAAAAAGGAGGCGGCGGGGCCGGGGTAAATGATGCCGCCGTTATCGCCGGCTGTATACTGACCTCCAAACGGTGGCCCAGCCACCCCGAGCAGCACGGGGAGGTGACAAGGGGGGAGAGAGAGGAGGGGATATTGATGCAGCTCCCCGCGTGCGAGGCCCACTCTGTAATTGTGATTAATAACAGTGGGGCTCGCTATCTGGGCGCAGACAGGCGGGTTTGTCTGCCCACAATCAGCGCTTGACAAATGGAGCTAGTTTCACTGGGTTTTGTGTATCAAACAAAACAGATGTAGTCAAGGATGGTGAGGTGGGAGGGCACCGGAGGAAATATACATTTTTGTGGCCCTGTGTTTACAGCGGGTCAGTGTTGTGCTGCGTGGGCGTAGGTAAGGGAATCTGGGCGTGTAGAGCGCCGCAGGACATAATACTCAGCCGAACACTGCCATGTGTTGACTGCTGTCCATCACAGAAGCACAAATGTAACTTTAGATGGAGTTAGACTTTACTTAAAGGCAGAAGCTTGGTTATATCTCTAGTTGTGAATGCTAGGAGAAGTGTCCTCTTTAACTAGGTCACCGGTGTCGCACCGGTGTGGAGTTGTTGAACATCCATCACCAGGAGAGTCATCCATCTATCAGCCAATACTCCGGCCCGGCCGTATCACAGGAAAGCAGGGGCAGCTACCTTACCCCGTCTTTCATGTCCTGACCCCCATTTGTCAGAGGAGCCGGGGGAGAGCGGCTCAGCCTGGTCTCCTCTGTACGAGGGGCCACCCCGGGGTGCCAGGCATCTTCACCTCACCTTGTGGCTCTACAAAGCTCTGATCTTGTGAACTCTGCCACCCTTACAAGTCACTGCACACAGGAGATAGAAAAGTGACCTGATTTAGTGAAGTTCCCACTTTACCTTTCGCCCTGCGCTTCCCCAGAGAAATATGACAATTTGTAAAAAAAAAAATCTGTCATTTCTGAAATAACTACCTGCACTTCTTTGCATGTCTCAGCTGCACAGAGCGAGCCTGGTGAGATTGATTGCAATAGCGAGCAAAAAAGAGAGAATGTGACAAGATAGATGTGTAAATTATCACAGTGATGGAGGCAATGATGCAGTCCCAGCACCTTCTGTTTTCTCTCCTCTTCCTGAGAGGAGGGGAGGGATGGAGGTGGAACAAGGAGGAAGGAGCGAGGAGGAGGAGGTTGGAGAGAGCAGGGTACTTTCTTAGTTATTGGGCAGCAGCTGATTGGTCCCTCTGTCACCATCTGGAGGTGCATGTGGTATCAGAGTCCCCGGTGACCCCGCTGTCTGCCCCGCTCTGTCAGGAGACGGGCCTTGCTAGCCTCATGGCTGATCCCCATCTGGGTTCCCCCGGCTGGACCCTGATAACACGGCGCACTGATGCCCCCTCCCTCAACATGGCCTATTAACACCGGAGCTCCCTCTGCTAGTGATGCAGAGAGAGGCGTGTGAACACTCCCATCACACCTTCCTGTTTCCAGGCCTCTGTATCTAATCTAGAGCGATTACACTGCTGGTTTCAAGTGTTTACTCAGCAGGCAGCACCTGTTCTGAGCCGCTCGCTTCTCAAATGTATCTTTTTGAGTTTTGAAATATAGATATCGCCCGTTTCTTTGAAGTTGCCGTGACCTCCAAAAGTTAACATTTACCCAGCTCTGATCTGAGAAAGTTAAAGTTAATTTCTTCAGACCAACTTTTATGGCGGTCGTTGCAGTTTGTTTCTTCCTGTAGCCAACTTAAAGCCCTTTACTTTATTTGATTAAATCTTCTGATGATGACTCGTTTCATTGAATTCCCCCTTTGTTTAAATGCCAGTGATAAGTTGATGGTTCTTAAGTGTGACCTCAGGCAGAACGTCAGGAAGCTTATTTTTTTATTTTAAAAAGATGAACTTGGTTGTTTTAGACTTCCATATGAACATGAAATTGAAAAATCAAGTTGCAGCTGTTTAGTATATTCTCCTCTGTGTTTTTCAGTGAAAAGCATGTAATTCTACATTGCATTTACTGACCATGTAGATGTGTCCAGAAAAGTTGTAAATAGGCAGGTTTCTAAATCATAACAGAGGACAATGAAGCAAAAGTGCCTTTTTTTAAATAAATATATTATCCATTGAACATTAACAAGAATAGTAGCTTGGATACAACCATTGCCCGTTGACCCAGAGGAAAAACTACATGGGTTTCCTTGACGAATCAATGCTGCAGAACCCGATGGCATAATCATGTTCACTGCTGAGCCCCTGAATGCTCAAACAAGACATGTTTGAGACCACAGAAAAACAGAGAAACTCCACTTTACATGAGTTTTTAAAACATACTGACAGGATTAGTGGTTGAAAAGGTAATAAACATTTTAGAACAACAGATATTTATGGCTGCCAGCAGCTGTTCAGTTCTTTGAAGGTTAATCTATTACTTTTTGGATCAGTCTTTCATTAAAAAAGATAAAATTATGATGAATTCATTTCCCAGGAACTTGAAGAATACCATGTGAGCACAGGCCTAAAAAACAAGCAAATACTGCAGGGTCCGTCCTGGGGAGATCGTACCTTAGTGGCTCAGATTGGTTAGCAAATATGCATTTACGAAAAACAAATGACTCACAGTGAGTGTTGGGCTTTACATGCTTCTTGGGGTACCTGGGCAGTTGTTGCTCACTTGGCTTGGTCAGGTTTTAACTCTCTGCGATCTCAACTATCAAATAAAAGCAAAATGTCCCAAATAATCTTTATAAAAATGATGCGTTCAAATCCTCAGCATCTGTAGATGATGTGAAAGCTGATCTTCATTGTAGAGATTGCAGCTGAGTTTACACAAAAAGCAATTTTGTCTAAAAAAACAAATTTTATTGGAAGTTCTCTAAGTAGAGTTTGGCTCTCCGTTGAGGTTTTCAGCCCTCCACAGTCACCAGACCTCTCGCTGGCTCCAGACTCTCCACGAAGAACCTGTCGGGTACAGACGCTGTGGAGTATGTCGGACTGGACAGCTGGTGAAGCAATGGGCACCCTCACTAGGCTTCATGCCACAGCCGCTCTCGCTCCTCAGGTTTGAGGTTTGCAGGAGGAGGGAGGCTGAAGAGCGGCTGAAAGCCAACGTCCTGCTGACAGAGCACCATTGTGTGGCGCTCCACGGTTGGCTTTGGCACCCTGTTGGTGATCGGGCCAGTGTCAGAGGGCGCAGGGCGGCGTTCAGGACAAGCGAGCACAACAGCCTCGCGGGTCAGCTGCAAGAGCGAGCTCGTGTGCACAATGAGACAGAAACACACACACGGAAAAACGCTCCAGTGGCTCTGGAGGGAGGGAAATGGAGGGGAGTGGTGGCTCAAAGAGCGAGGGAGCCGGGGACGGCCCGCTACAGCCGCCAGCCAGCCCCTCCTCTGGGAACACACACAGCCTAATGAGTTTGATAGTCTGCTGAGCTCCATAAATCATGCCATGCAAAACATTTCTCCTCTCTGAATAAAAGCATTTATCACCCTCTGTTTATTCACTCACTCTCACAAGATTGATTGGCTCCCAGCAGCCTGCTGAGCAATCAGCCGTGCCGATTCCTCTATTTCTCCCCCTCGGTCCTCTTTTCTTGAGTTTATTTATTTATTTTTTTCCCCCCTCTCTCTCTCCTCTGTCATTCAGTGGGGAAACTTCGGAAGGAGTGGATGAGAGACACCGTCTCCAATGTCGGCGTGGGGATGCTCAAGTCTGTCAAGGACTACGTGGACCCCGATAACATCTTCGGCAACAGGAACCTCCTCTAATGTCCCGCTCCTGTCCGTCTTTATTTCACCGTTTTTCTAAAAACATCTCGTGCAGTTTGGATTAATAGATACTAAATGTGAACTTAAAATGGAGAGCGATCTTTTACATTAAAAAAAAAGTGTCATTCGGTGCCATTTATTGATTCACCCAAACCTTTTTTTTTCCTTTTACATTATATTGCACTTAACATGCTGTAACAATCATCGTCACTCATGATGAAGCTTGCTGTTGAGTCGCGGCCTCAGCTTGTCGTTGGAGCCTGACATGATGCAACAAAACTTCGATTTTGTGTGTTTAACCAGTTCCTAAATATCCTCGCCAACATGGTTAACTCATGTGTTTGTTTTTACGTTCCTCTCCTGTGCGTGTGGCACTTCTTTAGTGGTAAGTTCTAGATGAATGCGCTTTCTAAAGCTCTGTGCCTTTCTGAAGCTTTTGTCTGCCTTCCCCTTCTACTAAACACTTCACTGGTGTCCCTCTGTGAGCTAAAAGTAACCTGGACATGATGTTTTCTGTGTCTCCAGGTCATCTTTGTCTTGCCCTCATGCCTTTTGTTGTACTGACCTATTGCCATAAGAGACTTTTTCTGGACTGTACATGTGTGCGCGTGCCTCTTGTTTGTAATGCCTCCCTCTGCCCCTGGAAATTTTAACAAGAAACCCCCCTGCCCTCTCTAGTGGGTACAAAGAGAGATCTTCCTTGTGTGTTTTTGTACTGAAAGTGTTTACCCTGCACGGTTTGTTACTCAGAAATTGAAGTAGGGAGGAAAAAAAAGCCATTGCGTTTTTTTTTTTTCCATCACGGCTGCTTCAATGTGTTTGCGATTTAAGGCCTCTGGATCCCGGTGCTCACGTTGTACCAAAGAATCAATGCATCAGATCATGCAAACACCTAACCTTCACACACACACACACACATTTATTAACTTCATGCACAGCTAAACTGTATTTTTTTAATCAGCATATGCAAAGATAACCTTTCTGTACGCAGGAGGGTTAGGGCCACTTTAAAAAAAAAATAATGAATTGTGTTCTGACTGGAATCCTGACTTTAAACTCAGGATTCGAGGAAAAAAGTCAGGAATTGTGAGGGGAAAAAACAAAAAAACAGAAGATTTCAAAAATTTTCCCAGTGGCCCTAATCCTCTTCCGTACTTCTGGAAGGTGTAAAATGTAGATATTTGTGTCTGTTACATGTGCTAAAACTTTCTGTTTAGTGGATTATTTGGCGTCGCCCTGAATTCTTCCTGCCTTGTTAGCGTGACTCTACTATGTGAAGGTTTTTGGAGCGGATACTCGAGTGTACATTTTGATACCAGACTCGTCCCATTTGTCACTGTTTACCGTTGATTTTGAAGCAAAGTAAAGCTTTAAGAAAGCTCTCTGCTGAAGAATCCTGCCTTGTTCCCTTCTGATCTTTCCGGACCATGACGTCCTTTTAATTCATATTCCCCTCCCCAAGTAAAAGGACTCATTAGGGACCCGTCATGTGACATTTTACCCCTGTGTCAAAACCGTGCGAGAGCTTTTGAATGTTATGGATGTACCTGTTTTTTGTTATTTTCCACTTCTCTTAACAACGTAGTAACATCCAAGTACATTTTGTCAATGCTGTTTGTGCAATAAATTGAACTAAGACATCCCAGTTGTTAATTTCTCTTTCAGCAGAATCTCCTCTCTCTCTCACACACACATCATTGCTAATTCAGCTCTTCAATTTTAGCCTTTATTCATGGTGTCAGACTGTTAGGAGGGTCAACAGGAGCCTGAGAGCAGGTTTTTTTTGTTTGCTCTTCCTCTACCTGCGTCACGCTGAGCTCAAGGTAATCCAGCACACAGGAGTTTAAAATGAGCCTGTCTTTTGCTTCCTGACAGGAGGTTTTTTTTCTTCTCCACACACACACAGCAGGCTCATTCGGGAGTCATCTTCACCCACACAGCCGCCCACACACTGCTCGCCGTCGTCACTGCCACCTATCAGCAGCAATAGAGCTCAGCCTTGGTCGATGAAATACACTGCAGCCATCACACTCCTACTCCACACACTGTAGTTTAATACAGAGGATTGTGTGAATGAATGCAGCGGATATAAATAAGACAGGAAGGATTTAACCTTTAATATGTTTGCACTTAGTTCCCATTTTCTTATGGAAAATCTTTCTAATCTGCATTGTGCGTTTTATTTTCATGGCTTCAAATGCTTCTCAATGAAATGTGCGTATGCCTGCAGTATTTCATTGAGATATATTGACGTGTAATGATACTTTTGTCCACATGAGGTCAGCACTGCACAAGAGAAATACTGTATAACCAGTGATGGAGGAAATATTCAGGTCCTTATGTAAAAGTGTCAATACTGGAATATAGAAAAACTCTATTATAACTAACATTTCTGCAGTGAAAATGTCACTTAACTATAATAATTTAGTATGAGCAGAATGTGCTTATAATGCAGAGAAAAATATTACTACTAATGCATTTAAGTGTGCTCAAAAGATTCATTTGGCTAAAACAGTGACTTAATTTTTTTTTAATTACATGTAAAGTGTCCTTCTAGTTAATAATAACAGAAATAACAACTTTATTTATATAGCACCTTTAAAAACAGAGTTTATGAAGTGCTTTGACAAATTCAGTTGTAATTCTGTTACATAGCCTCAATGTAAAGGGTCACATTTAGTGTGACGTTTTTCTATCATGTTGACTCAATGGTATAAATATAGAACTAGATTTATTGCAGGAAAAAGAATAACCAATTTGAAAGGCATTACTTTCATGGAAAGTACTTTATGCCTAACCCTAACCCTTAAAGCTGCAATATGTTGGAATTTCAGTTTAAAAACATTCAACAATTAGCTGAAATTATCAACAGAATGTGAAGTTTGTTGTTGTGTCAAAGAAGTCTCTGAAGTCGGGCCACTAACCAGCTCCTTAAAACCTCCTCCTTCCTGTGGTCCAAAGCTCGTGTGCTTGTGGCATAAACGCCAACGCTCCAGACTCAAGTCAGCTAATAGGATTGGTAGCTGCACTGCTAACTGAGCTAACTAGTTAACGGCAGTTAGCAGTTCCTCTGGTCATATGCTGCCCCCTATTTGTTTGGAGTACGAATTTGGTGATGGTCGCCATTTTTTACATATTGCACCTTTAACTTGATAATAATTGAAAAATTTGACTCAACATGGTGGAAAACCTTTGACCTCATGTAATAAAATTACTTAACAAAATGTAATTAAAATACTAAAAGTCACTTTTTAGGCAAATTATTTTTTGAATATGTAAGCAGCATGTTACTGTAGTTAGTGGAGGTGGAGCTAATTTACAATTTTATACACTGTTCTGTAGTTTTATCTAAAACAATTATATTTTATAAGATCGTCATATGTTTTGTTGGTAAAATCAATATGTAAATTAGCTAAAGGTGTCAAACACGTTATATTTACATTAACCAGTTTTCTCTCAATGTTTCTGTGCAGTTTTCTACTGTTGTTTGTAGCATTTATTTATAGTCAACTCTTACATACCGCAGTATTAGTCAGGATTATCTACACTGCAGTTAGACTGTAGTACAAGGTACATCTTAAATCTTAAATTTGTAGTTGCAATTATATTTCTAAATGTAAATACATATACTGTACATAGTTGTCATACATTCTAGTTTAATGCCCTTTTTTATAGTTATTTCGTATTAGATTACTTGTATATTTTGTCTTTACTAACTCTTATTTCTTATTATTGTCTCTGTATCTTATTAAAATCTCTATAGTGTGATATTTCCATTCTGGAAGGAGCAGCTGTAATGTAACCATTTCCCTTTGGCGATCAGTTGAGTGTTTCTGATTCTGATACATGTAGTGGGAGCACAAAAGCAATTTTTGGCTACTTTTTCCAACACTAAGTAAACGTGCTTTTGTGTCAGAATGAACCAGAAGACATGTAGCAGCATATTTTTATTTAAACTCTGAACAGAAACATTGCACATTTGCCTTTTCATGCCTTAGATTTCTTTCAGTTTAGCCCGCAGTAAATAAAACCATAAGTCCAAACTGGGAGAGGAAAGAAGAAATACAAGGAGCACGTTACATTGCAAAAAAGACAAGTAGAAGTTGGCCACGTCTTGAGACCTAATAGAAAAATAGAACAGCGATATTCATAATTCACGTAACATGATGCAAGAGAATCTAAATCATGCATTTCCGATGAGATAATGTGTTTACTGATGAAGTTCAAAATACGAGGTATTTGTTGGCTCACATGTTTGCTACATCCTTAGCAAAGTGGTTGGATTTTAATACTGCATAAAACATGCAATTCAAAGAATTTCTCCTGTCAATTCAGCTCTTCAACAAAAATACAGTAGAGCACACAGATCCATGCCACACAATGTGCACAGTCACGTTTTCAACTCCAATTAACAAAGCTACAACACAATTCAGAAGGCATACCCCACCCCAGAAAAATAATACTTATATTAATAATAATTATAATAATATCAAAATAATAGCTTGTGACTACGTGGGCACTTTAGTACGACAAGTTTCAGTGTCTGCTTTTGGAGATCATAACAGATGTTTCAGTAGCATTTGTGAGCCCAGAAATGAGTTCAGAGCAAAAAGTTTGACATTTTAGGAAAATCACTTACTCACTTAAGTCAGGTGAGAGGATGCTACTCTAATGTTTTTCCCCTTCAATAAAGCTACTGCCTGTCCACGGTTAGCTTAGCTTAGCATAAAGACAGGAAACAAGGGAGAGCGAACAAAATCAACCTACCAGCACCTTTAAAGTTGAGTGAAAATACGCTTTATTGTTATCTTTGAATAAGCTAGCTGTTTCCCCCATTTATGGTGTTTGTGCTAAGCTGAGATAACCATCAGCTGGCTGTAGCCTTAAAGGTCCACTGTATAGGATTCATATATCTCCTCCCAAGGGTGGTGGCCACACAGAGCCCTCTCTGGAGCAGCCAGTGTTTGGTTTGTCTTTACTGGGCTATTGTAGAAACTTGGTGGTGCAAGATGGAGAACCCAAGCCCCCAGGAACAGCGACAGGCTTTGAAGCCAATCAACCGCCGCAAAATGACTCTTTTCACTATGAGAATTTGAGCCATTTGGTTCAATAACATTTGGGAAGTCTAGAAAAGCTGCACCATTACATTATTTTATTCCAATTCAATTTATCAGAGGGCTAAACCAGAAGTCTCTAGCGTCTCTGGTGTGCACGCTCCCATGGCCGCACAATGAGGAAGCTGTCCGTAAGATCCCGCACCCGCTCTGTGGCTTCATGCCCCACAGAGCAGCTTTTATAGGGATGCCGAGGGCTCCGCCTCCGACACTGCATCCAGATTGCCCTGATTAGATCCATGAACATGGCTGACTCATGTCATGTACACATAAATGCTCTCTATAAAGACCCTGAAAAACCAAACTGACATTAAAGAACCAACTGCGTTGAAGGCCGACTGGTGCGTCGCCTCATGTCTCCTGTGTCTCAGTCAAAAAGCTGCACTTGAACACAGAGCGAAGAACACAGCTTGTGCATACTGCGCCTGCATGGAAGGAGATTCGTCTCTGCTGATATACAAACTATTTTTATGATTAAGCAGCATTTTTTGACACCACTCTTGCTAACATAGCCGCTTATAATCGAAATAATGGGTGAAATCATGGATACTACAGCGACAGGCTCAAGGGGCTTTCCTTTTCTTTTTCCATTTCCCTTTTCGTGCACTGATCTGCTCGCACAAACAGCCAATCGAAATTATTTCTCTCACAGACGAGCCGCCGCTGATTCTCCATGCTGAACTGGCCAAAAAGCCTCCGACAAGGGCTGTCCAGTGCCAACGGTGCGGGACACACCACACTGACCGATGCCACCGACGCTCACTGACGGCCCCGACAACAAATCCCACACACTGGACCTGTAGCACGTATCTAATCACAGTGGTAACCTCTCATTTTCTGCCAGTAAGCAAGTGTATTTCGTAAAACGTCAAACTGTTCCTTTACACGTAGTTCAGTGAGGAGTTTATGTTAAACTTGATTTTAAGCAGAAACTAATGTGATATCAGAACAACTTCATCAAGGCACATTGTGTGTGTTTGTGTGTGTGACGAGTGAGACCCTGCACTTATAAAATTGGGCAAAATAGACTTCTGTATGTATATAATGTGAATGCTTTGTGGCTCACATGGGGTCAAGACGTAACTGCAGTCATTGGTTTTTACAAATTATGGCAAAAATAAGTCATGGTTCAACATGGGTTTTCATACTATCTAAGAATCTCGGTGAGGAGGAGGCCATGCATTTTTCATTAGGATCTTAAAACAAGGCACAGGAAGGGAGGGAGCGGAGCACTCAATTTGCATTGCAAGCGCCGTCACAGGTCCTGCTGTTCCTGCACCCCTTTCTCCTTCAGAAACTCTACAGCCACGTTACAATCCAGAGCTTACAGGTTTTTAAACAGCACTTGTAAATAACCCCATAGCGTATGTACAGATTTACAAAAAAATATCTCCGTTGCCCCGGACAAAGTGCGAGCAACGAGGAGGTACAGACACAAACATTCCTCTCCACTGTTCTCCATGCCTTGTTGTGCCGAAAAAAATCTGCGCAATGCCCAGAATAGTTAGTGTGAGCTCACTGGTTGACATGTTGACACAGTGGTTTGAGTTTCCCGTCTGACATGGTATCATCAGCTGATTTGCAGCTGCTCCGACAAGCTTGCCAAACACAGCTCTGTCAGCCTTCAGCACAGGAAGACCGAAGGGAGCAGAAAAACTTCTATGATAGCGCCGCACTCAAGTCTAAAGCTCATCTCTAGTAGCAAAAAGCGAAGAGGAGCAGAGCCCAAGAACCTCTGCATGCACTGCACTGCCTCTTTTGCAGGCTGCATTTAAGAGGAAAGAAGCCTATAAGAGATCAGCTCGGAGGTCAGAAGCTAACTAACGGGTTTAGACGGTGTGCCGTCAGCGTCGCCGCTGCAGCAGGGTGCGCTGCCCGTTTTGGCCACAGTGCAGCCGCTTGTTTCTGTGCTGTCGCCACTGCAGGGGCTCGCCGGCGCCGAGATGCTCTGGCCACGTTGTCTCTTCTTGTTCAGCTCCTCCCAGTTGGCCCTGTTAGCTTCGATCATGTCAAGCATCGGCTGAAGTTTGGGATTCAACTTGACCAGAGTCTAGAGAGAGAGAGGAAGGAGGGAGAAAGATGAAGAAAATATATTAAGTGGGGAAAAAAACACCATCAGCTAGAAAAGGTGACGCCCCAGCTTGTGCCCATCATGTGTTACCACTCGAGTCACAGAGCTATAAGTTTTACTGTTTTACAAGACTAGGACAACAACGGCATTAGTAGGCCTGCAGAGGTCGCATCACCATCAGTGCGTTTTCAGGAGGGATGTTACACAAAATACCGTCCTGTTTGTGTTTTACATACACAACTGGATCAGGAAATACTGACGCAACTTGAGAAAAAAGTTTAAAAATCTTTGTTATCATGCATCACACAGAATATTTTTCAAAGATCGATGGGTATATTGTTATGAAAATCGGATGCTTTGACTAGAATGTAATGATAATACATGAGAGGCCCAGACTGAGGCTAGAAGAGCAGCACATTACTCATCACGTGCACTATATGGGCAAACAAATGAAACAATACAGAGAACAGCCTGCTACAATAACAGCAACATACAGGAGCTTGATAGTTTAAGGCACTGACATGGCTGCTTTTTTAAGATTAGAGGCACATGTATGACTGAGATAAGCTCCCTTTGTCATTTCTCCACACTTAACTGTAAGTCGCAGTGTAGTCAAAGCTGCCATCAGCCACTTTTAATAAATTACCTGAGAGACGGGGGGATTTTGTTCCCTCTGTTCTCCGAACATTGTCTACTGGATTTTCAGGGAAGTCTGTAATTAGCCATTGTTTCATTAACCCCGTTTCATATGGAAATATAACATGTGGGCATGGATCCCACATGCGAAACAAAAAAAGCGTTCGTTTATTCACACATGTATAGGAGTCGAATGGGTGGCCATTGTTAGAGCGAATGAAATAAATAAGTAAGTACACCTACACTGGGGTCTGTGCACTGTATGTATGAAAGGGAAATCAAATCCGTTGTTACACTTGGGAAAACACAACTAATCACAGCTGCCAATTAACTGAACTTTAAATGCAGGCGTGCTATTGGAGATGCATTCATATTCAGAGGGTGCGTTCGCTAATTCATATGAACAATTAAAGCAGTTGTGTGGGTGGTCCACGAGAACACAGCTCCATAATGTGGCCAAGTTCACACATCAAGACTATTTTCCCTCTGCCCACTTTTGTGCATTACAATTTCATAATATGTCCTGAAAGGTGTTTTTTAAAAGCTGCGACTCAATAATTCATAACATTGTAATTGCTGTATTATGCGTGCAAATAATCATGAAGCCGGTCGCCGGTGATGCAGAGCATCATTAGAGCAAATATGGATTTCTACTTCCAGTGATTTGAGATAAAGTCGATTTAACTGGCAGGGTGAAAACAAAAGAAAAGAGGGTGACCCTGAAAATCTGAAACGTTTTATGACATTAAAAATGAAATTTCTCTTTTTTTAAGGACGTAATATGTTGGCAAATTCATATTAGAACAAATGCACTGTCAGACACTTTTATAAAACAAGATCTTTTTATCTGAAAAGTGTTACTTTCATCCCAGTTCTTCCCTACATTGTTGTTAACTTCGATGTTTATATTTATATGGCCAGAAAGCTCCTGCAAAAGAGATCTTCTGTAGTCAAATAAAGTTCTATGTATCTTTTATCAACAGTTAATGGAGATGATCATCTGCAGAGTAGCTGATAATGAAAATGAGAGCTTGTAAAATGTAACGTGGTAAAAACGTGGATGCTGATTATGTCTCGTCTTTGGAAACGATCGTCTCACTGCGCTGGAATGTGACACACACACAGCTGAACAAAGACTAAATGCATTTGTTAGTCGTAATCTTGATGGATTCGTCTCATCTGCGCGTTAAAAGAAGAGAATAATCCCTCTTTTTCGCCGCGGCATATATCCACAGTGGGGACACACTGTCATTGGTTAGTGCAGCATCATTATTCCACTGAGTTAGTCTCAGAAGAGGAAGACGCAGGAGAGGAAGAGAGAGGCTGTCATATGGCGGGGTGTGTAAAGATGGAAGGTTATATAATGGGGGATTAATATTCCACAAAGTAGCGAGCCACCACCAGGAGAAGGAGATCAGCGAGATCAAGAACGAGATCTCTTCCGCCCACGGACACAAACCCTGCCGCCTCTGAACTTTCTCTGTTCTCCCCCCTCGCAAATTTAATTGGCAGCGGCGTGATCGTGAGCCCCGTATCTGCATTCTCCAAACATCAGCTTTTACGTGAGGCGGCGTGGAGACAAACCCCCCACGCAGACACACACACACACACACACACACACACACACACACACACACACACACACACACACCGGCTGCTTTGATGCTTTTTATCTACACTACACAGACAGTAACAATGGTGAAACCAGAGCCCTGCAAAGATTAGTCTGCCTTAACTTTTGACACTGATCCTGGGATAATTCAATAGACGTGAAGATGATCTATTGTTTGTTTTCTGCTCATGATGACTGAGAGTAATGTGTTTAATATGACAGTAAAGAGGGAAGGAGGTGGTTTAACAGCACAAAAGCAGAGAAAACAAGCCGGCGCTGTGAGGAGGAACAAACTATTTTATCCTCGCCTCCTTTCACAACTCTCATCCGTCTGATTTGTTTGCTTTCATGAATTTGCCTCCAACACGCCTCATCTCTGAACAGACCTGAGCTCCTCAGTAAGTCAGCCTCTGCTGCCGGCAGCGGGAGGGGCGGGGTGAGTCTCCCTTGACGTCATTGAGAAACACACACACACACACACACTCACACTCACATTACTATACTGGAGAGGACACGGTATAGATTTCCATTAATTCCCTGAAAGATAACCAAAAGCTCTGACCCTAACGTTTGCTCGGGAGGGCTCTGACAATGAAATCGGCCTCTCCATCTGCGTGTGAGCCAAAATGTCTCCGAAGAGCAGCGTGCAGCCAAAGAGTCCGCCCTTCCCTCTTTCGTTTACTGTGCAGCAAAGCCCAAAGCACACTGTCTCCGTGACGGGATTTAACCCGACTAACATCGCAGCTCTCTGCTCACACACTCCACAACCTCTGAGCTTTTCACGCAGTCACAAAGTGCACACTCACTCTCACAAGAACAGGATGCAACCTTGAAGTCGTTTCATAGCTTTCGATAAAGAGAGAGAGAAAAAAAATATCTTTTTTTTTTTTTCAGTGAGAAATCTGCGGCTGCCAAGAAAGTTGAATAGTTGTTAGTGACAGTTTCATTGCTGGCGTCAGCGGGGAGACAATAGCTGCGGAAGGACAGCGAGCACTGATGGAGAAGTCGTGTGACAGTGAAGGCCGGGGGGGGGGGGGGGCGGCGCGTGGAGCGTTACCTCGTACAGCGGCGAGCAGATCCCATCAATCCACCCCAGCTGGAGCCCGGGCAACTCGTCCTTCCGGTTTCGATCAAAGATGGCCTGAAAACGCAAAAGCGAGAATGCATTCACACCAGCGAAACATGTGACCGCGTCCCTAAAGTGCTGCCTTTGGTTTTAAAACCTTCCCCCTCAGCTCTCGAGAGTTTATTTAACGTCCATTTTCTATTCTACCTCAATTCTTCTGCAGCCTGAACTTAAGAGGCTCCGCTGAGGCTGTGCTTCAGAGATAGTTACTGGGCTACGACTTAGAAGTTAATATTTAATTTCCAACACCCACACACGGAGCGGGAAAGGTTTGACACAAGCGGCAGACCTGAGGCTACTGCATTAGTTATTTCAGAGGGGAGGCAATGTGGCCGGGCTCGATTAGTCAACAGCCATTAATTGCGCACGGAAAGCTGTTGGTTTTATTTTCTTTCTCGGCCTTTAAGAACTTGCAACACAGTTCAGCCTTCAAAGCTCCTCAATCAAACAGGCAGTACTCCTCTGTTGTAGTGCTGTGGCTCTGAGAACAGCATGAAGACGTTAATTAAGACAACATCTTCATTCGGACCTAAGTCTTTCCCTGCTACTGTTACTATGTCTATCTATAAGAGAAAAATACAGATCTGGTGTAACAGCAGCACTCCAATACACCAGAATGCCTCTTGTGAATGAATAGCATCGTCAGCTCTCAGAGGTCAGAGGTGAAAAGGGGGGGGGGGGGAAGCATGAAACACAAGAGATGGTTGGATGTAGGCTACTCACGGAGGGCGTGAGCTTCAGCTCCGATCGCTCTCTGTCGCCCTGCTCGAAGAACTCGCTGGTCACCAGCTCTGCCACCTGGAGTGAGAGGGAGGACAGCTAACGAGGGCTGCAACTAACGAGCTGCTCTCACTTGTTTTCTCTATTTATCGACTGTTTTGATCTATAGCTTGAGTCTTTTTGTGGTGCAGGGAATCAGATCCCACAGAAAATGTAATTGTAGATTCCTGCACATGCATTCTCCTCTGCATTGATATATTTATTTGAAAAAAAAATGTGTGTTTTGGTCATCGTCTTGAGAAAGGACTTTGTGACTGAAACGTCGGCCTATCTATCATAATAAATCTATCAATGCAGAGGTGAAAAGTGCACAGGAATTTAATATTTTTTTGCTGGAGTTGAGCTACAAATTGAAAGAAAACTGAAGAAAATGTCTGCCACAATGTGTCAAAGCGCAAGGTGATGATAATTGCTTGATATTTCTTATCAACACCCAAAAACCTGAAGACGTTGTGTTCTCAGTCATGTAAACACACTTACATAAAGCTGCTTTTACCCCCTGAGTTAGATGCTTTTATCTTTTATTTTTACTTTCATCTCCCTGAGTAAGACTTTCTGTTATCTCTATTTGTAATTGCTGCTGTAATGCTTGCTTTTCCTTATGACTTGTGACATATGACTGTATGTATGTACATCACTTAGTAACTCTGTTTTTAAAGGTGCTAAATAAATAAAGCTATCATTATTATTATGTAAGACAAGGAAAAGCAAATGCATACAGTTGAAAAGCTGGACATTGCACATGTTTTCTTGTAAAAGAACTTAAAAAATCATTTTTTGTTGCTCATCATTTTTCTTTTGACCAATTATCCATTAATTGATCGATTAACTGGTTCAACTGAAACACATTATCTTAAATATAGGAGAGTATTTTGTCACCTTGCGTGATATTTCCCAGGGTTTAGTGACAGCACCAAGATCACAAGCTGTCATCATCATGGATCTGAGAGGAAAAAGACATTTTTTGTAACTGATTCAGCTTCAAGGAGACAAAAACACCAGGTCTCCGCGTGCAGGGCATCACCTGCACATGTCTCTGTGAGCCTTCACGTTCCAGTTGTACTCTCCGTTGCTGACCAGCTCAAAGAACGTGTTTCTGTTCCTGCAAGAGAAACAAGACGTCTGTATATGCAGGTGTAACTAATATAAGATCCACAAGGGGGCGGTGTTACCTAAAAGAAGCCTGCAGTAAACAGTGCACAGAGACTCAGTTCGCTTCATTGTAAATAAGTAAGTACGCTGGATTGAGCCGAGCTCTGTGGACTTCTCAGAAGCAGGAGATTTAACAGTTTAATAAGCAGTCTGGTGTTTAGCAGAACATACTCAAAGTAAAGTGTGAGGTCTGTGGCCAGGATCGACTGTTTCAACAGCTGCATGAGGTCACTGTACTCTGTGGACGAGAGGTTGGAGAAGATATTGTGACCCTGTGGAGACACAACCAGAGATAACACGATAAAGAACCACTAAACATATGTCACTTCTGCACATAAAAGACTACAGACGCTGCATGAATTATTCATTATATTTAGCATGGGTACCATTAACGTAACAGAAGGTCCATTTTACAGACTTTTTTCATGATCCAATAAGAGCTTGAGTGTTATATTAAACTGCAGACAGTACTGGATGACATTGGCTTATTGAAAGTCTCTGGATTTTACATAAAATACTTTACATGAAATGTTATTTAAAAAAACTGCTGAGGAGAGGTTTGAATCTGTAAAGTAAGTCCATATCTAATTTTCTTTGCTAAATATATGCATATTTCAAGTTTCAGATTATTTGGTGATTGTTATTTGAATGATTTTACTCTAAAATATCAGTATGAGCCTCAAATAATGCAGACTCACTAATATCTTCTGGGACACCACTTTTGTTAACAGATGCATCACAGAGATGAAGAAAACGTTTTTGTCTATTTAGTTTGTTGCAGTCTGATTTACCTCATTTTCCCACATATCCTATTTTTCAGTGATTCAAATACTCAAAAAGAAAATGTTAATTGAAACAAATGGAAATTCAGTCAGATTAGTGGGTAAATTAGGGATCCATGAGAGGAAAATTAATATGTGAAACTAATTATAAATTATAAGGCCCTCCTGCATAAATAAAGGCTACATAAATGGTGGACACCTCGTCTCCCTGTCCGTCTTTAGCTTGGAATCCATAATGTTTCCACACATTGATTTCAGGCTTCAGATGTAAAAAGATGTAGGCTTCACCTTGTGGCAATTCAAAATATTACAGGAAATCAATGTAGGATTATACGTAATCGAGCTAGACAGCTTTCTTAAGTCACTCATGTGAGGATATTCACGATCATCCCAGTAACGGAAATTCACCACGATCAATTTATCCTGAGAGTTTCCACCTATCCCTAGTTTCTACAATAGAACAAAAAAGGTTGTCATTCACGGCAAGTATGCTACTTTGTGTAAACATCCCACAATGCAATGTGTCGTAAAAATACACTAGATCTGTCGGTGATGAGGCTAAATGACAATGATTCATAACTGCTCACTATAAAACAATTTAATATCTGTTATATAGGGGGAAGTGAGTGTGTGAACGAGGAAGTGTTTTGACTCTCCCTACTATGACGTGTCCAAGAAGTCTTCCGGGAAAAAGGCCTATTTGCACAACTAGACCATAACAGTAAAAAACGTGCAATAATGAACACTGAATGGATCTGTGCAGGCGGGGAGCGGAGGCAGCAGCTGTTAATAAGTAAGCAACATCTCTCACTTGAGGCTCTCTATCATTCAAACAGGCCTCTCCCCATTATGTATTATACATTCATTCACCACTTAGGCACCCTCCTCTAGAGGACGGTTTGAACGGTCTGTCTGTGGAGAAAAAAAGATGTCGAGGTGATAACAGAAAAGCACCAGAATGAGAGATGACGATGATGAGAAAGCAGCCGAGATCCTCTAAACTGGACGACCTCTGTTTTCCTTTTAAACGCTGAGAATAAAAGTCCAAAGCGCGTCACAGCAGATTCCAGTCATGAGCTCATCTGCTCCCATGAAATATTGAACTACGTGATAGCAGAAACACAAAGGACTTCTCTCATTCTGTCACAATTGGAGCGGATGAAGGAGGGAGGAGAGGAAAAGAGGAAGTGAGAATGATGAGAGGAAACTGAGAGAGACAAAGGGTGTGAGTGACGTTTAAAAGTGTACATTTTAAATGAATGGTTAACGGCGGCGGGGCGGACTGAATCGTGAGCTTTCTCTTCTACTTGAATTAGCCACACTGTTCATTTATATGCTAATAGGACGGGGTTAGTTCAACCCCAGTATCAACAGGAACCATTATGATATTCCAGGCAAACATTTGTCAGCTTACTGTGTTGTCAGCACCGTGATAATGAAGCCGCTGGAACATACCCTGCTAAGCCTCAGCTCAGCTGCTCCCTCAAAACGTCTTTAATTACGACTTCATGCAAACCCAGTCACCTGGTAAAATGTCTCTCTCAACCAATTAGCACCAAATCTATCGCCTCTGTAATTACATTGATTTGAGGGCAGCCTGAGCTATTTGTTTTCTCGCTCACATACAGCAGACATCGAGGCACCACATGGTTGCCTTCAGGCGCCGCGACACAAACTCCCTTCGTTTTACTTTTAAGGTAAAGCAGGATGTGCCATTTTTTATTTAGAAGGCAAGAAAGTAAATCGAGAGACGTAGGTGGGTAATATTTTGACATTTTGGGAAATATGCGTATTTCATTTCTTGCTGAGAGTAAGATGAGAAGATCAACACCACTCTCATATCTGTCTGTTAAATATGTGTCTCAGCCTGCAGAATACTGTAAGACGGGAGAAAAGCAACACTCCAGGAAGTCAGTGTGTCCAGACAAATACCCTAATTGACCCTAAGGCCCGTTATCCCGAAAACAAATGCCCATCGCTCCGAAAATACACGCTTTTCCAGCAGTTTTTCGCTCAGTGACTGCTGGTCCTTACCACTGTGCTGAATGGGCGAGGGTTATGCCTTTAAGAGGCTTTTCTGGCCTTACACCAGATGACATATCCTAACCCTAACCTGACACAAGATATTAAGGTCACAATACTCCACAGAGAGTGTGTATTTTTGGAACAATGGGCCTTACAAGCGATTTGCTTTTCAGGATAACGGGCTGTCGGACAAATGGACTATCGGTCTAATGGGATGTTTTCAGGATGCTGAGGTTTTGGAATAATGGGAAGGTGGAACAATGGGCAGTCCCTGAATTTTTTTTACCTTTGGACAGAGCCAGACTAGGTGTTCTCCCTGTTTCCAGTCTTTGTGCTAAGCTAAGCTAACCTGCTGCTGGCTGCAGTTTTATATTAAGGGTAAAGACATGAGTGTGGTATCAATCTTTTCATCTGACGCTCGGCAAGAAAGCGAATAAACTTATTTCCCAAAATGCTGAACTAGTCCTTTATGAGTTCTTCCTTCCACTGTTTCCTTCAAACCGTTTGGCAGGTCGTAGCAGGAAAAGGACAGGTGTTGCTAATGACGACCTCATACGACTACAGTTTTTGGAGCTGTTGCATTGTTTTTGACAGGTGTCTACTATTTTGTCCACCCTATTTATATCAGTTTAACCTAGAACACGCAAACACCTCTCTGTATAATGTCGAATTGTTGTATTAGACTTCATTAGCTTAATGCAGGTTACTGTACAAATAAATTACACTCTGGTCTTTTTGGTCACTGCAGTCATTTTAAAGAGAAGCCTCATGTTGGAAATGATCGAAGTACAAGACGCAGCAGCGAAAAGATTAAAACCTTGCGGTGTCTTAAAGGGAGGAGGGGTGTTAAAGAGTTAAACTTGGTTGTAGACAGGGTTTGAATGTGTTGCACAAATAACAACATGCAGTGGTAGGCATTGGCAGAACCTTCATGGTAACTGCATTGCAGCAGATATTGGAACATAGTGCACCTCGCTCTGCAGGATCATAACAGCATGGTTGAAGTGGTGGTGCTCCAGTGTAGCAGAGGTCCCATAAAGCAGAGCGAGGGCTGAGCCCGTCCTGACACACACACAAACACAAACACAGGGATCAAGAAGAGGGATAACATCATCAGCATTCAACACATACTGAGAAACAAAGTCTGCTGTTGTTGAGTCTGTTGTAATTCCCTCACTCTGCACTCTGTTGCCAATTTATCGCTCAACAATAAGAGAAACCTGAGAGTCATAACCTAATCTGCAGCTGAAGTTCAATTGTTCAACATTGAATACGATCAGCGTTTAATGTGGAGAAAAAATACTGACAACTGAGCCTGGTGTACTGAAGGTAGTAAAGTAAAATGAAAGTGGTAATGTTAGTGTGCTGAATGGTAGGACAGTATCTTTTTTATTGTAATGGCTCTGTACTCCAGCACATTAGATTTGAAATAAAACATGAGATTATAGTGCTGACTTTTAGCTGTAGAGGGTGTCTCGTTGGCCTCTTAAATAGATAAACAGTTTTGGATAATGATCCTAAACATCGCGGTGGATAAGAAGGCAAACAAATAAATCGAGAGCTGCAGCACAGGTGTGACAGAACAACAGTGTGGTCTGTGGGTGTAGACCTCAGACGTTCATAGATCACAGAGGATTTGACAACAATTAAAACATATGACGTATTTGTTTAAGCTGTTGACTTGTTGAATTATTTTCTTGCATCTTAAAGTGAAGTACAAAAAATGATATAATTATGCAGTTCATATGCCATGGAAGTAAACACCCTGACATGAAGAGCCTGCACTTTAACCTCATAGTCACTGATATTACCATTTTAATTCTGTGAATGAGCCGTCCTTTACTTTTGTAAAGTCTCTTAAAAACACAAAAAATGAATTAAAAAGAATGTTTTAGTTTAATTCAGCTCATGGCTATGTCTTTTTTTCACCTAGTTTACTATAATAACCTTTGTGAGTGCAGAGAACACCGAGTTTAAGCAGTTTAATGTACTCACTGATCTAAATGTGCTCAGAGTCAGCAGTGTTTACAGTCTCTTCGTTAAGCAGACCCTTATATAAGCCTTATACAACTTGCCACTTGACTCTTGCTGATCCGGGCTGGACTACTGCAGACTGCTGCAGGTGGGAAAACACACTATAAACAGTGTGTAGGAGGGAGAGTATGTATGTGTGTGTGTACGGCAGAAACAGAAGGATAAAGAGTAAACACTTACTTGGCCTGAAAAGCATTGTTGGTGCCCCTGTGGTCCAAGTCGTGGCACACACAACCTACAATAAGCGCTAAGATCTCCACCTCTGTCAGAGTCTCCTGGAAGCCTGCCGTCTAATTGGCACAGATGACAAAACAAACACACACCCGATTAAATAAAACAAAACAAAAAAACACTCTGACTGCAGCAGCATCCTAAAATAAACAGTATCTCCCTCTATAGCCAGTGGGACTGCAGTCACAGAGTCACACAGAGAGCTTTATGGGCTGGATGAATGGGTTCTGGAGGCCATGTGCTGAGTGAGTCACTATAGGTCATTGTGGGGATAGCGGCAAAGATAGCACGGCCCTCGGCCCACTCATTAAAACACATGGCCGGAGAGCGGAGGTGCCCAGAACAGCTTACACACTTCTATTTCATTTCCTTCTGCCAATGATCAATTCAGATGGGACACCGTTCATTAATGTTGTGCTTGATTAAATGAACTACGCTGTAGTGTTTGTATATGAGTGTGTGTGTGTGTGAGTTGCCCCAAGGACCTGATAAAGTAAAGGCCCGCTGGGACCGCATGAAGTATTTCTCTTGGGGCCTCTGTTCAAACAAACATCTCTGGTTTGGCTGTTTGTATAGTGAGTTATACAGTGAGTCATAATTTGAATATCAGCAATTTCAACAGAGGTCAAACAGAAAAGTACCTTTTCCCTTCATTTGTAACAAGATTTCAACCAAAATGACAGTTGCTTCAATCAATATTAAAGGAGACTTATTATGCTCATTTTCAGTGTCTGAAACGCCCTGTATAGGCTACTGTCCCTTTAAGGCCCGCCCTCCCAAATACCCAGTCTCCAATGATTGGTCAGCTCACACACGACTGAGCCAGCACCACTAACAACAGAGCAGCTGTGTAAATTGAATCCAAACTAGCCGCCAGGCATTGATCATGCAAATGTGTGACATGGTGACGTAGTGTGATGTCACAAAGTCACAGAATTAAAGGCGAGACTTCTGAAGAGGCGTTTCAGGAACAGTGTTTTCTGTGGGAGAGAGGAGCTTCTGTCGGTGCAGACTTTGGCCTTTTAAACTTTCAAGATCTTTCAAATGCACAAGAACAACAAGAATTCTTAACGTCACACCAACAGTTATAGCAGAATGATCTTTACCGTAAGCATGGCAAACATGCACTGACAGACGTTGAAGGCATGTCTCCAGTTGTGATAGAGAACCATCCTGTAGTTTTTTCTGACAGTCAGCAGCCATCTGCACAGTGTCTGCAGGGGAACACAGACACAGAGATGAGCACACGGGTCAGCTGAGTTGTCGTGAGGACACATTAGGACTCGGCCACCGAAGGAACAGTGTTCAGTGAAGGATAAAGAAAGTCAGTCTCTCACCTCATAGTCGATCTTAAATTTCTGCACCATTCCCAACTCCATGAACATCCTCAGAGCGGCCGTTATCATGGCGTCGACGTCCAGAGAGAAATCGTCGAAGGAGAGCTTATCGATGCCCAGCTCGCAGACCAGGGGGATGTTAGCAGCCTGTTTCATTGTGGCGGGAGGAAACGTAGAGGAGGAAAGAGTGACTTTAGAGAGCGGGGAAGGCTGGAGAGGTCAGAGAATGCGGTGCCATTTTTAGATGATACATGGAAATATGGAGACATGCTAATTAAGACTCTGTGGACTCATTCGGAGAGGGTTAAGATTAATGAGGGAGCTTTACCGGAGGATTTCACTGTTGTTTACTTTCAGAGCTCATTGACAAACGCAGTAACACAGCAGCGATCATCAACGGCTTTTTTTCATCATTATTCAAACAAAAACAAAAATGTACGTGATTCCAATTAACCATATTCATGCTAACGCATCCATGTCTCCTATCTTGAGCGTGGGCTTAATGAGCACAACGAGCAGAGAGGTCTTATTGCATTTATAACATGACCATTTCATGCTTTCTAACCTGCATCTCATTCCAATCAGTCAAAACTCTCTTAAGAAATCTGCGTTATAGCTTCAGTACAGCACACATTTGTGCTCTCTCTTCCTCCTCAGAGCTGCACCACGTTTCCCTCACAAATGTTTGCCTGTCAGGTCAGCAGGTATCCTCCTCTCTCTTAATTCACAGCCCCGGGTTACGAAATGTCAGCCGGGTTTGTTTGCCGCTGCCGTTTGCACTCCGGTGGAATCCCAGTCAACTGTACTCCATAAGGCTCCTTATGTAGAGCAGTTATGAAAGAAAGAAAGTGGGGGGAAAGGCAGGAAGCAGAGCGTGGTGCTGGATGAAGGAGGGGGGGGGGCTGAAAGATCACACAGGCACACTGGAAAGCGGGGTTCCTACTTTGCAGCCACAGGGGAAAATCCTACACATGAAAGTGAAGGAAAATAGGTCATATCTATATTTCACAAATGTCAATGCCAATTAAAAATGTAGATATTTTCATTTTTTCATAGTCATAAATAATGCATTGAGAATGATTGCCTATTGATTGGAGTAATCCATTTCAAATACCACAATTAGTTTGTTTTCTTTGGGGGATTTTCGGCCCATATTTACGCTCGTGTGCTACAGCAGTTTGTTGGAGGAACTGGAAAATGAAGTCTAGAAGACATGGATGCCAGTGATTCCTCTCTGTTGCCATATTTTTTGTCTTTCCCATTACACTTGATGAAAAGGTGTTATTTAATTAGAAAGAGATATCTTATTAACGGGCCTGTGAGAAAAACATATCCGTTATGAGCTAAATTTCCAAGGTTTTACCTTCCCGTGATTTCTAAGACAACAGGGAATCTAAGTCTTGAATCATGCTTTTGTTTAATGGAGGGCTTTAGCTGAAATGTAATGGGCTTTTAATAGTTTTGTTTTCACTAATGTGTCTTAAATGAACTCAATATAACGCTTAGACACTCAGAAACACATCTACAGAAGAATGAAAACAATGACATTACATTTTGGCAATTACCTGCAACACCAGAGCAAACCTGATAATCACAAATTGTAATCCACACCGACAGTGTGTATAGACTACAAATATAATGGAGACTGACTGTCTTTTTCCATGCTTCAGTTCAGAAAATATTCATTTGGCTACGTTTGGAAAGCAACGACAAACAACCTATTTTGTCACTGAGGTATGAGGACTTGTTGGACTATTCCCTGGAACTGAGGGGTAAGTAATTACCTCATATCCTCCGTCATTCTCTGCTTTGAAGAAAAGTAGGAACACAGTTCCTGCAATTAGCCTTTTAGTGATGTCTTTTTTCATTTTATTAGAAGGATGATACACTTTATGACAGAAATAACATATAATCCTATGATCTTAGACTTGGAAAAAGCTAGTGTTATTCTTAATGTTTCTTACTGTCAGTGAACCAGAACCGACAATGTCATGTTGACAAATGAAAGTACTTCTGTCCTCTGTCTGTGACATGCAGCTCCCTGCCAAATCATTCATACTTAAGACATTTAAGTCTTTAAAAACAGGTCACAAATATCAACTCCAGTTTTAAAAAAAAAAAGTTTATGATGTCAAACAAGCCTGTTCAATGCATTTCCTTCTGCATAAAACTTGAAACAAGGTCTGTGGTTCGCACAAACGTAAGATATTTTCATGTTTTGTTCCATGACATAAAATATGTCAGTAAATACCCCAAATTTCAATTTAAAGCGTTAACATGTTTCAAAAAGGGCGCTTGCTAACTCGTCCCAGCAGCGTTTTGTTGAGGAAACCAGGGCGATGCTACATGTAACTTCCAGGTTAGCCTCTAAAAACTCGTCATCCCTGCCTCTCTCTGTTGAACTGGATGCTCTTTTTATGTGCTTTGAACAATACCTGCTTCTCTTTGTAAACTGGAAACCATTGCCTTCAGCCTTATTTTACTTTTAAGAAAAATAAAACTGGGGAGAAAATATAGACCCCAGGAATATTGTTTATCCCCACTTCATATTGAATATTGCCAGTTTTATCTTTTAAAAGCATTGTTATTACTGTTAAAGGATACGCTTTAAGAACAAGTAACGTCTCACATGAGTTGCGACTTTAATATCTGTGCTGAGCTTAGAGTTGAAAATAAATAAATAAATCCCACCACAGAGAAAAATGTGTTTGCTGAGATAGACGTAACGATAACAACAGTGAATATCTGTTACCTTGAATTTGTCAACTTCAGTCTTGGAGCAAGTGGCATGGTAAGACAAAACCTGCAGAAATAACAACACAGTGTCACTCAGTGTATTTTTCCAGTCATTAAAAATACCCAGTAGGGCTCTAAGAGAAGCGCAACAGTGGCTACGGCTTGTAAATACCGCGCATCCGTATTACAGCATTACATCCAGCAGATCTTCTAGATGAGGAAGTTAACACTCGCCTCTGGTACAGTCTACAAGAGCGGCGATGTCAGCCCTGATTCCATCGCCATGTTCCCTTCATTTCCTGAGAGAAATACCTCGCTCAGACCTGCAGTTGCTTATTTGATCATAAATGCTCATGTTTATTCAGCGCTGCCAGGAGCAATGCATCTACATATTAGTTCATTCTGCGCCTCTCCTTTAAATGCCCTATCTTCTCTGTTCTCTGCCTTTCCTACTTCGAAACAATGCGGTGCTAACTACTATAATGCACCTGAAAGCTCCCCATTGTAATCTAAGGACATACCGCAAAGGCTGAGTAGTGCTGAATGGCTACATACTGCAGGGCAGATGAGGGATTGCTTTTCACTGCCTCTCATTAATTTTCAATAAAAACCTTTGTGAGAATGTTATCTGCAAAGAGAGTTCAGCACTTTTTTTCTCACATGTACATTCTTGTGGAAATATGAGACTAAAAAAGGAGCCAAGCACAAAGAGCCGTGAGAGAGAATAATTAAGGTTTTGTATTAGCCGTGCAGCAGTCGTTGTTTTCACTGACTTCTGGGTAAATGTTACAGCACAGAGCATATGTTGACTGGAAAGGAAAATAAAGATACCATTATAGCTAATGGAATAGCAGAGCAGATAAGACGCACGGGGGAAATATCATCTAAGGGAGGGCATGAGAGCTTACACAATGAGCAACCAGGCATGACAAAAGGAAACTGAAGTTTAAAACAGGAGCAGAATCAACTTAAATCAACACCCTGAAGCAGCGTTACAGTTAGCAGAGTAATGTCTATGCAAATGTAAGCAGATAAAAACATTTATTTTTCAAAACAAGGAAGAAAAATGCATATTTTTTTATTTCCAAATCCTGATATGAAGCAGGAATTCAAATAAGACTTTCTTACATCCAAAGCCACAGACTGCTTGGCCCAGGACTTCTTCACCTGGTCGTACATGATGGTGTTGTTGATGCCGAGGCCACAAAAGATCACAAACGCCTGAGAAAAGAGTAAAAAGAAGTTGAGTAACAGTTTCCAATACACCCACAGGCTACTGTATGTTGAGAATTATTTAAAAGCTAGGTATCGACCTATGTGTTTTTTCGGGGCCGATACAGATCATTAGTAATCAAGGAGAGTGGTAACAGATATTAAGAACTGGCACAGACTTTAAATTTTAGTACAAAGATTTAGAATAACCAATTGTTGAATGTAACTAAGTACAATTTACTCATGCACTGCACTGAAGTTCAATTTTGAGGTGAGTATTTCCATTTTCTGCTACTTTACACTTCCACTCCACTACATTTCTGAGGCAAATATTGTACGTTTTACTTCACTGCATTTATTTGATAACTAGCTACTTTCCAGATTCTGATTATCGTCAAAAAACATCAGTTCCAATAATTGGAAAAATGTTGATCAAATCAAGCACCTCAAAGAGACGCTGGTCTGCATCATAGAATGGTTTCCCATCAAGCCTGTTCAGCACTTGGGCGACACCTGTAACACAAGGTCAGTTTATTCATACAATGTTGTTTTTAAAACCTTGATATTGGCGACGCTCCGCAGCATATAACCATCTGCAATTAAAAGAGGATCAAACCCACACACTCTGTCATTGACTAACATGCATTATTAATGGGACTTAGGCAGAGACACAACATCCCATCACATAAACAGCAGTATATTCAACAACAGCAGTATTTGTTTGTTTATTTATTTATTTATTAACATTGTAATAAAAACATCTAAAACCAAGGCAAAAGGGCATAAAACAAAAAAGTACAAACAAGTCCCCATCTACTTCAGTTTTCTCTAGGAGGATGCTGCCACACTGGTTTGCTGTGAAGCTCCAGGAATGTTTTGTGGACTCACCTGATTTCTATTGGCACGAGAATGATGAGTAAATAAGAACTGAATTGACATTTTTGGGTGAACTTTTCCTTTAACCTCTTTTTAGAAACAGTTTTGTATGTCTGATGGCAAACGTTTCATTCGTCTACACATAACAGTACATTGCTTTACATCAGCGTTTGAAACAGGAAGTGAAAAACAACTTCTTGATGCATGTCTAGTATTAAAGTAATGGTGATTACGACTATTTAACTTGATGGTGCTGGACATTCGGGATTTTAAACAATGAAATATTTCTAATTTCTCCCAAAAAATATGAGATATCTGTTGTCTCAAACTACTTTATGTTTAAAACCTCAGTAGACTTGATGAAGACAGTTTAAGGCTACATTTATTATAATGACACAAGGTGATACAAATTGGCAAAAATGTAGCACTGTGGACATTTTAATTAATGTTATCGTTGACAGGGCATCCAGTTATTGTCTACAATGCTTTTTTATTTGACAGCAGTTTTCCCTGTCTAGATGGCTTCTCGCATCATCTAATTAAAAACAGAGAAAGCCTTTGTTGATAAAAGCATAAACATTTAATTGATCGAGACTTTTACTGTCACTGAGAAATTATGCTAAAAAGTAATTACACAATACATTACCATTTTTATTTATCTCTAGGAGGTCAAACAAACCTGCCACCAAAGTGACATTTTAATTTCAATGTATGGCTGGAGATCCGCAGAAGTGAAACGGGATTAAGAACAATTTTCATTAAGGTGTCATTAAATCTAAAATACAGGGTTGATGTCTTCTCAGATCTTTTATTGTTCCCTCTGTAATGAGCATATAATTTGCGATGAGTTGCAGCAGAGGTGGCCCCGAGCATAAGCACACTAAATGACTGCTTAGAGCCCTGTGGCGACCACATAATCTTTAACTACTCCACATTCCCTTTGTCACAAGTGTTATTTCACCAAAAACCATAATATGATGATAATTTACAGCTCCATTAGAAGTTTTACATAGATGGCCCATTGTGTTGTGTGAGTTTTCAATCCTGCAGCCACTTCAGTTCACCGTTAAAGGTCCACTGTGTAGGATTTAGAGGGAACTATTGGCAGAAATAGAATATAATATTCATAATTATGTTTTCATTGATATATAATCATCTGAGGCTAAGAATTACTCAGTTTTCATCACCTTAGAGTGAGTCTTTTATATCTACAGAGGGAGCGGGGCATCTTCTACAGAGTTTACCATGTTGCTAGGCCATGTTTGTACTGTAGCCCATAACAGACAAACTAAACACTGGCTCTAGAGAGGGCCTTGTTGTCCATCTCACATAGCAAAATTGTAGCAGCCCAGATCTGGCCCGCACAAGACATCATCCGGCCCACATACTGCCTGGAATGATGGTACTCGGGTGGTCAGCCAAGAGCGAACCGAATAAACCAGAACTGCCCCAAATCTGGGCCACAGTTGGTTGTTTTTGTCGACTCACTCACGGCTGACATCTGGCCATGCTATGGCTTGCTTGTGGCTCAGATCTGGCAAACAGGAGCGGACCCAGAGTCAGTGCGGTGAGAGAAATAAATTGGCAATCACCGTGGAACAGAAAAAGATGAATAAAGGCGAAAATCACAATGAATCTTCCCATTTTGGCAGCTGTACACTAGCTGTTAATCATCATCATAAAGGGATGTGCAGTTTGTGGAACAAACTGAGCACTGTTAGCTAAAATGTTCATCAGAGCTAGACAGGAATGGCTTCCTGGAGTGGCTGAGTCAGAGTCCAGATCTCAATCCAATCAAGAACTTGTGGCTGGACTTGAAAAGGGTTGTTCAATCAAAATCTTGATGCTTGAGCAGTTTTCCAGATGTGCAAAGCTGATGAGGGACATATTCACACCTGTAAGAGACCTTTTTTCACAGGTGATATTTTTGCATGTCATAGCAGGGGAGGATTTGGTTCACAGTCAGCCATTTATCCATTCATCATCATCTATACCCTGAACACTATACCCTGGTCAGTTACCAGCTGAAACTAAGATATCACATTCATATTTTTTCCTAATTCCACTTACAAATATTAGATATGTTTCATTAAAATCATAATACTGGTCTGATGTTCAGTCAGCATTTGAGAAATCTGAATCCTGACACCACAGACTGCGAGATAACCCGTGATAAATGTCCACGTTAACCTGCAATACTTTTGAGTGACCAGTGCAAGCTGATCATGACCCATCACAATCAAACTGTGGCATAACGGGGATTTAGTAGTGTGCTCAGTTAAATTATTCATTAATTTGGAAATTACCAAGGCGTAATGACATAGATTTTTTGGACTAGCCTGGCTCTTTCTGAGTCATCGCTGACATCTCCAATTTTTTCAGAGCGAAATGGCAACTCAAGCCAGCAAAACCAACATTGTTTTATAGTCTTTGGTAAAAGAATTTCAAAAGTCAGCTGCCTTTATTAAAATAACTTTCATGGCATATGATGAAGGAAATGCTAATACGATTTTACTCACACTTGATATTAAACATTAAAGGTCATTATTGTTAAACAGGATTTCTTGTGGT
This sequence comes from Pagrus pagrus, assembly GCF_965226575.1. NCBI lineage: Eukaryota > Metazoa > Chordata > Actinopteri > Spariformes > Sparidae > Pagrus > Pagrus pagrus. The sequence continues at coordinate 17,733,339 of NC_140193.1, forward strand.
TATATTTTAAAAGAGCTGGCTGTAACCTTGGCAGATGACACAAGGACATCCTTGACTTGAGAATTTCATCTCCTGCTGCTTTGTTTGTATAATGTTTTTTTTTGTTTTTTTCACTCCGGAAATCCTCAGGTGCCACCCACACACGCTGCATTTCTTTCTCCCCTCACTCTTTCTGTTCTTCTTCCTCTTCCCTCTCCCCTCCCCAACAAACGCACTTACACCCACGCTAAAAAAACAAACAAACATGGTCTTCACCGACCATCTGCGGCAGATATGCTGATCACTTTGCACTCAAATAAAACTAATGACTTCCTGCGTCAGACCTCAGTGGACCAAGTGGATGCTACCATTGCTCCTCACTGCAATATCCAGCACCAAAACCAGACGAGAGATCAATGATTTATCAGAGTGTCAGTGAGGTGTTGGCCTGGGGCTGAAACACAAAGCACGCAGAGAGAAGATGGGAACTCCACCTCCGAGTGTGGAGTGATGCTGCAGCGTGGATCTAATCACACACATGCAGCCTCAGCTGAACACATGCTCAAGCCCCTCTTTACCTTATTGTCCACTCTGCAGAAAAAATGTTCTATACCTGCATTGTGAGTTTATGTGAACTCTACACGATTCATCACAGATGCACAAATGGTCAAAAGTATGTGGACACCTCTATCTTTAGGTTTGGCGCTTATGTCATGGTTTGTGTTAATCCCATTAGCTCAAATGAAGCTAAATCTTACTGCTGCATCATACAGTGACATTTTATATCATTATGTGCTTCCAACAGTTTGTTTCAGTTTCAGTTTCCAACAGCAATGTTTCTGACCACAGAGCGAGATCCATAAAGAAAGTGTTTTCTGAGTTTGTATGGAAGAACTTGACTAACGTGCACAGAGACTGACCCCGACATCCTAAACCACACCTATTCAACTGGCAGCTCCTGGACCAAATGCAGCCCTTTAACAACCTCATCATGGCCCTCTGATCATTTTGTTAGTAGGCTAATTAGCCCATTGATAAGTTATGTCTGTTGGTAAGCACAAAAATACTCTTACCATTGTAAGGTTTTAACCCCCGGCTGTTTAAGCAAAGGGGATGTACGAGAATTAAACTAGAAACCTACTTCTAGATTAAGATGGTGCTTTTTTTCAGTTCAGAAAACTAATAAACAAAAATAAACATAAATAATCAATCATCAAATGCATCTGAGAGAAAAGGAAGCTGGATATGGTAACTTACCAATGATTTGGTGGTTGCTGTTCCATATAGGAACACAAAGCACAGAGCGGATGTGGAAGTCAGAGAACTGGTCGGCCTGAGAGGAGCAGGAGTGTAAAAACAGAATAAAATGACAATTAACCGCAATATCAAAAGAAATACTTCCTGTTCTTTGCACTGTACTCTGGTTTTAGCTTTCAGTATAAATAGGACTGGGTCTTGAACCTTAAACCCAACAAAACTTGTTCACATTCCCTTGTTCTTCAGGAACTTTTGATGACGTTTTACAATCAAATAATTAATTTATTAATCAAGAAGATTACTGGCAAATTAATCAGCTATGAGAATAATGCAGCAGGTTGCAGCTCCATTTGTTTACCATCTTCTTTAATCTGTTATTTTTATATTTAAAATCGTAATTTTGCTCATTTTAAACTGTATTTCATCTTGAGAAAACTGCTTTGTATCATTACAGTATTAGGGTGTGATGCATTTGATTTGTTTATATTCTCAAAGTAAGATTGAAAGAATGAACCTGTTACAAAACTCAAGTGTATTTTAATTTAAAATGATACCCATCTCTCTAGTATGAAATTATATAGGAGTATTAACTATGCTTACATGTCTCTAGTGGAAGAGCACAGCTATATGGAAATATAGGATCTGCACGATGCTGAGTACAGTAACAACTTTAAAAACTAGAAGCAGGAAGTTGTTGCCCTGCTGGTAGCTTTTCCACCCAGTACACACTTTCCATTTTTCTGTCACTGCTGCTAAAGGTTGACCATGTCAACTTTTGCTGCCTGCAGCTGGATGCAGAGTGGATCGCTGCGCTAGCCGCTGTGGGATTTTGCTTAGGCCTGTGCAGCGTCAGCACCGGCCGCTGCAGTTAACACTTCCTGGTTTGAAAAGGCCTTTATTCCACAGAGATCAATTAACAGCTGACAAATGGGAAAAGGGGGTAGTATGCAATTTCTCATCATGTGGTAACAAAAGAACAAAAATTACAATCATTTAGAAATAATACATTAATTAAATTCAATTTAAAAATAGGAAAGTCAAAGGCAGCTGGACTTTACGTTTGGTCTTGAAGAGATGACCTGAAAATGACTTCATCAGTTCTACTGACTGGCAGCCATTTTAATTTTGACACCTGCATGAGTCCTTAAGGTTGCGACGATCACTTGAGAGTCCAATTAATCAAGGTGTAAACTGTTATGAAATCATCTCGAACTGAACGTCAAGACAGCAACATAAACTGATAAACAGCTGAGAGGCAGATGTAGAAGTTTGACATCGATGGTCTCCTTTATTTCTGTTTCGGTCCTTCTGTCTACAAATCAAAACGCACACTAACAATGCCATCCTGACATCGCTCCCCAGGCGGTTTCACAGCCATTAATGAATCCCAAGTCATGTCCCTCATCGACTCGCGTGTGACATCAACGTGTGAACATCCCACAGATGTTTAGAGTGCCTGCGACTCCACACATGCCAGTGGTAAAACATCTTCAGCACCACGCAGTAAGCCTAGTTTTGATCGACCTGAATGATAATCGCCACAGGCATATTTCATACTGGTGCTTCTGTGACACTAGTTGAGATTATTTCACTTTGCTATAATCCCACTGATGTCAAATTTGAAAGGTGTGTTATTTTGTGTATACCTCAGCATCAAAGCGAGGATCCTGATAGGCATCACTGATGTTCACGGGCAGTCCTGTGGATGCTACCAGCTCTGCAATGCTGTTGTTGATGAGCCAGTCTGAGTAAGACGATTTCTCCATACTGTCTTTGAAACTAGGGTCAGAAAACAAGAAAGGAAGATGACAAAAGGAACTCAACAAAAGAAACAACACTGGAACAAATTTGTCACATTCACACATTTGACCTCTATGGCAAGTTTCAGCCTCATACAGTAGATGGATATTTGCGGTTGCTATAGGGTGGACGCAGCTTTGTGGACCATTTAACAGATTTTTTATGGACCAATGAACTGATGAACCAACTGATGTAGAAAGAGCAATGAAAAAGAGTTCAATGGTGCCTCCACAAGTGTCTACGACTACCAGTTCATGAGTTATGAGAGGACGTGGCATATGGTGTGAATCTGTTTAGAAGCTACAGTATGCAGCTTTTGAAGACAAGTGACATGAACAGCTAATTAGCCGTCCTTTGAGTCATGACCAACACACACGCACGCACGCTTGACCTCCATGCCAAAAGCCTCCTTGGGAAAAAGGGCCAAACCGAACAGCCACTCAGCCGACAGGGAACTGAAGGTTGCAGCTAAAAAACAATTCTCAAGCGCACACAGCTAAATAAAAAAATTGTTTTCAAGTAAAAAAGATTTTATTGTCTTTCACACCTGAACTGCAAGCTTGCAAAAGGCCTTTCTTATTTCTCCTTGCGGACTCCTCTTTTGCGTTGACTTGCATTTAATGAACTTCTCCTACAGTAGATATCAGTAAGCTTCTCCTGCAGCTTATGAAGTAATTAAAAGTTAATTGTGTGATTGTCTTCCTTATTGCCAAACGCCCCCACACTCTGCCATAGAAACACCTGCATCCCTGCACACACTTCCCCATTCACATTAACTGCAGTCAGCAGTCACTGACTTTTTGCCTTCAAACGCGACAAGGTAAATGCTCAGCGTGGCTCACTTTGTCTTAAGAATAAAGACGGAGAGACACCAATGTCAGATCTGTTAAATCCCTTTGATCTGGTGATACAGCTGTGTGTGGATGTGAAACCCACACTGAGCAGGGACTGAACCTCATTGGTGTGACGGCTGAGATGCCTTACCGTCCTTTTTCTTTCTTGCTCTCTTCATGCTCCCTGTCTCTTGTCTGTCATTTAGCTGCCACAGACACACTAGCAGCACTGTACACTCACTCAACATTATTCTCCCCATGGGGGCGGCTGGCGATTGTATTACACACATAAATCTGCCACAGCTTGTTATTCAGATGTAAACCTATAGAGTCATCACAGAGATACTGTACTTTTGTCACATCAGGTTGGTTTGAAATGTTGTGTAGTTTTTTTTTAACTTGAATTCACAAACTGGCTGTTTGTTTAAATGTGAACCCAGAAACACAGATCAGCAGGGAGTATGTTCGGCCAGAAGGACCTAATTAGCCTGTCAAGAAGAGTGACATTTCTCTGATTACTACTAATTTCTTACTATTGGTATTTTTATTTTTTTATGTTATCACTACTGCCCTGAAGTGATCGTATCAGTCATGGAAAGTGCAGGGCTCGAGGGATAGTTTGTCTTCCTTTCAGCATTGGTTTTCATCCATAAACATCCCACACAATATTAAGCCTCTCTTTCACCACTCAGCCATGCCTAGCAGTGGAGAGAAGCAGCAAAACCCAATTAAGATGGGCTCCTACAGTATGCCTCCTATTCAGAATCAGCATATTACTCCCACAGCACTCCAGAATATTCAATTTTTTTTTTTTAAACTTCCCTTATTTTTTTTTGTCCTTGATGGACTTTACAGATTCAAACAAGGCTCTGTGCAGAACGTACAGGAGCCGAAGGTAAACAAAGGTGGAGATATGACTATTTGGTGAAAAGGTTGCTGGTATGAGAAGTGGGGAAAATGGATGGCTGGGGGAAATGGAAAGCTAATGGAAAGCTAATGGAAAGCTATGTTTTTCATTAGGCTGCATGTTATTGGGGTGCAGAGTGGAATTTTACACTGAAACATAGATACATACCTGCTTTCAGTGTCTGCACTACACTTAGGGGACAGGAGCTCAAAGGACTTGGTGAACTTCACCACCTGGAAGATTGGAAAAAGCAGAAATCACTAAGGCTCTTGAAAAATTGCCCTAATGTACATAATAATATTCACTGATAGAAAGTGAGGCAGAAAAACAGAAAAAAACTGGCTGGACAACATGCAAACCAAAAAAAAAGTCATATTGAGATCATTTTGACAGATATTTCATTGAGTCTTGATTTTAATGGTGATTTTTTTGTTAAATGATAACGATGATGCAATTTTTGCTGTACAAAGAAGTATTTTCCCCTTACGTCTGGAGGATATGATTTGTAGGCTACAGGATCTCTATAGCAACACAATGCTTCATTTATAATGGTGTGTTGTGACTCATTACCTTTATCAAAAACTGCAGCTCCTGTACTTTGATACATATTGAGATTTCTATAATATTTCAATTAACTGTTCAGCCTGAGAAAGAACAGACATGAACATGTACAAATGCAGTGGTGGAATAAGTATTGAGATCAGAGATATCTACTTAAGTTATTAGCATGTTTAAACACCAAAACTCCCCCAGTGCTTCAAGCTCCCAGTCCTGACTGCTAACTGCACGGCTAACTGAGCTAACTAGCAACTACCAGCAGCTACAGCCACTTTTGGTGTGAGTATGAATTTGACAGGTGGGCAAGTCTTACATTTTGCACCTTTAACTAGAAGTACCTGTACAATAATGTAAAAAATTAGGTAAAAGTGCTGCATTTGAAATCCTGCTTTAGTACAAGAGTGTCATTAACAAAATGTACCTAAAATATCCAACGTAAAAGTAGCTGTTTTACAGTAAAAGTACCCTTGAATGTGTAAGCAGAATTTTACTGTTGTGGATGCTCGAGGTGGAGTATGTTTTAACTGCTTTATAAACAGTCAAAACTGTATTTGAGTGCAGTACTTGAGTAAATGTGCTTTGTTGCTTTCCACCACTGCACAAATGTACCAGACAGAGACACACACACACACACATTCACAGCAGAGAAAACAAAAACAGTACCGGTGACTCAATGTCCTCGAGCAGCTGAACAGAGCAGCGCTCACACTTTAGCAATGTCTGGGCACGGTGCATGATCTTCCTGACAATCTTCTCCAGGTCAGTCTGTTCTTCAAACAGGTCATTGACTACCTCCAGGAGTGCCTGAGCACCAAAGACAGAAGAAGATACCACTGACATCACTCCCGACAATCGGAGCCGCACGCTGCTGGAAAACTAAATCAGAAATCTTTCATCATCTAATACTGAAGACCCTTTAAATTAACATGTTTTTCCCCACTCAGTTGAAACCATAAACCAAGAAGATTATATAATATTATTAGTTTTGCCAATAAAAGTAAATTAGGCCCTTTATCTAAGGTAGTGCCAATCCAATTTTAATACACAAGCACATAAAAATCACATGATGTAAGGGGAGCTCCTCGCATTTCTCTCCTCTGTTCTCTGAGCTGTGTTCTCATTATGTTCTCTTCCATCACAGATCAATGTGTGACATAAATTAGTGCATCTCTTAACATTCCCTTTGAGATTTAGACCATGGACCAGGCCCTATAGTCTGGATACCGGCCCATCCCCCACCACAGATCCAGAGAAAACGTCCATGTGGGGCTGCATGCTGCTCCGTGATCCCCCACTGCAGTGGCAGCAAGTGGGCTGCTGCTGATCAATACTCGGCCTCAATGTCAGCATCAGGGGGGAGGAAGTAATGCTGATCCTAGTGAAGGGGGGGTTTATTATCCCGGATGGCCCTGTGGCCCTTACCCGGCTCCTGTCGTACTCCTTCCTCGAGGCGGCGAAGAGTTGGGCGTTGGAGATCGCAATACCACAGAAGGGCAGGTACATCTGCAGCACCTGTGGACATAATGAACAGATGATTTGGAGAAAAACAGGATGATTTATCTAAGATGGTCCCTCACAAAATTACAGCTAACACATAAAGACTTTAGTAGCTTTATTTGTTTAATGTAGCTATGTAATGTTCACTGACATGTTGCATGTTCCTTGTATATCACTTTCAGATATCTTTAAAGGTATCCTGTGGTGACGCACGGCAATACACAGTCCTACTAAAGGTTTCACACCATTTCTCATGGACCCGCTGAAATGAGCCAAGAAGAAGGTGGCTGGTAAACATGACTGTAAACAATGTAGGAGGATGGAAATGCATTCGACACATTTGTGAGAGCTCCAGCGCACACGATGTGTTTTGGTGGGAAACGCTGAACGATTTGTTAGAAAACTCACACATTTTAGAGCCGGTAATACAATTTGGAGAATAAAACGAACAAGAAACAACACGTGAATGAGTGATATTTTCAGCCAAGAAAAACACAGCGTTTGAACTGGAACAAATAAGAAATGGTCTTTCATTGGCATCATTACTTGCGAGGACAAATAAATCAATCCAACTGACATTTTACCATTTGACTGAATAGTCCGACTTACTGTGCCGCGGGCTGATAACATAAATTCCTTATTTCACTCATATTTTCTTCCCATAAATAATGTAATCAGCTGATGACTATAGTTAATGCGTGTCCTGAAATCGAATCAACGCCCTACGAGTTTGGAATCGAACTACATTTCTTTCTTCGTAATGAACATCAATATGCAAGCACGCCCGACAGAGGATGCGGAGAGGCGGCTGCAAACTGCACGGCATTAAGACAGCTGTGATGTGCACACACAGGTTGACTTCTATACAATCAGCGCACAGCGCAGCCTTATCTGAGAGACACTCAGCCCCCATAACATGGAATCAATAGAATTTAGGTTGTGTGCTTCCTTACTCTGCCTCTTTGTTTAGCTATCTATCTTTAGCATCTGGCTGCTGTGTCAACAATACAATCAGTACAACAAACCCAGTAATATTTACCAGCCTTCAGCGTGACCTGAGGGTAGGGACACTACAACAATACGTGAATGGGAAGTTACTCAGCTGTGGCCGCTGATACAGGGATATCTCAGCTTTTAGAAAAAGATAATGCATCAGTTACTCATCAGACACAAATGAACATGTAAAGAACAGCATCCTGTAGCACCGTGTTGATAACTGGTGAGCAACTCGTAAAGTATTTTTTAGGTAGTCCCCATGAGTAAGGGAAGATGTTATGAGGAGTTAGATATGCAGGAAATGAGAAGACTAATACTGGCTATTTCTATTTGTTTGATGTGCACTAATAAAAGATATAAAACATATTCAACTTTCAGTATTATACATCCGGAGCTTCTTCCGTGCTCTTACAATCGATTCATAAATTCACATGACACCCTGACAACTCTAATTGCTGGGGTCATGATAATTGTAGACCTAAAAATGGCATCACAGACTGGAAAAGGTTGAGAAACCCTGCTCTAATTGCTGCAATTTCTCTTTACAATCCTCCTGGGTTTGCCACATATCTTTAATCTCACAGTTTCAATGGTAGTATGGCCGATATCTGAATGTAAAGAGCAAGCTGACAATGGCAAGAACGGATTGTTTATACTGAAGAGAGAGTCCAGTGACAAAGGAGGAAAAGATCAAGAGAACATATATGGCATACGTCTATGAAGCATACATGTTCATACATATAAATCAGGCTGCGGATGCTCAGAAATGTGTAAACCTGATCTTACAAAGAGGGCTTGAATCATATGGTATTGTCACTCTTCTTTTTAATGTATGTGTTTTTGATTGGTTTTATAGGTTTGTTGAATTTTGAAAGCTTTACTGTGTTTTTTTTTTATAACTTTTTTTGACAAAGCTGTTCAGCATGCTGTGAAGCATCTAATCCAACGGAAATATGACAAAAGAAGAAGAAGAAGACTGTTAACCTTAACACTCCGGCTGAATCAGAACCACCCTTCCCGTTTTGACTTGTAACGTTGGTGGGCTTGCCTGTAAACGTGTCAATGGTTTCATGAATTCCAGCTTCGCTCATCTTTTCAAACAATTGTTTGAACTACTCTTCTTTCTTTCTTTCTTTCTTTCTTTCTTTCTTTAGAATAAAAGAGTATATTTATTCCAGCCAGAGAGAAACAATCAAATTATGCAATCGTTTATGTGGTTATGAGGTACTAATATTTTCCTGTTGGATGGGTTTCCAAAGGTTTACACCACCCCTTTCGATCTGATCGTAAATTCATTCAGATCAGGACGGATTGAGGACTGAGGTGGTTACATGAGGCATTTTTATTCCGATTATTGGTGGAATATTAAGGTCCATGTAGACGCAGCTAATGATTCAAACTACTCGTGCACAACACCAGAACAAATACATTTCTTCTGCTCTGGCATGTCGCACTGATGTGCACATGATGACACAGTTTAGAATATGCAAAGTAGAAATTAAATCACTAAATTAAAAACATTTCTAATCATTATGTGACGTGAACGATCACTCTGTCACGCTAATGAGTAAATTAACTTAACGCACTTCATTCAGTCATTATATATAATCAAGCACCTCATGCGATTGTTTTCAGACGTGGAAAACACATGACGCTGAACAATAAGCTCGTACATAATGCTACTTCAGCTGTCCTATGGAATTCTCTAATAATGATCTTCCAGAAAGACAGTGACCATCAATAGCCCCAGCAGGAGGAGATTCATTAGCGAGCAGGACTTTGGGGATCTGGCTATGGATCTGCCAGGCAAACCCAAGAAAAGCACTGCTCTCTCTAATTACATTCTGTCAGGCAGGCCATTATACAAGGTTGCATTACAAACAAGATGTTTTTGCCTAGAGACCTGTAGACTGACCAGTAAAGAGTGGTTTAATAATGAAACTAACTGGCCACGGCCTTAGGGACAGTCAGTTCCTCTGACCTAAATGACTTCCTTTTCTGAAACTGGAATTTCATATGAGGCGGGCCAAGGAACATTACACAGCCAACACTTTCTTTCTCCACTTACCAGGTGAATAACAACAACAACAATAACAACTACTAGTTGATTAAAACGCTGCAGCTTAAGATGAAAAGCCATCGTTGTTTTAGCCAAGAATTGTTCTCAGGAATCAAAATGAAGCTCTCCATTTCCTCTGATACCATATTGGACTCCCTAGCTTGTGTCAGCAAAGCGCATATCAGTATTGTAAATACACTTAGCAATGATTGCTTCTTTTCAAGGTGACATCAAATATTTAAACAACAGAAATCTACACCTCAACAAATCTTACAACGCAAGTCGTTGCTTTATATTATTATTACCTACATAAACAGTGAAAAGGACACAATGTAATATGAGTAACTTCACAGAAAATGAATGTTTCTCCCGTTCTACCGCCAAAAGATTAACAAATCCTTCATACAATCAATTTTAGCATTTAAAATATATTGATTTGACTGGCTATTATTTATGGGCTTTGATACAACACAGCCAAAAGACACTGTAGAAGACCACAAGTGCTGCTCAATAGCTATTATTCATAAATCATTTAACTGTTCTACACATCACAGGTACATGGGGAAAAAAGGCAGGAGCAAAGAGAGGGCAGCAGCGGATTTTGCATCAGCGCAGTGATGTCGAGACAGATCGAGTTTTTATAAATACTTATTACTCCTCAGATTCATGCTCTTGTGGCATTTGTAAATGCTTCAAACTTAATTCTGCAAGAAATATGAAACCTTTCAAACTGCAATCACTCTTTTGAGGGGTTCTTGAACTCTGTAAACGTTGATGTCCTTTCTTTTAGAAGATGAACTATAATTGGAGACAAGAGCGTATAAACAGAGACTGGCATTTTCTTGTTTTGTTACAATGTAGAACAAAATCTTAGAATTAAGTAGAAATGAAAATACAAAGAAAATACTTTAATATCAGTTATTCATATTGTAGTCTAATAATGTAAATGTTTGATGATATGATATACTTTAGTAATAGATAGTTAATAAAGGATATAAAGGTGAAGAAGACCAGAGTTTGCTTTCCCAAACAGTAAGGTTGATATAGTCGTGGAATTTATTCACAAAAGCATCAACGTCACCCCATCAACATCAGTGTACTGCCACCTCGTTTGGCCTCGATACAAAGTTGTACACACACACTAATTTCAAGTCTTAGAAAATTGGTTTTAAGGGTGGGATTAAGATGAAATTCACTGTACAATTATGAGGCTCCTCACTCGTTTGCCCATTTAGGGGGATTTGCTTAATGAAGATGAACCATGGTTGAAATCTATTTTTGGTCTGTACATGCTCTATCTTTGACACATACTGTACATGTGAAGGTTAACTAGATATTTATTGAAAAATGGTGGAATTATTATCTGCTGTATTACTGTTAGTGTAGAAAGCTGGGCATCCCTCAGAAATGGCGACTATTTTTGAAGGCTACAGCAAACTGTCAAAAACTTCTTCTAAAAATCCTTTGTGGAAAATAACTATATCATCTGCCCCATTTGTTGAATTGTTGCTGGCCCTGCCCCTTAAAATGTTTATCACTTCAAGCCCAAACTGGCAGAAATTACCCTGATTTTCTCCTGCTGTTCAGTGGGCAGTGAGTCACAGTTCATTATATCAAGTCAAAGATCAAAATGAACAGCAGCCATAGAGCAACAATTTTATCACGCCTGGGGGGGACCATGCGTTTTGTCATGTCTGTGTTTGTCAGTGTGTCAGTGAGTTTATCTGTCCAAAGCTAATCTCACATTTATGTGCACATGTACGACTGTATGATCTGACCTGGCGTTGTTGCTATGATTCACAATTTCTGAAAAACCTATTTAATGACTGCTCTGTTTTACACCACCATTGACTGCTGACTCCTAACCCTCCTTAACCGGACGGTAGGAATCGCAAATGATCCAACAACTGCTTTAGTTTGCCCCCCGACACACCTGGTGGTGATCAGCACTCTGCTGAGTGTCTCTGATTGTTCTACACTGAGGTGGAGTTGTGTTATAAATGGGTGCGATGATGTCTTTCAGGCATTCATAGCAGGTTATTAAGGCTTGAGTGATCCTTGATTTTGTGTATTATTCAACATCAGGTGCTCACAAAGCATTTAAGTAAGTAATTTAATTTAGATTTCATTTACATAGCGTCAGTAACCATACAATACTAGATTTTTGAAACTGCTCCCAACACTAAAAGGTAAAAGGAAAACAATACTGTGTAGCCATCAGACTTTTATTCTTTGTATTTTTACACTACATAGTTGGGATCAGATTCAATTGAGTCAAAGTTTGGTATTTACATTTGAGGAGCTTGATTTAAATGGTATGTACCATTGTGTAAAAACCAGTGTTCAGAGAAGTCACAGGTGGTGAGCTTGATTGCTATGAATCACTGTGTATTTGTTTCACTAAAAACTTAGTGAAGACTTTTTTTTCTGTCATGAAAACACTCATTATACAATCACACAGTCTTGTCTGTTGGACACACATTACCTTAATTCATATGTGCGCTTATCCCACATGCAGAGAAATGGCTCCAACCAAGGCAACCAACAAACATTATCAGCCTTATATCTGGATGTATGTGTTCTTAGTTGGTATCACAGTCTCTTGTTTTGAGAGTTATCCAGTAAGATATCACAATTTGTTGCAGTAGGTAGAAATCTCCTACTTTGGTGTCCCACAGGGTACAGTTTTAGGTCCTCTTCTATTTTCACTTTGAAACAAAATGTCCTCTTTTTGTTATTTTGAAATAGAAATGTATGTGTGTACATACCTGGTGTGTATTGCACCAAGTTTCATAAAACAAAAGTGAAATTACACAATTAAAATGTCTACTGGTTGCACAAAGAATCCAAATCATCTCAGAAGCACCCCTCTAAGTTCTTAAAACAAGGCAATATTAGAAACGAGAGAATTAGTCAATACTTAGCTTCAGTAAAAGCCCTTAATCACCCCACCATCTACAGGTGTGCCTCTATTGTTTGGGGTCCCCACTGTGCAGTATGTCATCCACATCTCATTTTTATATGAAGAACTTTGTAATGAACCAGTTCAGAATCAAGCACTGTATAAATCTGATTTGATATCCTGCAGGAACGTATTAAAAACATGTGGCTCCAAGCACAAATTGTGGTCTCTTGATTTTCATTGGCAAATTTTGTGAAAGCTGCTATTACGGCATTGCTTTGAGCCAATTTAACAGGAAGTTTGGCAGCCAGAGGGAGGATGCTGTTTGACAATCGACTTGTAGAGGTGTTAAAACTGGCAAACGACACCTACATTTTGGGAAACTTGCATCCCATTCAAAGAAAATTCATGAAAATGTCCTGAATGATACATTTAGTGTAAAATGTATCAAAAGAAAAGCAAAGTTAATTTAAAGTTAAATCAAGATAATAAAGAAAGATGTAGAGATAGCATGATGGGGTCAGCTTATACACTTAAGTATACCATTAAGTATACCATTATCCCAGCTCCCCAAAGGACACCAGTCCTACAGGGTAGCAACACAACATAATTAAAGCAGCATGGGATTTAAAACCAGCAATATAAAGTGCATAAAGAGCGTTTGTTTTAATAAATGCAAACTAAAGTCTTTAATGACAGCTGTTATTGCAGTTTCATTTAATGCTTTGTAAGTGTGATACATTTTCTTATTACAAGGTCTTCCATAACAGCTGAGCTGCAGCTGTGCTGTGCAGGAAGCTTACTGTGTTCTCTGATGCTAGCAATGCATTTCATTACTAATTCAGCTGTAGCCATCCCAGGCATTAGTGTGATGTTAATGCAATGTGAAACATACGCAAAACATTGGAGAGAAAAAAAGAATTCATAATCTGCATCTATTATGAACAATGGATAGAGTGTGTAGAGATGTAATCTCGACAGCAGAGCTCCAACAGAGAACAACATACTTTAAATAAAATAAACTACAGTCAAACCCATCTGTAAAATAAAAGCACAACTAGCTTTGTGCTTTCATGTTTCATCTTTTTCCCCTTTAGGGGCTAGTGGCTGCAATAAGAGAGGAAGTCAGTGTAACGCTTGTCACCGCCTCTCTGCTACATCTAGTCAAGTGTGCTGACGGACTAAACACGTGCTCCTCGTGCCTCTCTGATGATGGTGAAAAGTCAAATAAACAATCCCTCAGACACAAACAGTCCCTGAGATGTAACACCCCCACCTACTGCTTTGACTTTTCATATTTGTATGTTATATTCATTCATAGACATCTGTGTCTATGTGTTTTGTTGCAACTGCCAACTTGACTGATCTGTTTACAGACTGAGCTGATTCACAAAGGGCTAAAATAATAAATAGTAGTCATCCAAGAGCGTTGCTTCCGTCCTCTTGGATCATAATACGTCTGAACAAAAATAGAATATCTGTGGATAGATCATAGCGACTTCTCTCCATTTTTATCCTGTACACACATTCACACCTGGAACCTGCCTAGTACCAACCTGATCTGTGGCCATTGATCAATATTTTTGCTGGACTTAACTGTTTGGCAACCACCTAAAAAATCACATAAATGGTGAATTATAAATGGTGACACCAAGTCAAAATCTGTCACCCTGGCTGTCCCGCTAAGCACACAAGTAAAGCACTAACCAATTACAGATTCTGCACAGCTTCTACACAGTTGTTATTCTTGGTGGCATTACAACAAGGTCCTTTGGAAGATACTGCCTGAGGAAAATTTGATGATGCCGAGAGACAGGCTGTACTAGAAACTGAGCACTGAGACACAGACTGAGGGCAAATATGCTACATGTCAGACTGAGCTGGAGCAATTCTTTAAAAAATAAATATTATTTAGCAGTTTGGACACAGGGACATACAGAGGAAGAGGACACAGTACCTGCTGCTTATGTCACATGTGAAATATTCAGTTTCAGGCGGAAAAGACAAAAGCAGCATGAGCCACATTTAATATGTAACAATATGTGACAATATCTGAAAAATATCATTGTCACATATTAATATGTATATATTAAAATGGCCAAATCTGAATAAAAAATATAAAATGATACAACAACCAAAGGCCAGTGCACATAAATAAAAAGGGTTAATGTTTAATTATACATAATTTCAATAATGCCACAAAAATATTTTTTACTGTAATTTCCACTTTTCAGAAAGAATTTTTGCTCAGTATTGTGCACTGGACAGCTGGTATACATTGTACTCTGAATATACATAAATAAAGTCAAACTTAGCATTCCTAAAGTAGGCATTGGACAATATGAAAATGTCCTGTCGATTGTCCTCTCCAACATCATTGCGATTCACGATATTATCCCGATAATCATCAAAATATTCTTAAAACTTTCAAATAAAGCCTTAAATTTCACTTCAACATATTGGAATCACAGGATACAATGTGTAAGCCATGCATTCAGCAGTGGTGACAGGCTAAGGCATTCCAGATCAAATCAGGAAACCAATTTAGGACTGTAGTGAGCAAGCTAGACAGCTTTTTCAATTCATTCATGTGAGAATATTCACGATTATGTAGATTCAAGATTATCCCCATTACGAAAATTCACTACGAATCATCTTACTGTGAGTGTTTTTATCGTGTCCACACTAAAATCTTTCGTCATTCCACCCCTTTTCTAAAGTAAATTCCCAAATAACAACTCTAGCAATGATTCTTTACCCACATCTGATTTACTCAGCAACTCCATTAATAAGGTAAACACAAAATGGCATCTCAGTATGAATATTAGGTCACAGAAAGGTTTATCTAACAGAAAATGAATGAAATGTTCTGTAGCATGACCCATGCTTGCAGGTCATAAGCCAAATCATAACATGAGAAAAATCCTCTTTTTAATCTCGACAAATTCATCTTTATTTTTTTTTTCATATAAATCTTCTACTGAAAACTCCTGAGTACACCAACACTGACAGCAATGAAACATGACATCACTACAGCCCTCTGCTTGTGTACCACTAACACCACGTAACAGAACTTGCCTAAAAAAAACAGAGCAACATCCCTGAAATGCCACACATTAATCATGACGACTATGATCATTTCACTGCAGGCCTGTTCTTTCCTCTGAGTTATACTTCACTGTACTGCAATGAAAACGAGAGTCTAAAGCCACACTAGCAGCTCTGGAAAGTTTTACTTTGCCTCAATAGCCTGAGTGCTAACGTCAGCCTTACAACAAAAACAAGGAACTTTCAGTTTTTGTTGATTCTAGCGACCCCTTTTGACAAAAGCGGTACAACACCAGCGCCTGCTGCTGTAAAGATCTTTGCTAGCGCGTGCTGGCGGCGCGTGCATTTGTTTTGGAAGCAAGTGACAGACACAGGATGGATCACAATGAGGTGATGTATTTATATGTGATTTTATATGTCATCGGACCCGAACACAGGCATTAATAATAACTATATAAAATAGCAGTCTTTTCACTGATGGTCTCGTTTGCTGTTACAGGTCATTTATAATCATCACGAGACTGTTTCATAAACACTTAGAAGTTCCTCGTAGTCACTTTACCCAAAATATTAGACAACCATAAAGTTTGACCTGATGATGGCGCTAAAGGAAAAATTTAAGGTATCACCTAGATATTGTATGTTCTCCAGTGGGGATAATGTCCGTACCAGCTTTCATTGCTATTTTCCAACGGCTGTCAAAACATTTTACTCTGAGCAAAAATTGTCAAGCCAGTCAGAGGATCACCAAAGTGATTGAGATAAATCCTCCAGCAACCGTGAAAACCTGTTCCAAATGTTGTCATGTGGAGACATTTCTTTTAAACACAAAAATGTCAACCTTACAGTGTCGAGAAAGTAAAAGGATCACTAGTCATCGTGATTTATGCTCTGGCATGAATATACATATGAACAAAATGTCTGTGCTGTCCATAGCAGCAGATGTGGCTAGAAACTGTCTGGAAACCAAACTAGAAAATTGTCATTTGTTCCATGAATAAGGTGACCTTTACTTATAACAGGACTCAAGGTGCGGCTGTTTTGGTCACACATGCACCCAAAATTGTGTTAAGTGTGACTAAACATTTGAATTGGTCGTACCAGTGCGCCTTACATTCATATTCAAAATATTTTCCGTCACAAGCACCAAAAAGTTAGTCTGAAGCCCTGCGTCAGTACTGATTCTATTTATACACAACTTAGAAATACCTTGAACCAAGACTGCCCCAAATATTATTTTTATCTGTTGTGTGCTTGATGAAGTTGTTTGATTCAGAGACACAAAAACCTCTGTGAAGATGGAAGTCTATCTTTCAAATGAGCAGGAAACAACTACACATGGACTGAGGCGATAGTAACTGGTTGTAAGTCAAGACAACGTATCAAGATGAAAACAAATCTTCATCTCCTCTGTGCAAAGGTCAGATACCAATCACATTTGAATCGATACCGGTTCAACAGCACCAATCCGGTCTCATGTTGTTCCAGTCCGATATGATACTGATACCGGTACCAATACCGGTTCCCAAGCGTATCGGTACAAATGTGTACCAAACCCTACTCGCCATACGCCAAGCAGGCAACAATGCATTAGCATTACCAGCGTGCGCGATACTCATTTACTTTCACAACTATAGTCATCAACTTACCTTTTCATCATCTTCAGTGAAGAGTGCTCCACTTGAAGACTTGTTGATGGCCTGAGCAACTCCAATGATCTCTCCGTCACTGTTGCGAATGGGCATGCACAAGAGAGACTTGGTTTTGTACCCTGTCAGCTTGTCAATTTCATCGCTGAACCGACGATCCTGCAATCCACAGGGAGAGTGCAAAATGAAGACACAATGTAAGCACTTATTGCAAAGGTGCAGTTTTTTTACTTTCAGATGACAGTGCAGTAAAACGTACAGCTCATCAGGACTCCATGTCTTACAAACAAAACATCTAGGACAGCAGCACATTTTATAACTTTTATGTGAAACTTTGCTCTGACAAATGTCAGACTTGAAAAAAAGTGGTGCCCTAGGAAGCACTTTATATTTATTGCTGTAAATGTTTGGTCCAGCAGGAAGAAGAGGTCTGCTTAGACTTTTCCTGATGAAGGGGCTGCTGGCATCATAAGGCAACGTGCTGTCCTTGCAGCTATCATGTAAAACTAATCTAGTTTTTAACTTACTCTCCTCAAATCAAGGAAAACACAGTGGGATTGCAAAAGCAAGAGAGAGAATGATATCTCTGCTCTCATTCTTATAACTCAGTGGTGTCCTGTGTCTATGTGTGGTTTGCTCTGTCCAGCTGGCTTGTGGGGCTGGCTCTGTTACGCAGTTTGATTGATGATCAATTACCGGTGACAGATAAAATGACAGACTTGAGAGTGACTGATCTGTCTCCCTGCCTGAGCCTCTCTTTTTCTGTGACTCATGCAAATGCACGCATGCATGCATGCACAAAGAGGAGCGGGCACCTGATATGCGTCAGGAATGTTCACCGTCTCTCCGTGTTCGGCCACATATCCAATGATGCCTTTCCCCCACGGCACCTGCACTTCATCTGAATTCATTGAGGGTAAAACTGTGGTGCCCGCATGCACGTCAAAGAATTTGGACACTAGTGTCTTCTTGTTGCCCGTCCCCTCCACTAAAAACAAGGAGCACCGGTCTGCGTCGACCATAATACAAACAAACACGAGGATTTTGTAGCTGAGACTCGTTAGATCCAAGTCGTTAGATATGTCTTTCACGAGCTCCAGGAAGAACTCTCTTTCGTTGTGTTCTTTGAGGTAATATTTAAAATCCACGGCTGTGGAGGGGTACTGGGGGATGTTGACTCTGGACTCCAGCAGCGCGCTCAGTATGTGCGCAGTGGTCGGGGGCAGAGAGCTGGCTTTCCTCAGCAGAGCTCTCCTCCTCATGCTCGTCAGGGGCTCCTGGGCCCTTGAATTCACATGTTCGTCGTATGTCCTGTTGACATTGATGGCCTTGGATCTGGCGAAAGTTTTGCGCAGCTCCTTCTGCGAGGCTCTCCTTTGCAGACCATCACATTTGCTCGCCCAGCTGTCCTTGCACGCGTTCCTCTTCTCCTCTCTCGGCTCGGCGGGAGCTGGAGCAGGAGCTGGAGCTGGAGCTGCAGCCGCCGGACTTTTGCTCGCCTGGTGATTCTTGAGCCATTTCTCCACCATGCTATAATTCCCCTTTCTGTTCAGGTAGTCCTCGAATAACTCGGGATGCGAGTCCAGAAAAGTTTCCACGTCAGAGAACACCATATTTGGTACTGCCATGTCTGTTCTTCAGCTGGTCCTCAGTGAACCAAATCCATGAAGTCGCGCAGAGAAATATCATCTATGAGGCTTTACTGAGGGTTAAAGTAGAGAGAATCACCTGAATACCCAACTTCCAAGATGCGTTATGCAGGAAACACCCCTGGGGGCTCTGGCTACATCCAGTCTCCAGGATGGAGACTCCCTGTGCGTGCCAGCATCTTCCTCCACAGCATCTCCACACAGTTTAAAAAGGAATTAAAAGCAAATCCGAGCAAAGCAGCGTGGAAGCGAAGTGGGGCTTTCGTAGACCATCACTGGGATTGGGTATCTCACCGAGAGCCACTACCGAGCATCACCGTCAAAAGGGTCTACTTGTGTGCAAATGAAGCTGGCTGTGGTTGGCTCGGTCCCGCTGACGCTCGCCTCGTCACACAGACAGGAGCTCCGGGTTGCTTCAGCAGTCAGCCCTCTGGACATTTGAACGTTTGGCCTCCTTACAGAGTGTGATGATGATGATGATGATGATGATGATGATGAGAATGAGGATGATGATAATAATTAGGGGGGATTTATATTCCATATCAGCATGAATAATATATGTTGCACACTGTGAACTGTACAGTAAATAAAGATATAAAGATGGTGGATTACAGTGGATGTTAATGATCATTACTTTCAGCAATCATCCGGTGCTACTCTAAATTAAAAAGGGCTTCTTCAGAGCAAAAGACCGCCATGTAGGGGGGTTATAATTTAATGAGAGTGTGCTTCAGCAGCGTCAAACACAATGGATTCTGCATCTGCATTCACTGCCATGGCTTGTAATGGCACTGCTGGCTGACAGGAGTAATCAAAGTGAATGACTGTCGCCTGAGGAAAAATGTGTTTCGCAGTATGTGACAGATACAGCAGGTCGACAATACATCAGTTTCAAACTTTGGCAAATGTGGAATCTGCACCGGTTGGTCTGTATCATGCAATTATGTAACAGCGACTTTTATTGGCAGGAGGACGTCAGAGAATCAAATTCCTTCAGACAGTGTTATTAATGAATCTGTGTGCAGGTGGGACATGTGGACGCTAGAGGGAGCTACACTCCACAAGTTGGACTGGGAAAATATCACAAACAGTCCAATGTGTGATGGATGAACAGATTTTGCTGTTGTCCATCATGACCCCTTGTCCTTTATATTAACACTTAAACAGCACATTAAAAAATGAATGATAGCAAGAATTATGTATTGTCTTTTACCAGTGGTGGAATGTAATGAAGTTTATTTACTCAAGTACTGTACTTGTACTTGAAAATGTCAATTTTCTGCTACTTTATACTACCTTTTCCACATTATGGAGATAAATATGGTATTTTTTACACTCCATTTATTTGATAGCTTTAGTTACTAGTAACTTTGCAGATAACATGCTACCTCAGAGACAAACTAGACCATTTTTAAATCACACTACTCACAATTAGTTAGGGATATTGGGTTATTTTAGGGTTTCACTTGATTGTTTATTCTGTGACATAAAATTAAATAACAAATTATTATAATTTGTGTTTTGTGAATATTTTTGGTCCTCAAAAATAATGCAATATATTTCATTGGACTTTTATTGCAGATCCATGCACATATGCGCCCATATCCCTAACTAGAGTAATGTATTTTATCTTATTGGGATTTTTTTTAAATTTTATTTAAAGATCCTGTTTATCAGAAAAATATTGAATATTGGATCCGATGATTGTCCAAGCGGAGAATCAATCAATAGTATACAGTATGTACATACATGTTAGTGCGACAATTTATTTTTACTTGATTTTTTGATATTAAGGTACATTTATTGCCAGAATTACTTCTCATACTTTTATACACTATTCAGTGTCAGATACTTTTACTCAACTAGTATTCATAGGGGCAACATTCACTTCTAGCAAAGTAACATTATTACTTGGTATTTTTACTTCAAGTCAAGTATGACTTTTGGATACTTTTTATAACAGTTTTTTACCACATCTTGTCAACATGCAGTGGCCCAAACAAAAAACTTAACTGTAACCGTTTGCCAGTCAACATCTGTATTCCTTCATGGAGTTTTCAACTTTTACTCGGGCCAAACAACTTAGAAGTATAACCAGCATTATCAAAAACATGCAGCATTTGTGACTTGCATATCATCTTCTTAATACTAATAGACTCTTTAATGCTACAACTTCTAAGTCACTTCATTTAGAGGGACAAACTACTCTGAGAAAAACAAACAGATGTATGTCAAATAACACACCTAGGTCACACTATAGGTATTCCAATGATGAGGTACTGGTTGTATAAATATACAATGTAGACAGATTAAATATTTATCTACTTCCACTGAGTTGGAAAATGATCAAGACATGCACACACTCCAGCATATTTGAAAATACATAGTATGTGTCCAATTTGGTTCCAGGTATATATTGTAAGTCACCAAAAGAATAACATTTAGTGTCGATTTTATTCAACTTGAAAATCAAAAATGACATAAGAAAAGACTGAGGTTTCATCATTCATTCTCAGAACAGACAATCATTAAGACAACTTGATTATAAACCAAGAAACTACTGAGAAAACAAAATATTGGATGACAGTTAATTGGAAAACGTACTACACAGCTTTCAGTCCTCACAATCTGAAACACAGTATATGGTTCAATAATTTATGTTAAAAAGTAACCTGTTAAAACCAGGGGATATTATTTACTCCACCACAAAAGGAGGATCATGTCAGAAACAGAGGCACAGCCGTGACAAACGTATCATGCCAACACTTCTCAGACTGTTCCTCATTCTGCCTGATCTTGAACGAATGAAGAGTCCCGACCTCTTGTTTGTAAGGACACAAAAATTGTCAAAACTACGCGGATTAAGAGTTCCTTATGAAGTTGCAGACTTGATGTAGGCTATAAGATCAGCTCGCTCATTCTTCTTCTTGATGCCGGCGAAGATCATTTTTGTTCCTGGAATGTATTTCTTTGGGTTCTCCAAGTAAATCATCAGGGTGTCGTCATCCCAAGTAATGCCTGGAATTAAAAGTGAGCAGAAAGAGTGGAGAAAAGTGTTTAAGCCACATCGCATGATCATCAGAGCTGCTCATATACTGTACATACACATGACCAGTATTTACCTTTGCTTTTGTTGGCATCAGTGTAGGAGTAGCCCTCTGCCTGGCCTGTTTTGCGTCCAAACAGACCCCAAAGGTTGGGCCCAACCTTGTGCTTTCCACCCTGCTCCAGAGTATGACACTGGGCACACTTCTGGACGAATGCCTTCTTTCCTTTGACGAGGTCCACAGGCATGGTTTCTCTGAAGAGGAAAACAAACTTCATTAGCTTCACATTATTGGTAATTATTACTGACTCCAGTTAAATTAGTTTACATTGTGATTTGTTACTTTCCTTGGCTGCCTTTGGTTAACGAGATTGAAAAAAAAAAAAAAAGACTATCTTCATCCAGCCACAAGGGGGGGCTCGCTCCCCTAGTTGTGCAACCAACCAAGCATTGTTACAAAACTGACTTTGGTAACCACCCTGAAGATCATAGTTTCTATGATACCATTAACACAATTAGTATCTCCATGCGTTTACTAACTCCTCAATACAATGAATCACAGCGAACAATGATCAGAAACGGTAGATGGGCTTACTGTGTAAAAAAGAAGAAAAAACGTTACATAGGTCCAACTACAGCAAAAACTTCTGCCCGATATACAAATAGTGTCGACTGTACGTTAGATTGAGACATGTTTTAATAGTAAACATGTGGTTAAGCTCCTTAAATAAGACATATAGTAGCCTCACGTATTGTCCGGAAACAGTGACTGTCGGTAGACCACGTTTTCCATGAAACGACCCGGCAAAGTCCGATTTAAGTCGCATGGAAAGACATTAAACAAAGAATAACCACCAGAAAAGCTTGATAACTTGATGAGGAGCTTCTTACCTTTTCTTAATGTGTGTTCACACGACGTACTGAGACTGAAATCCTCGGCTTTTTTAGTCGTCTTGCCGGCTCCGTCACCAGACCACTGATTCACAGAAATGTGCTTCCTCCCAGTGAAGGTCTCCCGGTTAAAACGTCACCAGTCAGCTGACCTGTTTCATCATCCTTTACGACACACGGCTGTTCAATGACTTTTCTTATCAAATTGCGCAATGTTAAGACTTGACATTCCCACCACATACTTGTTTCTTTTTTATGCCATTAATCATTAACAAACATATTACCCTTCACATGTTATCAGCTGCCTTCACTGGACACAAACCACAGAGTAACACAACGCTTTTGTCTATTATCAGACACAGAGGCACAATCATACAAATGAGCTTAAAATTGTTATTTGATTCATGTTGGGGCTAATAACCTCCTTATTCTCCACCAGTGTGAACATGTAACAGCCTCAGGTTTCTTCTACATTTCTATGGAAAAGTCTGCCCTTGAGGACAAAGGTTATTCTGGAGCATGTCAGAGTTCAGGTTGGGTAACCAAAAGCCAGACATGAAATCTGATACCCAACCATTTTTGAGACAGACACGGACAGATGAGAAGAGTTTACGGCTCACTGGCCCATGGTTTGCCTCTAAGATTACTTTTCTATTCATAAAATACTCGCCATTAACCCATCTGTGTGTGGAAATCCCTGGTAAACCAGTTTGGATACCATGGAAGTGGTGCGTCATAAACTAATGAGCACTGAAGACGCACACACAGTCACGTATCATTTAGTCACATGGTCCATTCAAATAACTAAATGAAGATAGTCTATTGAATTAAGGTCTGAAGGCCTGCTTCTCTACATTCAGTGGAGGATCTCAGTACAGTACGTCTGATGCTTTCACTGACACTGAGGTCACCTTGTCTCTCCTCTAAACGTTACATCACCATGTTGGACATGTTGCAGGGCCTGTGGATTTTGACTTGTTCCACAGATACGCCAATGTCACACTTTTATAATTACCTTAATAACCCATTTCCTTTATTTTCAAGTTCAAATAACTGCTGTAAGTTCAGTATGAACTTTACATATATCAACTTTATAATGAATCTACTTTCTTTGTTTCATATTTAAGTAATCTCATTTAGCTAACACTCACATTACGCGACATCTTTCCCCCCCACAGGATGGTGACGTGGCGAAAGCGTACGGAACATATCGCGAGAGTTAGGTAAAGCGAAGTCTCACAACATGGTGTGTATTTCTGCCTGGTTTCTCTTTCATTTAAGAGCCTCTCCTTTCACCAGCTCTTTTAAAATGCTTGCTTGTACACTTTTAAAACAATATGTTTCTCTTTAACTGTTAATTTCTGATGATAACTTGTGTCACTGCTTTTGTAAGAGTGAAAGTGAAACAAAGGAGGAAAAAACAAGCACTTGTAACATTAAAGCAACAATATGTAACTTTTTTCCTTAGAGCAACAGCTTCACAAAATCATGTTGATGGTACAGTGTCTTGTAACAGGGTGAATGGTGTCTCTGTATCAGCCACTCCACCCCCTATAACTTGTTCCTGCACTACGTAACTTCAGCCAGAGGGTAGGATTACAGTGTTACATACATGTTTACTTAACGTTTACTTTTTCAACACGTAACACTGATATGACGTAATGAGTTTTGTTTGTAGTTGGCACCTAAATTACGTCTGACAAGTTGTCACAGACCTGGGATTTGTATTGACAACAGTGGCGCTGCCCTCACAAACTGTATGAAACTGATCTGCAGATGTACGACATGCCCAGATGTGCATTTTGAAGCGAGCACACAAGAGACTTCCACCAACCGAGCCGGCTAACTTCCGATTTAGCGCCTGGCTAACTTGAATGGGCATTAAATAATTCAATCGTGCGGCTCTTCTAGACTTTCCAAATGTTACTGGACCCAGTGGCTCTAAGGTGAAACGAGTCATTTGGAGGGGGGTTTGTGACGCACAAAATTTTTTATCAACCGTTTACAGTCGCTTCTTTCACAA
Organism: Pagrus pagrus; assembly: GCF_965226575.1. Lineage (NCBI taxonomy): Eukaryota > Metazoa > Chordata > Actinopteri > Spariformes > Sparidae > Pagrus > Pagrus pagrus. The sequence goes on from NC_140193.1 coordinate 17,758,433, forward strand.
TGTTGAAAGTCTCTTTGGGCCGCAGTACGTTACGTGACGATGTAAATAAAACATTTATTTGTGAATTAATTCATTAATGCCTATATTTTTGGTACAATTAGTAAAATGCTTTATTTCTAATTCCTTGTCCTCCATACCTTTAAACGTCTATATAATTGCCCACTCCGGGTCCGAGGTCCGCGTGACTCCACTTCCGTGTTTTGTGACGAGCCGCTGTTCGATCCAGTCCTGCGATTTCTTCCCGCTCAAAGCCGATCTTGCTGCAGGGAGGAGCGACCGGAGTGCAGTTGAGCTGAGCTGAGAGCATCACAGCCCGCATTCAAGGAAACGGGCAAACACAGCACTTTTTGTTTTTTGACTTTCCGTGATTCATTGTCGTCCGCACGTCTTTGACACGAAGAAACAGACGTATTCGGTGTGGACCGTTATGGACGCCGCCTGTCTTTGAGGAGCTGGGGATCTCTGCCCAGTCAAGGGAGACCCCCCCGATTGTTTCCTGCGCCAAGAACTGTAAAGACATGGTCATCACACCGCATCTGTGGTAAGGCAATACCGCTTTATCTCTCTCCTCAGCGCCAGTCGTGCTTATACAGTGGAGACTACCGTGTCATAACAATGCTGTGTTAATGAAACCATCCGCCGTGGTGCTGCATTCAGGGACCCCATCATCTCATCCTTTTGTATTTGCATCCAGTGAGTGAATCACCGAGGAGGACCAGTCAGACATTTCCACCTAGCCTCCGCTGACTTTAGCTAGCTGCTGCTAGTCTTACACAGGGATGAGATGACCCCCCCTCCCCTCCGACCGTGTATCAAAACAAGCGCGTCCAAGCATCCCTGGTTTGCATTATCATGTATTGGTAAACCCCTAAACATGGATGCTGTAGTGGAGTAATAACACAGCCCGGCAGTCAACTCTGCCACTGACTTTGACGATGTAAACGTAATGCGTCACTGACATTTTCACCTTTTCAACTGAGCTTCACGGCTTCTCCCGCCGTCCCATCACACAACACCCTCCTCAACATATTAGACTGTTATCGATCCGCATGATCTGAACTCGTAATCGTTCATTTTCCACGCTGATTATGCTCTCAGTGTTTAGATGCCAACTAATTGAAAGTTAGCCAACTTCTGTCACTTACAGGATTGCCCCACAGTATCACTCTGCCCCCTTTTTTTTCAACTGAAGGTCAGCCAGTGACTTTGCAGTTGTTTTTTTAAAAAAAAAACACATAAATTAAAGAAGAGCAGAGGGGAACTGGGAAGCTTGATGCCTTAGTGGTTTGTTCCTGGCATGCTTTGTTGAATAGATGCTGCTTTGATCAGCAGTGATGATTGATTTTCTGATATATTTCTTGGCCCGGACTGAGGAGCCCTCCTGCTGAAGGTGTCCCTGTCCCATTTAAGATGAAGTCTGTGCACAGCTCATGTGCCTCATCCTTTAGACAGAGGGAGAAAATAGAGGCCAATCTCACTTTGATGCTCAAAATATTGGGTTCAGATTGTCTTTTATTTTTTATTTTTTTGCCATGTGACAGTAAGGAAAAAAGCAGATAATTACTCTTTCTGACTCATTTAATTAGCTGACACACTCAAGCGCAAAGTCCTTTACAAATTAAAGCAGTTGCCAGACTAATCTGTGGTTTTAAGGCCTATGACTCATGGATAGCTGTCCCTTTGGTTTGCTTTAATGATTTGATCTTGATAATCACCATTCACGTGGTCATTTTCTGTTATTATCGGTCGATTAATCGATTAGTTGTTTGGTCTATTAAACGTCTGAAAATGGTGAAAATTGTCAGTGAAAAATAGAGAAAATACATCCATTGATCACTTTATCAAAATAGTTGGAGATAAATTTCATAATTGACAGCTAATCAAAATCGATGCAGCTCTACATCGTATCATTCAAAATTTATAGATGCCAGTATCAACATGATACTTTCTAATGAAAACACATTTTTAGTTACATACTTTTTGTTATACCTTAAAGCAACATTATGTAGAAATTAGGATTTTGTGCGATTTGGTGCCCCCACAGTTTTAGGGGGCAACACCACTGTCATAAACACTAATCCCAGGTCTGCAACAACTTGTCACACGAAATGTAGGTGCTAACTACAAACAAAACTCGCTACGTCATTACAATGTTATGTGTTGTTAACTTGCATGTTGAAGTAAACATGTAAACGCTGTGATCCTGCCCTCTCACTGAAGTTATAGTGCAGAAACAAGTGATAGAGACAGAGACACCATTCACCCTGTTACAAGACACTGTACCATCAACATGATTTTGAAGCTGTTATTTTAAGGTAAATAAGTTACATAATGATGCTTTAACTGCTGGATATAAACAGGTTTTCTTCTAAAACCTTTTTACCACTTAACAAAGTGAGCCAAACATCTAAAAATCCCTCAGTGATTCCTTGATGGAGAAACTGCAGAAGGACTTGTCTAAAAAAGATGGCCCCAGGATCTGAACAAGAATTCAGTGCCAACTTTCAGCTCGTCTCTGTTCCCAATATGGGCACAAGTCAGTGAGTACTCCAAAAGTATTTCAGTGTGATGCCCAGCTCTACCTAGATGATGTAATGTGTGCAGCCAGCGCAGGATAAACTGGCTGTGTCCAGTTAGTTAAAAAAAAAAGGAAAAAAGACAGACCTACTTTAAAGAGATGCTGCTCACTGCTTCCACATGTCACACAAGATCTACTTCCATTAAGGCTGCTATTGAACACCCAGGTAAACAGTCAAAACACTGCCGCGCTGATCGATATGCATTATTAGCCAGTTGTAAATTCAGACAATAGGTGTCCTTGAAGACCCTGTAATATAACCCTGGGACATAAGTCTACTTTTGTTGGTCCGCTTTAATTATGCAACAGAGAGGGGAGATCAGCAAACTTGGTTCAGTGTAGAGTGCTGGTCGATAATGTGATATTGTGGGTGGCTTGGATGTGGTGACAACACAAACATGAATGTCTTTCCGCCCCTATTAAGGCACAGTTACCATCATGCTTTATCGTATTACATGTTAGCGATGAGTGATGCCATTAATGTTTGTGTGGCTTTAATGTGCACTAACAGCAGCAAACATCGAGACAGAGAGTAGAAAGTGATCTCTGGCTGCTCCCTTCTTATTATTTTCACTGGTTTGTTTTGGCTTTGGGTCTTGCCGTGCTGCTTGACATATTGGGTGTCTAAAATCTCAAGTTTATTTTCTTCATCCCTCTGAGATCTCACAGAGGAGGGCACACAGATAGTGGGATTACTGCGGTCCTCTGAACCTCCCTCCAGACAGCTCTGCCTGCTTCTTCCCGGCTTGACCCACGTCAGGACAGATGATAGTCACTGCTTTACTCGTGATACTCTATTGATCCCTGCAGGAGAAATTTGACTTTTCACTCGCCAACACCCCTTAAGGTCACAGCGCACATTCGGCTGTAGAAAAGCCCCAGAGTCTGCCACAAATTAGCATCTTGTTCAAAGTCATTTCAGTAGTGCAGATACAGTCGTTGTAATCGCAGGTGACTGAACCCGAAGCTCGAGGTTGTCACTGTACTGACCTGCTCAAACTTAACGAAGGCCCTCAAGACTTTAACGTTAGAGGGAATCATGAATAAACTCCCTAATATCATTCATATGATCACAGGCATCGAAGCTGTGCTTGCAGCCATATATGTTGGACTGGATTTCTATAACATCCCGTTGGTTGACACAAATATTAAAACAGGGCTCCACCCTGGTTACACCGGTTGCACTGGTGTGCCTTACTTTTTTATTTAGGTGCACCAGCACATAATTAAGGGGCACCCAATAGTACATTTTAATTCCTAGTTTTAATGACCTAGTGGTCGAAACGTGCTGGCTTTTGAAGAACAAAAAAGTCATTTTTTATGCCATCGATTCAACACTACATAAGTTTTTTTCCCTTCATGTCTATAAACTAGGTATAAGTTGCAAATGCTGCTACAGCAGACAGCAGAATTGTCACAAATAAAGTCTTGTCTCCTGTTTATGCCCAGTCATTACAGTTGTTTACTCAGCTTGTTTTGGTTAACTGTCTCCAGAGTCTCAGTTAATGAACCTTCTACGAACACGAGCCTGTGTGTCGTTAAATTTAGCAAGAAATTCATTCCAGGGTATAAAATCAGTTGACGGCACTGGTTGAGGTTAAATGATTTTCTCCCAAGAACATCTCTCTGACAGTTTTCATCATTACTTCTGATTTGGGAAAACCCTTTTCCCCCAAATACTTCTGCTTTTCTGGAGCGTAAAATGAGATGGACAGAACTTATTTCGTGTGTGAGATTTAGCTGAGAATGCAGTTCAGGGTGAATGAGAGCGAGGGGAAAGGAAAGTGAAAGATTTTTCTTGCTGATTTAGAAATTTAGTGGACTTGGAGCCACACAACTTTGAGGAAATTAGACAGAGGATAGGCTAATTTTCATCAAGAATTCTTTGTAGTGTGTAATGCATTGGCACAAACAAAGACGCTACATGTTTTTAAACGAATGTACAGTATGTTGTCTTAAGCTTTTTAAAAACCGTCTCCTCAGTTCTCTCTCTAGATATGACATTATATCATTTTGTACACCTTTATTCTATCACCACACACCAAAATATATGTAGCCGTGTATTGCAACAACATTGTCAACTTTTGTATAGATTGAACTGGACCGTGTGAAGGATTAAGTGGCATCTAGTGTGTGGCTGCAGATTGAAACCAACTGAACACCCCACATCTCACGCAAACATGACGGTGCAACATGCAAGACAACGATTATGCCCTAATGAAAACATGATTATGAATATTACATTTAATTTCTGCCAATAGATCCTCCTGATGCCCCCCTAAATCCTTTACACTGGACCTCTATGTAGTTTTGTAGAAGAAATTCAAACTCAGAATTTTAATATTTACAATATTAATGAGGTAATAATACAAACTCCAATAATACAATACAATAATTTTTTTTTACATAACTGAATAAACAAGCTGTTCTCAGAGGAAAATAAGGTCCCCAGAACACTGCTTGAAGCTAGAAAGGTGGCAGGGTCCGCCAAATATAAACAAAGTAAAACAGTATGATTGTAATTGTGTTGTCCTTTAAGGTCAGTTTGTTTATTCAGTCATGAAAACGAAGTGAGTTTGTTTATTTAGTTTGTTCAGACATAAAAAATCAGTCAATGAGGATCTTTATCTTCTTCTTTCTCTTAAAATGTCTTCCACAAAACTACATAGTGCACCTCTAAAAAAAACAACAGAAATGTGCCATGCAGACCATCACCATATAAGTTACACATCCTGTATGTGCTACATACGTTTACCATGTTTTGCAATGCCTCTCTTCCATTTCAAAATACCACACTTCCCCATACGTTGCAACCCTTATCCTAATACCAATGGGTTGGTTAGACAAGATGCCTAGCCTCACTGTAGCAGTGAATGTGGCCAAGTCGTTAAAGTTTAGTGGCATCCTTTTCCAACTAGAGGCATTACAAGAATGTGAGCAGAAGGGTCCTTTCCCCAGACTGTTCCATACTACTGCCATTGTGGCTTTATGTCACTGAAAGCTCCTCTTTGTCTAGCAGTATCTTGAAATGCCCCAAACACATCCGATATGCTGAGCCTCATATTTTTGAATCAGGCCTTTAGTGAAGGAATTTGAGCATAAAGTGCATCAAAAGAACATAACACATTATATTACATTTTTCAAAAACCTCATAAAAGAATAATTTCGTTATCAATGTTTCAGATATGTCACTGCTTATCTACTGTTTCAATAGTCTGTTCTCTTGACTGGAATTGGAGAGCTCAGATTTCCAGTGTACACTATATTCCTTTTGTATTAAGCATCATACAAGTTTTTGTGACATGAAAACTGACTCAAAGTTCCCCATTGTGTCCTTTTCAGCCTTTATTGTCCCACCTGAGAGGTTTGCTTGCAGTGTATGAAAGGCCTTTACATCAGAACAGACTCACCCATCAGTAAACGGTACCATCGGTTACAAAAGGTGTCAAGCATAGCGGTAAAAACAATAAGGGATGGCATTACATTAAAGCAAAACCAATAAATGATACCCATTTTTTAAAGCTACTTCTACATTCATCCCAGTTAAGTGTTGCCTCTTGTTTTTTAATTTGTAAAGCACATTTCATTTCATAGTAATAGGATAGAATCACAGACCTTACTGCACTGATAAGAGTAAGCTCTTCACAGTTTACCACACACTTATCACCAACAATCACACATTTGTGCAGTCAGTAGTGTTTGTTTTGACATTGTTCTTGAGGTCTTGACCAGGTGTTTAAGAAGTGTTGTTGTAGTATCCACATGGCAGCGCCTGCCTTGTCCTCCTGCTTAAAGGACCATAATGATGGTGACTGGATTTAGAAGATTAAGCTCATGACTAATCAGGTCCTGATCGGGCGTTCCCCAACACGGTACCTGGCTTTGTATAGAACAATACTGATCTAAACAGGAGTCACACGCACAAGTTGTCACTTTCATTTTCTTGTGCACTGAAGGTTTACTATTGATGGCTATGCTTGGCACTAGGGATGTTCATGATTAATCATTAATCAATTAATTGACGTTAAGAATCAAGCAAAAAAAAATGTGTTGACTGACAATCAGAGATGGGCACAAACACAAAAAAAAGTATCTTGTTACAAATTCCAAATACTTGCTTGTCAAATAAAAAAAAAGAATTGACAATTAAAGACATATAAAAGACATTCAATACAAACTGATATTATTACACTTTCACACGCCTTTTAGAGCCTCAGTATGGGTTAGATTTTGTTGGGACAGTTGTTGAAAAGTAACAGATGGTAACTCTGCCATTAAAATTAAGTTATTACTATGTGTTATCTAGTTCATCACTCAAGTAACTTGTTGTTAACTTTATCTGTTCTTTTAACCCCTAATGTAGCCTGGTCTGATTTAGCATCGAACACACATCATGTTAGTGGTTGAAACAGTTTTCTAATGGAAAAAGTCCAACATCTTTCATATATTAATTATAACTGTACTATATTAATTATATACTAATGATTAACTGATAATCGTTTGTTAAAGCAGCAGCTTATCAATTAAAGAAATTGCAAAAAATCTGCATGCCGACTTTGCACTACTGGTTATACTACAAAAGCGCTGCATTACTCACTTCAATTAACCTTTGCCTGAAGAGGCAAACAAAATGTAATCAGTAATTTAGAGCTGCAATGAATAGTCATTTAGTTCATCAACAGAAAATTAATTGGCAATATTATTATTGTGTTGTGGCATGTGGGTTTAGCAAAACAAGTGTCTTGATGAAGTCACCATTGGGCTCCAGGTTATTGGGATGAGTATTTTTTGATTTTATCCAATAATAATAAACTTTATTTGCAAAGCTCTTTTCAAAACACAAAAGTTTTAAAAGGATTACAAAGGGCCTTTTAGGTCAGAAACAATACAGTACACACAGCCAATACAGAAATAAGAAAACATAAAATAGAACAAACAATCAAGATAAAAGCAACATAACAAATAAAAATTATAAAACCCAATATACAATAAAAGCACGTAAAAAAAAATGTAATACAAGAGGGATAGAAGCCAGATCAACAGCAGATTTACGATTAAAAAAGAAAGCCTTCCTATAAAAGTAAGTTTTGAGGAGAACTTTAAAAGAAGGAGCTGACTGTCCCTGTCTGAAGTTCCTCATACAGGGATATCCAACGCTGTGGAGCTTCGCTGGAAAACGCCTGAGTTTAATCAATACCAATCATTGTTAGTTGCAGCGCTACACTAAATGATGAAAGTGTTTTCATCTTGTTTTGATTTATGTGCAGTGTGACAAGCAATTTGTGTTGACAGTGGCAAAGTTTTCTGCAAAGGTTTTCACTTCACTTTCACTCACAGCAGCTTTATATGTGCTTTGGCATCTTTAGATCCTTTTCATGTGCTCCCAGGTGGCTGACTACGTCTTTAATTTATAGTTAATCCCCCTGAAAGGACTCCAAGTTTACCAACTAGACGGAACAGAACGTTAAAAGAGTCAAGTTTACACTAAATGTACTCCCCCTTTCTTTTTCCTTATTAGGTCAAGGAGAGTGGATCTATTAAATAGGCTAAGTGGAATACACTACCTGAATGGATTTAGCGCCCTGTCTTACAGTAGCTTAGATCTCAGTTGGCTTAAGACAGGGCAGGGATGATGACGTTGTTAAAGGATCTGAATTATAGATTACAGTGTGTGAGTGCACTGCATGGTTGCATGTGAGGGTGTCTACTGCTGAAGTGTGCAGAGCTGCTCAGTGGACTCAGTGGAGGGAGTTTCCCTGACACATGGGAGAGCACATCCTGTAGCTGTAACCACAGGGTGCTCCAGGGTCGTATGCAATGAACATGAAGACTCTCTGGCACACAACATATGTATCACTGCCTCTTGATAATCCTGCAATGCCACGCAGTTTTCTTTATCGGCCATTTAGATTTAGTCTTTGGCTTCACCTAGTCACCAAAATAAGGATATAAAATAAAACAAAATGTCGAAACATTATGTAGAACTGTTTTTTGTAGCAATTAAAGATTGTGTTATGATATGCGTCTGTATATTCTCTGTGAATTTGGCTACCATAGCTAGAGCAGCAACTAACAATTATTTTCTTTATCAATTAATCTGGTGAATAATCAATGTAAAATGTCAGAAAATGACAAATGTCGATCAGAATTTCCTAAAGCTTAAAGGAAAAGTTCACCAAAAAAAGAAAATTCAGTCATTCACTGCGCACTCCCATGCCGATAGTAAAGTAGGGTGTTGTTTCGTAGTGCAGTATTCTCCTAAACAACTGAACTAGATGGAGACGTGTTTTAAAACGTAAAAAAAACAAACAAACAAAAAAAATAGCTCCATACAGCTCGTTCTCTGCGATCGAAGTCACTAGAAGCCCTGAGATCCCAAATTGATTTGAAAAGACTTTAACATTTACACCCACTTCATATGGGGTGCGTGCTCACGCTGTTAGCTGCTACAGTAAAGATTTTGGCTTTAAAAGGAGTGTACATAACATCTTCTCATATCAATTTTGGATCCCAGGGTTTCAGGTGACTTGGATTACTCTGGATAAGATGTATGGAGCCATTTTATGTGGTTTTTTTTCTGTTGCTGTTTTCTGTCCCCATCTACTTCAGTTGTTTAGGAGAATGCTGCAACGCTGTTTTGTTGTGAATTGTATTGTGACTACAAAACTTCACCTGACCTTCCATTGGCAGAGGGATGACATGAATGAATTTACCCTTTAAGGCAATTTGTTTTCAGATAAACAGCGCAAAACCGAAACATATTCAATTTACCATCACAAAAAACAAGAAAAGCAAATCTCACAATTGTAGCTGCAACCAAGGTATCTTTTTTGCTTTCTTTTCTTTTTTTTTTTAGCATTTTTGCCAAAAAATAAATTATTTATTATAATAATTGGCTTATTCGTTTGATTTTTTAATACTTTTTATTGTTGAAAATACAGGCAGAGCACGATTGTTCTGTAGTCAGCATTTTTTTTAACAATACTGATGAGGGAAAAAAAGAGAAAGCAGAAACAAAAAACAATTGTACACTCGTCTGAATTAATAATGACAGGACAAAAGACAAACAACCCCCACCATCCCTTAAAATCCTTTGTATTTGGATTGGTTCTTAGCACTTAGTATTGAACAAAAGAAATAATATAAAAGTTTGAAAATTCAGTTTGAATGTACGGTAGGATGTAAACATGAAATTAGGTCCAGATGAAAGCAAAGCAACAAAGCCATCACATTTAGATGAAGTAAGGCATCTATAAAGGCTCCCCAGATCTTCCTAAATTGTGGATCTCTTCCTTACGTTGTAGAGGATCTTCTCTGGAATGCAGATCAGTATTGATCCAGTGTCTTTGTGAGGGAGGGAGGTCAGATATCTGGTTTACTAAAATGCATTTTTAAGTGCTATATTGTAGGCAACTGGACTTGTTTCAGTCCAGTTGCCTACAATATAGCACTTGGAATTGCCTTGACCTGGATGACTGAGAACCTTCAATCAACAATCAACCCATCTTCAGATTTAATCAAAATATTGAATTATCGAGTAACTACCCACAGGCTGAGAATACTGCTTGTCTTACCATCATGTGCTCCACTGTAACAATACTTTGCTCCATACATGATGTACTGTGGAGCTGCTCTACACATCTCTTATTTTCCATGATAGTGTTTTGAGTTCATCAGACTGCTTAAATGCCCGTAAATACCTCGTCTTCTGAATGTAACATTATCAACATGGAGATATTTTATCAAAAATATTGTGGTATTTATCCTTGGAAGTGTCCAATAAAATCCTCAGTATATCGGTTTCTGAATAGAGCAGGGTTTGTTTATCTGTTTGTTTTCTACTATCTTGCGATCGATGTATGTTTTATCAGTGCTGAGACCTCCTGAGAGCTTAGACAATTACACAGCACCACTGCAGGCAGTATAATCGGAGTCAGCATGGAGCAACACAGTACCATGCCTAATGATGAAAACAAGAACTCCCCGTTGCTATCTGAACACAAGGTTAACAAGATATTTTAAATCTAGTATATTTATTCAAGGTACAGCCCAGCCTGCCAAAGTTAACCAAGCATCCATAGTTTAAACCAAAAGTCGTTGCTTTAAGATAGTCAAGCTACTTTCCTACATTGATTTGGTATCCTCATCTAATTGCCATCATTATCAGGGTGGTAATTAGATGTTTAAGGATTTATGTTGCACCGTCCTGAGGGGTGAGCTCAGCCTCCTGCAGTGGAGGCAGTGACTGCAGTCAAATTGACATGATGATCTGCCACATTTCCTGGTTGTAAACAGAGTTCAGTGTCTGTAGAAAGTAAAGTATTGTTTGTAAACAGTGAAATAACTATTTTAATTTTAAGTAACTATACATTTACCAGTTATCAATGATGGTTATTATAAAGTGTTACCAGCCTTAATGGACACAAAAACACGAAAGAACTTCTCCAGTGTCAGTGTTTGGTCTGCCCGTTCTGGGCTACTGTAGAAAAATGGCGGAGCAATATGGTGGACTCCCTCTGTAGGTATAAAAGGTTCAGTTTCAGATGATTATACACCTAATGAAAACGTAATCATCAATATCATAATCAGAAGTATTCAATTCTGCCCCTGAATGCCCCATAAATTCTACACCTTCAACCTCTCATTAGTCAAAAGTAGTGTAATTGGCTCAATTCAATATAGGTTAGTGCTGAAACAATTAGTCGATTACTCAATTTGTCCATCGTAAATATGATAATGTCTCAGGTTCCGGCTCTCAAATGTGACGACTCGCTGCACTAGTCTAATAGCAAGCATAATGAAAGGCTTGCTCAGTAATGCACATGAAATGAGAAGAATCTTAAAAACCCACACCCAGAATGTCTCAGGGCGTCCCTACTGAGCATCTGTGAGTTAGATTAACATACTGAAATTGATGGAGCTCTGCATAGTTCAGTCGCACGTCCCTTCAAGGAATAAACCAGACTAAGTGTTGTTTGATTTGAGACAGTGTGGCTCTGTGTCTGGTATAAGCAGCACTGCGACAGAATGAGGAAAGTGAGGTAGACGCGATGGTGTAACTTCCTGACCTTTGTTTTTTTCAGATGAACAGCAAGCTGTGAGCGTGTGTCAGAGGATGCTGCTGATCCGCGGGGCCCAGTGCTGAGGGAGGTCCACGGAGCCAACTGGTGCCCAACATGTCTCACCACCAACAATACCAGCGTGGCCCCCATGGCCGCACCATGAGCTCTGAGGACAGGAGTGGCACGCCAGTCAACAAGACCACCTCCACACCGGTTCACAAGAGCGCCTCTTCCTCTTCCTCTTCTCAGCGCGACAGCCGGCAGGTAATTGCCAGGCCACAGGGGAATCCATCTAGAAGTAGTTGCCAGGGAGAGCAGCACTTTGAATGAATGTGGCTTGAGCAGGCAATATAGAGAGGAGTGAATATTATTTTGAGTTGCTGCAGTCTTCTGTCAGTGCCATCCTCTTGCGAGACAGAAAAACAAAGATAGAAGGAAAGTGGGACAGGAAACATGAAATCATGAAATATTAATTCAGCAGTTACAGTGTGTGGAACAGAAACAGTCAAAACTATCATGCGATGACCTCTGTGTTTTTGTAAAAATCAGCTGCCATCAGCCAGCGTCACCATTTGTACAACAAATGGAGCAGGTTTTCTCCAAACAGCCTGCACATGCTTTATGTTTGCAGTTAGTGTATTCCTTGTGGTATTGTCCTCCACTTTGCTGCCTAAAGCTGGGCAGACGCCGAGCATTTTGTTGACCTTGTACATCGTGTTGTTTACAGCTTTTAATCTGCCTTTCAGTACTGCCAAGACGTATGACCTCTGTGCTCACACTTAACGTAAACAGCGGCAAATCCAATAATGTTTATTTAAACAAGATGATTGCATCCTCAAAAATGTTGACAAAACCAGAAAGGCAGCAATACCTCATGCAATTTAAAACAGGAAGAGAACACAGAGTTGCATAACAAACTGGAGGTTTGTAAACTCCTTCATGCTAAACAAATTACTGAACATTTACACAGTTATTATTATACAAATATACGTAAACACGTAGTGCATGTTTTGGATCTGCGTTAGGATGTATGTAAGCATCAGCAACAAGATAGTGATGATAATGTGGTCAGCATCTTCATATCAAAAGTTAGACATCAGGGAAACCGGTCCATCAGCTTTGACTGTGTCCGCACCAGACACCAATGTTATAAACACAGAGCTCTCCTCGTCCAGCTGTAGTCCTGCGCTCTCGGCTCAGAACATGGTCCGCCCGTCGAGTGCAACAGCTTGATCCAAGATGTTGTGGTGGAGACAGGTCTCTGTGGGCACAAAGCTAAACGCTAAAACTAACACTAATCTGGGAGCTAACAGCACAAATGTAAACAAGCTAGCAGCTGTTTCCTTTTCTTTTGCAGGTATTTAGCCATTGAAATGCCAGGGCTCGCCTCGTCATGCACAAACCAAGTTTCCCAACACTATTTTGCATGTACCGTCGTTGCATCCTGGATTCAACGCTGTCAATGACGATTGTGATTGGTTTAAAGACATGTAAATGCAATTTGATGCAGATTCTAGATCTGTCTTAAGTTTTCGTCAAGCAGAAATGGATGGTTTGAAATTGAGAGTGATACAGAGCTATTCAATTTGATATTGGTGTGGCTCGCCAGTGGTATGCGCTCTACTGAGTGCCATCATTGGGTCAGGTAATCAGGGGTCATGAACCTCCTCAAACTAGCAAATGACGACCGATCAGCCAGGAATTCAGCCAGATTCTAATTTGGGGTTAAAATCTGGTTTAATCCGTACAGCGTCAGTCGAGGTTAATGGTCAAAGGATTTCTTTGACTAATTGATAGGTTAAATCTGTCATTTTGTTTCCCTGTTTCAGATGAATGAGATGAATTCGGGCATACAGAGATTTCTCCTCTGATAAGGACTAATGATTAATAGTATTCCTGTGAAAAGTCCATTAGGAAAAAGACTAATGGACTATCAACCCAACACCTTATCAACTGATTAGAACACTAACACTAATCAGCTAAGAGAAAGCAGCCTTAATTCCCTGGCTAGTAAATAAAAACCTGGCAGAGGCATGGTAAACAATGAGACACGCTCGTATTTCACAGTTCACAGGACAAGTGCTTCAATTTAACCCCTGTTGTAAGCCATCAGAAGCCCCCAGCCCTCTTTACCTCACCGAGCTGCTGTGTCACGCAGAAACAGGACACCGAAACTGGAATCTCTGACATCACAGCTTTTCCATCGGCGCTGGGCGATGCATATTTCATGAGGGACAGGCGGAGGCTCGGTGCTCCGCTGAACATGTGGCACGCTCTGGTATGCTGAGCGGGAGCCCAGCTTGTGTCCGCGGGAGATGGCTGGGAGTCAGTTTGAGAAATGGGGCCCTGTATAAAGCGCGCAGTCGACGGCCTGCATCTCGGTGAGGCAGACTGTTAACCCCTCTGTTCATCGTGCCTTTCTTTAATGTCGCCTACTTGCTTCTGATAACAAGGCCCTCGTGGGTGAAAGGGTTCAGCATTTCAATTCCCCGACGCTCCATAATCTTAAAGACAGCTTAATCTGAGAGCAAGGTTATCTGTTTGCTTTTCTTTTCTTATTCATCTCTTTTAATGTGTTTAATGAAGTCGGGTAATGCAAGCCAACGAGGCAGCCACTAAGATAGCAGCAAATGGAAGTATTAGTCCAGTAGATTACTTTTGTGCACCTGCTTGATGAAGCCCTCAAGATAGTCAATGGGATTTTGAAAGGATCAGCAGCACATGAAGAATTTAATGAGGAATTAGTTCTTGATTGTTGCAGCTGTTTTGTGTCTTGTTTTCAGCAGTGGTCGCTAAATGATGTGGTGATTTACCTGTGGGCGATCCAGAGACTCGATGTATCAACTACAGAGGCAGGTGTATCACTCAAAACCACAGAAATCCTCTTTGGTTTGATTCAGCTGTCTCAGGCCTTTAGCTCACAACCACTTGCCTATAAAAATATACAAGAAAAGAAAGATCATAAGTCTCCTGCAAGTACATTTTGAGAGACACTGACAGTAAAACAGAACTGAAAGTGTGTTTGGCCTTTAGACATTTCCATTTTTCAATTTCAATCTGATTCTGATACCTGAATTTGGACATCGTCCAACACAACTTCTACCCCTCAAGCTGTTGGCTTTACACATTGCAAGCTGTTGTCTTGCTTTTCTGTGTTTCAAACACAGAGGTCCTGCGATAATAGTAGGCCGTGTTAATAGGCATGTCAGTGATTTGGCGTTGTATTTTACTCTGTCTGTCTGTTTTCTGTTGTCAGACTACTAAACCAGTGAGAAGTTTGATCGTGGCTCATATTATGTTGAACAGCAGTCAGATATATTGATGTTTGAAATGAGTGACAGAGAAGGTTAGGAACATCAAAAGATTGTCATATTCAAGTAAAGCCACAAAGCATCTGATACTTTATCTAAATGAGCTGCCAATGTGTATTTATTCTTGTATGCAGAAATTGGGCAAAACAAGTCTAAACTATATTATTAATGTGGCTGCTGAATAAAAGACACCCTGCTTCTGAAACATTGATGTTGGTGTTGATGTCCAGGAGATAATGTCAGTAAATATGGCTAAAATATAGACACACTTTCATGTGCGGATGTGCCGAAAATGCAGACAGGGGTGGGGATTTCCAAATAACATCCCCTGGTAATACAAGCCCTGTGCGAATAGGGCTTAAATTCTCATTGACTGCTGAAAATCTTTGTAGAACTGTGCTGATTAATTAATTAACAAACCACTATTGGATCAGCACAGTCCCAACAGCACAGTTACGAATGAATATGGTGTGATAGGGAGCTGTGTAGCACTTCATCCAAACCTTCCTCACTGTGTTTTTAGGTCAAGATAAAGTAGAATATATAATACGTTAAACTTCAACAAAGATTTCTGCTGACAATATCCAAACATGCACCTCTGATCCATGATACCACTGTGCTAGCTACTACTACAAGCTAATTGTCAAGTGCAAGGTTAGCTAGTCATCCAAAATTACATTTTGATTGGATTAATGTATGTGTACACCCTCAAGTTCAAGATGAGTCACCTAAAGTTTATTAGGAAGAGAAAAAAAATTTGATTTTGGTTTGACTTTCTTGACGTATTTGCTATGAACCAAGATACAACTGGTTAATCAACACAGGTACCTGTAATCCTTTTATGTTAGTGAAAGAGGAAGGTGTTCAAGAAAAGGCTAAAAATAGATTAATATTATTGCTGACAAAACAATCTCAAGTCTCTTTAGAGGCTGTTTAGTGGTAGTTGTGGCTTTCTATCATATCACATGATCTTCCACAGCAGATAGAGTTCGCCCTGTCGTCATGAAATTTGCAGAGAATTGTTTGCAGTTTATAGAAACTTAAGGTCAAACGTTCAATCTTGACCTTGGAGACAGTAATTACAAAGAAATATTGCCACAATGTCCATTTAGTAGCTGTTCTGAAGCTTTCAATTATATTACATGCGCTTCCTGACAACTTAATGTGTCGATCTTCTTAACAGCATCTTAGTGGATCCTCTTCAGGTCGAGAATGGGCTTTTATTGTGAGGATATCTCCAGCAAATATCAATGTTTTTGAACATTATATACATTATGCACTTTCATCATGTATTAACATTAATGGCAGTGTTTTCCTGCATGAGAGCCTGTGCAGGCAGTTTTCAGTGATATAATGGCGGTGGACCGCTGTAGAGAATATACAGTTCATCGTCCCCAGGGACATCTGGGGCGCACACTTCACACTGAGAAAAGACCTTTGCTGGCTTGGCCGAGCCTCAGTTTTTGAGGAAAAATGAGAGTGGGGCATTTCGTTTGGGGGAAAGCCTTAATGAGATCCAGACCCCATTTTCAAATCAATACATGTCACTTTCCCCTCTGCTGACGACTACTGTTTACTCTGGAGACCCTCATGAGAGCAATTAGAGGCACCACCTGCAGTAAGCACCGACACACACACACAAACACACATTGACACGTTGATCCAGGATGTTGCTGCAACAATCATTTTCTTCTCTTGCTGCTTGTCATTTCCTGGTTAGATAAGATGCTAGCAGCTCAGAGATGGAAGGAGCAATAGATTTATGAGGAAATGTATACGTTGATTTATGAAAGTTGGGAAATCAGCGATTATCCAGCGATTATCAGCTCCTCTAAAGTCAGATAGTGGCTGTTTTGATGGTAATGACCTGAATATACAGACATTACTGCAGATGAAAGAATGATGGAGCACTTGTTCAGACAACTGTCTCAATCGGCATCTGCTATCTCCTGTAAAGACGTCTTCCTTAAAATTGTA
Source organism: Pagrus pagrus (assembly GCF_965226575.1). Lineage (NCBI taxonomy): Eukaryota > Metazoa > Chordata > Actinopteri > Spariformes > Sparidae > Pagrus > Pagrus pagrus. The sequence continues at coordinate 17,775,361 of NC_140193.1, forward strand.
TTTTAAAAAACTGGATTTATTGTTTCAATGGCCAAGTTATCATAGTGACGAATGTTGCTGCTTTGACATGGCTGATAATATAATTTTCTTCAGCACACAACAGACCAACTCAAATACAGAGGCGATGGTCTTGATAGAGAACAGAAATAAAGTTGAAAATGAAATGCGTATCAAACAACAACAACAACACACAGAGGTGGGTTTTTAATCTTCACACAGTCTGTGCAAGTGGTGACAATCTTCCATGAATATTTGAGGTTTCAACTGAAGTTATGCCATGTTTTAACCGCATCTACATTAACCAGCTTAACCCCTTTACAGTATTAATTAATATGAAGAGATAGTTCTAAGTGCTGTATCGTGGGCAACTGGACTTGTTTCAGTTGTTTGAAGACGTTTCAACTCTCGTCCAAGAGGCTTAACTAACTAACTAACTGGAGCAGCCTGCAACTCCCCTCCAGTTAGTAAGAACTATATAACTAACAAATAGTTTCTACACACAAAGGGAGGCACAGCAGCGCTCCTCCCCCTCCTCAGTTTATGTTTTCATATGCAGTCAAACAGAGTTGTTGATGGGACAGATGATAGTGAAATGTCGGGGCACAGGGGTCAGAGGGTCCAGCAGCTAAGGATCACATCCCTGTCCCTCACTGAAGACGAGTGTCACTGGTTAATATGTGCCAGGCCCTGGTGCACCTGGCTCTTAAAGGGAATGGGAGACAACACTTGGATTAGTTTGATTTATGTTCCGGCCAAAACACACCTACGAATAATTCAGAGTCTACAACCCCTTTGCGCCGTGCGCCACACTTTGCGCCCAGATTATCTTATTATCTATTACTTGGACACGCCCTAAATGCACTAGCGCGCTGTACTTTAGACCATGCCCTATAGACCATCTAAATAGGGCCCCTTAACTGAAGGTTGTTTTTTTTGAAGATACTGAGTTTGCCTGGTCAAGAATGAACATTCATATTTCAGTGAATCACTCGCCACAGTTCCCGTCCTCTCCCATCCCATCCAAAGGTGTTTTCATTGAGTCAGCCACAGCATCTCTCCCACGAGTCAGCAAGTCACACATGTGGACTGTAGTTCTGTTACTGAATCTGTGTCGTTGACACAGAGCATGAGACTGTGATTACACGCAGTCTCTCAGGGTGTTAATTTCTAATCCAAGTGGAAGCCCCCCGCCCCTCCTACTCTTCAGCTTTACTGCTGAGCCAGCCAGACAGTGCAGTGAAATCCATCCTCACAACACGTCCTCTGTGGTTAAATATCATTGTTCAGTGGTGATTATGGAAGACGGGGTGGGAACATGTTGCAGTCAGAATATATCGTTTCATAGCACAGTATTGTTGAGCGAGTACAACAGAAGAACACATTTTCAAACAGCGTTTTGTGGGGAACACAGTGTTCGTTGTAATAAAATACATACATACAGTGAAAAGACATTTCTGAAGTTATACAATTGTATAATAGATTGACTGGAGGGCACACAAAATGTTAAGAGTTTTAATTAGAGATTATCAAATTCAGATGAGATACTCACAGATCGCCACAGACATCTACCACCTCCACCTCTCCACTACCTTTACCTACTGTCCCTGACCCCCCCTGCCCTCCATCCACCCTCCGTACATAACCTTTATTTAATCACGTAATCTTATTAAGATCAAGTTCTCTTGTCTCGAGACAGCAGAGAGAAAGAAAAACAAACATAGCCAGACATAACATAAGCACATAAAGCGGCAATCACAGACACTAAATCGATCTTGGAACCCATCAGCTGATGACTTTTGCAGATATTGTTTGGTAGAAATTATTACTAAATAGACTCAAAGTTTCCTGCATTGAAACATGAAGCGCAATGATGAAAGGCATCAAGTTGTTTAAAGGTAGAGCGAGCAGCAGGAGAATAAAGGATGTCTCCATAGTCAGTCACAAACATGATGGTGGATTTTACGGTTATTCTGTTCTCAAGACAGAAATAGGCTTTAGACAGCTGAGCCGTCTGTATGGAACAAAAAATTATTTTTCCAAATCGATAATGGTTGCTCTTAGATTCTATTTAAAGGGCCATTGAAACGTCATCAAGGGCTTTTAAAAGGTTGTAAGCTGAGTGTTTGTGTCATTGCTGGTTAGTTGTTGCTGAAACTTGAGCTGCTCGGGTTTCAGCCTCTTATAAATACAAATTGTAGACCGGTGGGTGTCTGCCATCTGTGGCCATCATTGCAAAAGTTTTATTTTATCTGCAAGCTCGAGATGGCAGGTTAATTTTCTCAACATTAAAGAAAAAATCTTGTGACTATAAAAGTCATTTTTACTATAAATTGATCTGATTATTATTGATAAATCTTTTGGTCTTTAGAATGTCAGAAAAATGGTGAAAAGCATCCTTTGTATTTTTCCAGATTTCGAGGAGATGTTTTTTTTTCATTTCCCATGTTATTTGACCAGCAATCCAAAACCTAAAGATATTACATTTACAGAGACACATCAAAAGCAACAAATCCTCACATTTGAGAAGCTTTTAGCAGCAAATGTTCCGTAGTTTTGCTCATAAAAGGACTTAAAAAATGAACTGATTATCAGAATAGTTGCTGATTAATTCTCATCATTGCAGTTCTACGTTTAATAAGACACTGATCTTGAAAAAATAAGTCTTTTTCTAAAGATCATGGGATAGTTAACCTTTTGTTTACAAGTGAAAGTGAGATATTTATTTTGTTATCTCAAGTATACAATCTGTTGTTTTCTTGAGACAACAAGATAATTAAGTAATTAACATAAGAACACACCCGTTATCCCGCGATAACAAGATAATTAACTTGTCGGCTTGATATAAAGTGACATGGTAAAGCAGTGACAGTTGTCCTCTCTAGGCCTGTATTTTGTTTATTTTGGGTAATTAATGATTCTGTAAGAACTCCAATTGAAGATGAAACAAATATGTCTGTTTCATTGTTTTATCACTCATTTTAATACAGCGTTATGTTTTATTGCGCTGTGAAGACAGAAATAAAATGAAATTGGTTATGTTGTGTTTATCCTCCAGTGTCCAGTGGAGAGTCCTCCAGTGTCTCAGCAGCAGTAGTGAACAGTAGATCAGATGTGTGAGAGAACTTGTCATCAGAAGTGGGCTGGTGTACTGATATTTATAGTGCTGATTTAGCCTAAGGTGTCCCCAAGGAGTGTTTGTCCTTCCTGCTGCTGAGGGAGACCTTAACTGTAATAGTTTGATTCATGGCAGCGTTAAAAGATCTTCTGTGCGACAGAGTGTCTCTGCAGGTGGCGGACCCAATCAGACTTGGCCTATAGAGCTGATACAAGGAGACTTTGATTGATTTACTTGACTTGGGATAATCAAAGTCACTTAACTGTTCACTGCCATTTTTCTTTAAAATATACTGGCGTCTAGCTCCCAATCTGTTAGTGCTGTGTTGGTGTTGTCCCTACAACAACAGTCGGGCGATGTCTATTGAATTGGCATACGACAATGTCCCCACTAAACATTGTGATGGATGGTAACATTGTTTTTTTAGGGGGTTTACTAAGTGTTTTTGAATTTGAGACAGTGTGTCTGTTCAGTGTTGCTGTAATTAGCTCAACACTATAGTCACTGCTGTTTCCCACTGTCGCTCTAACCCACTGATATCTACCCAGCAGAGAAAACTGTCTCCTGTCACCACAGACATACATCCTCATGCAGGGCCATCGTCTCGGCACCACATGTCTGTAACTTATATTTGTTCGGCCTCAGAAGCTTGAAACAAAGATAGCCAGCCAGCTACACTGAGGAAGCTAAACTAAGAAACCGCAAACACTAAGAAACACACTTACAGCAGCCCACAGAAAAGATAACAATCAACCAATGCAACAGAGCGTCGTCGGTTCGCCTGACACAACAATAAGAAGAAGATCATAAACAGGAAATAGAGATGTAACATTAGTGTATTGAGCAGCAGCAGCTTTTAAATCTCACTCCCACATGTCACAAACTCCAACAGCTCCTGCCGTATGGCAACTCTGAGAGGACGCACAACTTTTTTCTGCTCTCTGGTGGGGGGGGAATTTTAAATGAAGATGTAGCGATGGTACAGGGCTCAGAAGACAATGACTGTCAGCCATCGGCAATGGACAATGGCATCGTCTATCAGCCCAACCCTACCTAATAATTAATGCTGCTCCAGGGCCATTATTGCATTGGACCAATCATGTCATAGTATACGAATGAAAGAGCAGAAAAATATGCTTAGTTTTATTAATTCAGACGTGTTTTATGTTGTAAAAGGGTCTATTTTTAACCTTAACTATGCTTTCCTTAAACTTAACCAAGTATGAAAACTATAAAGAAATAGAATATAAATGAACTTACAAACCACAGTCTGATGAATGTGAGTCTTCAGTCAAGACAGCTGGCTCCAGGTGTGGCTTTTTCTTAAGTTAAAACAATGGTCCCAGAGGAACATGAATTATGATGCTCCAGGAACAACACTGAGTAGCAAAGCTATGACATCACAACAGCGCGATTGGTCAGTTGCAATGATGGTCCTGGAACAACATTGATTATGGTCCATCTTTTCGAGGGAGACATGGAACAGTACAAATCAAGTCACAGTTATTCAGTATCAATTGAACAAGCTCATGGAACAAACCTTTTAAAGTCTTGACACAGTAAAGCAGACAGCTTCATACTGAGTCTGCCACAAGATCCTTCATTAGAGAGGGTGAATTCACCAAGAGGGACGGCTCACTCAGCTTTAAGCTATTCTGCAGTGAGATCAATGAATGTGAGCAGAGTGCAGGAAATCACTTCCATTTTCAGGCTTCAATAACTAAAGCAAATTCTCTGACTGTAGCAGTAATTTCCATATAAACTGTTGGCACATACTTTGGTATTTAGGTGCAGCCAGAGGCCGTCTACGAACTGCCCCTCTCATTTATTTCATTGATGGTTTGGATCTTAATACAATGCCCAGGAAAGTGCAATGAATTGCAATATCTGCAGCTGGAGCCATACTTTATTTAGTGTGGTATTGATTTCTCATTTTAGAGCCAGCTGAAAGTCTGTTTGTAACACTGCAGATAACACACAGGAAGTTTGTTTGAAGGGTTTCTTGCAGGCCGCTGCCTGTTAGTGCCTGTCGGGAAGGCTGTTATGGTCTAAATACAGAAGCTGTTGAAGATATTTTGATAATTTCACAGGCAACATTATACTGCTGAGTTGTTAACTGATAATGACATAAGTGTTTCGAGCACAATAAGTGACTGCTACCGTCTACGATATGATTGCTCTGAATGCTAGGGTACATTCTGCTAATGAAGTGAGCTCCTTGACTTCCTCAGTCGCACAGGCCACTGAGAGGAGGGGAGAAACACGACCTCATTACCACACAGATCTGTTTGCCTGGTCATTAGATTAAACAAGCGCTTGTCTCCTTCTGTTAAGTGTCCCACAGACCAAGGTCAGGTGTCGTAACGCTCACCGGACGAGCTGTCTTGAAGGTCGTTGCATCACACCGTGCAGAGTCACAGGCTGTTTTTTGGCTTCCCAGAGAAGCCTGTGCTTGTTAAGTTATGGGTTTTGCCCTGGAGGCTCTACCACTACTGATTCAAGTATGAAATTAAAAAATCTGACCTACTTCACCATCATTACATTTAGATGTATTCCATTTTATTAATATTTGACTTAATCTGATGGATAACTGCCCAAAAATAGATGACTGCATGTCATGTTGAGATTTTGCCACAGAGGTAGACCATAATGCAATGCATTCATAAGATAAGTTGCGTGTCAGTAAAAAAATGCTAATCTTACTTTTTCTTGACTCTTGAAGCTCCATTTTCTTTTTAAATGGTTTCAGTTAAATACAGTTTCATACATTATTCCTTAGGGCTCGTTTTTGAAAACAATGAAAAAGTGTCTCTATCACATGAAATATTAAGGTTAAAGTTAAAACTTTGATGGACTAAAATTAAAAATTCTTACTTTTTAAAAAAGGATTTCAACTCTCAGAAACCAGCACATTTGCTTCACCAGGACTGTGTGGGTGTGACTTGGAAAACATTAGCAAACAACCCAACAACAACGGTCAGATTTTGATTAAACTTCTAAATCCTGATTGGTGAACAGATGTGACATCAACTTTTTCTAATTAAGCCCTACAAACTTCAAACCACTAAGAAACACAAAAGAAACAAAAAAAGACAAAACCATTCCTACATTTGCCGTTTGTGTTAACGTAGGTCCACCTCATTTAATTAAAAGCTGATTGAGGAAAAAAATTTTAAATCATATGAGCAGTACGCAAACAAACATTTAATAAAAGTTTATAACACAGTGTCCTGTAGTTGTGTGCAGCTTTAAAGGTGCAATATGTAAGAACTGACCATGTGTTGAATTCATACTTACAACAAACAGGAAGCAGCGTATCACCAGGACAACCGCTAACTGCTGCCAACTGTTAATTTGTGAATGGTTTCAGCAACATTTTTTTTACATATTGCACCTTTAAAGACATGTTTAAATGTTTATAAACGTACAGCGTTTGTAAACAATACTAACTTCCTCTAAAATATTCATCTGCTTACAACCACATTATAATGTGTTTAAAAAAACCTGTTTTAATTGTCAATTCACTGCTAAATGCTAAAAGGGGGGCTGGGGGACCAATAAAAAACATAGAAAACATATTTTTGATAACAAAAAACATTTAAAATGTTGGGAATGAGTACCTTGGTTTTATTAATAATATACAAAACAATTTTTGTAGTCAGCTGATTGATGATGGCGGGGCTACCCAGCTGGCTTAGCGTTACTAGAGACAGCTGCAGGGAAACATGTCAGTTACAGCATTTCAAACTTGTACACAAAATAACTTCTAAGAGACACTGAATAGTTCATGTCAGGCCAGTACAGCAGGATGCAGATGATCCTTGTCTGTTCCCAGACATTTTGCTGTGATCCCATGACTCCATCTGTCCCCCCCCAGTGGGAGCGAAGCTGTGATATCTTACCTGTCCCTGTCTGACCCTGGCGTCCCTTTACTCCAGAGGCGTCACTTTGATTTACAGACCCTCTAGTAGCAGGAAGAGCACAGTCAGGAGAAAGCTAATGGAGTGGAAATGCTGAGAGAGCAGGGAGAATTTGAATGGGGTAGTTTTTCTTTTAATATGTAGTACAAGCTAAAAAAAAAAATAGAAAAAAATATATATTCTGTTGTTTTCTTCGGTCCTTCACGACAGCAGCATCTTTTCTTTTTATTACAGCAAGTGTTTCCTTCCTATTCTGGTGGAATGAATGTATTAGTTCTGACACAGAGCTGTATTTTTATTCCTCTCCAGGAGGCAGACAGCTGGGAAATCATTGAGGGGCTGAAAATCGGTCAGAGCAACGTCCAGAGGCCTGATAAGCACGAGGGTTTCATGTTGAAGAAGCGGAAATGGCCCCTGAAAGGCTGGCACAAGGTAAGATCCACAGGCAGAGCGAGACACGGAAAGCTTTTGTTGCTGGAAAATCACTTTCAAACACAGCCGCTGTTTGAATGTTAAACAGTTTGCTGTCTAGTAAAGTGCGTCTGCGTGAAAGAAGTTCTCCTTTTTCATGCCTCACCCTGTCTGGGCCTCTTCTGTTTCCTTTAAAGTCACCGCCGTCAGCATCAGCAGAACTGTTGTTTTCTCATAACACATGAATACCAGTGGAAGCAAGTCCCTGATGTTCGCATATTTGAACTCACAACACTGCAGAACACACAGATCCAATGTCCTGCAGCTAATTATGACATGATAAATAATAATAATAGTGATATAAACTGGTACAATGTGATCTATATTCAATGTCTGCACTTCCTGTTTTTTAACCAACACATTATTTATGTGCTTATTTTCTCTGCAGCGTTTTTTTGTTCTGGACAATGGTATCCTGAAGTACTCCAAGTCCCCCATTGATGTAAGTAACCCTGACTATAACCCACAGGCAGATACAGGGCAGCCTGGCCTGACATCAGCTCGGCCTGGCAATGAGTCAGCAGAAACATCTGCAGCACGGGTCATGATGTTGAATGTGTTTTCTGCACGCCATCCCACTTTGCACGAAAGCTCGAACTTTCCGGACTAAATGGAAATGTAACACATGACTGCTACAAAAGAAACAGGCACACTGTGGAGCGCTTGTACTGACTTGTTTAAGTCATCTAACCTCCATCAAGTGTCAGTTAGCCGAATGGTTAAGGCACTTTTATCTGAATGTTTTTCGTGGCTGCAGTGCAGTTGGTTTAATTGCTCAGTGCTAGGTCTACACAGGAAGTTTAAGGCCTACTTAGAACCCAAACTCTGATTTAAGACTGAGGAAAGAAAGAGTTATTTAACTTGTTAGTCGAGCCTGTGGGACTGTTGTCTGATTGATAAAGCTGATATTCTTCAAATCAGATATGAGAGGGGTCTGATGTAACTGTACTAGTCAGAGACAACAGCTTGTTAGTATAAGCAATCTGAAAATTTGTCTCAATTGTTTTGCAGATACATAGAAGTTGAGCTTTAAGCTGAACTGAGAGAAACTGTACCAGGCACTGATTTCATACCACATAACACTCTGTATCATAGATTGAGAAATCAATAACAGGGTTAGGGTTAAATGACCTCCGTCTCTTTAACTAAATGCGTTGTTGCAGCTTGCTACAGATATAACCTATATTTTCACTCCAAGATAAAGCATGCTTAAATATTTATAGGAGGAAACTTGTTCAATCTGTGTGAGAGTTCACCTGAAGGCCAAAATGTCTTCTTTGTATTAATAATAAGTGAATTATTTTCACACAGTAATCGATCTGCACAATACTGACGAATACCAGTTTCATCCTCAGTATTATATCAGTTTTACAATTGTAGAAAATACCCCCAGTTCAGTTCCACCTCTCCCCTTGTTTCCTGTCTGCTTCTCTAATAATGATAATAATAATAATAATAATAATAATAATAATAACTACATAAATCTTTCCTGCATGGCGTACTACAACAGCACATTTCTATCAGGTGAGCTCAAGCACCTCTTTATTAACATCATCTGTCACCTTGCAAATGTGTTTGTTTAAGCTAGATATCATTTATTACTATTAACTACATAAAATACTATTTTTGCAATACAAGATCTAGTGGTTCTGGATTTTTTTCATGAAGTAAACTGTACTAGACGTTTGTGGTCAATGCCGATATCACTATTAAGAAGTGTTAAGATATAAGACATTCTCGGCCAATAAACACACATTTTTCTTCAATTATCCTTCAAATGTTAAAATGTTGATAAATCAGTTAGCATTCTTATTTTTGTCTTTCATTCTACATGTGAATATATATATCTCTTTTACCAAAGGATAATTGTTTTTCTCAAATTATCGAAAATAATTACAATACCAAACACGATATTTCCAGTTCCCTACAGCGACCCACTGTAAGTGCAGAAGAAGCCCCTTGCGTACAGTTCGCCCTGGTTGAGAATCCCTGACTTAAACAATTTATTGATTATCACAATAGTTGCTGTTCTGTTGATAATTTTACCAGATGAAGGTCTGAAAAGTGAAACATCAATGGAAGAAAAAAATTATCAACAGCCGGGAGGTTTCTGTTGTTTTTGTGAAAGAAGTTTGTTGTAATTACAGATAAAAATAAAGTGTGTGCAACACTGACTAACTGTAACCTTGAGTGAACTGAGTTAACTGAAAAAAATTGTGTCCCTAGATTCAAAAAGGCAAACTTCATGGCAGCATCGACGTTGGCCTCTCAGTCATGTCCATCAAGAAGAGGGCCCGTCGTATCGACCTGGACACCGAGGAGCATATCTATCACCTCAAGGTAATACTGATGGGAAGAGTCAATACTGTGATTTCAATGCTGATGAACAGGTCAATTAAGTTTAAAGCTGTCCGTCCTCTTCTTATTAGGTCAAATCTCAAGACATCTTTGATGCCTGGGTGTCAAAGTTGCGTCATCACCGGCTTTACCGCCAGAACGAGATTGTGCGATCTCCGCGGGAGGCCACCATGCGAACGTTTCCTCCCCCAGCTGCCATTGAGTCCCCCCAACCTGCTTCGAGTGTGGTACGGGAAGCCAAGGTGAGCCCTCTCACCCCCCTCCTCATAATACCACAGACTGTGCTTGTAAATAGGGTCGCAGCTCATGATTATTTTCATTATCGGTCAATCATTTGATTTAAAAAATGTTTGAAAACTGGGGCTTCACAATTATAACAGCAATTTGATGAAGTACTGTGGTGCTGCAGAGATGCCCTGGCCCACAAAACTTGTCCAGATGTAAGAAAACATGTTTGTTTGGTACAGACCCCAACAAATCATATCATGATTTTAATCATTTTTTCAGTGCAAAAATCATCATTCCCACCAATTGTGAAGCATGTCGTGTGAGTGTAATATCTGTCAAAATAATCACAATATGATTTTTTTACCATGTCGTGTAGCCCTAATGAAAAAAGGGACATGTTTCATCTTCAATTTTCTCATTTTGTCTGGACAACACAAGACCACAGATATTTTATTTCAAATCATATAAAACAGAGATTCTCACATTGAAGAAGCTGGAACCTGACACTATTTGACATTTTTGATTGAGACCGATCCTCCGTCTAAGTTTCATGGAAGTGGATTCAGTAGTTTTTGTGTAATCCTGCTGACCAACCAACAAACAAATGGCCCCAGCTGAAACATAACCTCCTTGGCGGAGGTGATTATAAATGATCAGAATTATTGCTGATTATTTCTGTAAAAATATGAGCAGAAAAACTAAAGCCTAACAATCCAGATTTTGATGTTACAATGGGCCTTTCTAACCACAGTAGCCTTAACATTTTTAATGCTTCTACTTTGTATCAAGCTTAAAAGCAGACTCTCTCTCTCTGTGCGCTGAGCATAGTGCGATTACTTATTCAAGAAGGGTATGTCACGGGGACTGAGAGATTGCCTCGTTCTGTTTTTACTGGAAACTGGGAGAGTGTACCAAAATGTCATCCAGACAAGAGGAAGTAACATTTACAGTAACGACAGGAAGGCTTTATAGTGTTACCTGATTTTACACCTTTCATTTTGTACTTTCAATTCTCCTATTTAAAAGTAACATTTCCATACAAGTGCTGTTTTACCAAATGGTCGTAATCTGATCCCTGTAATATCTGGCTAATTGCTAAACTAATGGCTGTGAATGTGCAGACGGATAACTGCCCAGTAACGCTGATTGCACCAGTAATTATATTCCGATCATTAGGAGAGCAGACAGGGTTTGTCTTCAGTGCAGTGTGTGAGCCTCTGCACCTTGCTGATGTGTCTGAACTGTGAGTAAATGTGAGGATGCAGCCATGACAGGTTCTCCAGGGAGTGTGGCTCTGTGCCTCTTGCAGGCCATTACAGGTGATCAGTAGGATGTGATTCAGAGCAGCTGGCTGCAGCCTGACGAGCTCTCCCAGTAGAACAGCTCAAACGAGAGACTCCAGTCGTCGAGTCAGAATTAACTGCGAGGTGAAAGACTTAATTTTGTAACGAGGACTGTCAAGGTCTCTTTGGAAGCTTCTGCATGGCGGTATTTGTTCTCTATGTGCCCCTCGAAGCAGATAATACAACAATGTATTCCTCTGATTCAACCTGCTTTATTTAATAAGTACATTTCTTGACATTTAAACTTTAGATGTACTGCAGCTGTTGCAGGTGGGTCGAGGGCACAGAACATCCTTCCAGTAGAGAAAGAGGGATGCATTTAAATACCAGTGATGTTTTTGTATCCAGAATATCCCTGAAAGGATCCGTCAGAATAAATAATTAATAAAATGGAAAAGTAAATCATAAAGTAAATGAAGAGTTGAATTAATACAAACGTAAGTAAATACAGAGGCGAATTAAAGCAGAAATATCAATTTATGTCACATTTTATAGGTGATTTGAAGCCTACATTTATCTCCAATTATTTTTGGTGTATTTAATGGCAAAGTAACTTTTTTATTTATTTCCACTTTTGGCAGTTTCAGTCCTCTATACATTTGGAATATCCCCTCTTTCACACTGTCAGTGCCCCTTTAATAACTATACTATGATCAAAACACGTTGCACACGGTAAACTTAACTAAACAGACAAATCTGACCCTACAGCAGGCGAAGCCAAGCAGCTTGCCGTGGCAGCCTGTGGCCCCCAGCAACATCAGCAACAGCAGCCTGCCGGCCTCCTACAGTAACGGCCAGAGCAAGGTGGCTGCCTGGCTGCAAGAATCAGAGGAGATGGACAAGTGCGCAGAGGGTGAGTGCCATTTCCTTTCTCATGCAGGAACCAAATCTGATTTCACGAAGAAGTAGATTAAATCATGCCTTACGATAAGTTCACTGAACCCTCAGTGGAGGATTGATGACCCATTTCATGACACCTAACAGTGAATGTGTTTGTTTGCACGCGGTTGTGAATTTTATTTTCAGAGCTCGCACGATGCCAGTCCAACCTGACCGAGCTGAGCCGGTTATTGCAGAGTCTGGAAATTCTGCAAAGGACACAGTCAGCGCCCAACTTCACAGAAATGCAGGTAAAGAAGTTAGTGATGGACGTGTGTCAGTGTAAGAAAGGAAGAGTCTTTAAAACCATAGCAGTCACCTTATTCAGCCGAGCTCACAGAACACCTGCCAGCTTCTCTAACTGTCTATTAAATTCAATTAGTATTATTCTTTTATGATAATTTGTGGCTGCAATGCATTTTTTAACACAACAAATCTCATTTGTCTCAATATTTTATTTGCAACTCATTTGTGGTAATGTTGTCTTCTGTTGCCATTTCACTGCAATCAATGTTCTTGTTTTAACGTTTGCTTTTTTTGTGATGTGTTTGTCCTATTAACCACATTTTGCATATTTTGATCCACGCATGACACAAAGACCAATTGTGTTGAGTTGTCAAAGAAAGAAAAGCGCTTGAACAGAAGATGGAGAACTAAAAGTGTCGGCAAAGATGCAAAATTCCAGCTTCAGGTATCTGTTTTTTGATTTGCTCTGCCACATTGAGACACACTCACAGAGACAGGAGTTTTAATATTTACAGACTTGCGGTCACTGTTAAACACACTCAGATATGATTCATTCAGGTCACATTGAAAAACAAAAAACAGTTAATGCAGTTAATATATCATATATTTACATGGCGGCCATTTTCCTCCTACATCAAGCTCAAATGTTGCACTTCTGCTTTCCAACTTGAAGTCCTATAAACATAGAGAATCCAACAATTGTTATCATTTCACCTCTCACTGATTGATCAGTATGGACACCTTTCCTGTCGTATTGTTTAACACTATCGAACAGTGATGTTAGCTTGGAAGTGTTTGAATGCCGATGTTAGTTGTCGCCTAACAGAAGCTTGTGGCTAATGACTCATTTTTATCATTTCACACCTCCCTGAATTATCAGCAACAGAAAGGAACTATCCACTATCTTTTTAGTTGCTAATCAATCAGGATGTTGTGAAATGACAACAATACATCAGATTCCCTACATCAGTCCAAAGTGCAACCTGTTGAACAGCAGCATAACATTAGCCTAGCATTTGAGCTTCTCCACTGAGCATGACATCAGAGGAAAATGGCCACTGTGTGAATATGGTCTATTAAGATTTGTTGGATTTTAATTTAAATAGAAACAGTATATTCTCCATATAAAGTACAGTAACTATTCAGTGTAAGAGTAGTTCACAGTGTTGGTTAGTGTTCAGAGAGACTTAGATATAACTGAGAAGTCTTGTTTGTTTCCTCTCTAAGTATGTTAGTCTAGGCAAAGTGTTATTGAGTGAGACTGAAATGTAAAGTGTACTCACTGCTCTCTTTGCTGTTTTTAAGAGGGGAGATGTCACAGCTCATCCACAGTAGAGACAAAATTGTATTTGCTTTCTCTGTCTTTTTTTTTGTTCTTTAGCCAGTCTGCACGGCAACTGGCACTTATTAGTGTGGTGTGTCACAGCCTGAGTAATGATTTTTCCATCTTTGCTAATTTTCACTGATTTTGCCTAATTTATCTCAGCTGTCCAACCTAAAACGACTTAATGTGATTTCATTCTCTGCTGCTTTGTCTTTTAAACCAACCACTGTGCTGAAAGGGACATTTTAGGCAAGATGTTGTTCTCATGAATAGATTTATCTATCACAGAATCTAAAGGCTCCTCTGTAGTTGCTGGACAGCTGTTCATCCCAAAAGGCAAAGCAATACAGTCAGTTCAGGTGCTATTTATTTACCAGTTGACTGCCAATCTTCATAGGTTTTATCCCATGAAGATGCAGTTATTTCGTTATTATTTTTAAGGAAGTAATGAGAAAAGACCGCTCCTCAGTGTTACATGTCAGATATTAAACTGTACATCCAGAGATAACAATATGCCTTATCGTATCGAGGTTCTTTCCCCTCGTGGCTGGTTTGGCTGTCACACAACGCATCTTTTTTCCTCTCAGCTGATTGACAGTGGTCCTCTGTGGTCGTCGTCTCTCTCCAGGTCCCCCTGTCTACCAGCATGTCCCCCGTCCGCCTCCACTCATCCAACCCCAACCTGTGTGCCGAGCTGGTGGACTTTCAGCCCCCCGTCTCGCGGCTGACAGACAGCGGAGAGTGTGCGAGTGACTACATTAAACTTCAGGAGGAATTCTGCACCATCGCCCAGAAAGGTGGGCAGGCAGCACGCACGACTGCATGGTCAGGAGTTATTAGGCGAGATATGTCCCAGTGTTTAGTAAATCTTAAAGGAGTATTCTGTTTTTTTCAATCCTGGATCTTTTCTTCACAGTAGTTTTACCTTTTGTTGCTATTGGTTATGATATCATTAACTTCTAAAAGTAACTGCGAGATTGCTGAGATAAGGTGACATCGTTAAAAAGAAGTCAGACAGGTCGAGAAACACATTCACGCAGGTTTTGAATAATGTCCCAGGTTAGCCAAACTTATTGAGAAGATTAAAGAAAAGTGAGTAAAATTGAATTAAACGAGCTGCTGTTAACTTCCGTCAAAGTTTAAAACAGACTTACTCTGGTTGAACTTTGATCCGCCATACTTACAATAATTGTGTGTAAAAAGTTTTTCTGTCCAGTGAGGGCTCATTAGACACATAGTGGATGAGCTCATTATCAGTTTTAACTTCCAAATATAGTGGTGTAGACAGTCTGGCAGAACCACCTGTCTGACCTGTTGTGCTGCCTCGTGGGACTTCTCAAAGCGATGTCGTCATCTTCCCAGATATCAATGTGAACTTAGTAAGCTGAAGTTGGTATACACTTAGACTGGGTTTTTCTTCTTAAACTACAGTTCTGTCAATTGCTCAAGCACATTTTCTGAAACGCTGGTACAATTATTGGTGATTTAAGGGTGGAAAATAAATGGCCAATAATTTAGATAATCAGTCAAGGAAGTCATCAAGCAAAAAATCCCAAAGGTTTGCCCATTCCACCTTGTTGTATGTGAGGTTTTACTGCCTTTCACTGTTTTATATCATAGTAAATTTAGTCTTGAATCGTCTCTGGGCTTTTGTACCTTCTACATCAGGGGTTTTCAAAGTGAGAGACTGTGGGTCACGAAAGGCTTCCTGAATGTGTCACTGGGTTAATTGAATATAACTGTATTGTACTGTAAACAGAGAATAAATTTGACTGTACGGTCAGTGTGAATGCTACTAACGTCCTTGCATCCCGTCTCTCTCTGTGCAGTCCACTCGCTGCTGAAGTCTGCCTTCAACACCGTGGCCATAGAGAAAGAAAAGATCAAACAGATTCTGTCTGACCAGGAGCAGTCGGACCAATCAGCCCAGATCAACTCTCTCAGGAAGTCTCTGTCACAGGTAATGAGCCGTCTTCAACCATTACCCATGATGCCTTTTTCTTTCGACCGTTTGTTAGGGTTAGTTAATCTGAGCCGTTTGTCATATTCTGCTGCTTCACATTCGTAATGCTCAGTGTGTGGCTGTTTTAACGTATAATTACCAGGAGTGATCGGGGACATTACTGGGGAGATTACTGTAGTAATTCGAGCCATGTGTCTTCAGACTCAGATCCATTTTGTAGTTGTCATGTTAGAAGACGTGCTCACGTTGACGGGCTGTCACATGAAACACACAAGCTACAGCTCATTCTGAGGCGGTCACGGTAATTGCTATTGAAAAAGATGGTGTGTGGAGATGAGAGCACAGGCGAGTGAGTAGTGAAAGTTCAATCATCTTCTCCCATATTAATTGGCGAGAGAGGGAAATGCATTGTGCAGTTCATTAACTCGGCTCCTTGGGGCTGTCTCTCTACTCCAGTCATTTAATAGGACGGTTCCTCTGCTAACAGTTGACATCATTTCGGTGAAATGTTTCTGCTGCTTTATCTCCACTTTGTTCCTAATTGGATGTCTGTGTGACAATGTTGTCGTAGGCCTGAGGTCAGGCTTTTATAGCAAAGCTCTGTGGGAAGTTGATAGTCAGGAGTCATGGTTGTTAAAGCAACAGATGCTGATTTCAACTCTTTGAATCTCTGTGGGGAATTACTTTCCTTTTATATTTTATTCCCCATGCACATATTTACTTAGGTAGCTGGAATATTTCTATGTTAAAAGTGGACTGCTTGAATGTGTTAGGGGTCGTTCATAGTGATGAACATGCAGAAAATGACTGCCTGCTCTACTGAGCGTTTTAGCATCTTCCAGCTTGTTGTTTTGGTTTTGTTTGGTTTGGTGAGCAGCAGGCAGCTGTTTCCAGGTAAAAAAAGCTCAGATGAACTCACTGCTAGCACCAAACATCAGACAAGGTTAGTAGCTACATAGTGAAGCTTTTAGCAATTTAAGAGCCAGATATTTCCTTGAAGAATTGACAAAAACAGCACTTACAGGAGACTGAATATTGGATTTAAAAGAGAAGTTCACTGAAAAATGAAAATTCAGTCATTATCTGCTCACCCTCATGCGGATGGTCGGGTGAAGTTTTGTAGTCCACAAAACATTTCTGGAGCTTCACAGCAAAACAGCGTTGCAGCATTCTCCTAAACAACTGAAGTAGATGGGGACTTGTTTTGAACATTAAAAAAACAACCAGAAAAGGCATTAAGTGACTCCATACAGCTCGTCTGCCATAATCCAAGACTCCAGAAGCCCCAAGAGCCTAAATTGATTTAAAAATATGTTTTTTTACACCTTTATTTAAAGCAGAAATCTCCACTGTAGCTGCTAAGGGTGCACAAGCTCGACCACACGTCAAAGATGTAAATAGCGTCTGCATTCTTGCACGAAGGGGGGATTGTGTGAGGGATCTCTTTACTGCGAGCATGGAGAGGATGAATGACAGCAGCTAATACTGTGAGAGTATTAAGATGGCCTTGAAAAAGATTCAAACCAATCCTCCGTTTATGTGCAGTTGTTTGTCATTCTTTGAATCTATCTTTATCCAATGAATCAAACACAAGATCTTCCCATCCACTCCTGCCCAACTAAAAATAAACAGAAAAATGACAACAACAACAAAAAAACTGCAGACAAAAAATTAACATATTTTTCTACAATATTCAAAATAAAGCAGATGAAGCGAACACACTGTGCATGGGGAGTTTAGAGTCGATGTCCAGGCTACTTACAGTAAAAAGGGCCAAGTCAGTTCTGTCATAGCGGATTTTCTCCAAGCAGACAAACAGACGTAGCATAAATCTAACCAGTACATGAAGCAGTCAACAGTTGATCCTGTTTGGATATGAACATACAATTTCATGTAAAGTTAAAAAAAAAAAACCACATTTTTATCATTTAGGCGCTGTCCCAAAATGCAGAACTTCGCACCCGACTCAACCGCATCCACTCTGAATCAGTCCTGACTGAACAAGTTGTCAGTGTGAACATCATCTCCACGCCTGACGAGGTAGGTCAATGAGGTCAGCCCGTCACTGACAGAGCTAATTTCTGACTCTTACATTGATAAAACAGGAAAGGTTTTCCAAGGCTGGCCTGGCACTTGTAGTGGTTGCCTCCTTGCGTTTGTCAATTGCATTATTGATTCCTGTCCTTACGTATTGATGGTGTTTGCAGTACGCGCTGGCAGGTAAGCTTAAAGGATCATTATTCTATGCAGAACCTGACATCAAGGTTAATGGAAAAAATGACTAATTAGAAGCGGATGGGAGCTTGCCCTCTGGCAAGGATACACATGCTGCAAAAATGGACTCCGTGTTGTCTTCTGATAGTGTTTGTGTTTTTTCAGGGCTGTGTTTTTTTTCTTCGGCCTGTCATCATTGCATCATCTTGTGTGTTTGCCTGCAGGCCGGGGAACAGATGGGGATCCCTCTGACTCAGCAGGCATCTAATGAGAGCCGACTCTCCATGTCGGAGTCCGTCTCAGAGTTCTTTGACGCCCAAGAAGTGCTTCTGTCAGCCAGCTCGTCTGAGAATGAGGTATAACAGAGGACAGAAGAGCAGCAGCTTTGAGAAAGGACGGCAGAGGGAGTGAATCGAGGATGGGGTTAAACTGGCCCTGCTGCTGGGAAGCCAGATAAAATGTCACTGTAATGGCTGTGTGGAGCTGGAGTTAGTCAGCAATTATTGAGGGCAGCATGAAAAGCAGCGATAGCGTGTTTAACCTAAACTAAGTCAGGCACATGGGAGGACTTTTTTTTTCCCAGTCGTCCCCGAGGCTTAATCTCTCAGTTGTGTCTCAGAATCATAACACTCCTCTTCTGTCTGCTCCTCTTGATTTGTAGCTTCCAGCTTTGTTATAAAAGCAGTCTGTACCCATTTTAACTCCCGTGAACACCCTGCTCCAAATATATGTGGTCTCTGAAGAGCCATTAAGCATTGAAGCACCCCAGGCACGCATTGAGCCGTGTTGAAGGATTTCTCACCGAGGAAATTCATCAACCCCCCATCCTCCAGCTCCTTCTGCAGGCCCATTCAGACCTATGTTGGACAAATCTCCACCGGCAGCAGGATGATATTATAGAGTCCATTACAGCAGGTTGCTACAATATGCTCCTCTTTGGCACCATCAATGGCCCCATTGTGTTTGCTATATATATGAAAGTATGAAAATGCTGCAGTGTCTTGTCTCGTCTGATTACTGCAGTGGGACAGTTAGCCGAAGACTGCTGCAGTTTGTTAGCCACTGGCGAACTGCAGTAACTGTGTGTGTGTGTGTGCATGTGAGGCTGCTCTGGTCAGAGTTTGTGTTGTACTCCGCTGCACTGACTCACTCCGCTCTGTACCTGTTCCTCTCGCAGGGCTCAGACGATGAGTCATATGTCAGCGATGTGAGCGATAACATTTCAGAGGACAACGCCAGCGTGACTGATAACGTCTCCAGACAAAGTAGGTCCAATCCCGCACCATCACGAGCCTGAGCCAGGCATCTGTAGTTCCCTATTCGGAAAATTTAATAAAAGAGGGGATCCCACTCAGTGGATCAACTGTGCTTCCCATAAGACACACGCACACAGACACACTGGCGCACATTGGTTCTGGGAAGCTCATTTATCAGTTAGGCAGAGGCAGTTGACTTTGCAGGGTTGCTTCGTGCCAAGGGCTTCTCCAAGACTTTATGAAAGCTGTCTGTGAAGGGACAGACGGGACCTCCCTCCTCCATCTTTGTCACATACCACACAGCGACATACAGAAGTATATACGGAGATGAAAACACTCCTATAGTCTCAGAGTTTGGAATTAATATTATTTTAAGGTAACTGAAATATATACTAGGGATGTGCACAATGAGTGAGACGATGAAATGTTGCTACCCTGGCTAGTCAGCACCAGAAATACTAGATGGTTAAAGTTGCAATATGTAGGAATTTTAGTTTAAAACTAAAATTCAAAGAATGTGAAGAATTAACAGTTTGGATGTTGTGTGGAAGAAAAGAGAAGATATGTAATGTGTCACAGCGATATCTATTGAAGTTAGCATGCTAACCAGCTAGCCCCTAGCCATTTCATACTTCAAGAGGTGAT